>NC_069381.1:192702500-193322500 GCF_027475565.1 Acinonyx jubatus
ATTTTAGTTAGCTTCAATTTTCAGAGCTGAATTTTCATATGTTGGTTGTTATTAAATTTTAATCCTTGATATTTCTATTGTAATGTTATAGAGAAAAAAAAGAAGTAAATGTCATAGACAGGTTAGTCTTTGATATTTTCAACAATGGTGAGCTTACATCTACCTGAAATGTATTTTTATAAATGTATTACTTTAAAATATGTGCAGTGGGTTGAATGGGGTCCCCCCAAGATGTCTACCTAGAACTTCACAATGTGACCATATTTGGAATAAGAGCCTTTGTAGATATAATTAAGGATTTCAAGATGACATCATCCTGAATTAGGGTGGGCCCAAAATCCAATGACAGGTGTTTTTATAAACAACTAAAAGGAAGAATATGGGGAGATCAAGAGAAGGTCAGTGAAGATGGGGACAAAGATTGGAACTATACCACCATGAGCCAAACGACACCTGGAGCCACCAGAAACTGGAAGAAGCAAAGATGATTTCCCCTCTAGAACTTTCAGAGGGAGTGTGGTCCTATCAACACACTGATTTCAGTCTTCCAGCTCCAGAACCATGAAAGCATAAATTTCTATTGGGTTTAACCATCACATTGTGGATATATTTTATAGTAACACTATGAAACTAATACATATTTTATTGATAGAAGTGGGATGCTGTTGTAACAATACCTAAGAATGTGAAAATGCCCTGGAATTGAGCAATTGGTAAATGCTGGAAGAATTTAAAGCATGTGATAAAAAAAAGTCTAGATTGTCTTGAAATGGCTGTTGGCAGAAATATAAACATTTGGGGCACCACAGTGGCTCAGTCAGTTAAATGTCCAACTTTTGATTTTGGCTAAGGTCATGATCTCACAGTCGTGAGATTCAGCCCTGTGTCAGGCCCCATGCTGGGCATGGAGCTTGCTTAAGATTTTTTTCTCTCTCTTTCTCTGCCCTTCACCACTTCCACACACACTCTCTCAAAAACATAATTTAAGAATTTAAGAAATAAGAACATTAAAGGTGATTATGGTAAGATCTCAGAAGGGAATGAGAAACATGTATCAGAAACTGGAGGAAAGGCAACCCTTGTTGTATAATGGCAGAAAGCTTGGCTGAATTATATTCTGTTGCATGTGAAGCAAAGCTTGTAAATAATAAACTTGGATATTTAGCTGAGGAGCATTTCGAGCAAAGTGTTGAATGTACAGCCTGGTTGCTCCTTCCTCCCTAGAGTAAAATGAAAGAGGAAAGAGATAATTTCAAGAAGGAATTGTTACCCAAAAAAGAACCAGCATTTGATGACTTAAGAGATTCTCAGTCTATTCAGATTGCTAATGATGCCCAAATTAGGAAATTTACTGTTGGAAATTCACTAGAGATAGAACCAAGTTTGTAGCTGAAAAACTTTTGCTGAAGATATGAGGTATGTGACTAATGGACACAATTATCCATACAGCAGAAGCCAGGGATGCAGATGGGGTCATCTGGGAAAGATCTGTTGAATCTTTTCTCTAACAGTGTGGATTTGTAGACACTTGGTTGGCTAGGTCAGTTGAACAGTCAACTCTTGATTTTGATTCAGGTCATGATCAGAGGGTCATGAGATTGAGCCTTGCATCAAACTCCTTGTCAGGCTATGCTCTAAGTGTGGAGCCTGTTTAAAATTCTCTCTCTCTCCCTCTTCTACCTACCCCTGCTTATGCACACTCCCTCTCTCTCTCAAATTAAAAACAAACAAACAAACAAACAAACAAACAAACAGTGTGGATTTTATGACATACATGGGAGACTCACAGAGTTTTTGAGATTGTTACACCAGCACAAACACTGTCAACTTGGACTGAAAAGAATAGAGTCTAGATGAAATGGAAAGGTTGTCAGACTCTCAGGATTCCACAGGTAGGAAGTAGGCTGGTGGAGCTACTCAGCTGCAGACATTTGTTGCCCTTCAAGAAAAAAGAGAAATGATTCTGAAGCAGAGCCTTGGATGCAGAGGCCAGAGCCACGGATCCAGAGAGAAGCAGAGGTTGGCAGATCCATAGGCCAGAGGATGATGGGGTTGTTGCTGTTGCAAGCACTGTGAAAGGCACCAGAGTGAAGGGCAGGGAGTGGGAAACCAGGAGCCATAATGGACATACTAGATACAATGTTTATTTCTGGAAATAAGAAAACAAAATATATAGGGAGACTATTTCTAGTATAAAGTACTTGGTTATTTTATTTCATAAGTAAAAGAGAATATGAAAAGTGCTAAGAAGGATCCAAAAAACAAACATAAAAAAATAAAAGATTTAAAAATAAACAGAATTCCTAGGAAAAGAATTAATTAAGTTAATGAACATGTTGAGCATAGCTAGATATAGAAATTAGGATATTAGTAAATTTAAAGAAAGATCAAAGGAAGTTGCACATACAGACAAAAAGAAGGTACATACTAAAAGTGGCTACAAAAGAATTGGAAGATTGAGGGAAAAAAGTAAAACATATATTTAATTGGAGTTCTAGAAGAAGAGAATAAAGAGGAGGAGGGGCAATATTTAAAGAAAGAATGACTTAGAATTATCCAGAGCAGATGAAATACATGAATTTTCACTTTCAAGAAGTGCAATGAAAGCTAAGCATAAAATTTTAAAAGAAACTTAAAATTAGACACAACAAAAGTAAAAATTCAAAGCACCAAAAATAAGAAGATATTCAAAGAAGCTGGAGGGAGAAAGAGAGAGAGGGAGAGAAAAGAGAGAAAGAGAACAGTTGTCTTAAAAATTAATAAAAATAAGTACATATATAAATAACTAGCGGCAGTATAAATCAATGGAAATTATGTCTAATATCAGGCTTGTGAAAGTAAGCTAGAATTATACTCCTGAATTAAAATGGGAGATATATTTGGGAGGTGGTGAACAGACTTCAAGAGTGTCAAAAATCTTTGATATTAATTAACTTTAGACTTTGGTTAAGTAGGTAAGTTAAAATTGTTTAAAGTGTACAAATGGTATAATTTCCAATTTACTGAGAGGACAGGGGATGATAGCTAGCACTTATATGATGCTTACTATGTGCACTGTACTGTTCCCAAGTGATTCACGTGGGATTTTATTATTTAATCTTCACAACAACCTTAAGAGGTAGGGTGCTGTTGCCATCCACTTCATCCCATGAAGTAACTGAGGAGGCACAGAGGGACAACTGCTAAGTACCAAGCTGGAATTTGAATCCAGGTAGTCTGACTCCAGGGCGCACTCTTAACCCCCAAAACATTACCTTCTATGAAAATGAGGCAGGGTAGAAATAAATCCAAATGGACCATAACCATTCATTCACTCATTCATTCAATGAAAATGTATTAAATCATTACTCTGTGCAAAGTACTATCCTAGACCCTGGGGAGAAATGAAGAAAACAACAAAAATTCATGATTCCATGGAGCTTATGCCCTAATGGAATAAAGTAAATGAAATAAACACTGCACTTAAAAGATAAAAAGTGTTGAACTAAGAGAAAAGGGTAAGATTTGTTTTTTATCAATTAGCTATATGTTTCTTAAAAGAGGATTAAATAATTTTAAAGACTTAGAAAGCTTGAAAGTAACTAACATTTATAATAGGCAAGCATATATGGGCAAATGTATACACACACACACACACACACACACACATATAAAATAAGTAAGTAAGAACTGAAAGGAATCCAGTGCTTTTGTGTTAATATCAGACCAAATAGATATTGGGTGCAGAATAGTGTTAATTGAGATAAAGAGGTCTACTCTGCTTTGACAAAGATTCAATTTGTCAGGATGATATTCCAATCCTAATGTTCTATGCACCTAACGACATAGCTTTAAAACGTATCAAGTAAAATTGAAGGAATTAAAAGGAGAACTGAAAAAAATTGACTTAACACACCTCTCTTACTTATTGATTGATCAAGCAGACAAAAAAAATCAATGAGAATACGGAATTGAACAACGCGATTAACAAGCTTAGTCAAATAGGACATCTAAAGAACATTGCAATCCCAAAACTTTTCAAGCTCTTATGGATATTTATAAAACTTGATAACATTCTAAGCACAAAGCAAATTAAAAAAAATTCCAATACTCAATATAATGCAAGCCACACTTTCCTATCACAATGACGTTAAGTTAAAAATCAATACTAAAAGAGTATTTTAAAAATCCTATATTTTATACTTAAAAAGTGCTTCTAAATACACGATGGACTGCAGGAAGAAAACTGAATGGAAATTATACTAGAAATTGAATGATAGTGAAAATATTTCCTAGCAAAATTGTGGAATGCAAAATAAGTTCTAATGAAGAATTTATACCCAAAATCCATAAATAAGAAAAGAAAAATTGAAGATAAGTAAGGTAAGCATCCAATATAAGAAGTTAGAAAAATAATAATTGTATAAAATTAATTAAAATAAGATAAAAGGGAATAATTTAATGTATAAAAATATAATTTTTAGAATTACATATATATTTTTTGAAACTACTAACAGTGTTGACAAACCTCCAGAAAGAGTGCCAAAGACCCTAAGACAAGAGCATTTCTGGTGTGCGCAAAGAACAACTGAAGACTAGTGTGTCTGGGGTAGACTGAGCAAGGGTGTAGACGTGAAGGTGTAGGAGATGAGACCCAAGAGATAACTAAGGTCTAGATCACGCAAGGCTATTGCAAGAAATGTAAAACTTTGGTTGATGTGTTAAGAAGATTCTGGGGAGACTACTTAAGAGTTCACTGCAGTAGTCAAGGCAAGAGAATGAGGGCTTAGACATCCTAAGTTAGAGATGAGCTTGATACGTTTTGAAGGTAGAGCCAGCAGGATTTCTGTTTTGCTTGAATGTCGAAAAGTAGAGCACAGCAGACTGAGCTACAGTGGCAGTCACAAAGGTGTTGAATAAGTCAAGATAATTGGCCTGACTGGCAGAGGAACTGTATAATTAGACTTGATTTTATATGAGGTTCAGTCTCTAAAGTCAGCCCATTATCCTCCTTGAAAATCCCTTGCAAAGGTGCCATATTGTACACATTCTCAGTATCTTCTGCAAACAGAATGCTTCCCCAGTGTTAGCAAAGCTTGCTGCTTCTTGATTTGAATGTGGCAAATACTCTATGAGAACCACCTGGTCTCTGAGACAGTCTGAGGAAACAGCAGACTCATGACCTGCACATTCCACTCAGAATCTTACACCCATGAAGGAAACAGCTGGAAACAATTGTTCATCCTGTACCCTCTTCCTTTCTCTTCCTTTCCCCTTTCCTTACCAACTGTGCATATCTTAATTCCCCTAAGTTAAATGCATATATGATACATTTGTCAAGAAGCTCAGCCCCTTTTGTCTCTGATGGACAATGTTAAATTAGACTGCTTCTCCAGAACTTGCTTTCCAAGTTTTTATCATTGAGAATCAGACCCGTATCCCTGGTGCTACAAGAGCATATAAGTCAGTCTCTCTTTTGATTCTCAACTCTGAAATGTGGCTCCAACCCTCAGTCAATCTCAGAGGAGAAGGTTCCAACCAATTCCCTTTACTCCTTTCCCTTATCCCTTATTTGTGGGAGATCTTCCCTAATTTAACCCAGTTGCAAGGGGACAACACTGCCCTATCCTGGTATCCTATCTCCTCTTGGGCCTGGAGACCTTGTCCTAGACCCACACCCCTCTCACTCTATCCAAGGGTAAATCTTTCAGAGGACACCCATGTCCACCTTTTTCTCACTCACATTCTCCACAATCTTCGACCTACTTGACAATGCAAGTCTAATACTACCTTGCTTTACAAATGGCAAACGTCCAAGGTCAACGTTTATCGTGACTAAACTATAGTTCAGCAATTAGTCTCTCCTTTTCTCTTAACTTCTGTGGGAAGAGATGATGAAAAAACTTCTTAGAAAAATTCACCAGGGCTCAATTGATGTTGGGTTTGCATTGTGACTTTTTTCTGGCCTTAGACATCATGTGCTTCTGTTGCCTTCTTGAAGAGCTTCTGTCCTCCATCATAAGAAAACACCCTGATGGGGTGCCTGGGTGGCTCAGTCGGTTAAGCGTCCGACTTCAGCTCAGGTCACGATCTCACAGTCCGTGAGTTCGAGCCCCGCATCGGGCTCTGGGCTGATGGCTCAGAGCCTGGAGCATGCTTCCGATTCTGTGTCTCCCTCTCTCTCTCCCCTCCCCCATTCATGCTCTGTCTCTCTCTGTCTCAAAAATAAATAAACGTTAAAAAAATTTAAGAAAACACCCTGAGTAACTGATGCCCTTCAAGACTGCATCAAGAAAGAGAGACACAGAGCAGTCCTGAGTAGAACCCAGAGAACTGCCTCTGGTGACCTGCAGACTTATGGCTGAGGAATGTATGCTTCTTGTAAGCCATTGAGAGTTTTGGATTGTTTTTTAAATTGAATTATTGCAATAAACATCTGGCTAATGCACTGATATTCCCATTGTACAAATGAAAATAGTCAGACTCATAGAAAGTACATAACTAAGCAAGGTGAGCCTGGAGACTCAGACTCAGCTCTCTCTGATTCAAACCTCTGTGGTCATTTCACTATCTAACAGGGCCTCCCAAATACTTGCTGTAACCTTACCATGTCCTTTAGACATGATGTTTTTTTCTTTTTTTAATATTTAAATTTTTAAAAATATTTATTTTTGAGAGGAGAGACAGAGAGAGAGAGAGAGAGACACCATGAGCCAGGAAAGGGCAGACACACACACACACACACACACACACACACACACACACACACACACAGAATCCAAAGCAGGCTCTAGGCTCTGAGCTGTCAGCATGGAGCCTGATGTGGGACTCAAACCCACGAATTCTGAGATCAAGACCTGAGCCGAAGTCAGATGTTTAACTGACTGATTCACCCAGGTGCCCCAGACCTGATGTTTTTCTTATCTGTTGAAATTTCAAGCTAGAATTTATAAACATATTTTTCCCATTCTTGTTTATTAAACATTTATTGACTTATGACCATGTTTATATACAATCACAGGAGCTACCTTTACTTCTTCCTCACTATGGTGATGAGTTTCTGTCCTGATTTTTATTCCATTCCTTATCCCATCTGCCTGATGCTGCTACAGTGGGACTATCCTGTCTGATTTCAGAATTTTAAACTATAACAGAAATAGTTCTGGCACATTCAATGAAACCAAGGTCATTTGATTATGTGGTGAGGATAAAGAGTTGGATTGGATTTTAATTCATAGGCAGAGCTTTGTGAATAGGTGATTGTCATGATTAAAAAATAGTGAAGTTGGGGGGTGCCTGGATGGCTTAATCGGTTAAGTGTCAGACTCTTGATTTTGGCTCAGGTCATGATCTCATGGTTCGGGAGATCAAGCCCCATGTCGGGCTCCTGGATGACAGCACAGAGCCTGTTTGGGATTCTAACCTCCTTGTCTCTCCCTGCCCTTCCCGCATTTGGGGTGTGTGTGTGTGTGTGTGTGTGTGTGTGTGTGTGTGTATGTGTGTGTTTGCATATGGCACGCACACACTCTCTCTCAAAATAAATAAATGAACTTAAAAAAACTTGGAAAGAAATTATTTTATGAAAAAGTATTCTGACATAATTAATATGATAAGAAAAACAAATAATATGTGAGTATTTACAAAAAGATTCCCTTTTTTGTCTCTTCACTGTTTAAGGAGAAACATATCACTGCCAAATTACCTCTTCCCTTCCTTCTTCTGGAAGCAGTCTTGGCCCCAAGCATTTTGTGATATTGATTTGAAAGAATAGGCAGAAAGAAACAGAACTGGAGAGACAAAGAGGAAGGGAATAATTCTCTTCACTGATTTGATCCTCTTTTGTGAGGTATTCTGGTAATGAAGATGTGGTAGGCAGGACTTTGGCTCCCATGACCTTTGCCTTCTGTGATTTACCCATGGTTTTGTACGGTTACATGGCTAACAGGGCTTTGCAGATGTAATTGCAGATGTTACTAATCATTTGAGAGGTAACAGATTAAAATAGGAAGATTTTCCTGGATCACCAGGGTGGGTCCAATGTAATTTCATAAACTATTCATTTAAAAAAATTTGTTTCAATGTTTATTATTTATTTTTGAGAGAGATAGAAAGACAGAGTGTAAGCAGGAAAGGGGCAGAGAGAAAGGGAGACACAGAATCCGAAGCAGGTTTCAGGCTCTGAGCTGTCAGCACAAAGCCCAATGCGGGGCTCGAATCCATGAAACGTGAGATCATGACCTGAGCCAAAGTCAGGTGCTTAAGTGACTGAGCCATCCAGGCGCCCCAGTTACATAAACTCTTCAAAACTGAAGAGGCCAGATGGTTGAAGCTGAAGGGAAAGTCAGAGATTCAAGGCATGAGAAGAATTCAGTGTGCACAGATTTTCCCTCTCTTGTTCCTTAAGCAGGGTCTGTGTTTGCTGGCTTTGAGGATAGAGTGGGCCCCAGACCAAGGCATGCTAGTGGCCTCCAGAAGGGAAGAACAACCTCTACCCAGAAACCAGCAAGAAATGAGGAATTTAACCCTATAACCTTAAGGAACTTGATTCTACCAACCACCTGAATAACATTGGCTGACACCTTGGTTCCGACCTTGTGAAACCTTAATCAAAGGACCTGCCCAGGTTCAGCCTAGACATCTGATCTATAGAACTATGAGGTAATAAATATATGCCATTTAAAGGTGTGAAGTTTATGGTAATTCGTTGTGGCAGCAGTGGAAAACTCATGCAGAAAAGAAAGGGAACTTAGGTAGAAGTTGGGGATATTAACATCATAAACATCTAAGAGAGCTAGAACAAAGAGCAGAAAGACGGAGAAATTATATAGTTGGGTGCTGAAAAAAATTGGGGGAAGAGTTCTGGAGTGCAGCAGAGTTGCAGAGAGATAAGAGGGTTATATGCTAAACGAGATGCTTGTAAAGTAATTTCTGCTATGGACAGTGCTTCTTCTGATATGATTGTATTCAGAGAAGACTTGTGGCAGCCTGGGGCATATTTAGTTCATATAGGATGGGCTGGAGTTGGAAAATGAAAATCAAGAATAAATAGAAAACGTTTTGGTAAACCAAGAAAAAAGTTAGGCCTTGAACTGCGGGGGTAAAAACTGCAATGAAGAAATTTTGCCCTGTATGAATGAACTGAGCCTGAGAGAGGGCCAGCCACACTTACCTAGGAAGTTTTAAGTTAATGTATTGATATAAAACCCAATGTTAAAAAGAGGAGGATCAGCAGTGCCTTTCATAAAACAGAAATATATGAGGAGACACCATTCACCTTGTTAAGGCATGACTGTTGGTCATTGGTGAACTTTTCAGTTCCACCGAGGAAAGTTTCAGTTTATATTTGTTAGCTTTGTAGAGGTTTACAAGACAGAAAAAAAAAAACTTTATTGTATAATGAAGACACAATATTGAAAAATTTGAAGATGAACTAGCAGCTACTGAAGTCCTGGGTACTGTCATATGATATCAACTAGATAGCCTGCTTGTGGAACAGGTGTTCTGATTAAGTTTATTTTCTGGGTAAATAAGAATACATCAGAAAGCTTTTTTTTATTTCATTCCTTATTGTTGGCAATCTTCATAAAATGTGTACCTTTACTTTCTTGTAAATGAAGGAGAATGAACATAATTTATCTTTACATTTGGTGTGATAGGGTACACACGTGGGGATAAGAATTTGAGTGGGATGTGAATTTAACCTAAATCATCACTCAGATTGAATAGATCTGATAACCTTAATTTTGGAGGTTGTTCTGAAAAACAAAGTGAGTTGAAGTTTCAGAAAATTGACCTGGTGAATTGTGCTGTGACTAATATTTGTTTTTATGCAATATATATTAAAACTAATTTCCTCTTTAAAGCTCTTGAATACAGAAAAAAAGGTTTTTTAATGCATATAAAACGCTATGACATTATTTTCTAAAGCAAATCAGATTGGCATATTTTTCATAATATCCACAAATGATGCTAACCTTTAAAAAAGACTAAGTAATATCTTTCTCTTTATAAGCATTTTCTCTTCTGTTTTCTCTCTCTCTCTCTCTCTCTCTCTCTCTCTCTCTCTCTCTCTCTCTTTCCTTATAAATCCAAGGGAAGTTTCTGCTTATATCCTGTCTTTATATTCACTTTGGTTCTAAATTCTAGGATACTGTTATTTCCAGACAAGTTTTAGGGCTCACTGCAGGGTGAACGTTAAAGGTAGTGTGGATGGTGCTCGAGCAGCTTCAGGCAGGACATGACTGTTGTGATCTGTTCTGGATGCTTCTGAAAACCCTTTGCATTATTGCTTGAACTGATAGGTCCTCTGAGTGAGACTGATCCCCTTCCACATCCCCTCACACTGATATACCTAGCAAATGATTACCTCCTAAAGAAAAACCCAGAATCAGTGTCTGAAACACACCAGGGAATAGTCAGACAGATAGTATTCCTCCTCCCCCCAACTATCCACTAGAGTCTTTGAATACAAAACAAACTAAAAGTCAGTCTTAATTTGAGAGGGTCTCATACAGGAGATACTTAAAGAGGAGAGACTTGATAGCAGTTAAACCTAGTGAATCAAAATAAAGGTAAGAACTGTTAAATGACTAAGTGGTGATACCAGAGGAGATTAGAAGAAGTGATGACCATTCAGGTCTGGAAGTAAAATAGGAATACTTTGTGAAATATTGCCTTCTCTGAGGACAATGGGGCCAGGAGATGATTTATTATTAGTTTTTATATATGGTCTTGAAGAAGAGAGACTCACTGGGTCAACACAAGAAGTTTAAGAACAGTTTGTGTTTAAGAGGAATATTTTTTTCAATATATGAAATTTATTGTCAGATTGGTTTCCATACAACACCCAGTGCTCATCCCAAAAGGTGCCCTCCTCAATACCCATCACCCGCCCTCCCCTCCCTCCCACCCCCCATCAACCAAGAGGAATATTTTTTAAAAAATGTTAAATGTACCCGTTAAACATCAAACAGAATGGAAATTAACTCTGCATCAAGTCGCACTGCTCTCGGTTTGCTGGCTGAGAGCGTGTCGCTGAAATTCTCCTAAAAGCTCATACAGTTTAACGAGTGTGTCTTCTTACATTCCACGTGGAAAGGAAAGCAATAAACACTGAATCCACTGATACCGCAAGTGTGCTTTGGGAGTGGACCTATGCCTCTTTGTAAATCAATTCAGCATTCACCCTCTGCTCTCCACTGGGTTTGTCTTCCTAAGTTGCATTTTATTTCCTTCTAACTCCACCACTCCCCTATTGTTCTCTTGACTGCATTTGCTAAACTACATATGATCTCCCTGTTTCTACTCAGAGATCTTGCCGCCCTTTAACCTGTCAAACCTCAGGTATTCCCCCCAACACATGAAGATCATGGAAACATGTTTTGAAATATCATGCCAGATAGAGTGATAACTCTTACCAGTGAGAGGTAAATTATATTCAACTGTGAGAGTATAATACTTTAACATTAACTAGACCCTTGCAATGTCTTTGTATAAATATTGAGAGTGATGTATTATAAATGTGTTCCCATTATAGCTCACCTAAAAATTAGATTTTTTCATTTGTCTTCAGAACATATTGACTTGTGGCATTCTCACACAAAAAAATGGAATTGAATTCACAATGTCCTGCTTGTTACCAAGTGCTCTGGGTTGGTTATATAGCATGATTAGTATTGATCCTGAGGGAATAGAACTAACAGTGCTCTTGTTTGTAGAGCAAAAGAGGAATTTTTTTTTTATTTGTAGCTATCAGTTTTTAAAGGTGAACAAATCCATGTCTTTGGACTCACATTGTATGTTTTCTTTATCACGCCTTCTTGGTGGAAATGTTGAGTGAAGCCCTGGTCTAGGAAAAGTTCTGTTATGAGTCGTGCTACTCCAGTGTACTTTACTAATGAACCATCTGTCTTCAAAAAATGAGGATGCGATTTTATTTATATTACTACTACAACTCTTGAAAAGAACAAAAGACTGATTTTGTTGAAGGTTTGGATTGTTTGAAATGTGTTTAACAATTATTTAAAGGCTGTGTATACTAATGCTATGGAAGTCTTGGGTCACAGAAACAGTAAAACTATTAATATTAGAGATGAAGACAAAAGATAGTGTGCATTTTAAAATATAATTTTTAGTCTGATTTACTTCTGTACCATATGGAAATATTTTGGACATTTTTCATACATGTTTTTCTATGAAAGCCTTTGTGTTGCTGGTAAAATTTAACACGTTACTTTCACTGCTTTGACCTTTTTGAAATTATGCTGGTTAAACAATGAACTAGCATTTTAAGGAGAGTATATTTTAATGTTTGAAGTTTGTGTTCTAGGCTCTAAACTGAGCCTTTTTGGTCAGTCTTAAATTAGAGTATTAAAGGAGTTTGAAGAAAGAAGATGAGATTATTTGAATTTCTTATAGATGAAGGATATAGGAAATGAATGGAAAGGCATGATTTTATGGTGTCTCCTTTTGATAACTGTTCAAAGACAAATTTAGAGTAGATGCTGAGAATTAAGATGATACAAATAAATCAGAAAGGCAAACTCTCAGGACTTAAAGACTTCCTGAAATATTCTCTTTGATGCCCCAGAGAATAAATCAGTATGAGCCTTCCAGTTCATCTATAAACCATTCATTTGCTGTTAACTTCAAGTTCTCTTTCCTGGGAATGCTAGAGAAACAGCAGAGTCTTCTGACCTGGTAACCTAGTAAATTTCTGGCAAAAATAATCACTATGGTTGTCTTACACCTTTACAGTGCATGTAATCTTTACAACCTTGGTTTCTTTCTCTACTAACACAGGAAGTAACTGCTATTGTCTTCATTGCCCTGAGTCGTCACCTTTTCTCAGACTGTATCCTTTTTGATTCAGGTTTAAAATATATTATGCTGTTTCTTTTTGAAAATCCCATTTTCTTTGGAAACTGATTTTTTTAGTGTTTATTTTTGAGAGAAAGAGAGAGAGAGAATGAGCGGGGGAAGGGCAGAGAGAGAGGGAGACACAGAACTCAAAGCAGGCTCCAGGCTGTCCACTGTCAGCACAGAACCTAAGGTGGAGGTCCAACTCACAGACCATGAGATCATGACCTGAGCCACTTAACCGACTGAGCCACCCAGGCATCCCAAGACTGATTTTCTGAACTGCATCCATGGTTTTCTTTTCCTCTAGACATCTCCCAAATGTACTTTATCCCTAAGATTCTACCCAGAAAGCTACTCTCTTTTTTTTCTTAGTAATCTTTTTCTTGATATCATTTCTTCTCTCATTATTCTTTTATCCACTACCTCTTTGTATCCAACCTCCCATACAAGATCTTTGTTTCCCAAGTATCATTTTAAATTTCTTTTAATTTTTAAAAATGTTTCTTTATTTTTGAGAGACACAGAGACAGATCACAAGTGGGGGAGGGGCAGAGAGAGAGAGGGAGACACAGAATCCCAAGCAGGCTCCAGGCTCTGAGTTGTCAGCACAGAGCCCAACGCGTGGGACTCAAATTCATGTCAGGAGCCATGAGATCATAACCTGAGCCAAAATCAGGATACTTAACTGACTGAGCCACCGAGGCACCCCTCCCAAATATCATTATTAAATCTTCCAGGGGCGCCTGGGTGGCTCAGTCGGTTAAGGGTCTGACTTCAGCTGAGATTATGATATTGTAGTTTGTGAGTTGGAGCCCCACATCAAGCTCTGTTCTGACAGCTCAGAGCCTGGAGACTGCTTCAGATTCTGTGTCTCCCCCTGTCTCTGCCCCTCCCATGCTCATGCTGTCTCTCTCTCAATAATAAATAAACATTAAAAAAATTAAATCTTCAAAAGCCCATCACTAAACCCCCCCCCCCCCCCGCTTTAGAACGAAGTTCTCTTTCTTTTATTTTCATTTCTATTGAAAACAACAATATTATTCTGGTGCCTCCTACTGAGCATTCCAGTCTCTTCACCCACAGAAGTGTCACACAACCACTCTATTAGACGGGGCTCTAGAAGCAGAGCCTGAGACAGGGATTTGATGCTGTCTCATCAAATTGTCTCTTCCTTGATTTCTTTATCAAGGAAGAGCTCTTCAGGGAACATCTGTAAAGACATGAGAAAAAAAAATAGAAAGGTAAAGGAGTATAGCAAAAATGCAGTTTAGGTAAATGGATGTGGTGAGGCTCAGGAGTATAAACTAAACCATAGAATTATTTTTCCTTGAGCTTAAGAGCTGGCCTTCTATGCTCAAGTATCAAACAGTAGATGACTATAGGCACTTCCAGAGATGGAGTGTGTAACTTCCTATGGACACTCAGTCCCATTCAGTGAAAGGCAAACCCTGAGAGACATGAGGAAGCATTGAGCTTTTAGGAGATGGTATTTACAGCAGCTGATGATTAGGTGTTCTGGCCATGTGAATGGGATGTGTACGAGCACCACAGTATCTACTACACCTACATACACACATCCTTCCTCAATTGTCTAGCTCCACAGTGGGTATGATAATTGTTATTCCCAAAGCTACCACCATAGTAATGACTCTTATCATGTATCACCTGGGCTTGTATCATACTCTAATAATTGATTTCTAAACCGATTCCTATCTCTAAATACAACACTAATCACAGCTTTGTTCTGGTCAAATAGTTTCAATGATTCTCCATTGCTTAACAAAAAAGTATAGATTAATATTATTAGCCAAGGTTCTTTACCTATCTCTTCTCAACCTACTTTTTCAAGTTTACCATAAGAACATCTAATACATATGTTCTCTAACTGGAATATCTCTTTCCTAAATATGTTCAAGACCTTATTTTATCTATGTTTATTATCTGTTTATTTATTATTTTCACTAATGCATTTTACTACATTTGGAATATTTTCCTCCTACAACCCCATATTTTTAATGACATGATTTTGTCCTAACTTGATTAAATGTATTTAAAAAATTATTTATCATGTTTACTTGTGTACCTCCTAAAGCACTTACTACTCACATGAGGCAGAGTAGATATTCACAAACATGTTTTGCTCCCTACTAAATTATGTTCAAGATACCTTTTATCAAACAACTATAGTGTCTGTCACAGAGCAGCCCTCAATACTTGTCCAATTGAATTGAACCATCACAAAGGCATCTATTTTTTTAATACCTTGTCTAATTTTTAGAATGTTGTTTAAGGCCACATAGTAAAATGTGTTGAGTTTTTTGTTTAATGTCTCCTGAAATAATTGAAATCAGAAATCATCTTCTACTATTTATCATTGGAAATCACTTTGGTGAGTATTAAAAATAATGTATAAAAATATGTTGGGAAGAAATATGGAAGATATTATTTTAACATATCATATGATATGATGATATGATCAGAGTTACTGTCATATTCAGACAAATTAATATTATGTGTCTCCTGATATGGTGAACTAAGAGGGACACAACATTAATCTTATGCATGCCTACTCATCTCCAAAATAAAAGCACTGTACCCTACAAAAATATCAAGGTCAATAAATATTTTAAAAAGGACAGGAAATATTCCAGATTAAAGAAAACTAAAAAAATATATCAAATGCAATGTATGAATCTGAATTGGATTTTTTTTAGCAGAAAATATAATAGCACAAAACATTACTGGGATAATTAAAAACTAAATGTGGAATGTGGGTTAGATATTATCATATCAATCTTAAATATTAGGTTTTTGATAACTGTATTCATGTTAAGTAAGAGGATATCTAGTTTTTGTGGGCTTTTGAGGGGAAAATTATATGTATTTATACACATCTTCTTGAAATTTATAACTCATAATTAAGAGTTCTGTGAATTCTAACAATACAAAAAAAAAAAAAACAACGCTGCTTGATTCAGACAAGGGGCTAAAACATTTTTTTTTCTATAAGGTCCAGATAGTAAATATTTTAAATTTGGCAGGCCATATAGTCTCTGTTGCATCTACTAACCACATTTATAGTGCAAGGCAGCTATAGGATATACCTGAACAACCACAAGTGTGGTTGTGTTTCATTAAGACTTTATTTATAAGATAGAAAGCTGGATATGACCTATGTACCATAGTTTAGAATAATTGACCATATCCTACACTTATTTGATCACAGAAGTTTTTTTCCACCCAAGTTCCAATTAATAGCCTATATGCTTTAAAATAATAGGCAAATTTAAATGGTAGATAAATCCTACTTAGAAATCAAAGATAATTCTTTTAAACTGTTATTTTTTAAGCTTTACATGGGATATATGCAGATATATTACATATTTTCCAAAAATATCAAGAGAAGAGAAAAGCAATTTAATATTTTTATCCATTGTATTCAAGAAAATGCCTAGTTTTAAGAAATACATTATGAAGTACTTAGGAATAAAGGGGCCCAACATTTCCAACTTTTCTAAATAGATTAGAAAAAAGAATATATAGATATCTAGATATCAATATAAAAGAATATATAGGTATATAGAACGATACAGATAGCAGGAGGGAGAAAGAGCAAGTCGGACAACATCTAAATTACTGGTGAACGTGGCGGATGGAGTGTATATGGGAATTCTTATATTATTCTTGCAGTCTTCCTATACATTTGAAACTATGTCAAAATAGGAATTTATTAAAAATGTTCTGTGTTGTACAGGTAGAGTTACATGACATATTATATCTCATTTTACCAAAGCTCCCTTGCCTCTTAAAGACTTTTGCATATTCCAATTAAGACTGGATGCAAACATTTAAGTCATCTTTTCATTCTTGATCTTCTCTAATGGGGAACTAAGTTGACTTCTCCTATGGATTGAATGTTTGCATGCCCTCAGATTCATACATTGAAGACCTCATCCCCAGTGTGATGATATTTGGAAGTAGCGCCTTTGGGAGATGATTATGTTTACATGAGTTCATGAGGGTAGACCCAAGTTCCCCATGGGTCACTGTTCTTAAAAGAAAAAAAAAAAAGACCAGAGAACTTTCTCCTGAACACACATCAAAGAAAGGCAATATGAGCACACAGAGAGAAGGTGGCTGTACACATTCCAGGAAGAGGGCCCTCACCAAGAGATGAATCGGCTGGCACTTTGATTTTAAATTTCCAATTCTCCAGATCTGTGAGAAATAAATGTTTGTGGTCTAAAATGCACATCCTGTAGTATTTTGTCATACCAGCTCGACCTGACTAAGCCATCTTGATCACTTCCTGACTGAAGCAGGGCACTGGTGCAAATGTGCTTGTGGTCTGTCAAAAGGGGTCATGTAAACCATGTCCTAAAGCTTTACATTTATTTTTCCCCAAGTCCTCACCACAATTAAATATTCCCTCATTTTATGTCAAGATTTTCTCCAAAAACCAAAATAAATTTTATTGTATGGTGTCTGTCAGTAATTTCAAAATGTGACTTGCTCTTTTGGGGTACTACCTGATGCAACAGGATTTATTATTGTTGTCTCAAACTGTTGTAACCCAGGATACATTTTATGTCATATTTCTATTACTCAAATATATACCTTATATTTCACTATCTGAATCATAATTTTATTGCTCAGTGTTTTACACATAGGTCTTAATATTTTCTGAACTAATACATTCATGAATAAATGAATGAATGATGACTTTTTTTTTCTAAATTCAACTCAGATCATCACAATTGAAAGTTAGATCCAAGGTGAATATAATTTTATTATGTTTGAATTTCTTAAAAATGATTATTTCTGAATACCCTGTAGTGCCTTAAAATGGAATTAATGTGGCTGTGAGGATTAGGTACACAGTCATGACATATAGGAAAATGTAGAAAAGTCATACACTGTCTCTCAGTATAGGCAGAGTTATTCAGTTTTACAGTGTTGTGGCCAAGAGTGACCATCAAAGAGAAAGGTGAAAATTGGTTATGGAATCTAGGAAGCCCATTTAACTTGGGATTTATGTTAATTTATGAAATTAGTTAAAGGAAAGAATAAAAATGTTTTACACTGGAGGTGCCTACAGGTACTCTTAGTGAATGCTGTGACGGTTGCAACACTGCCCTACCTTTCATGGTAGGGATACAGATGAAAGGATTTTTTTCTTTCCTTTTTGAAAATTATGCTTTTTATTTATCAGTCACTGTTTTATATAACAGCACTCAATATTTTGGTGATTTTAAGCTGTATCCAAAGGTTATTGCTTTGAAAATACTCTTCTAAATCTTATAGCACATACACACTGTATATTCACAAATTTGTGTATACACAAATTGAATATGGAACGTGGAACTCACCCCCAAGAATGGTGTGAACCAGGTTAATGTCTTCTTTGTCAGATATTACTAATAAATAAAATAATTTTGCTGCTTGAGATATTTCCCTTCAGGATGCAAAGATAGTGGAGAGAGGACTGGCTGTGAGGGACTGATCTCATTGCCACCCCCATCATCCCATGGAAACCTGCTCTCCTTTCCTCTGCCCACCGTAGTGGAGGGCACCACCACCAAGAGGCCAAAAACTTAGTTGTCTTGCATTTCTCCTTTGTACTAGCATGGTGCTACTATTCTCTAAATGCTGCTTATTATGTGTTCTCTACTTATCCATCCTAGATCTTTGACCTCCCTGACTCTACTTCTATTACTGCTTTTCCTTATGCCCCCCCCATATCTCAATTAAATTACAGCAATAACTTCAAGTCCCACTGAATTTATCCTCTGCAATACTGTGGGAGCAAGAGAGATCTTTCTACACTACAGCCTTAACCTGTCACTCAATTCTTAGTTTGCTTTAATTGGTCCTACATCACGTTGAGAATGAACTCCAGACACTTTGATGTAACACACAAAAGCTTAGTCATTTTTGTTACCACTTTACGATAGTGGACAACTATATATTCTTTTCTTGACAAACATTAATTCTCTATATCTCTCTTTCTCTTCCCCTTTTTCTCTCTCTCTTTCCCTTTCTCTCATTTATCCATATCTATCTATCTGTCTATCTATCTATCTATCTATCTATCTATCTATCATCTATCTATCTCATCTTTTTGGTAACAGCCAACCCTCTTTACTGTAAGTAAGTAGTATTGATGTTATTTCCAATCAAGATGTTCTTTTCTCTTTAGCTAAGCGATAGGCACATGATCTAGGAAAGACCCAATCAGGTGCTTTCTGGAAATGTGAATTTTAGACGGCTATGCTGAATAATTAGCAAATTCCTGCATTTATCATGTGTCTTTGCAGTTGAACGTGTTTTCATTCTTTTTTTTTATGTTATTATTGTTTATTTACTTTTGAGAGAGAAAGAGAGAGAGAGAGAGCAGGGGAGGGGCAGAGAGAGAGACAGAGACACAGAATCTGAAACAGACTCTAGGCTCTGAGCTGTCAGCACAAAGCCCAATGTGGAGGCTTGAACCCTGAATGGCGAGATCATGACCTGAGCCGAAGTTGGACGCTTAACTGACTGAGCCATCCAGGCGCCCCAAAACATGTTTTCATTGTTAATGGAATGATATCTCATCTCTGCACTTCAATTCAAATGTCACTCTTGGAAGTTTTCTTAACTCAGTCACCCTGAGATACAGACCCTCCATTTGTCTTTTCAAATGGATTGAAATCTATGCATGTTCTTTCTAACTCACATGCCCCTATCCTCCTCCAGAATGCTAGCTTCTTGTAAACAGGGAATATTGGAAGTGAAAGGAAATAGAAGAAAGAGCAAGAACTCAGTGGCAAATTAGGAAAATGAGAAAAATGAATAAGTAGAAATATAGTATGCTAAAAGGTACAGCAAAGAATAGCATCTGTCTTCCAGGATTGGGAGCTACTGGTAGAGGAAATGTATAAGGTAGTTGCTAATATTATTTACCAAATATTTTTAGAGTGTTCCCCTCTCAGGCATATGATGAAACTGCCTCACCTAGGGCCCTTGTGGTTGTGGCCAATGAGGCAAAGAGAAGTTGTTTACTCCACTTCTAGGCGAGAACAGTTAATTGCAGTCCAGGGAGCCTCTGCAGCTCTTTCTCATGCTGGCGTTGGCAATGATAGGGAAGGAGGCTGCTCCATCAGTCTGGGGAACTGTGATTAGCAGCCACACAGTGGGCATGTGCTGGTAGAGAGACAGAAGTCATTCCAGTTTTAAACTGAGATTCTGGAGCTGCTTGTTAGCAAAGCATCACCCATCCTATCCTGGTTTCTCCTGAAATGAAACCAAATGGATAGAAACAGCATGGGATGGCCAATAAAAAGGGCAGATAAGAAATGAACTGAGTCACAAATCTGATGTGAGTTAGCAAACTTTATCATAAACTGCTCATGTGTGATTTTATTTTATCCATATTTAATACACTGAAAGCACCATTAACTACTTTTTGTCTCAGTTGAGAAGGGGAACTTCTTTACTTTCCTTGCTGCTAGAAAGGCCACAGGCAACAATATTCACAGCCCCCAACCTGTCCTGTCTGTTTTAAAGAGGAGTCATTTCACACAAGGCTTGTGTGTGCAAATCGAATCATACAGTGATTGGGGAGTGGGGCGGGAAGCAAAGGAAGATGACGACAAAAGAGCAGGGGAGAAAGCGAGAGCAAGAGGTAGGGTAAGAGAGCATGTGTGATTTCACCTGCATTCTGCCCAGCCGCCCCCAGGAATCCAGTCTCGAAATGTTGGAGATGCATCTGGAAAATTAATCTACAGTTGTGGCATTTCATTCACCAACATGCAAGTAGGAAAGGTGTTTTATGACAGAAGCCTATAAAACATAGTTCTCATTACTCCTATAATCGTATCACATAAGCAGCTTCATAAAGCTCTCGTGTGAGGCCTCCTTAAGCTAATTATATGTGTGGTATACAAAGAAATGTAGACATTCAATTAATGTTTGAGCAAACACAATGTATGAAAAATAAATCTGTCCCTCAAAGCAGAATTTTCCAGCATTAAAGTATTCAAAAATTCAACCAATAAATGTGGATAAATGCAGCGATTATGTAACACCCTGATTTTCTCAAATTTTTTGTATTGCTAGATAAGCACAACAAAACCATCTGATTACAGTGAACAGAAAAGTGAAAGAACGTTTCAGAGTCTGGGGGCTGTAATTAGATCCCCTGGTTTATTCCCTATCAGGCACTTTTATGTTAGTAGTTTGACTAATACAATTGCAAAATTAAAGGAGTTATATTTAAAATTATATTAAAGTCTCATTAAAAGGAAATGAAAAATATTTTAATACAAATACCGATTCATTTTAATAAGCACTATGTTAGGAACATTACACATTATCAATATTGCCGATTGATCCAGAACCTTAATCCCATATTGGGTGGCTGGCAATACCTACCACAAGAGGGCAGAGAGTGAATGCTAATGATTTTATGGGAGTTCTCTTGTCTAGAATAACCTTATTCTAGTGGCATTCTCAGACTGAATCTCAGAGTACATCATGAACAGGGTTCTCTTACAGCAGTCAGAACTGTCTTAGATTCATTTGTTTCTAAGTGCGCTCAGACAGCCTAATTTTTCTACTCATGTCCTTTAAGATGAGAGACAGAGGGAGAGAGATAGAGATAGAGAAGAAGATAGAGATAGATAGATGATAGATAGAAGATAGATAGATGATAGATTTTCTCTAGATGAACTCATGCCCTCGGGAGACCAAGATCCAGTAAATACATATAATATGACACTGTTAAGATAAAAACATACACAAAAATGCTGTTTATTGATTGATTCTCTATAAAGAAAGAATGGAAAGAATAATTTTTTTTGTGATTTCCAATATGCCCTACTGAATTTGGAGCATAGATTAATAGATTTTCAATAAATTTATTACTATAACCAACGAACACTCTCTTTCTATTTGAAGGGAAACAAAGCTAATTTAACCAAAAGTAATCTTTCAATCCAGATTCCAATCAGTTCTAAACACCTGTTTGAAGGCATGAAATAAATTTCAATTTATTATGTGACAAAACAAAAGTATGTATATCCATCTTATAGATTAGTTACATATATAAACTTTGTCAGTGACTCTTCTGTTTAAAACGAATAGGAATCACATCCCTTAGTGCTAAAAACTTAAATTAGTTTCCCAAACTATTTTATTTGTTATTGACTATGGTGATCATATAGAATACCAGGCTAAAGTGGATACTTCATAAATAGTGATTTACAGTTCACTGTATGCTGGAACTCAAGAACATTTTTCATAAGTTGGCTTTATTGTTTTCTGGACAATGATTGTTCTTGCCAAGCATGACCTTGGTTCAGAAGATGGATTCTATTATAGAACCTGAACAAGTCTGCTTATACTTCCCTTTCATCGTTCTTTTGCTTGAAGGAGAGTAGACAATGCGTGTTCTATGGGAGATGTTGAATAACATGCAATTGTGTGAATGGTTCTGCCAGATCTTAAAGCAGAAAGTTATTTTGAACAGTGAATTTGAGACCTGATCAATTGGGACTGTTTTAAATTTTCTACCTTATGCAAATGTTGGCACTCAGTGAACAAATTTGATTAATGTTAAAGGTAAATACTAGATGGTGGTGTTACCAAAGGATAGCTCTTCCCATACAACCTCACGTGTATAATACTAAAGTGTCAGGAATCTTTAGTATTCCAGAATCACAATTCTTTTGTGATTATATTTTATCACATTTTTCTATATTTTATATTTTTTGTGGTTATATATTTTATCAATAAAATAGCAATTTTATAGAATCACTAGAGACTCAATCCACCATCCGTACCACCCTGTTCGTGCTTTTATAAATCCTATAAAAGCTGATGAGATATCCTAACTGGAAATTGCTAGAAGCACAACATTTGCATTGAAAATGATGAGTGGTTACAGATAATTATTATTCTACTATTGGCTGACTATATGGCTTTTATGCTTTATGTTTTCTTTTAAACTTAAAAAAACAATTCTCATTATATAATTATTAAAATATTTTAAGAATTTGTTAAGCAATGACTATGTTCTGAGAAGCTAGCAGTTTAGTTAGCTATATTATTTTTCAGCCTGGGTTTCATATTCCCAGTTGGGGAAATTGAGAATTAGAGAAAGTTATTTGCCTTCTGCCAAAGCTCCGCTTTAGAGGTGGCAAGTGCCCACACCCCTCTCATTCCATAGGATAAGGCAGATAGCATGGCCAACATGTTATTACTACAATAGGGAGCCCCTCAGAAACCATCTCATTAGGGAGAGGCAACAAATGTTTTGATATAAAACCCTCTAAGGCATATGATCAATGTAATCACAGATGAGCAAATACAATTAAGGAAGATAGGAAAGGACACACAATACTGCCTACTGGAGTCTGTGATACTTCCATAGAAAAGTGATTGGTCACAGGGAAAAGGGAAACTTCCAGGAAATCAGAACAAGATGTAGAAAGGCACAGTGATTTGAACATTTCAGCTGTGTTTGAGGAAAAAAGGAGCAAATCAACATGATTGGAGCATAGACTTGTCTCTGAAATGTGTCTGAAAGTGCATTCTCTGCCATGCTAAGAATTTTTTACTCTTTTAGGTAGTGTGGTGTTGTGTTGCTCGCGGAGGTGAAGGAATCAGAAGTTTTCAAGTTCCACAGCAATGAGAAAGTTTGAGCAAGTTTTAGAAAGATCATCTGGCAGCAATGGAAAGGAGGAGGGATGGAACGAGAAGGAACAAGAAATTTCTAAGATAGCAAGCCCTCACTAATGTTCATTTCACAGTTTAAAAAGTGTCTAATGCCAACCTAAAATAAAACAAAATCATGAAGAAGGGAGAGATGGAGAAGATTCAAGGGAATTTAAGATCTACTAAGAAAATGTTAATAGGATCATTCTTCTTTTAAATATAGATACTCTAAATACAGGTCTTGCAAAGCAAAATGAAGATATTTATAAGAAGTTTGCTCACTGAAAGTACAAACTTGGTCTTGGTATCAGTGAAATGTGAGTATTTTTTTTCTGACATGCATTACAAAATGCACTACCCAGGTCGATTTTATGGGCAAAGCTGGACAATGAAATATTGGCTTTGCTTATATAAGTAGTTTGAACTGAACTTAACCTTATTATGGAGAAGAACAGAGGCAAAAATTATAGGTGATTATTCTTTTTTTGTAAGTAGTTAAAATGAAAAGATTTTTGAAGGCTTTTTGTTCAACTAAGGAAATTGAACAAAACAAAACAAATAAGAAGAAACAAAATCCCATTTCCTTGGGAATACACTAATTATTTATATTATGCCATCTCTAAAAGAAAAATACGAGCTTTGATGCCTGTCTCTCAAGGTTATTGTTTTGTGGATTTTTTTTCTTTTTCTGTGAAATTCTGAAAACCCTGGCTCTTTGTACTTCCCACATACAAAAAATCTCCCACTGATATATTTAAGGAAATAAATATGATTTTTCCCCATCTCTTCTTATAGCATTTTTCTACTGTTATTTTTGAATACTTAATTTTTTTAAGAGCAGCTTCAAATTTTTAACAAAACTGAGGAGAAAGTACAGAGATTTCCATATAACTCCTGCCCTTCCCCCTCACCCCTCCCCCCCCCCCCCCCCCCCACACACACACATAGCCTCTCCTGTTATCTACAGCACTCACCAGAATGGCACATTGTTTACCAAGGATGAACCTACCCTGATACATTATAATCACCCAAAATGTGTAGTGTACCTTAGGATTCACTCTTGGTGTTGCACATTCCATGGGTTTGGTCAAATATGTAATGACATACATCCATCATTATATTATCATACAGAGTATTTTCACTGCCCTAAAAAATCCTCTGTGCTCTGTTTATTCATCTCTTCTTCCTCTAACCCCTGCCAACCACTGATCTTTCTATTGTCTCTGTAGTTTTGCCTTTTCCAGAACGTTAGTAGTTAGAATCATACAGTATATGTAGCATTTTCAGATCGGCTTCTTTCATGTAGCAACATGCATTTGAGTTTCCTTCATGTCTTTCCATGGCTAGATAGCTCATTTCTTTTTAGTGCTGAATAATGTTCCATTGTCTGAATGTACCACCAATATTCTTTTCTTTTTAAGAAATTTTGGGAACTCTACATCAGGCACTTGATTTAGTTTCCATAAACTTGCTTAGAATATTATAATTTATTCATTGTGTATTTTCTATACATATGCACAATGGAATTGGAATTACTGTTTAGTCACCCGTATACATATATTTGATTAGAAATCCCAGTTTCTTCTTTTCAAATTCTTAAGAGAGTCATTTTGAATGATGAAAAACAATTCATTTAAGTTCACCTTTTCAAATCTCAGAAAGATTTATTTGCTCCAAAAATTTTAACCTGTACATTTTTATTTGAAGCTAAATTTTTCAAATTAGGATCTCCTGCTGTTTCCAAATCAATACGTGTTACCTACACTCTGCCCCGCCATCTGAATAAAAATATATATTTTGCTTCTTTTCTGTGAAATTTTGTATAATACAGTTATTATCACTTATATAATTGTTTTATTCTTTGATACTAGGTGTTGAATTCAAAATGTTTAAAACTTCATAAAACTTGAGAGTTTAAAATTTTCTTTAGAAATTAACAAAATTTTGACTCAAAGTTATATTTGCTAAAAATTCAAATTTTTACTTATACCATATATATTATATGTATATTTTATTTATTGTGATAATAAAATGGTTTAACTTATTTATAAGTTAATAACTTATTTCTAAGTTAGATAATTTCTTATTTAATAAGTTATTAACTTATTTCTCCTGGAGATTAGCACTGGGATCCTATGTCCAAACTTATATATGAAACATAAGATTGGAAAGATGTACAAGGCACAGTAATATCAGTGTGCAACGCTGAGTGTGATATCTGTCAGGCACTATAGTGGGCCCATATTGTTTCATTTAATACACATAGCAGCCTCGCAAAGTGACATTATGTTTCTCATCTTATAGAGTAAGAAAATGAAGTTCTAAGGAGTGATAAAGATTTCCAAGTTCACTCAACTGGCGAATGACAGAATTAGGAATCAAACCCAGATATTGTTTTTCATTACATTATGAAAAAGTTATTCTGTTATTGAGTATTAGGAAGGATTACTGTATCGTGCTGATATACACACAGCTGAAATGGAGTGTCTACATAAAGTTGAAGTTTTTCTCAGATTTGTTGCCCAGTATCCTCCCTCCTGCTTTAGTCTCTCTGGAGGATAGTGGAGCTGGAAAATGAAAAAAGAGGTCAGAGCAGAAAAGAACCCTGACTCAAAGCTTTTTTATTTGACCTGTGGTCCTTCTTGTAAGAGCTACTATGGTCAGATAAAGAGGTAAATTGCGAGGCTGCCTTTATATATTTTTTGGCATATCTATGGAATACACACACATATGGTAGGAATCTACGAGATTAATAATTCAAAACTAAAGAGTAAGCCCTAGACTCTGGATATACTATGAAGAGTGTTTTGGTTTTTTTTTTTTTTTTTTTTCAACGTTTTTTATTTATTTTTGGGACAGAGAGAGACAGAGCATGAACGGCGGAGGGGCAGAGAGAGAGGGAGACACAGAATCGGAAACAGGCTCCAGGCTCCGAGCCATCAGCCCAGAGCCCCACGCAGGGCTCAAACTCACGGACCGCGAAATCGTGACCTGGCTGAAGTCGGACGCTTAACCGACTGCGCCACCCAGGCGCCCCTGAAGAGTGTTTTTAAGAGGCTTTCTGGTAGCTGACCCAAGGATGTCTGATTTCACTTTGTGTTTTATAAAGCAAGCAACTCATACCACTTACTACATGAACATTTACTTCAGTTTTCCTTTTTTTAATTTTTTTCTTAATGTTTTATTTATTTTTGAGAGAGAGAGACAGAGAGAGAGGGAGACACAGAATCCGAAGCAGGCTCCGGGCTCTGAGCTGTCAGAACACAGCCTGATGCGGGGTTCCAACCCACAAGCTCTGAGATCATGACCTGAGCGGAAGTCAATGCTTAACCAAATGAGCCACCCAGGCTCCCTCAGTTTTCAATGCCACATGTGTAAAAGTTAATAGATTGTAATGACGTATTTCTGAGTGTGCTTTTTTTAAATAAAGAAAAGTACAAAATTTAGATGTCATGGAATATAATTAATATATTTAAATTTTATTATTATTCAAGAATAGCCAAGAAAGAATGAAAAGACAAGTTTCATGAAGAAGAAATCTTTTTTTTTTTACTACATCAAAATGCATTACAAAGATCTATAAACATGGCATTGTTCACAGATATAAATCATTGTACAATCATATCTCTGATAAAGGTGAGATTTTTAAATATGTACGGAAAAATGTACTGGTCAATAAATTGTGCTGAAGTACATGTCTATCTAGTAAAGAGAGAAAATAGATCATTGTCTTGCTCCTTAAACCAAAAAAAAAAAAAAAAAAAGTCAATGAAGTCTACATTTGAAAATAAATTTAATGTACTGACAAATAATGTAGAAGAACATTATAATTCTCTTTCTACTAAGCTGGACAGCCATAAGGAAAAAAAAATACAAATACAAATTCAAGACATTAACACAGTAAGAGATATATAAAGTTTAAACATATGAAAATTTCCCACATAAGTAAAAAAAAAAGTTTAATAACTTTATCTCAAAAAAAGCACAATGTCTTATAAAAATAATCAAAGAGATGAATAGGCAATTAGAGTAAGGAAAATGTTTATAAATGTAGGAAATCTGTTAATTTTTACAAGTAATTTGACTGTTTCTTATTTATTTTTTTGAGATTTAAACATAAGAAACAAAACAGATTTCTTATCTGTCAGAATAACAAAAGTGAAAACAAAATTTAAGAAGATATCTGCAGTGTTAGAATGTCTGAGAAGTAAATTTATGTCATACACTATTGGAATAAGTACCACCTTTAGGAGAAAAAATTGTCAAATTTTTACAAGTGGCATATTGTTTACCCTGGTAATTCCACTTCTAAGAATCTGTTCTGAACTCTAGATCATGGTATAGTAGACTGCTAGAATACTATTGTATTAGTACAAAAATGAGAAAATTCACTGCAACATATTTTCCAGCAGAAAGAAAGAAGACTGGATTTAACATATCCAGGAATAAGGGAGTGTTTGGATAAAGTTTGGTATATTCATATTGTTTAATTAAAATTTACTTTCACTGCAGTGGTGGGGGGGGAAGTAAGAATATGAAACAAAAATAAAATCAGAATACAAAATAAAACTAAAATTTAAAAATAAAATTTAAAAATAAAAGTATAGGACGTCCTGGGTGGTTCAGTCGGTTAAGTGTCTGATTTTGGCTCAGGTTATGATCTCATGGTTTGTGGCTTGGAATCCCGCATCAGGCTCTGTGCTGACAGCTCCGAGCCTGGAACCTACTTCAGATTCTGTGTGTCTCTCTCTGTCTCTCCTTCATTCACAATCTCTGTCTCTCTCTTAAAATAAATAAATAAACATTAATTTTTTTAATAAAAAATATAAATTATATATATATAATATATGTATATATATTATATATATATATATATATATATATATGTGTGTAAGCTTTATGCCCAACATGGGCCTTAAACTCAAGACCCTGTGATCAGGAGTTGCATCCTCTACTCACTGAGCCAGCAAGGAACCTCCAATTCCTCTCTCATATAAATGTTGGGTTTGTATGCCATCTCTACTTTGTGAAACTCTTAGAGACACAAGCTCTATCCATTTCACTGCCCCACCATCCATATGGTGTGACCCCTCATCTTCATGATTCAGCTTAGAAATATGTAGAATGGACTAACGTGTAAAGAGGACAAAGGGTAAAGGATCAGGGATTATCATTTCTTTCTTTTTTTAAATTTTATTTTTGCAAGTTCACAAGCAGGGGATGGGAAGATAGAGGGCGAGAGAGAATCTGAAGCTGGGTCTGCACTGGCAGTGGTGAGCCCGATGTGGGGCTTGAGCTCACAAACCCCAAGATCATGACTTGAGCCGAAGTCAGATGCTCAACCAACTGAGCCACCCAGGTGCCCCAGGGCTTGTGATTTATTTAAAAAAATTTTGTGGGGGGAGACACCTGGGTGGCTCAGTCGGTTAAGGGTCCAACTTTAGCTCAGGTCATGATCTCACCATTCGTAGGTTCAGCAGAACAGAGCCTGGAGCCTGCTTCAGATTCTGTGTCTCCCTCTTTCTCTGCCCCTCCCTGGCTCTTGCTTTGTCTCTCTCTCTCTCTCTCTCTCTCTCCCTCTCTTTCTCTCTCTCTCTCTTTCTCTCTTTCTCTCTCTCTCAAAGATGAATAAACATTAAAAAATTCTATAAATAAATACAAAAAAATAAATTGCTTTAATGTTTATTTATTTATTTTTGAGAGAGAGCAAGCATACGAGGGGTAAGAGAGGGAAACGTAATCCCAAGCAAGCTCTATGCCGTCAGCCCGGAACCCCATGCAGGGCTGGAATCCACAAGCTAAGAGATCATGACCTAAGCCCCAAGAGTCAGAGGCTTAACCAACTGAGCCACCCAGGTACCCTAGTTTGTCATTTCTTAAGAATGGTCTAGAAGCTACAGGAAAATATGTCTGTTACATCTTACTAGTCAGGATGTAGTCACATGGCCAAGGGTGTAGTTAATATTCTTGATGGTCATTTGACCAACTACAATTTGTATTACTTGAGACAAAAAGATTACTGATACTGTTAAAAAGCCTCTGCCAAACATACTATAAATAAAGTAGTTATTGGGATTCTACTGAAATACAGTTGTTTCAAAAAAGAACAATTTTCAGAAACTTATATGTGTTGACTTTTCTTTGACTCTGCCTGTAAATAAAGCAATAATAATATTAACTACTTCATAGAATTATCATAAAGATTAAATCAGATATAGTTATGTTAGGTGCTTAGAATAGTGCTTGGCACATAATAAATGATATATATTCCTTATTATTATAATGATTGTTTAAAAATATTATATGTGAATGGGTACATGTTTATGGAAGTACATTTTATTTTTTTACTATATACACTTTTATATTTAAAATGTCTTTTAAAGGGGTGCCTGGATGGCTCAACCCATTAAGTATCTGACTCTTGATATCGGCTCTGGTTGTGATCTTAAGGTTGTGTAACCAAGCCCCATGTTGGACTTTCTGCTGACAGCCTCCTTGGGATTCTCTCTCTCTGTCAATCTCTGTGTCTCCCATTCCCCCCATCAAAATAAATAAACTTAAAAACATTTCTAAATAAAATAAAATATTTTTTAAGCATGCATACTTTTATTTCTTCTTAATCCAGTAATAAGACTATCTAGCTGGATGAGTGTCAGAATAAATATGCTTATAGATTTTCCCTATATGTCTTTTTAAGATTAAGTTAATAAAACTATAGTTGTAAGCAGTGCTTTTATGGTATAAAATATACTCAGATCTTTTAAAACAGGGTACTATGTTGCATATATTTGATTTCTAATGGAACATTAGCAGATAATATTTAGTAAAACTACCAGAGGAAAAATATAAGAAAAGGAGTAGATGAAAGCAAGGTTTTGTTTGTGGGTATTCAACTTATCAATATACCATTCTTATGCCTTTGTTAATAAAATTTCAGGAATAAGTATTCATTTAATATTTTTTTTCATTTAAGATAAAGAAAATTCTCGAAACTCTACTGTTGCCTTTGGTATTTGCTGTGAATCATGTATTTAAGTATAAATAAGTGTATCAACAGGGCATCATAACTCATAATTGGACCCTTAGATCAGCTACACTGGAAAGATCAATAATAACAGCATGCCATCCATTAAATGGAGAAATAATGAACTGTTATGATAAAATAATCTTATCCAATTATCAGTACTGTCATAGAGCATGGCATTTACTTTATCATACATATACGCACATAGATTGTGTACATAATATATATACTGTGTGCATTACATAAAGAAAGGTATATGTTTTAAAATTGTGATAAAATATAAAACACAAAATTTATAATTTTACCTATTCTAAAATTCACAATTCAGTGGTGTCCAGCACATTCACAATGTTCTACAACCATCACCACAATCTATTTGCAGAACACATCCACCAGCTCAGAAGGAAACCCTGTACCCGTTAAGCAGTCAGCCCTCACTCCCCTAGCCTCTGGCAATCACTAATCTGTGTTCCATTTGTTTGCATCTACTTATTCTAGATATTCCATGTAAATGGAATCATACAACATGTGGCTTTTTGTGCCTTCTTTAACTTAGGATAATGTTTCCAAAGTTTATCCACGTTGTAACATGTATTAGCCCTGTATTTCTTTGGAGCCTGAGTAATGTTCCATTGTACATATATACAAGATTTTGTTCATACATTTATCAATTGATGGACATTTAGCCTTTCCACCCTCTGACTATTGTGACTATTGTGCTCTAGATAGTTTTGTAATTTTTTTTTATTTTCACCTAGGAGTGGAATTCCTGGGTCATATGGTTAACTGTGTGCTTATTGAGTGACTATCAAACTGTTTTCTACAGTGGCCATACCATTTCTCATTCCCACTGACAATGTAAATAGGTTCCTGTTTCTCCAAAGCCTTGTCAATACTTGTTTTTACTTCTTTGGTTTATTTGTTTATAGTCATTCTAGTGGATGTGACATGCTGTCTCATTGTGATTTTGATTTGCATTTCCTGAATGACACGGAGCATCTTCTCATGTGTTAGCAATTTTATACATTGTTTTGGGGGGAGGGAATATGCATTCAAGTCCTCTGCCCATTTAAAAATTAAATTGTTTGTATTGTTGAGTTATAAGAGTTCTTTTTAGATTTTGGACTATAGGCTGGTCAGATAAATCATTTGTAAACCATTTTCTCAGATAGGTGATTTGTAAATGATTTTCACTCATTCTGTGGGTTGTCATTTTACTCTTCTGCTAGTGCCTTTTGATATACACAGTTGTAAATTTTGATCCAATTTACCTGTTTGTTTTTTGCTTTTTGTATTAATGGTGACATTGCCAAATATAAGATCATGACCATTTGCCTGTATGTTTTCTTCTGAGCGTTTTATAGTTGTAGCTCTTACATTTTGTTACTTGATCCATTTTGACTTAATTTCTGTATATGGAGTGAGATAATGATCTAGTTTTACTCTTTTGTATGGTTTGATTTTTGACTTTTGTTTCAATTTAAGTAAGTTGTGTTATTATAATTAGCAATTTAAGTATACTAGAAGTATACTTTGTAAGCCAATGAATGAAACTAAACTTTCCTGAGTAAAGAAAATTCCAAAAAAAAAAAAAAAAGGGATATATTAGGGTTTATGATATGGTGATTGTGGCTTTTAAATTATCTCTGAATTAAAAGTCTCAGGCATTTGGGCATTGTGGAGTAGGCACTATGTTGGAGACCAGCAGACTGAAGTGAACAGATCTTACCTCTTATCCTAACTAGTTAGGGTAGTTGAGGCCAAGTCATGTGACTTCTCAAAGTAGCAAATTTCTCCTACATCAAAGACAATGTCAAAAATACTTTAGTATCACATTGTTCAAATTCTAATTCTTCTATTTATTAGTTTGCTATGTTGTATGTCCTTAGAAATGTCCCAAAATCTCTATGAACCTCAGGTTTTTTTATCTGTAAAATTAAGATTTCTATAGGCCAGACTTCTAATGCCTTGTACAAATTAGATATTTAAGAAATATTAACTTCTGTCTCTCTTGTCTCTTTGTGTTCCATCTTCTGATAGTAAAATTAAAACCATACAATGAGCATTTATTCCAGATAACAACCTTCCAACCAGTTTGGATATCCTGATTTAAAAACTAAAGTACAATTTAGTAAATATGTATATTATAGATCAGAAATGGTAGGAAAAAACTCAATTAGGGCTCAATCTCTATGGATTTAAAAATCTATTGCTTTATTGGGCCCCATATTAAAAGCTTGCTTTAGGGGAAGAGGTATATTCAATAGCAGGAAAATTTAGCGCTCTTTTAAATCCCTGAGTGGACCATTCACAGCTTACCTCCCTGTCTTCCTTTGATATGGCTTTGGATTGTGCTTTTGATATAATGGCTCTGGGCAAGAAAAATGCATCTCTGATCCTTGGGGCACCTGGTACATCCATCTGCCCCTAGAGGAGGAGGGATCAGAGTGAAGCATGACTCGCAAAGGGCAAGAACAGAATGGTACTGTTTAGACAGTGCTTGTAAAACACTGGATCAAGAGAAGAGGACCTGGAGTGTTTGAGGAAGTGGTGAGGCCGCTTCTTACTCACCGACTGGCAAAACAGTAGGAGATAATTGGCCGTTCCTGGAAAGACCTAGAAAAACTCATTCAGAAGTGGTAGGAAGGAAGGAGGGGAAAAAGGTAGACAAGCAGAAGACAGACAATTTGAGGGTCCTTTGTGTACAAAGATGATGGTTTGTTAATCTTTGTAACTCTTAAAGACTCCCAGCTGCTAAGAGTCACTCTCTCTCTGTTGGTTGGATTCTTGATATCTTAAAGGAAGGAAATCTGAGGGATATAGTGGAGGGAGGCCAGGATAATTCCCTGTATTGAACAGCAGCTGGAGATGAGGGACTGTAATGGGTGGTTTGCAGTACCACAGTTCATCTGTCTGTCTGTCTGTCTGTCTTTCACACAGGCATGTGAGCGCACGCACGCACACACAACCTGTGAGGAAAGAATTATTGTCTTCTTTTTAGGCTTGAAGAAATTGAAATTTGCAGAGCTAAAGCTATTTGCCTATAGGTACTCAGTAAGTTGTAGTCAGCATTCATGTTCAAGGTTGTCTGGCTCCGGGTTTCTCACACCATCCCTTTATCACCTTGAGAATCACTCCCCTTCCTCCAAGAGACTCATTAAAAACCCAGGGAATATGCTGTTTAAAATTCATAATGAAGCTTCCAAATATGATGAAAAACTTCTAAATATTTATCTTATTCAAATTCTTCTGATTATAATTTTTACAGACTTGATACATAAACAATTTTAGAATTTATAAAATTTCTGCCCCATATTTTACGTTCATTAGGCAAGCAGCATGAAAAAGCTGCTAATATTGATGGAATAGCTTTCTTATCACTAATCCATTTATATAGGAGAGTTTCATTGAGTAACAGTTTAAAAAACAAAATATATAGGAAGGTATGACAAATAAATGTACACAGAAAAGATGAGAAGAATATAGAATATTGCAAATACTGATAAGGTTTTGGTTGTATTTAAAAATTTTTAGTCATGTGTTAATTATAAATTAGTATAAACAAGTAAAAATGGTACCACTGTTATGAAGATATTTGTAAGAAGTTTCTTATAAGGACTGTTTGTAAACTTCATTATCTATTGTTCCAGAAAAAAAAAAAAAGATGATATCAGTACTCATTCAATAATTGATGTTTTAATTTCTTTACACAAATGGCATTTTACCTCTTTTTTCCTGTTATCTCTTTTCTCTGGCACTTTTCAGTGCTGTTTTGATGGTATAATTAATGGCATTGGTGTTTATTTAAAAGTGTTTTCTGTTTTAGGATACTCTAAAAAAATTCCATTATTATTGCAGAAAAGTGCACTTCAACAATTAGCTGTTAAGTGCTAGCGTAAATTAAGGCTCTATACAGGTAGATAAATGAATCTGTCACATATATAATTGCCAGGCAAAGTGGTTACACTTTTAGCCATTTTCATTGGTTTGCTAATGCAGCTTTCTGTTCTAAAATGATAAATCATCATTTGTTAAGAAATAGGTCTTTCTTCGGTAGCTAAGGCATATGTTTTCCATCCTTAATATAGACTCTTCTAGGATTTCCAATAGAAAAAGTGAGGGCTCCTAATGGTGTAAAACAAAGTCTTTTTTTCCTATGGTACAGGTAGGGTGCAGACTCCTGGTGGATGATTTATACTTATTTGTGGACCAAAAATAATGTTAAGGAAAGAGATTTGCATGTTCCATTTTCATGTGACACACAGTCACAGCTGAATACTATAACCCCAGAAAAAGTAACTCCTGAGGTGGCAGAATTTGAAATCTGTGTGAAGTGTGCAAAGAAAGTGCTTTAAGAACAGTTCACCTTTAAATTGCCTTTAAAAAGCCTACTGCTTTTATGCTGTGTCTACAGGGAGCCCCTGATTTTAATGTTTGAATGAAAGGCACTTTTTTTTCACTTTTTTCTTTTACTTTCTCTTTTTTTCTTCCTTCCTTCCTTCCTTCCTTCCTTCCTTCCTTCCTTCCTTCCTTCCTTCCTTCCTTCCTTCCTTCCTTTCTTTCTTTGTCAGCATGACAGTGACACAAATGTTTTCATGAACAAGTTAATAGATTCTCTGGGTAAACCCATGATACACTCTGAAATCAAAAGATTTAGCAATCTACCTTTCCGTTTGCTGCAATTAATTGAAGAGCCCAAGGCTAGGTAAGCTGTAGTACTTAAATGTCAGCAGTTGGTTCAGGAGTTGTATTTACATAATCTGTTTACTAATTGCTTACTCGGTGCATTTTCATGATATTGACCATGGAACCATCTGACTTTTGAGTTAGCTACTCATGAGCCTGAATGAAGGAAAAGCCACAACCAGTGAATGAGGAGACAAAGCAGTGAGGCTCCTTGATAAGGTTGCTAGTGAAAATGGCTGTACTGAGTGTCTCAGGATCCCCCAAATCATTGTCTCAACAATATTTGGACTTAAAACAAACATTTGCATATGGGAAGGGTTCACAGAAGGCCCTCTAATTGTGCAACCTGTGAATTTTGCAGCAGTAATTTTCCACTGTTTTTGACTTTTTCATGTTATTTAGATTGTATTTGATCCCCATTGTTGGAGCCATTAGTTAACAGTTGTTTCTTTCAGAAAGTGCAATTCTCAGAAAGTCCAAGGGTGTCTGTAACCAAAGAATGAATCAGAGAAATGATGTAGAAAAAAAGCCTCAAAATGCATTACAGAGGGCCATATTTATATTCAAAAAGTAAAGTTTATTTAAAGAAAAGAACTTATTGGAGCAAAGACCACTTGTTAAGAAACTCTGAATAGTACACAGGTAACAACAAACATGATGGAAGATGTATAGAAATGTATTTCATACCAAGTATGTCAAGGAATTAATGTGTATATGAGTTTTTCTCTCTTTTCCTCCCTCCCTCTCTCTCTCCATTTATCTGTCTTGAGAAATACTTACAGGTAACATGTACGGTTAGCTAGCTAACATAGAATGCTTATTAAAATGTGACTAGCAATGGTGGAAAATTCCATGATAACAAAATTTCATGTTATGATACCTAATCATTATGGGATATCTTTGAAGACCGTAAAAAGTGACCCTGAATTTATCTCGATTAGATTTACATTTTTCTGGATACCTTCCGAGGCTTCAGAACTATAGGACATGGTCCAGTGGGAGATGAGTGCAGAGGCTTATGCAAGAGCAAGAAGGGGGGCTATTTTCAAATATGGTTATTAAATATTCCAGCCACTTGAGATGCAAGTTGACTCCAGGTGGGTTATTCTACTAATGGAGAGTGTAAATTTGGCAGGGGTGGGTAATAGTTGTAAACAAAATCTTAAAGTCTTTAATGAATGAGCTAGTGTATCTTAATAGTTTGACAAAAGCCCTGTGTTTTGCAACTTTACTCATTTTTAATGTCCTTTCTGAAAATGTCCTCTTAAATTTTTATCTTCTCAACTCTTTCAATATCTAGTTCAAAATTCATTCGTGCTGAGAAGAGTTGCATATTTAAATTCTTACTAAAAGAATGGCTTCTGATTTCCTCCATGTTTATATAACCAGTTTGGTCTACATTAACTGATATGGCTAGAAAACTTAGCTGGACAAGTACTGGAGAGCCCAAAGCATGAAGGAAGGCATGAACCGATGACCTTCTTTATCATCATTATTAAAGTAATAATGGGTTATCAATTTAGTTCTGCAACCACTCCGATTGGGAACATGAAAGACTGTGAGTAAGCCGTGGGTAAATTCTAGTGGGAGCCTGGAAACACTTCTCTGCTCCAGGTACTGCCTCTTGACAAGTATCACTGTATCACAGTCACATTGTTTTCCACTGACCATGCCCGCTCACATTCTCCCTTAAGCATAGCACACAGCCTTTTTATTCATTCTCTTCTTTTTTTTTTTCCTCCTGCCTGTCCAAATCTCTTCCACCCATACACTCCAGCCCCCGACACACATACGTGAGATCTGATCACATTTGAAATCACATTCACTATAAATACCAGTTTAAAGGGGGAAAATTGGTTTTTTTGCAATGCCTCCTCTTTATTATATTGCACAATCTATTCAAAATCCTGGCCTGCATGAAAATTCAGTGTATGTAATCTCTGATTACTACTGGCTCTGGTAACTAATTGTTTCAAATAGGTTTCAGCAAAGTAATTTAATTAGAATTTGAATGAATGCTTATTTGAAGCCAAAATTCAGGCTTTATTTCTGAGAATCGTGCCATCCTTAATGATGGGGGAAAATACATAATAAATGACTGTTGTGATGTTTCAAAATGCACTTGGTATTTTAAGATGTTTGGGAGGTAGGCAGTGGTAGAGACGAAAGAAGAGTGATGGAGAAAACACCGAGTCTTTGTAACAATCTGAGGTTGGCCAAGGTTTCAGGATACACTTGGGGAGTTCACTGTGCTATCCTAGTTTATTGGGAAATTGTTTTCTTCATCACCCACACTCACAAAAGTGTGTAGCAGAGGAGTTTAATCATTCTTTGCTGGCATGCGGCACTCTGACTCACCAGGGCTTCTTTAAATGCTAAGGTGTCTTCCTTACAACTGTTTCCTAGAACAAATTCCTGAAGTGTAATTCAGGTAACTTCCTCAGTAGAAGCTGATTTCCTGATCTTCATTCAGAGAAGTCTTACTTCTAGCAAGAGTCTCAGGTGAGGCTCTCATTTTACAATTTACTTTTATCTCCTCACTTAGACGCAGATCATATGATAGGATTTTTTCTGGTCTTTTTATCGCTGGTGTGAGCGAAGAGCTCCAACGCTGCTCAGAATTTCATTACTCTCTAGAATATATGTAAAGAAAATAATGGCCTTAGCAAAGCTAAATGGCTTTCCCCCCTATGGCTTTCCCCCCTCAGTTTTAGTTCTAGCTTTGTTACTGAAAAATGCCTATTGATGCTTGGAGTTTTGTCTTTGGGTATACATTGCAGTTTGCTTTTCCTACATCTCTAAAATTGTTGTAGCTAGTATAGTGGTTCTTAGTCCCTTCAGGCTTTTGAGTTAAAAATGATAAAGTCAATAAAATATGGTCTGCCAAGAATGGACAAGGTTTGGATGCCAGCTGATTACTTCTAATCACAACAGTTCTCGTATTTGTTGATGGAGATGGTGACACAATTTTTAGCAAAGGAAAGAAAATCAATGTTTTCACAGAAAAAAATTTCTCTCGGGACTTCTTGACATGGTTGTGACATGCAAAAATGATGGATGTCCATTCTGAAATATTTCAGTGACCAGACCTTTTATTTTCAATTAGATACTGTATTTTTGATTTGTTTTGTTTTTGGTAAATCAAACACTGGGCTGCAAGTCAGGACTCTTGGGATCTTTTCTTGGTCTCACTGCAATTTTATGCATTTGGCACTTTATTGCATTCAGTTTAACAATTTGTGGTACACTTTATTGTTTTGGGGTCTAATTATGCAGGAATTTTACATGCCCAACAATATTTAAAGCTCAATCAGGGTAGATCAGGTATCACAGTACATTCATACTTTGGGAAAGATCTCTTTGGAACTGGGCCTGGAGAAGACACATGATAAAGATTATTGAATGAATTAAAGAATCAGAGGAAAAATGAAATTGGAATAGTAAGTGAATGAGCTAATTTATTAACTTGATGTACCATGTAAAAATATCTACCATACGTAACCTCATATGGAATGGTAGATACAAATGAAAGACTATAAATTCTTTGCTGCTTCTTTACCTTTGAAACTCTGTCATGATGTGATAAAACTCTCATCTTAGTGATTTTCTTGGCAAATAGAATGCTGAAGTGATATTCTTGGACTCCTTGGGATAGGTCATAAGAAGCACTGTATATCCTGCCTGGTTCTCCTAGAACAGTCTTTCTTAGAGCTCAGTTTCCATGCCTAAACCATATGATGATACCATGTACTGGCTATCTTTGGTAGCCCCACCTGAGCCCCTAAGTAAAACCCAGCTTCAATTTCTGGCTATATGTATTAGGATGGGTTCAATCAAGAGAGAAAAAAAAAAAAAGAAAGACACACAAATATTTGAACGGGGAAAGTTTAACCTAAAGAATTATAAATTATAACAAAAGACTGGAGCAATTAGAGGTTGATTAGTGTTAAGACAAAGAAGAATATATCAGAGACAACATATAATACATTAGATATATTATTGTGATATATAATAATAATAGCTAATAACTATTATTATATATCACATATTATTATATATCACAATAATATATGAATATTATATATATACATAAAAATATATAATTATTATTATTATTGTCACTAGGGCTGGGATAGAGAACCAAAAGTAGATCTAGCTCTCTCTTCCCCACCCCCACCGCTGGCCTGAGATCTCCAGACTTTGTTGGAGAAGGTTCAGCAATTGAATGGCAGAGAATTTCTGTAAATTGCTAAAAAATCTGTCCTCTAGGATGTCAGGGAAAACTTCACAGGGAAATAACTTGCCAGAAGTGCCCTGCTAAAAAAACTACTCAAGAGCTGTGCTGGGCAAAGCTACTTCTCCTGGGTGCTGCTGACCACCATGTACTGCAAGAGCCAGATGTTGGAGGAGCTGTACACATTGTGAAAGTCTAGTGAGCAAGCTCACAGAAACTGGATGCAAAACCCCTTCCTCCTGCAATGTCTCTCCAGTGACTTCCACTGACAAAGCTTCAATGCTAGCTGGCAAACAAAAAATATTTAAAGGATCCAGATCCGATTTTGCGAGCAGGCAAAAAGAGAGGCTTGGGAATGGAGTCCATAAATTCGTAACTGCCCACCATGCAAATGAGCAGTGTTGGTCATGCTGCCCAGTCAAGTGTTCACTTAGCTTCAGATTTGGCTGCTGTACGGGAGCCACTGCATCAGAACCAAAAATGAGAACCACCTGAGTCAACCCCCAGAACTACAAGACACTGAATTGTCATTTTATTCTACCAACCTACTATATGCTGGGATGGCTTTGGGACACAGCAACAGGTAACTGGACCATATATTATCAAGATACCCTAGTGACTTGTTTTATCTTTCATTTCTTTGATGCCTTAAGGCAACATAAAGACTTGGCAATTTTGAAATACTACTTTTTCCAAATCCTCAGATGTGGTTTAGAGATTTACTTTTAATAAATGGAAACAACAGCTTGAGAAAGATAATGCTGCTTATGCTGTAGAGCTGAACCATATGTATCGACAGCGTAATCTGGTGAAATTTTGGATGCCGTGCTGAGGAAATGTTTTGTAGACAGAATTCCTCAAGGAGTGGTCCAATACTATATCTCATAAAGCACATTTATTATTTATAATGGATTGGAAAAGTCTCTATTTAGTGCACTGGTATCACCAGATATTACAAAAATTAAAGTAGCAGCTATTAATAAAGTTATATTCCTACATCATATATAAGAAAGTTTTGCCAAGAAAGTAAGCTAAACACAGGAAAAGTATCCTCTACACTGTCTATACATCTGTAGAGATATACTGATAAGAACTCACAGGGGTCACATGAACACTCACTAGTAAGAACCACTGTGAAATAGTGTGCTGGAAAAACCTATGCAAGCTTCAGGATATAGGTTTAATCAGCACTGAGGATTCTACTCCTGGGAGATCACAAAACAATAGAATCATTGGAGTATCTATTTTTCTAGAAACATCTGTCTTTTCCTGCCACAATGTTCAGAAACTTCACCAGGGCCAGAGAGTAAAGAGAGTGATGGTTTATCTCTGGTCATTATAACTAGTGAATTTAGTGGATTGTGTTTAGCATGCTTACACTGGTTTTCAGAATATGAATCCATAGAGTCCATAGGTTTCCACAGTGTCAGATGTTATGAAGAAAAGACCCTTAGGTGTCAGAGTTCAAATTCAGCTTTTGTTGTATGTTCAGTGATTGGGACATGATTTCCCTCCATTGAATCCCATGATTTCTCATCATAAAATCTATGCTCTTATCTGCTTCTACACCCATTTTCTCCTTGTATACTAGAGAAAACTGATTTGTCCAGTTGCATAGTGGGAGTGGGGGAGGTGTTATTAATAATAGTTTAGCAAGTGGATGCTGGAACAACTGCAGGGAAACCAGAATGTATGGGCATCCTATTTTGATGTCATTATTTCTCACTTACTAAAAGACTATTTCCTGAGATAACTTCTCTCTCTCCTACAACATCAATCCTTACCCCTTCACACTCTATACTATTCCTATCATCATGAACACATGCTCTAGTACATTTCCCAACCTAAAAAAATTCTCCTTTCAGGTGAAATTCTAGATTATTTCTTAAAAATGATAACCCCCCCCACACACACACAAATTTTCACTTCTTTGTTTCTCACTTTCTCTTAATCTACTGTTATATTGGTATGCATACCCATATCTCAACTAACATCCTTGTTAAAATGATTAATGGCCTACTAGTTCAATCCTTGTTGACATCACCCTGCTAGATTTTCAGCAATGATTCACACAGATGACTATTCCCTCCTTGAAACACTTCCCTCTTTCTGCTTTAGAGACAGCATGCTTTCTTATTTTTTCTTCCTATCACCTTGCACCTTCTAAGTTTCCTTTGCTATCTTCTTTACTTAACTAATCATATTAAAATTACTCTAAGCTCAGTCCTGGCTTCAATTTCTTTTTGTATGATACCTCTGGCTAGGTGATCTCATTCATTTCTGTGACTTTCAAAATCATTTACATGTTAGTGACTCAGATTTATATTTCTTACCCAAACTTTTTCTGAGCTCTAAATTTATGTACTTGTCTAAATTTGAGTGGAATGCGTCAGAGGAATTTCCAAATTTGCACACTAAAAACAAGACACATCCATTTCATTCACACCCTACAAACTGATTATTCCCGCTGTTTCTATATTTCAAATAAATGGCACCATTAGTAATGTTAGAAAGTAGGATTGATTCTTGACCTTTCCCTTTTCTGGCCCCCCACATTTAATCTATCTACACCAGTTGTACCTTCAAAGCACATGTCTGATCTGTGCGTGTCTCTACTACCATCACCTGAGTTTAAGTCATCATCTATTGGTTGTTTAAAAACCAATGTTTTAAACATTGGTTTAAAATGTTTAAAAACAGGAATAGTTTCTTAGCTAATGTTTCTTCTTTTACTCATGCCTCCACCAGTCCATTCTCCACACTCAAGTCATACATAAGTATTAAAAAATGTACAGGAGGGGCACCAGGGTGGCTCAGTCAGTTGAGCATCTGACTCTTGATTTTGGCTCAGGTCATGATCTCATGGTTTGCAAGTTCAAGCCCACGTCAGGCTCTGTGCTATCAACGTTTAGGATTCTCTCTCTCTCTGCCCCTCCCCTGCTCATGCTCATACTGTTTCTCTCTCTCAAAATAAATAAATGAACATTACAAGATTTATTTGGAGATTGTGTCAAAATACTGCTTAAAACTCTTGAATGGTTTCCCATTGCTCTTAGAATAAGATCTAAATTTGTTGCTATGGTCTCCAAGGCTCTGAGTGATCTGTCCCCTGCTTCAACTTCCCTTCTCATCTTATACAACTTTGCCCCTTGTGATATTGTACCCTCCATTCTCATGGACTTCGACCAGTTCCTAAAGTGCTCTGTCCCCTTCACCAGCTCAGGGTATCCAATCTCATGAATACATGGTTTAATCTACCAGGGGTGCTATTTCTCAGGACTTTCTTGGATGAAGTCCTGAAAACTATCTAAATAACCATCAGAACAATTAAGTACATGATAGGCAATTCACACTATTAGTCAGTATTCAGCTGTTGTAAGGAGGATGTACAATTTTGTATACTCTATGGAAAAATCTCTAATCACATTGTTAAGTTTAAAAAGTAGGTTGTTTCTAATTAAAAAAAATGCATGCACCCAATGTTTATTGTGGCATTGTTTACAATAGCCAAGATATGGAAACAAGTCAACTGTTTGTAATTAGATGGATAAAAGAAGATGTGGTGTACACACACACACAGACACACACACACACACACACACACACAGTGGGGTATTACTCAGCCATAAAAAATGATGAGGTCTTGCCACTTGTCATTTGCAACATGGTTGCCAGAGTGGTAGGGGGTAGGAGGATGGGCAACATGGGTGAAGGGGAATGGGAGATACAGACTTCTAGTTATGGAAACAATAAGCCACAGGGATGAAAGGTAGAGCATAGAAAATATACTCAATTGACTCATAATAACATTGTATGGTGGTAGATGGTAGCTACACTTGTGGTGAGCATAGCATAATGTATAGATTTGTCAAATCACAATGTTGTGTGATTGAAACTAATGTAATATTGTTTGTATGTCAATTGAATCCCAATTGAAAAAAAAAAAGATGCAGTATTGCTGTGGACCCTAACCCACCTAACCCAAAATGACTGGTATGCTTTTAAGAAGAGGAGAAATGAAATGGCAATGGAGACACACAGGGAAGAGATACATAGACATTTGACAACAGACACATAGATTAGAATGAGCATCTATAAGCCAAAGGTTGCCAGAAAACACTGGAATTTAGAAGATACAAGAAAAGATTCTCTTTTATGGATTTCAGAAGGAGGCCCTGCCATCACCTTAATTTCAGACTTCTAGACTCCAGAACTATGAGACAATGAATTTCTATTGTTTCAAGCCAGAAATATAATAAAAACAAATAAATAAAAAGTAGGTTGTTTCAACTTTCTGTGAATCTATGGTTATTTCAAAATAATTTAAAGAATAGATTACAGAAAATTTATAAAACAAGTATATGTATAAAATACATTAAAATGTGAAAGTATGTATAAGACATTAATAAGTACAAAATGTTTTTATGTATATTTTTAAAGGCAGAAAAACAGCATGAAAAACTCCAAACCAATTTGCCAATAGAAATTACTGCCTTAGTATTACACAACAGTGGGGATGTATAATTCAAGATTGGCTTGCACTTTTTATACTATATGCATTTGTTGTTATTATTTTTTTCTATAAGAATGCATCCCACAGAGGGTAGAGTTGACCCAGTTTGCAAAGTCTTTGCTTAAAGAAAGCTTGCTTGTGCCTTGCCTAGTTTTATGATTTTCTAGTATATCATACACTAAATGTAAATGAAAACTGAAATCAATAATTTTATAACTAATATTAATAGTGATATTAATAATAATTAATGGAACTTTCTATAAAAAGACTAGTGATTTCAAGATCTTGAGTGGTTAATTATCATTCTATTAATGATTTTAATGAAAATAAAACTGAGTGTATAGAGACATCTTTATCAATGAAAAAACTATTACCAAGTTACTATTGATATGTATCCTATATAACACTTATAATGTATTATGTATTTTTAAGGGTGCCTGGGTAGTTCATTTGGTTAAGTGTCCAATATACTTGATTTCTGCTCAGGCCATGATCTCCCAGTTTGTGAGACAGAACCCCACGTTGGGCTGTATGCTAACATCAAGAAGCCTGCTTGGGATTCTCTCTCTCCCTCTCTCTCTGCCTCTTCCTTGTTCATGCCAGCTCTCTCTCTCTCAAAATAAATAAATAAACTTAAAAATATATACTATATGTTTTTTTGAACTAAAACCACAGGTTCTCTGAATTTACCTTAAATTTTGCTAAAAATTATATTTTTTCTTGCCATCAGGTATAAAACATAAGGTTGTATCTTGTCTACTAAAAATGACATGCATTGTAACTTAGGAAAATAGATTCTAGTATAACTGAATATTTTTCCTTGAATAACTGAAAATCTCTTTTAATCAGTCTCATCTATAAAGTCTGAGGATTATACTAGAAAGCATTTTATAACTCGGTTACCTGGAACTCTGCAAACATTTATTTAAAAAGAAAAAGAAAATAAGTTTGAAAAATCCCAGTTTTACCTGTTTTGCATTTTTGTTTTTGTTCAGAGAATTTTACCAAATATTTGATGGTCTAATTTTCAATATTAATCTCCAAGAGATGAGAAATGGGCAAATTATACAAGTATTTCTTTAAATGCATTTGTTTCCAGAACTAAGATATTTCCTTTGGAATGGACTAAATGATATCAACATTCCCTTTCAGCCATAATTGTCTATGCATCAGGGGTATGTTGTCATGTTATGTTAGGGATGTGTGCCTTTTCCCTTCTATCCCTTCACTTGCCATCTTTATTAACCTAACAATAATTTCAATACAAAATGCATGTATTTCAATACAAAATGCATTTCTTAGTAAAAAAGGGCTTATAAAGATGGCATGCAGATAGGAACTCAGTGCTCTCTAATGCTGTATCTCATCACAGTGCGTGTATATTCAGATTGGGTTCGTACCATCAAATACAAGAACAGAGCCTCATCCTTGTACGTGAGGGGACGTGGACTAGACAATCCCTTACTTTTCTATTTACATGACCTGGAAATCATATGCAAGCTAAATTTGTTAATGGTTTGCTGTAGAATATAAGAGAAAATCACTGGAATTAAAGAGAGATTTGTGTGTTATATGTCTCTTTTTGTATTTATTTAAATTGTGATGAAATGTGGAGCATAAAATTCACCATTTTAATCATTTCTAAGTGTACAGTTCAGTGGCATTAAGTGCATTCATACTGTTGTACAACCATCACCAATATCCATCTCCAGAACTCATCATCTTGAGAAACTGAAACTCTGTACCTGTTAATCAATAACTTCTCATTAAGCCGTCCTTCCAGCCCCTGACAAACACCGTTGTACTTTGGAGACAGATTTTAGTTCAGCTCCACATATGGCCATTTACTTCATTGTTTGACCTTACAAATATTATTTCTTTGTCCGTTTTCCTTTTTTTTTTAATTTTTAAAAATTTTAATTTTTTTTTTTTTTACATTTATTTATTTTGAGGAAGAGAGAGAAAGAGTGAGAGCAGGGGAGGAGCAGAGAGTGAGGCAGATACGGAATCCTAAGCAGGCTCTTCACTGTCAGCCCAGAGTCCAAAGTGGGGTTCAAACTCACAAACTGCAGCATCATGATTTAAGCCGAAGTTAGACACTTAGCCAATTGAGCCACCCAGGTGCAACCTCTTTCTTCTTCTTTTTTTTTTTTTTTTTAAATATATAGAGAGAGAGTGAGCATGAGAGAAAGGTGAGGGTGAGAGAAAGAGTCTTAAGCAGATTCCATACTCAGCACAGAGTCCAGCGCAGGGCTCAATTCCATGACTCTGGGTTCATGACCTTAGCTGAAATTAAGAGTCTGCCACTCAACCGACTGAGCCACCCAGGAGCCCCTCTCTTTTCATTTTTATAAAATGAGAATAAAAGTATCCACACTTTAAAAAAAATCATCTGCTAGGCACCTAGGTGGCTCAGTTGGTTAAGCATCCGACTTCAGCTCAGGTCATGATCTCATAGTTTGTGGGTTCAAGCACTGCATCGGGCTTTGTGCTGACAGCTCAGCACAGGCCTGGAGCCTGCTTTGATTCTGTGTCTCCCTCTCTCTCTGCCCCTCCCCCACTCTCTCTCTCTCTCTCAAGAATAAACATTTAAAAAAATTTTTTTAAATAAATTAAAAATAAATTTAAAAACATCTGCTATGTGTAGATAATCAAGTTGTCATTGGAGGATCTATCTATCGATCTACCTACCTACCTGTCTATCCTCTATCATCCACATTTATAGGTGCAATATACATTTATACATACACAAACATATATACATACATACACATAGTTCTATGAAGTACATTAATTTCCTCAAACTAAAGAAAATAATTATTTATCTTGATATCATTCATAGTAGTTTTTTTACTCAAATATCTGAAATTCTGGGAAATCCCTAGAGCTAAGGGCCTAGAAGCAGGAGCTGCTTTTATTTAATAATTTGGTCACTTTCTTAATCTTTTCTTAAATGGGAGAGTTATAGCCAAGGGTCCTTAAACTATTTTTCTCATGTATATGCTTTATTCCTTTTTTTTTTTTTTTTTTACTCTAGGGGATCTATTAACTATTAATCTGTGATTTTTTTTTTGAGCTATGTTTTTTGAGGCTGACAAGACAACTTTTTAAAGTAAAAGCTGATGTGGTGCCTCAAATATCAGCTATAAACTACATAACTGAAGACCACTGAACAGGTTTGAGTTTTCATAAGACACTTAAAAAACAATTCTCTTTTTTTACATGTACTGTGCTTGCTGAAATCTCTAAGACCCAACTCCTGTTAAATACAGTCAGAGCAGTCTTGTCCATCTGCTTTCAGCAGAGCTGCAAAAGACCAAATATTTTGACTTTTAGAAAATTTTCCAAGTTCAAATGTTTCTCTCTGTATAATTGAAATTGATATTTAGTTATTGAAGTTACATGTCTTCAAAAATCCCAGTGTTTTATCAAGATATTTCCTAATTTGGAGCTGAAGATTATATCTTATAAAATCAAGAAAGGAAATATATGTTGCCATAAAAATCACAAATATTTATGTCTTATCTACTATGATGAATAACCATTTCTCCCACTTCCTTTTTACTATGAATGGAATTGTTAATTTCCTCATAAATCTTCACTTATTTTATATAATTTCATACTTACCTTTCTGAAATGGAATAGCCAAAGCATTGGGAATGAAATGGAAACCAAAACTTTACTATACAGTTTTATTTGGGGAAAGGAGATGATACAGTTAATTTTGTTTATCCCAAAGCTACTTCTGTATCTTTAACTTTCTAAAGTCAAATAATATATTACATTTTATTTGTAAAAACATTTGACTTTTTCATAACTTTTTAAATATTAAGAAGAGAGATTTTCCACAATAGGATACCAAGTGCCTTTCAAAGTTAATTTTAAAGTTTCATACATAAGTGAGTAGGAGCCATTCCTTAAATGTATTATAAGGTTATTTTCACTAATAGCTTTTTTTTTCTTCATGGATTGAACATTTTCCCCTTGAACAGGACTTCCCAGAGAAAGCAGAACTTGAACTTGGTATTTTTGTGTATGTAGCAGGTCTCCAGGCAAGAGCACCAATCAGAAGAAGCTAGATTATGGATAATAACAAACTATCATGAAATCTCAATGACCTAATGAAGATTGATTTGTTGCTCATACTCCATATCCGCTGCAGGTCTGTAGAGGGTCTCCACTCATTATAGCCCTTCAGGGATCCAGGATAATGGAACATCCACTATCTTGAACATTGCCACCAGGATAGAAATCTCTAGAGAGTATCACGTTAACAATTATGTGTGCTAGCATGGAAGTGATACATGCCACTTCTGTTTACAAGTCATTGGCCAGAGCTAGTCACACAGGGAATGCCTTGTCTTCTAATCACAAAGGACAGGGAAATGCAATCCCAACACAAGATGGGAGAGTGAAGATACAGAAATAGTGAGTGAACAGCAGTAATGACTACCTCAGTTTTTGTGATCAGGTGCTCCAAAGAGCAGAAAAAGTATGTTTTCATTATTTTTTTTTCTATATGTGCTCTTTCCTTCTGTGCCCTGAAGCAAACAGCAGACGCTGACAGTTGGTGGGAGAAGAGGCATGTGAGGGAAGGACTGTTTCTTGCCTAAGGGCTCATGTAATCATGCCAACATTGAGGTACACTGACAGTATACCAGAATGAATAGCTATAAAAATATTTTTCTTCATTGTTTTAATATTGGTTATCATAGGGTTTATCTCCATCACCCTGTTCCTCATTTATATCCATAATACAGCCTCCAAGTTGTTTGGAAGTATCAAATATTATAGAATGTTAAGGAAAATGGAAGAATTACAATACTCAAAGGAATCCACTGTATATGACCTTCCCCTGCCTGGTCCAAGAGAAAAGTAAAAAGAGACAGTGTTATGATGACAAATGTTTAACAACTGATTTCCAAATAAGGAAACCCAGATTTGTTGGGCTCATCCATATCCGTGGTTCAAATCCTCCCATTGTGGACTGATGTTAACTTACCACTGTGCTATCACTGAATGGGTGTTGGGAAGAGATACTCGCAACCATCGGGCTTTGACCAGATAATAAGTCAGGTCCATCACTGCACTGTGAGAAGTAACTTTTCATGAGTTGTTCTTAGTATGTACCCATGTTTCCAAAACTACTCTCCCTTTTTTGTCTCTATCTGCACACACACAAGCACATCCCTCACAAGGACAAAACAACTCGTAAACTTTCCCGCTCACACATAGACTCCTAATAAGAGAAACTTAAAATGTGTTGTTATTTTTAAAGCCATCTCTTAAACACCGTGTTAGTGTTTTGCTTTCTATTCTGAAAAATGATAATTCCACCCACCCTGGAACTCACTCTCTCCCTTCAGATCGACCTGGAATAACAAAAGTATCCATCTGTGAACCATAAATCTCTTTATGGCTCCTTCCTCTGCTACAGAAATCCCCAGTTAAGCCTTTGGCAATTGGGGAGGTGGGGGAATGGAAGCTTCAACCTTTCCATTTGCTTCCTGCTTCCCCCAGACTGTGCAGGTCTTGCAGTACAGCTGTAGATCTCTCCCTTATATTCTGGCCCTAGTTACTACTAACCCACGAAGTGAACGATCCTCTCCGCATCACTACCACGTCTGCTGTTAACCCAGACTCCTTGCTATTTCCCAGATACATCATAATCATTTGAATCTTTGTGCTTAGCACATGGAACATACTCACTTTTTCTACTTTCCTAAAACTTAACAAAACCTAGAACTCTAGTTTTGTCATTGTTAGGACACCTTGCTTCTACTTATGAATGTGGCTAACTTCCCTTCATAAGCAATTGCTTTATATTACAGATACTAAATTTCCCGAAAATTTGCCTTATATCATTTTTGTCAATATTTTATGTTTTAATATAATTATGTAAGTCTTACCCCTCCAAAATATGATAAATTCTTGATATTATGGACTTTAATTCTTTTCTATTTTTAATATATTTATCATGGGGCTAGTTGATAATAAAGTTTTTATTAAGTCCTTAATAAAAACTTCCCAAATTAAATTACATACCGAAGTTTACTTGTTATGATTCTTATGTCTTAAAAAATGAGAAACTTGAGATTAAGGGCAGCAAAATATAGTTGAATACGAGTTGGAATTCAATAACTGTTGAGTATTGAATAAATAAATCCTAGAAGCAAATTATTAAAATAATATTAATAACTTTTCTTTTTGTTTTAGTTTAGGGATTACCATTCAACACACTTACAGACTTAATTCATCAACTTTTTTTTTTTTTTTTTTGTCCCCTCATGCCAGGACAACTTACTGCTTGATTGGCTACAGTCCTACTCTGGGATTAATTTTATTTATCTTATTATCAGTAATCTTTTTTCCATTCACCTGCAACCATTTTTTGTTTCTTTTAAAAACAAAGTATTTAGCTTTCTAAGGAACTGAATTTAGTATTCTTAACAAAGAATCCCAGGAGAAAAAATGTAAGGTCTACAATTTCAGTGTAAGGTAATCATTTAATCATTGAATACTTGTTGAAAAGTCTTCTGTGGGGTTGCGGGGAGGGTAAGCCCCTGGGAAACAAGGTTCAAAAGAGGTGCATTCATGACTTTCATGGTTAGAAACTTTGTTGGAGTTGGTCATTGAGAGAATGTGATCGTCTGTTTACCCTGAAACTAGACCTAGGTAATCAGAGGCTCCTCATCCCCTCCCCTGTTTGGGGAATTAACATCCTGCCCACTGTTCACACAGGGAATAAAAAAATATCCTCCTTGCCTTTAATCTTGCAATGCTAAGACAAGGCCTGAAAGTTAATTTACCTTACCCAATTTGAGTTTCTGAGATGCAGCTGATAAAGGCATGGAGGAGTGAATGACTAGTAAAACGTCCCTATTCTTTCACAAAATGTGTGTGTGGGAAGGAGGTGGGGGGGTATGAAGATTCATTCTATAATTTGATTATCTTCCTAAAAGATTTTTAATATCTGTGTATATAAGGTAGTTCTTATATAAGTAGACAAAAGATCAAAATCCATATAAATATGCAGAGGTAATCATATCAGAAATTCTCAAGCAAATGATTGTTATCATTAAAAATTAAATTTAGCTCTGAGATCCCTGAGGTCCCAGAGAAGGCAAGAAGACAAAAATGCCAGTTCAACAAATAAACATTTTTGACATTGTTCTTCTTGGAAATTAGTGATTGTAACCAGGTTATTTATTAAGTTATTAAATTTGTACCTTAAATTTGTGGGTGATTATGTAAAGAAAAGAAAACACAACAATAAAAATATGCGCCAAACCAGTTAAATATATGGACATGTTTTAGGGCATTTCCTAAATCAACTTTCAACCAAATTATTCTACGTAAGATACTAAAATAGTATAATCCTATTTAGATATTACTTAAATATAATATTTTTCCCTTGAAAAGCCTATAGTAATTTCCTATTATTTATTTAATCTTCTTAAGTTAGAGCTTAAAAATTTCTCCCACACTGGATCCCCAAGTTTGGCCATGTACATCTTTATTAGTCTTCAGCTTGATCTTTGTACTTTAGTGGATATGTCTTATTTAGCTATTATTATTATTATTATTACTATTACTAATACTATTAAATAGCTCTCACTATTCAATAGCATCACTATTAAGTAATAGCTAGTGTCCAATTACTTTTTCTTGATTCTCTAAAAATAGTTTTATATTTTTTATGTGTTTAATTTTGAAAAGCCACATCTCTCTTATAAATCTACTACACTTGTTTCAAGACTGGGTTCAAAATTGCCTCTTTATGCAAGCTTCCCTCATTTGCCATAAATCCTTTAACTTCACAGTGTTTGGCCTTTATATGTGTATTCTTATTATAAATAGTTTTGCATTTTTGAAAAACACATATTTTTGTTTGTTTGCACACTGGTCTTTGAACAAGGAAGTCAAGGAGAGATTGAAGAAAGAGGCAGATCATTCCAGATTGACAGGTGGCAGGTTTAATAAGCAAGGGAACTTACATATGAGACTTCTCCTATGCAGCCACAAGATAAGCCACACCTGCTTGCCAGAATCTTAAAAGTTTATATAGGGGTGCCTGGGTGGTACAGTTGGTTAGGCTTCTGACTCTTGATTTCAGCTCAGGTCATTATCTCACAATCATGGGTTCAAGCCTTGTGTTGGGTTCCATGTTGACAGCACAGAGACTGCTTGGGATTCTCTCTCCCTCTCTCTCTGCCCCTGCCCTGTGCGCGCGCTCTCTCTCTCTCTCTCTCTCTCAAAAGAAATAAATAAACCTAAACATTTTTTTTAAGTTTCTGTAGGAGTCTTACATGGGTTCATCCACATGGTCTCAATGGCACATTCCTCTCTCAAGGCTGCAACCTCCATCTACGGCTGTACTGTAGGACCTGCACAGTCTGGGGGAAAGAGGAAGCAAATGGAAAGGTTGAAGCTTCCATTCCCCCACCTCCCCAATTGCCAAAGGCTTAACTGGGGATTTCTGTAGCAGAGGAAGTAGCCATAAAGAGATTTATGGTTCACAGATGGGTACTTTTGTTATTCCAGGGAAATCTAAAGGGAGAGGGTGGGTTCAACGATAGGTAATCATCAAGACAGAATGGTACTGACACAACAACAGACACATAGATCAATGGCACAGAATAGAGAAGCCACAAATGGACCCACAAACATATGGCCAACCAATCTTTGACAAAGCAGGAAAGAATATACAATGGAAAAAAGACAGTCTCTTTAGCAAATGGTGCTGGGAAAACTGGACACTGACATGCAGAAGAATGAACCTGGACCACTTTCTTACACCATACAGAAATATAAACTCAAAATGGATGAAAGACCTAAACGTAAGACAGGAAGCCACAAAATCCTAGAGGAGAAAGCAGACAACAACCTCTGACCTCATCTGCAGCAACTTCTTACTTGACATGTCTCCAGAGGCAAGGGAAACAAAAGCAAAAATGAACTATTGGGACCTCATTAAGATAAAAATCTTCTGCACAGTGAAGGAAACTGTCAGAAAAACTAAAAGGCAACCGATGGGATAGGAGAAGATATTTGCAAATGACATATCAGATAAAGAGTTAGTATTCAAAATCTATAAAGAACTTTTCAAACTCAACACAACCCAAGTGAATAATCCAGGGAAGAAATGGGCAAAAGACATGAATAGACACTTTTCCAGAGAAAGCATCCAAATGGCTAACAGACATATGAAAAAGTGCTCAACATCACTCAGCATCAGGCAAATACAAATCAAAACCACAATGAGATAGATACCACATCACACCTGTCAGAATGACTAACATTAACAACTCGGGCAACAACAGATGTTGGCGAGGATGTGGAAAGAGGATCTCTTTTGCCCTCCTGGTGGGAATGCAAACTGGTGCAGCCACTCAAAGGGTCACATGCACCCCAAAGTTTATAGCAGCACTATTGACAATAGCCAGAGTATGGAAAGAGCCCAAATGTCCATCGACTGATGAACAGATAAAGAAGTGGTACACACACACACACTGGAATATTACTTGATGATCAAAAAGAATTAAATCTTGCCATTTGCAACAATGTAGATGGGAATAGAGTGTATTATGCTAAATGAAATCAGTTAGAGAAATACAAGTATCATGATTTCACTCATCTGTGGAGTTTAAGGTACAAAACAGATAAACATAAGGGAAGGGAAGCAAAAATAAGATAAAACTGGGTGGCTCAGTCGGTTGAGCATCTGACTTTGGCTCAGGTCATGATCTCACAGCTCGTGGGTTCGAGTCCCGCGTTGGGCTCTGTGCTGACAGCTTGGAACCTGGAGCCTGCTTTGGATTCTGTGTCTCCCTCTCTCTCTGCCCCTAACCCACTCACATCCTGTCTCTGTCTCTCTCAAAAATAAATAAACATTAAAAAATTTTAAAGAAAAACAGAGTGGGAGACAAACCATAAGAGACTCTTAAATACAGAGAACAAACTGAAGGTTGCTGGTGGGGTGTGGGGTGTGGAGGATTGCTAAAAGGGTGAGGGGCATTAGGGAGGACACTTGCTTTGATGAGCACTGGGTGTTGTATGTAAGTGATGAATCACTAAATTCTACTCCTGAAATTATTATTACACTATATGTTAACTAACTTGGATTTAAATTAAAAATAAATTTAAGAGTTCTGATTATTAATTAGAATAGGTTCACCTGCAGAGTGGAAACCATAGAGTCATATGAACATGAATTTAAAGCATTCTAGCATTTTCCTTTCTCACTTACATTAACTGTGAAATTTTTTCCATGTAAATAGGACAGTTTCCTAACTCTGCATTAGTTTGTTTATATGGGACTTCAGCACAGTATTCAAAGATAGCTGCATATTTCTATCTAAATCTCCTTTATTCCTGGGGTGCCTGGCTGGCTCAGTTAAGTGTCTGACTTTTGATTTTGGCTCAGGTCATGATCTCGTAGTAATGGGATTGAGCCCCATGTCTGGCTCTGCACAGACAGCACAGAGCCTATTGGGCTTCTCTCTTTCCCTCTTTCTCTGCCCTCCCCTGCTTGCTCACTCTCTCTGTATCTCTAAATATAAATAAACATTTTAAAAATCTCCTTTATTCCTAACTAGGCAAACCACTGTTACATTTTTAAAAATATTTTTATTCTATTTGTCTCATTCTGCTTTGGTCTATCTTAAGACTTCCTAGTATATCTAAATCCTACTTAATGTGCAGGGCCCTGAGTTGAACTAAATATTCCAGGTGAAATTAGAATCACATGGAAAAGAGTAGAACTCTTAACTGAATCTTTCTAGATATTTGACTTCTTTTAATGCATCTTATTAATCACCTTATCAATATTTGTAGCTCTCCTTTATTCTTTACTCATACTGCACTTAGTATGGACAAAAACCTGAATTTCCTTTTTTTCCTACATGTTCTATTGCTAAGCCATACTAACATAATTCTATGCTGGCAGAGTTCCATTTTAAGATCCATTTTATTCTTGTAATCCTCATTTTATTGGATTTCTTTCATCAGTACAGTCTGTAAAACTTTTCTCTCATTCAATCTATTGTAAAACCATCTCAGCATTATTTCATCTTTAAATTTGTTGTATATATCTTCAGCCTCCTTAGTGATAACCCAGATAATTTTATTATGGCAGTGCTTTGTCCAAAGCCATATGACAAGCCATAGGACACTCTTTCAACTGACAAACAATTACTATTTCACCCAAATACTTATCTGTTGAATTTTCTCTTCAAATAGTTCATATCACACCATCATGGGTGAAAAGATATATATTTTATCAAGTGTGCAGCCGAGCTCCAAATATACTTTCCCTACCATATTTTTCCAGGTCTAAAAATGTGTTTGCTTAAAAAAAAAAGTAGACATAAATGTAACCTCTGTTGCATCCTGTTAATTACTGATTACTCACCTTGCTGTTCACAAACTATCCTCCCATTAGTGTTAGATAATCTTGCTTAGTTAGCATCAAAGTCAAGGTCACTAGGCTATAGTTTGTAAAACGTTTCCACTTCTGTTTTTGAGGTACAAAAGTTGTTGTTCTATCACCATTTTTTTCAGCCTGTCTCAGTATCCCTAATTATCCACTATCACAGTGATTTTTGATTTGAATTTAGTGGTATCCTACGAATTTATAGTCTGGACCTAGAAGACAAGCCCATTCCAGGCAGCGCACTGTTCCTAGGATCCATTCTCTGCTCTTGGGCTTCTGTTCTCTAGTACCAATGTCGTTCTGAGCTTTATATCCTGAAAGGCTTTTTTTAACTGAAAAAATAGCAGCTATATACATAGCAAGGAATCCTGCTTTCTCTGGGTCATTTAGTGCAAAGCAGTGACTAAAAGTACACGCTTTGAAATCACAGTGCTAGGTTTTCATCCAACTTCACCATTTACCATCGTTTTCCAGCTCTGTAATCTCAGCAAATTTACTTCAGTTTTCTCATCTGCAAAATACAGATAGTTATAGAGATTGCTCATGGTTATTGTAAGTATTCAACATAGTCATGGATATCAAATTCATAACACAGTGATTGTCACTTAGTGTTGCTGTTTTTCATCAATATTAAATCAAAGATCTAATTTATTTTATCTCATTCTTGATTATCTTCTTGTTTTTGTCACACAATTAAATATTAATCTTCCTAATATGTTTGGCAACATTTTAATCAAAGGGAAATGACAGATTTTGTACACTACTGTATTTTGATGATGGAGAAATATTAGGATCACAAGAAGACCCCAGTCAGGGGTATTTGGTAGCAGTTCCAAAGAATAGGGGGATAAAAGCTGAATTGACATACTATGGAAACATAGATTAACATTGCCAATTTCTTAATTCTGGTCACCTTTGCTTGCTTCTTCATTTGTGGAAGAAGAAGATACTTTCTGCAGTGATGATTTCTGTAGTAGACAAACTGAATGGGTATGAAATTCATGAAGGAAACATGTCAGACACTAATATATTCACCTTCAAAACTTGTCAAAGGGCTTTGCTTATAATCAGAATAACAAACTGAATATTTCCAACTAGAGAGTAATAAGTCAAAATGTTCCTAATTATGGTCTAACCAATGTCCCTGCTCTTCCTGTTCCAAATGAGCATGTAAGTAGAATTTTCTGAAACATTTTGACTTTTTGAATAAAGTACAGAAGGGTTGCAAAAGTGGGAGAGAGGAACAATAGCACAAGATGAAGAAATGGAAGATCTCTTTATTGTGAAGCAATCAGAGAACACTGAAGACTAGAAAAGTTATGGAGGTTCAGGACATGAATTACAAGTAAACAGGACTAGGAGGCTTTATCAAGGTAAAAGAGCTCTTTGTGAATGCTACAAGAGAAGTTTAAGCTCCTAATGAATTTTTTTCATTGGAAAATTGAAACACCCTCATCTCCCTATAACATTTCCTGAATGTCTGTGCCATGAAGGACCATATTAAAATGAAGTCCTTTTTGTGTTGCTCTGACTAAGCTTTATTATGGATGAAGTTTTCTCAAAGTTGAATCCTAAAAGATCATTCAATTGATCAATCGATCTATCAATCATCTATCTGTCTCTCCCTCTATTTCAATCTCTCCTTAACACATAAATAAAAAAACATATACTTAAATCCCTACATGATTTTTGTCAGTGTAATATTTTTTTGGTAGAGAATCCAAAGACAAAGAATAAAGAAAATGATGAAAAATCACTGGTACGATAAATGGGCGAGGATTCCAATAATTTTTATTTAAGAAAGAGTAAGTATGGCTTTTCCATTGGTATCTTTTGGATGATGAAACTTTAATGGGAGGATAAATAATCTACATGAATCAAGAAAGTGGCTCTTGCGTGTTACTATTGTTCTTTTTTCTTTGGCTTTTGTGTGATGAGCCATTTATAATTTTTTAAAAAGCTACCTGGGAGGACAAATGTAATAATGTCTTGATCCCCTAGGCAGAAAAGCACCATATAATTATAATTACATCTCTAAAATATTATTACCACAGTTCTGTCCTAAAATTTTTGTTATTTACAGGGAAAATTTTTGTAGGTGAATCCCCCTGGCTATACTGACTGCTTCTTCCCCTTCTGTCTAGAAATGTTTTAAATGAGCTGAATATGGTCTCTCAGTGAAGCAGAGTGTCTCCTTTTGGAAAGCAGCTGGATTGGGGCACTTGACCTTTCTGAGTTGGGTATGCACGAATTGCCAATAAAGATCTGGAAGGAAAGGATAGTGAGCTGACTAGAAATTCTCTCTTACAGCCGTAAATACCTTTGTTCACTGAATTTGTTCTAATTAACTTGGTTAAGTTCTAGGATTGAAAATGATGGTAATTTCTTGTTGAAATAGATATATTTAAAAGTAGGATCCTGATGACAATTGTGAGTTTTTAGGAGATAAGCCTGCTTATTTCTTAAATAATTTATTCATCATTTCAATGAATGTTAACCAAATGTACTTTGTACTAACTACTGGCAATGCAATGGCAAACAAAATCTGGAAGTTATGGTTTAGTAGCAAGACAGACTCTGATCAGATGTAATAGTACAATCATTCCAACCTCCATGAAAGGGAAGTACAGAGTTGAGAGTCTACACTAGGCATCCTGACTTCATTAGAGAGGCAATGGTGTTTAGGGAAGCTTATCCTGAAGAATATATATATGAGTAAGTCATACTGTTTTTGGCTTAAGACATGTGGTCATCTCATTATGTTTTTCTTTGTTCTCAAAATACCTTCCATGATAGGTTACAGGGCAAGGACTAGAGAGGCCACTTTACCCTGTAACTTTCCAATCCCCTCTCTAGCTTGCTGAAGAATTAATATGTTGTGGTTGAATATTACAAAGTATTAATATAATTGGCTCAATGATGAGCAATTAAATTTTAGCTCCTAAAGAATGTCATTGGGATTAGTTAGATTGAGTCCTGTCTTATTCTCCCTGTTCTCATGCTGTGAGTCCTAGAAACCCAGCTTGAATATTATTTTCATCTACTGATTGAAAATGAGGAAGTCAATAAGAGAGTGTTTTCTAAACAACTCCATGGAACTCTGCCCACATAAAAATAAAGCAGAAGTGATCTCAGCATTCTTATTAGCAGTGTTAGAATGTAGCCAAAGGCTGTGTTCGTAGAGACAGAAGTCTTTGAATGAGTACAAATGACTCTAGAGTAGCCTATGCTTCACTTATCCTTGTGGGAAAAGTTTCCATTGCCACTGGACTGGACTATATCCATTCTGCAAATTGAGTTCATTTCTGTTTCTGTCATTCAAAGTATCTTTCATGAGTTCTGTTTTCCATTTTTAAAACACAAGGCTCATAAAGGATGCTATATAAAGTCAAATTCATTTTTATAATCTCTGATGGCATCTTCATCCTGTAACTGCTATTCTGGGATTTTTGTAGCCACAACACAAAGAATAGCAATCAACAGCAGAATGCAAGACGAGAGTCGGATCTGTGCCTGATCACCAGACACCGTGGCTTCAGTGGAACACATGCCTGCCTTATAACCATCCACTTGCAGAAATTGTAAATAACCTTTTAATGCCAGTGTGTAATCAGTAACTTAATTTTACTTCTTTTTCACTCTGGAGTTCCATCAGAATCTCCAAAAGGTCAGTAGTTTTGAGTTGAAATAGAGTACATAAAGTTAAAGTTTGTGGAGGAAAATTCCAAAATGGCAATATCAGTTCTGTTGTTTCACGGTCATCCTGAATTTATGAACAAAATCCATGTTTACAACTAAAAAATAATAAATTAAAACTAGCCAGCCATTATTATTATCAGCCATAATTAACTCACACAGAGTTAATCAGAGGTTCTTAAACCCTAACAACTTTTTTTGGAGGGTGGGGAGGGGCATAAAATACTGAGATTTCAAACTACCCAGATATTGAACTGCTTGTCAACTCTAGATAATTTCCCCAGTGAAGAAATCAGGATTAAGTGATCTGAACAAGGTCGCAAAACAATGCAGCAGCAGGTCAGAGTATCATTCAGCCTACTTCATTTGAACATTTTGATAAGCATAATCAGATCTACTACCTCCTGGATTAAATAAGGTTATCTCTTTTGCTGTAAAAAAAAGTGTTGTAGTCACAGGCCACTTTGATGGTCTTCCTAAGGTCAAAAATAATCCCATTAGTATGGGTTTGGATATTAAAATAATCCTTTTGATCTCATTTTTTTTTTGTTATCCAGTGTAATTCTCTCTTCAACTCATTCACCCATTAACTAGTTCAATGAATATTTATTAAAAGATACTATATACCAAACACTGCACTTGGTCCTCGTCAGATTTATAAATCTTTAATGAAAAATTCTTACAAATTTAAATCATATTTGTTTATACAGTTTTAAATTGTACTCATTAAAAAAAAGGAAAAATAGAATTTCAAACCGGTTCTTTTTGTCTCAAGAATTGAGGGATTTTAGGATTCCCTCTCTTGCTTTGCCTTCTTTGTCCATGAAATATCTCACTTAGTTCCTGAAACTTCTTATTCCACAGCTGAAGGCTAAGATCAGACACTATAAATGAATTATGAGGTTTTTTATGCATTTGCTCTGGATGAAATGGTATCATGGCTCATGGTGCCAAAGTGGATGGAGAAAGAGAATTAGAAAGCAATAATCTAGAAATGTTAGTGAATTATTCTTAACTTTTAAAACTTAATGAAATAATTCAACCTATTCTCAAGTTTCCCTGTCCCCCACTTGGTCAAAAAAATAATAAACCTATGATATTATGACTTTGCTCAATTTTGCCTTTTTAAGAGATTAGGAAATTTTTAAATGTCAAATAATGAAGGTCATTGCTGGCCCTTCCAATAACCCTCACACAGAGTTAATCACTTCCATTCTGTACTTTTGTGATTGCTAGTGAGTTTGTTACTGTGTTCATAGTCCTATTGCTGCATTTATAACTGATTCATAACCATTTGCTTTAGAATGTATATTTATGTGGGGCGCCTGGGTGGCTCGGTCGGTTAAGCATACGACTTCGGCTCAGGTCACGATCTCACGGTCCGTGAGTTCGAGCCCCGCATCAGGCTCTGTGCTGACAGCTCAGAGCCTGGAGCCTGCTTCAGATTCTGTGTCTCCCTCTCTCTCTGCTCCTCCCCTGTTCACGCTCTGTCTCTCTCTGTCTCAAAAATAAATAAACGTTAAAAAAAATTTAAAAAAATGTATATTTATGTGTATTTCTTTACTAGAATCAAGCTTTTTGAGAACTATGATTTTGTTTTATTCATCTTATATTTCCAAGCCCTAGTGCAATGCCTGACACATAATAATAATCACATACATGTGAATTGAATAAAATGAGTTAAATTAATTTCAGTTCTCTTTAATATTTTCTTCAGAGGTAGGAATACTTGCAATATAAACAATACACTTACCAGGTAAGTTGCAGCTGTATATCAATTCATGCTAGTACAGAAGCTTTAGAAAGTAATATAACTTATACTATACTTTCTATACCAATATTATCCACACTACCTATGACCAGTTTTCCCACCCCCAATAGGTCTTTGGGAAGAATTGTTTAATGTCTAATTTACTTTGTTATTAGATAACTTGAAAGCTGAAAGGAAGACTGTTTTTCCGGACTGATGAGAAATATTGCAGGCCTTTAGATTAGAATCTTCAAAGACAGAGTCACTGAAGTCTCATTTTCTGGTTCATGGTTACCATAGATGTGAACTCAGTTTAGGTTAGAAGGGCAGCAAGAAAACTCAGAATAATATTTTAATAGCTTATGAATCAGCCCTGACTCTTTCAGCCACTCTTGCATCTGTTGTGACTAGCTCGCTGAGTTTTTCATTATTCTCCTATGACTAAGTCCCAGTTTTCTTTCCTATGTCCCCCACAATCCATTTCCAGTCTATACTTGTGTTCCCAGTTCACTGCTTTGATCCCCTAAAAACCGTCTCAGCTGCTCTGCTTCCCAGGTCTTTCTTAACAAGATCAGGTGTCCTTACAGGAATTTCATTCTTACTGATACCAGTTCTCCTCCTTGGACCTCACAATCATAATTCTATGTTCTGCTCATTTAACACAGTTTCTTCCATTATCTACTTACTGTTCATCTCAAATTTGAATGACCTTCCTGTCCTTACAGCTTGACAACCTGATGCTCTTCTAAATACTTGTGACTTCTGACATGTTCCTTTAGCTGTCTGCTGTCAGGATCCCAGCCATTCCTGGACAAGTTAGCTCTGCTACTGACCACACTTAATTAGTGTGACCTGGTCCTGAAGTCATTTCTAAAAGACAGCAGGACAAGGTCTTGCCCTAAGGGATTTCTGTATGCTCCTCAGCCAGAGTTCTTTTGCAAACAAACTGCAGGTAAATGCATAAACCCTGAAGCTCTGAACTTTGAATAGGAAAAGCTCAAAGATTTTCTTCTTTGACTTCTCTTTTTTTCTGGCTGGTGTTACATGAATGATGAGAAATCGTAGTCTCTTGGAACGTAAAAATGCCAGATTCAGTGTTCAGTACTGGCCGCTTCCATAGTCTCTGAGAGAAAATTCATCTTTCAGAACTTCCTTAGAAACCATTTGGAATGTAGCTGTTTCCACTTATGATTCCATGCACTCTAACCAATAATTTGTTTGCCTCTATGATATTTGTGTCTGTCAAGAAATTGTAATTGTTAATGTAACCTCTTCTTACTGTTTGACCAAGTGTTTTAGTTTTACTTCATCTATTTTTTTTCTTGTAAAAATCCTTATTATTTCTGCTCATCTCTCAGATTTTTTCTTTTTTCTTTTTTTTTTAAATTTTTCTCAGAATGAACATAGTTTCCAGCAATGAGTTTATCAGAATCAGGAGAAAATTAATCATTTTATTTCAAGTGTTATTTACCCAGTTGCTTACTGGAAATCATATATGCTTTATTTGTCTTGAAATCCATAAAAAGAATATATTAAAGTAGTGAATCATACCTCCCACTGGCATTAATGTCCTTCTCTGCAAGCTTGTGAAGCCATTCTGAACATATGCATAAATTCAGATGTTGTGATATAATAGCTTAGGGAATTAGGCAGCTTTTTTTTTCATTCAGTTCTGTAAATAACAAGAAAAAGATAAAATGATTTTTCCATTAAAAAGCACCCTCTGGTTCAAATCCCTTAAAAGAATAGTTCATTTTCTTAAGTTATAAAATGTTCAATTGATTTCTTCTATAAAGCATCGGTTTCTCATTGAAATTGAACATTTCAGTAAGGATCCACTTTTTGAAAAATGCAATTAAGAAATTTGGGGCATAGAATATATTCTGACTTAGGTAAAGACTAGGAAACATTAAGCATAATGAAGTCTCTCAGGCATTTAACTTTTTAATTAAAATATAACATGAATTACTATTGGAGCTTGGCTAAGTTATAGAAACACACCTGTTTCAAATCCAGAGTTAATCTGTGCATCTTTTTTTTCAGCTGAGATGAAAAAAAGAATTATTCTATATGCCAAACCTAGATATTATGTCCTTTAGTAAAAGATAATTATTTGAATAGTGTTTTATAAAAGCAAATATGTTCAGTTATAAGATCATCTTTTTTGGAGAAATATTGGGTTAAAATTTCTTTAATAAAATTACGATTGGAATTATATGACAGCTTCTTTAAAAAAGCATTCTTATCTGTCAAAACAAAAAGTTTGCAAACCTACAAATGAAATGTGAAATCCAAAGGTTTAGGATCTACTATTTTAGAAAACCATAGGAAAAGTGAGGAGACCATCATAGATTCATACTGAAATATAAGAAGCTAAGCTTACAGTTACTTAGTGTTCTTATTTCTCACCAGCAAAACTTCAGCAAAATAAAGGTATTCCTAGCAAAACATTTAAATTGAAAGCATCCTTGCAGATTGCTTTGCATTTGAATGGTTTTATTCCCTTTATACTCTCAAAAAGCATTACATTAAATATTAATGCAACATTTTGCTCCTGTTATTGTTCACTTTCACTTCTGCTAAACATTAGCTTCTCAGCTTATACAAGAAAAGATGTAGATGAGAAATGGTGTTTAGTGATACAATATAGCCAATCTTAAGTTATCATATTAACTCCAAAATGCTATTTATTGTGTAATGCTGGCAAAGCAAAAGACTGACATTACTCACATGAAGTTATCACTAGTACGCTTCTTTGCTTACCATGGCATGCTTCTTTTCTATTATTCCTTTCAAAGATACAATTGCTGGAATGGATGTAATTATAATACAAAATAGAGAACATTGGTGTAGAAGGACTTTTTGCTTCTTTTTCTGGTGAAGACAGAAAGTATAATAGAAATAAGCTTTCTAATCAAGATTTTCCTTTCCTAGGGAACAGGACATTAGTTATGTAAGCTATTTCAATAATAAAAGTCTTAAGTGCAAAGCTTCCCAGAATAATAATATAACAAAAATAATTGTGACAACTCAGAGTTTTAGAACTCTAAAATTTCACTTGTCAACTGCTTTCACATCCAATATTTCATTTGACTCTTATATTGGCTAAAGAATCAACAGTACAATTCAACAATCTTGAGTGAGCGGCTCCACTGAGGTCTTGCCTCATATAACGAAGACAACTATGTCAGATCATTTGGCTTTGTATCTGCCTTTCATTAGCAATATTATCACTTTTTTTTCTAATCCTTTAAACCTCAGTTTCTACACCTGTTGTTCAGTTCTGTCATAGAATTGACCTGTGGATGCAAAATTATAACATTACACCATTTTGCAGCCTGTTATGTAGTAGTAGGATTTCAGCTAATGAACACTGGATATTCTTCAACTAATTTTCATCCCATAAATCCTCTTTTTGGGAACATATTCTTTATCCAGAAGTGAGGTAATGCAAGATCTGCTATTCTCTCCTTCAATAACAAATACTTACTGACTCAATGACTTCTTTGTGGCACCTAGTGGTCTAGTTACTAATAAGCCAAAAATACATAAAATACAGAACCTACATTCAAGGAATTTTAATTTCAGTGAGTAATAAGTGAGTACTAAGTTTGTCCTGGCCACACTTGGCACCACACTGAAGGGACATAGTAGCTCCATAGCTTCCTGTGGAGTTGGCCAATTTTCAGTTTTCACTCTTCCCTTTGCCCCTTCCTGCTTCCTTCCTTTTCATCTATGGGAGCTGATTTCTAAGGGCGTCTCTTCTTAAGTATCTTGTGTGCAAAATTCTACTCTGGGTCTGATTTCCAAGGAGCTAATCTACAACAATCTTTTATTAAGACCAAGCCATACGATGAGGAGAATTCCTGAGGAAAGGCAAAAGCTTTGGATCAAAGACATTTATTTTTTTCTCTTTTGAAATACAAAGAAGTCATTGGCCTTAAGACAGAAGAGTAAAGCTGGGGCATAATCTAATTTTGCCCTTTGCTCCATTCTGTATGGACTATCAGTCATGTTTAGCTTACACTTGGGAATGTTTTTCCCTATGTTGTGGTTGCCTTCAGTAATTCCATGCTTTGTGGTAAATTTTGCTTTACCCAAATAGCTCTAGAAGGTGATTTGGGAAGAAGTAAGAAACTAAAATGACAAAAGTGTGAGTTTCTCAATATCACACTTATGCTGAACACTTCCAAAGTAGTAACAAGTCATACCAAAGGGGGACAATAGTCCTTGAGTTCAGGCTTGACCAAAAAGAAATTAAGAGATGGCTAGAGTAAAGCTGAGAGTGATGGGGAAAGGAACAAAGCATAAGGCCAGGAGAAGCAGCAACCAAGTGGCTGAAAAAGGGTGAAAGGGAGCTGATCTTTACTGTCCCTAATATATGTAGAGGGGAAGAGAGATTTAAATGTTATCATTCTGTCCACTATAATCCAGCCTCTGTGTTAGGGGCTGATAATATAGCAGCAAATTAAACATACTTGGCCCTTACAATTTACAAGCATTTTGGTATTATTCCTACATAAAATGGATATCATGGTATCCCATGGAATACAAAAGCATGCAACCTGATTCTACTTGCTGCAACACATTCACAAAGATACTCACATAAACTCGTATTTACTATAAGATTTTAGCTTGGAAAATTTATTGTTAATGTAGCTTATTGAAATATGTATTACATATATATGTATATTATATATATATATATTATGATGTGTTTATTAAAAGGTATTTTTAAATGTTTTTTAAAATTAAAAAGCAATATGTACAATTGTAAGAAAACAGAAAATATGAGGAAAATAAAATAAAAAACAGAAAGTCATGAAGTCATTTCTCACGAAGTCATTTTCACAATGCTGATCATCTGTACTATAAAATTAACATAAAATATCACTTTTATGTTATATGTTTTGAATCAGCATCAGCCTATGGACTATGTAATTTGTATTTAATCACTAGTGGTTCATAGACTTCTTTTGGTTATTTATTTATGTATCTATCTGTCTATCTATGTCTAAAACATATGTTTTTGCGTAATTACATACCTATATCCTGCTTTGTCTCAGGATATAGATAAAATTATATATAGAATATGTAGAATATAATATTATATATTATATATAATACCTAAAACATATTACATATTATGCTATATATTATACGTTAATTATATCATATCATTCATGTATGTCATATTAGTACCATTGATTATATATTGCATATTAATGATATATTAATCACTGTAGGTAATTAATTAGTATTATATTTGTATGTAGAGGCAGTCCCTGACTTACTATGGTTCAACTTACAATTTTTCAACTTTACTACGGTGTAAAAGCCACATGCATTCGGTAGAAACTGTATTTCAAATTTTGAATTTTGATCTTTTTCCAGGCTAGCGATATGTGGTACGATCCTCTCTCATGATGTTGGACAGAAGTAGCAAGCTGCCCCTCCCAGACAGCCAGCAATCATGAAGGTAAACAGCCAACACACTTATACCCATTCTGTACCCACCCAACAATTCTGTACTTTCAGTGCAGTATTCAATACATTGCATGAGGTATTCAGCACCTTGTTATAAAAGAGGCTTTGTGTTAGATGATTTTGCCCAACAGTAGGCTAATGGAAGTGTTCTGTGCACCTTTAAGGCAGGCTAGGCTAAGCTATGATTTCAGTAGGGATATGACCCCATCGTAAGTTGAGGAAGATCTGTATTATACCATTCATTAATTCTTAACTTGTGGCTATAAATAATAAAAGAGGATAAGGTCTCTCTAGCAAAGATTTTGAGAATCACAATATTTTTGAGTTACAATGTTTCAAAGCATTCAAGTTTGAGGGGGATGCTATTCCATGTACATCTAGACCTTGCCCATGATCTTCTAGCTATTCATTCTTTCTTGCTAGAATTTATGTACTGGTCCTAAGATTTGACTCAACTGGCCCGTTGTTGTAGTCTGTATTCTACAAACCACTTACATATTTTTCTCTGCCAATGTCCCATAATTTTGCTATCCATCGTAGTATGACTTAGATTATGTATTCTCTGAAATACATTCTCTTAAGTCCAATAGTTAAAAAAGTTTGTGTCTTCTGTACAAAACAGATCACAAAAGGATATCGCTGAAAACTGAAGAGCCTTGATTCCTATACACACATATGACCCAATCAGGAACAAATCGCATTAGAACTCTAGCCTCTATTACTGTCAATGAGAATTTTGCCACTTCTGTCAAAAATAGACGAGTTCAGCAGTACGTTTTTTCCGTGTTACTTTTTTTTCATTCACTGCTACCATTTATGACAGGACATCAACATTTTAAAGGGAAAGCAAAATATTATATATCTTGACTAAGTTACATAAAATCTTGTGTGCTTTGAAAGAAGGGAAATTTATACTTTATTTGATTATTCAACAAATATTGGTGATCATCTAAATGCCAGTCGCTGTTCTCATGTTAGGCATATAGCAATGGAGTTATTTTCAAGTGGCACAGAACTGTCATACAGTTTTTGGCTTTCAAAAACAGCATGATTTTACTAATTTTGAGAAAGCGTTGTTTGCGAAAGTCACTTCTTTTTCATATTGTCACAAATTACAGCTCTCCTAAACTTTATGCTTCTTTTTTTTTAATGTTTATTTATTTTTGAGAGAAAGAGCATGAGTGGGGAAGGGGCAGAGAGAGACACACAAAAGAGAGACACAGAATCTGAAGCAGGCTCCAGGCTCTGAGCTGTCAGCACAGAGCCTGACATGGGTCTCGAACTTAAGAACAGCATGATCATGACCTGAGCTGAAGTTGGACACTTAACCAACTGAGCCACTCAGGTGGCCCTAAACCTTATGCTTCTTAATCCTGAATGATATTTTGTACAAGAAACTATATTGTTAATTTCCCTATAAACTCTTTTTTTTTCTGTCTAACTTATTCTTTTCCAATCAAATAAAAGAAGAATCTCAGGGGTGCCTGGGTGGCTCAGTAGGTTAAGTGTCAGAGTCTTGATTTCAGTTCAGGTCATGAACTCACACTGGTGGGATTGAGCCTTGTGTCTGGCTCCATGGTATCAGATATCAGTTTGTTTTGAATTAATTAATAATTAATTAATCTGAGATTGCTTGGGATCCTCTCTCTCCCTCTCTTTGCCCTTCCCCTACTCACACATGCATGCGATCTCTCAAAATAAATAAACTTAAAGAAAAAGAAGAATCTTATGAAGATGTGATATGAAACATGACCACCTTTCAAATTAAATAATTTGACAACTACTGGAATAAGACAAGGCAATGCTATCTTTCCAAAGCCAATAAAATATATATAGACATCAAAGACAATATTTAATAGTTTTAAAATTCTGTATTCTAATTGGATTTAGGTTTGGTGCAACAAGCCAGTTTACATTATTAGTTAAATACAGTAATCAAAAAGAAAAATATTACTCTTTTACTACTATTCCACATTTTCATGAACAAGTTAATGCTTTAAACTAAATGAGTGCCATATGTTCCTTGACATCACGTTGATGAACAGTGCTTTTAAAAACTAAGTAATGTAAGCTGGATTCAACTAATAATTTCTTTTATTTAAAAAAATACATTGCACCCTCCACATCTCATACATTTACCAAAGCATTTATTTTAAAATATTTATATGCTCAAAGAAGACAACAGTATCATAGAAGGTGATACTGAATGTTTTTTACATGATACATTGTAATATGTTTAAGAGTTTATTTTGTTTAGCAGTAACTTGTCCAGAAATTGAACCAGCAGTCTCTTTTCTTTACGAAGAATTATCCCTGAAATGACTTGTTGACTATGAAGCCCTAATTAAAGACTTAACTAGCTGGCAAGCTTGTTAAATTATACTTTCTAAAAATGCATGATGTTCAAATGGATCTAACTTATAGTAGTTTTGGACAGTGCTACATTTATCTACCATATGCTATTCTCAGGATAATTGACTTTGCTCTCCACTTGACCTTCAATGAAAAGGGAAGCTACAACACACAGGTCCATAACCTCTAAAGAACTAGAAATGCTGACATAGCCAATCCACATATTTGCATTACACATACTAAACTAACAGACGATAGTATTTACAAGGCTCCACTAAATGCTTAAATCTATTTTGTGGACAAAAGGATTTTTAAGTTAATTCATTTTGTGGAGAGAATAATTTAACCAAGTTAGCATTTTGTTGACAGAATTATGATGAAATTCATTTTGTCTACATAATTGATTGGACAGCTAGCAGAATGCATTTCTCCCCAGAATGAAGAATATGCAGAGGTTGTCAAACAGCATTTCCTCCTTGGTCTCAAATCATTCTGTCGACAAAATGAATACAAAATCCTTTCATCTACAATATCAAAGTGGGTGTTAATTATTGGGGAACAGAATGTAAAGTCAAATTCTTTTCAGTTAAATATTGGTAGAAAAAAGTCATACCTTTCACTAACTAGATATTAATCTCACAAAAGGATTGTTCTGGAAAAAAGCTTAAATCTAATCTGTGAAACAGGATAGATATGTGGTTTGTTTTCTTCACATTCAATGCTTCTCACATGCAGTAAACACTTTGGCTACAAATTTAAATCCAATGACTGGCGTAAGAAACGTTAGGAAAATATTGAGAGGTAGAGTACAAGGAGGGTCATGAATAGTACATGATACGAAATATCGAAAGCTACATAACAAGTTAGGAGCACTAAATGTAAATTTACATTGTTCTCCAGATGCACTTTTAATTGAATTAGATTATTGTATTATAATCCACTTAGGCCTAGAGGCTTGCACAATGAAGATGAGTGTTGCAGCAGGGTACTAATAATGGATCTGTGCCATGCGGTTCATGCTTCTTTGAGTCTGTGTATCACCTATTGCCAAAAGAGTCTGTGAATACTAGAACTCTATTCCTACAATAAGGGCAGACTGGGCCACTCACAAGATACACAGTAATTGGAGATGTGTTCTCAGGCAGCCTTTGTTTTGAGATTGAACCTCTCTATCCTGAAAGCTGGAGCAAGAAAAATAGAACACATTTTGGGGGAATAAAACACTTTTAAGGCTGATCACCCAGAAGGTGAACTAATGTGCATCATATATTAAGCATCTGTGATTATTTAGATCTGTAGTTTTATTCTCCTTCATAAATAAAGACTATGGAAGCCTTTCTTGTTAATTCTTGACTCTGTGAATTTGCTCCAAGGAAAATCTCCAGCTTGTAAAATCTCACTTGGATGGATGGCTCATTCACCGCAGCCCACTTTAAAGCTATCTAGACAATTTACGTCATTAGGCTGATAAGGCCAGATGTTAACTATTTTGATATATTAGGATCACTTCTTCCTTTATATAGCATTTTGTGGTTGATTTGCAAACTTCTGCCAGCTACCATTTTGTGTCAAATTTATAGACCAATGCCAATGCGCAGCTTCAGATTCAGTGGAAAAAATATGGACAGAATCAGGCAGTTGTGTTGAATGTTGTTTTGGAATAAGCAAATATTCAGGCAACTGCAGGCCAGTAGAAAGTGATTCACTTGAGGCCAGAGTAAATATTTGTGTATAACTCTGGAAGGTATTTAGATAAAATATATTTTGGTAAGAAAGTTGGAGAAACTACATAACGGAAAATGGAAAAACCACTGATTTGGTGTAACATCAAGTCATATGTTGGAACTGTAAGATAAATGGTTTTCTCTAATTGCAATTCCCTACCTGTATTTTGCTGGGAAATGTTTGCCAAATATATTTTGTGTGCATTTAGAAGTTATTTATCACCCACCTGAAATCGTCCAGTTGGATTTGGAAGAAGGACAAAGCAAACATATGATGAAATTTTTCTATCTTTAAATTGGTCATAATTAATTTGGGAATATAATGTTCATATGATGCATTTAGGAAATAATTCTGAGACCCCATGATGAATTCATGTCCTTATACATACATATCCATTAAAATACATTCATTCTCTTAAATACGCCTAGTTAAGGTCTCGAAACATAAATATTAGCAGAACTTAAAGCAAAATATGCAGGCTAAACATGTTTAAGTAATTTAATATATTTTAAAATTTGCATCCATCTTTAATCAAAATCCTTCCAAGGATACATAAAATAAACCATGTTTACATGAATTTTTTAAAGCAAGAAAGTAAAACAAATGTGAAAATATGAAATGAAGCCAGATGTGAGGTTGCTACACACAGCATACTGATCTAGACACTTACTTTTGGTCACCTCACATTTGGTTCAAAACTAAATAATTCATTACACTTGTGTACAACTGTTTTAACAACCTTATACTTTCCAGTAATCACACGCACACACACACACACACACACACACACACACACACACGCACACACACACTTACACACACACACACATTGAAGAAGGGATTATTGTTTTCATTTGTAAGTGAGCTATGATAATCCCCCAATTCAGAGATGATAACAAGTTATCCCACTCTGCAGAGGAAATGAGCCAAGCCTTCAAAGGAACTAGTCCATGGACCCAGCTTTTCTGAGACAAACACAGCTCTTTTTATTCCACCATATAAGAAATACATTGTGAGCTGGATTCATAAGCATGACCAAGAGACTATCTTGTATGAGACACAATCTAACTAGCAAGAAGGAAGTGAAATATCAGGTTAAATCTTGTGAATGGGCTTAACTGATGGAAAACTTGGTTATCAAGCTGAAGTGCTACTTGAGAGTAAAAGGTCTCAGGGAAGTTTCCAGAAAATGAAATGGTGGCATCCATACTCTGCTTTTAAGATTCTCTTTTGCAAGAAAGTTATAATGAGATAAATATATACAGTGCTTGTGGTGTTTTCTTCATGAAAAATAACAAATGAGGAGGCACGCCCCTTGAGAACATTGTTACCTGATACATTTCCAGTGAGTTATTTCAAAATTAAACTAATTTGATAAGGCATAATATATATCTTTAAGTATCAGACATTGTTCAAATAAAGAAAGCCCTGGTTATTCAGAGTAGTAAATAGGGTATCAGGATTGTCAGCAGCAACACCTACGAGTAATATGGGGAGTTTCTTTGGCACTAAAATGCACTCACTGCCACAAACAGGACAGATAATAAACCTCATGGTAAGTGTTATATGAGGAGTTAAACTGAGTATAATGGAGCCAGATTAGATATTTATAAACAAAAATACTAGTGGGCTTTCGGGTGAAATGGAAACACAGATGTATGTATCTACCATGCATCCTTCAGATACTCCTCTGAAGTGAGTGGAAAGAGATTTATTTTTAAAAGCCTGTACCCACAAAGGCTAGGAGCACAAGAAAAGAGACTTCGGAAACATAGTTAGTGGCAAAAGACTTAACAGACCTGAGCAAACAGAATCCTAAGCCTGTGGTGAAGAAATCCAAGAATCAACCTGGCTTGGACCAGAATTTTCAATCGCTCATGAGTCAGCAGTACTGGGCATACTGCATCTATTGCTATATCTATAGCAAACTACCCCAAAACTTAGTAGTAGAAAACAATACCCATTTGATCATGCTCACACATTCTGTGGATGAGGAATTCAGAAAGCAGGCTTTTGGATGGCTGTTTTCTGTTCCATGATGTCTGGGACCAAAAATGGAGATGGCTTGAATGGCTAGAAGTTGGAACAGCCCAGGGCTAGAAAACTGCTTTTAAGATGGCTTTTTCAGTTACAGCCTACCGGGCTGGATTAGACAAAAGACACATTCAGGTTGGGTTTTTTACTGGAATGCCTACATATGGCCTCTTGAGTGGCCTCAAGGCAGGTGGGCTTTTTATATGATGGTTCAGGACTACAAGAGTGAGTATCTCTGGCCAGCAAAATGGAAGGACCTTTATGACCTAGACTTGGAAATCACATAGCCTCAGTTCTCGCATACTCTATTGGTCAAATAAATCACAAATCCACTCAGATTCAAGGAAAAAGGACATGAGCTTCATCTCTCTGTGGGAAGGCTGTCATATCAGGTACTTCTAAAAGTGGAAATGAAGGGACTGCATTGAAAAAAGATCACTTTACGAAGCAGGTACCTGTCCACTGTTCCACACAGTAGGATATTGCTCCTGCCTTAAGACAATAGACTGGAGCTTTATTTTCTGGAAAGAGTAAAACAGCTCTCCCCTTGTCTGAAAAACATCAACACAGTTGGGAGCAAAGGTATGTGGGGGGGGGGGGAACTGAGGATTAAATAAATGCATATATACTGTATGCTGGCATTCCCCAGCTCTCCCTTCTCCCTTAATTTCCAAAACACAAAGTGCAGTGTATCTTCTCAGCAAGAGATTTGGAGATTCTTTTCTGGGGAATCCAACCAGTCTATGCTTGACATCAAAATTCCTCAGCTAAAAAGCTCAGCTAGGTATCCTACAGCAAAGCACACCTTGCAAGCCCTACTCATGACCTTCTAATCAATTGTTGGAGTCCCAGTGCTATACATAAACAAGCAACATCTGATTGCTGAATATTTGAGGAAATCATTTAACATTAAAAATAGAGAGAAAAAATAGAAAACAGGAAAAAAATGAAGACTATGCATAGGAAAAAAATGGTAAAAAATATTGTCACTAATATTCTCAGCGTGATGAGAATATATTTTGCAGCTGTAAAATAAGAACAGAATAATACAGTAAAGATTTCTTCTTAGAACATAAAGGTTTTGGGAGATAAAACTGAAGTAATCATCTTGAAATAGAACCAAAGGACAAAGATAGAAAAAAGAGAAGAAATATAAGGAAATTAGAGTATCAGTCCAGGAAATTTCACATCACAACATAAGAATTTTAGAAAGAAGGGGCACCTCGGTGATTCAGTCAGTTAAGTGTCCTTTGGCTCAGGTCATGATCTAGCCGTTCATGAGTTCAAGCCCTGTGTTGGGCTCTGTACCGACAGACAGCTCAGAGCCTGGAGCCTGTTTTGGATTCTGTCTCCCTCTCTCTCTCCCCCCACCCCAACTTGGGCTCTGTCTCTGTCTGTCTGTCTCTCTCTCTCTTGAAACTAAATAAGCATTAAGAAAATTAAAGAATTTTAGAAAGAAAAATAAGGGAAGGAAGCAGCAATAAAATAATTTAAGAAAATTCTCCCAGAAGCAGGGCATCAGTGTGGCTCAGTCAGTTAAGTGTCCGTCTCCTGATTTCAGCTCAGATCATGGTCTCACTGTGCAATTCACAGGACCGAGCCCCACAAAGGGCTCTGTGCTTACAGCACAGAGGCTGCCTGGGATTCTGTCCCTCTCTTTCTGCCCCTCCCCTGCACTTGTGTGTGCACTGTCTCTTTCTCAAAGTAAATAAATAAACTTAAAAAAAATTCTCCCCAAAGGAAGTAACTTTTCAGATTGAAAGGGCTCATGAATGTCCTCCAATATAATAAAATTGACATGCAACAAGGCTTATTGTCATTTAATCTGTAGTATTCAGGACAAGAAGTACCTACAAGTTTATACAAAAGATCTGGAATTGTAATGCCTTTGGACCTCTCACTAGGGACAGTGGAAGCCAGAAGGCAGTGGAAGAATGCTTTCAATATTCTGAGAAAAATTCATTTCCAAACTTGAATTATACACACAGCCAAACTATCAATCAAGCATGAGAGAACAATAACAGTATTTTGACAGGCAAAGCCTCAAAATTTTACCTCCCTTGTATTATTTCTGAGAGCCCACTACAAAAAATAGGAGCGTAACCCAACAAAGGAATCAGGGTAAGAGAAAGCACAAGAGCCAAACCCAGGAAGGTGGTCAAGAGAAATTTCAGGATGCTAGATTGAGGCAGAACAGAAGGTTCTGGGAGAGAATTGTTAGGGAAGATGTGCTTAGCACAATACCTGATACATACGGACTTTGGGGAGAATATATGGCAATTTGCTAAAGGCTTTGAAGTGGATTATTAAAAAAAATCATAGAAAAGTAAGCTAATAAGAAGTAAGACAATCACTAATCTTTCCCTGGAGAGAGATAAAAAAAATGTTCAGGAAAATAAATGTCATCATCTCTTACCACATTGCTTAGTTGTAATTATAATTAACATAGGATAATGTAAGCTTAGAAAATAATCTATACAAAATGACAATGTTAGGGTATTATGAATGTGAATATAGAGTATGGAAAGAAAGTTCAGGCTGTTAGGTTGAGGACAGATTTCTCACTTCCATAGCAGGATATCAGTTTGTGGGTTCACAACCTCTGGAGGTTCCCAGGTGTAATCTGAAACTTCCTCCTGTACATGGAGAACAGGAAGACATTGGAGAGAGAGATAGACCATTCCAGACTGGTGGGTGGCAAGTTTAATAAGCAAGGGAATTTACATGCATTGTTTGTATTGGGCATCCACAAGACAGATCTCTACACCGACCTACCAAATCTTAAAAAGTTTACATAGAGGCCCTAACTGCATTAGAAACATATCCTGTCTATATGGTCTCAATGCCACATTACTATCTTAAGGCTGTGTCCTTGAGGCAGCTTCTGGGAGCAGAAAAGGCAAGCAAAACACACATTTCAAGAGCAGGAGAGGGAATGGGAAGCCTCCAAATGCCCAGGTCCAACTTGTAGGTCAATGGGTGGTCACATCCTTTTGATGACCTCCTCCAACACTCTAGACCTCGTGACTAGCTCTCATAATTTTACATGCCACCCTCTTCCAAAACGTGCCCTGAGTAGTTAGCAAGGGATTTCACTAACATAGAGGTCACTCCTGTGGCAGTTATATCTGGCTACACTGGGGGCCGATGCCACAGCAACAGTATAGGCAGGGGCAAGAGAACACATAGATTAAGACAGTGATTCCCCAAATCAGTGACAACTTTTTCCACCAAGAGCCATGATCCGACCCATTGCTTTACCAAGCCCCTATGCTGGGAGGCAGAAAGCTCAGAGCATTCACTTGTGCCCTTATGAGATTTAATAAAGACGGGTTGTTAACAGACTTATCGGGAATGAACACAGCATTCTGCTTGAATAATGGCACTGGTGCCTTCTTTCAGGGGTCTTTCTATTTTGGAGGACAATTTTATTCATTAGAGATATTTCAGTGTTCGGTAAAAACAAGTCTGTTGGTTACCATTTAAGGCTTGCTGGGTGAATTTAGTGAGAGTTTCTGTGTGTGCTATGACGTCCTCCAGGCCAATGGAGGGAACAATGATAGCAGCCAAATGATTACACCAGTGAGAAACAGAACATGATCACCTGGCCTTGAGGAAAGCGAGGTTGGCAGCTTTAAGAACTTGACCTGGTTTTATATACAGTGCACGTTGGCTGGGGCAGGCAACACTGTCCGGTGCGGGGAGATGGACTGAGGGTGGGACATGCCAGACCAGAACCCCTGCCTCCTATCCCTCTTTCAATGGTGCAGTCCCTTCCAAGTGTAATATATTTCAACAGGTCCAGTATGTAGTAGGACAATGGTCCCAGAGGAGATTGAGTAGTTCCTGTCATCCAAGGGTGCAAAATAGCTCCCCCATCCCCAAGGGGCATCTCCTTGCAAATTCCAGTAGATAACTCCTTTTCCAGGCATGCTGTATGTTCCCAGCAGCACAGCATGTCGGTCCACAGTGAGTCGGGGCAATGACTCTTTCCTATGACTTCTATCCCTTTACAGTATTGGGTGCCACAGCAAGGAGTCCCCAACCTAGTATATGGGGCAACAGTCCCAGACTGATTATTCATATGTCATAAGGCCTGAGATAATACTTTAGTCTACCCAGCCAAGGTGGTTTTACCTGTTAGTAATTTAATTTGCTGCTTTAACATTTCCTTTTTCCTTTTTACTACCCATGCTATTTGAGGGTTGTAGGGGAGATGGAACCTCTATTCAACGTCATGTTCTTTTGCCCAGTCTTGCACGTCATGACCTTTGAAACGTGACCCCTTTCACTTTTCAATGAGGGCATCTGGTACTCAGCTTCTCTAATCCCTTAATAGTGGCAGCTTGGTTTGTATGGCAATAGGGAGAAGCCTGGGTTAAACCAGATGCAATGTCCACACAAACCAGAATATATTTAGAAACCCCTTTTGCAGGAAGGGGACCAATATAATCAAATTACTAATCCCTCACCATTTGGGAATCTCCGGATGGCCCCTGACTCCTTTGGCAGTTGTCCTGGACATACCTTGTTTAGAGCACACAAGACATGCTGTTACTGCATTAACCAAGTCACTGTATTTCAGGAGCAATCCAGAAACCTTGGCAATATGTCATGCCACCTGGACACTTTGGTGGCCACTCTTTTCTATGCACCCAACCTGCTGTATCTACTGAAGGGTCAATTGCTAGGGTTCCTATCCAAGGTAGGGCATCAGCTTCCTGATTGCCTGAGGGTGTCACTGCCTTATCAGCTGTGACGTGAAGACAGAGAGGACTGTCTCAGACTCTTGCACAGACTCGGAGGTCTTTCCACATATCCTGACCATCTCGTTGAAGACCTCCTCTTCCACAACCGCATCGTAGTTGAAGACATTGACGTAAATACCAAAAGTACCATCTATAAGAGATCAAAGTGGTTGTGTTCTGGGAACTGAGAAATAGGAGCAACCAGGAGGGGATTGTTATTTTTTGGTGAAAAGAAAACCTTTTTCAGTGTTTTCAAAAAACCTTTTGACCTTTTAAATTATGTACGTCTAGAATTTTGTTTAAAATTAAGGCTAAAATGAAAAGTTTTAGGTAAAAAGGGGAAAATAATATCACCAGAGTGCAAGTTAGTAAGATGTCAAATAATAGTATCAAACATTGAGTTAAATACATATTTGCAATATCTACAAGTTTTTAAGCATTGAATATGTGTATTCACACGCATACACATGCAAATACACATTCCACAGCCTATTGGAAACCCCAAAGGGGTTAATAACATTTTAGGTATTCCAACATCCTTTTAAATGTTTCACATCCTGTGGAATTCTTTGTAATAAACATGTGTTATTTTTCTAAAAAGTATATTGCCCAAAGAACTACTTTCACTCTGAATAGTAAATGTGAGATTATCCAAGATATGTCTTTGTGGGTGAGACTAAAATTAATAATATATCTCTAAGTAGATATCTTTGTAAGTAGATGCATTGTCAGACCTCAATCCTTTTAAAAAGTCATTCACTTACCCAGTAGTTCCAAATGCAAATGCATATTTTTGGTATTTATTTCATTCTAATACATTGAAGAAAACTGCTGGGTATGAAATCTTTGCCTTATGTCTAAACTAATTTTAATTTTCCAATATTTTATATAGTTTATAATTATAAGGTACTTCCAGGTTAGACTTTTTTAACATGCTTAACCAATTAACTAGAAATAATTAGAGAAGGAGTGAAAAATGTATGAGAAAAATGTATGTAAAATGGTAATTTAATGAAGCAAAATAGCTTTCGTTTTTAAGACAAAATTTTTTAATAACCTAACAATCACAAAGCAAATGTTGAGGATCTGGATCCTTTACTGGCTCTCACAATGGCTAGAAAAGTTTAAATGATACAGAAGATGTCTTTAGCCATTCTTGTCACAACCTAAGAGAATGGTACAGGTTTAGAGGGGCTGATTCAGAAGAAAGAAGTTTGTTTTTTTCTTAAGATGATTGTCAGTTACAAGAACATTATTGTCTCTAAAGGCAAAGGCACAAACTCTCAGTACCTTGGATATAGGAGGAATATTACATTTCAAAAATATACTACAGAAATGACCCTGAAAAATTGTCTTATGAGGAGTATTACATTTTAAAAAATATCCTACAGAAATGACCTGAAAAATTGTCTCCCATGGAAATAGACCAATACAAGCCACTTATTCAAGTAAAAGCAGTACTGTCCTAAAGCGGTTACAGAAAAATGGGAAAGAATACACAAAAACAGAATCCCAGTTAATCTCTAAGGACATGGTAGATTATCTCATAATGGAAATATCAACTCGATTTTTTATAGACTGCGTTGTTTTCAACAGAAGCAATGCATTGTATATTAGATCTACCCTTTACTTCTAGTTTAAAGAATACCACCATTTCTATCTTCTCTGTCATAATTACTCTCCTTGTTAACACCTCATAATGAGGAAAAGGCAAATTAGTTGTGTCATTATACCTTGCTGCTAAACAGAAGCAACACAGCCATTAATGACTTTAACATATGTTCATGTTTTCCTGGCCACTGGGAACTTCATTCATCTGTCTCTCCTTAAGGAGGCAAGACATGTCTGTTAATAACATGATTCTGAATTTCTTTCTCTGGGAGTCTATATTCAGACAAAATTTTCAGGTTCAACGTTAGAGGTGAAGCAACTGAGAGATAAGGTGTCCATAAGGGATGAATGGCTGGAAGAGGATTGTTCCTCACCTTTTCCTCTCCAAGCCATATGCCTGCGTTCATTACAAATCAGTCCACTAGGTGGCGATGGAAATATGTTACACTTCAAAAATAAGGCGTCTGAATCTAAATGCAATGCAAAGTGTTCATAATTTTAATAAAAAACATAGCACTAAGCAAAACAGTAAGTGTTTTAACAATGACTGGAGACCATTAATTTTAGTCTTAGATCTGAGAGTTCAGTGATTACCAGATAATTTGCTTAGTAATTTAAACTCCTCCCACCTCTTCCTCCCCAAAATAAAAGATGTCCTTTTAATATTGTGTGAACCATTTAGCTAATTGTTTCAGTTCTCATTTTTTTCTTGTCAATTCAGTCTAGTCTTGGTCAGGTTACTTAACCTCTTCATATCTCATTTTTTTTGTCTAGTGATCTAATGTGAGGAAGCACTAATAAAAATGATTATAAAACACTTTGCAAATTTTCATGCCAAAGACAACTACACTGCCTTGAAGTCACCAGAAGTGTGACAAGTGTTCAGACAAGTACATAATTAAACTGTCCAAACTGCATTAGCTATTGATGGCATTTAACTAGGGCTGACTGTTCGTATCAAACTATGAATTGAAATTACAACGGCCTCTGTGGCTCCCCAGACTATTCCAGACTTAGAGACCTGGGAATAGACATTGGAGTCTGAAAGTTCATGTGTATCGTTAATGACACAATGAAAATATCATCAGATTGAAATTCCTTCAGTTTCTCCTTTTGTTTTTCATAGAAGAAATCGTAACTCTGCTAATGATCTTTAAGGAAGATGTTGACTGGCATTAATGCATAATGACAAATCAACAGCACTACGTTCAAGTGGAAGGGTTTGTGTGACCCTAACGTCCCAGTTTTCTCCACTCCATGAACATAACTCAGGCCACGTTAGTATGTGTGCCTGAGTCTCACTGAAACCAAGTTCCCACCTGCTCCTACAGGAATGTTATTCTTCCACAAGTGTTTCTGAGAACCCTCGAGATGTGACTTAAATGTATCCTAAACTGGGTCTGGTTATCACTCACTCTCCCTGGTAGCTGAGCCAGATTCCTGAAGCTGCCTGAATCCTGTAGAGCTCCACAAAGGGGCCGCTTAGTCACAGCTGCTTTGGTTCCCCTCATCTGCTGACACTTGTCAAGTAAGTAGAAATCACTTCAGTTATTAACAACAAAGAGAATTGAATGTAAGGAAATAGTTACTTAGGTGATATAAGGGCTGAGAATCCAACAGGAGATTATGAACAACCCTAAGATTAGCAACAGCAAGAAGTTATTAGACACCTAAACTGGAGCCACAAAGAAGAGGTGATATGACTAGAAGCTAAGAGGTGAAAGCTGAAACCACAGGAAAGTCTTTCAGGAGCTGGATTCATGGAAGAGGTACAGCCACTGCTCAAGAATTTTCCAGAAGCAGAGAGGAGGTAGAGTAATATCCAGGCTTCTTTACTCTGTCTAACCTCTCCCTAGTTCTTTTCATTGTCTTAATCCAGCTGAAAGCCAGCTAACTTAGAACTCTGCAGAGGGCATCACACGATGCTGCACTGCAGACCAGATCAGATCAAGGGTGCAAAATGGACAGGAAGACAAATAGGTAGACGATGTGGACAAGCAGACTGGCCGCTGTTGCTGGATGGATGCTAGCGTCTGTTCAGCTGTTGGCTCAGACACCTCTGCTGGCTGGCAGCTGCTTTGTGTCTCTCACTCTGTTCAGGAGTTTGAGTCACACGCACTACTTCTAGAACAGGAGTTGCTAAACCTTGTCTGGAAAGAGCCTCATAGTAAATGTTTTGGGTTTAGTAAGCCATTCACAACGATTTGCTACTGTTTTGTAGCACAAAAACATCCACAGGCAATATGGAAACAAATGAATAAGACCGTGTTACATCAAAACTTTATAGAAACACATGTTTCCAGAGTTTAGCTAAGCTACTCCATGGTATTGCTACCTGGGAATCCAGTTTGTCTGGCCAAGAGGCCTGTGGGGCCTTAAGCCAACACTAGTCCTTTATGCAACCCCAGGCCCTAGATAGCAGCCCACAAAATGAGAAGCAAAAAGCAAAAAGTTCCTGATATGTCTCCCCAACAGCCCTGGTGATTAACAGTCCCTCGTAACCTCTTCCCAATGTGCACCCAAGGAAGTTTTCAAGCTGTTCTCCAAATGTAGAATGCCCAGAGATATGGACTAGTTGCTTTTCAACACCACAGAGCACCAATTACCAAAGTGCTGTGGGGGGTCTAGGGCCCACCCCAATAATCAGGCCACCGTTTTCCCTAGTAGAGGCCAACCCCAATCCCAGAAAGGTCAGTTGGACACCCTGGAGAAGGAAGCAGCTGGCTATGGGTCAAAGCCCCAGAGATGTCCACCTCAGATCTTCCCAGTAGCAATTTCTAAGGTAAAATCAATGGGGGACAATAGAAGATTAAAAGCTAAAACTCAAAACTTTAAGTATTTCAAGATTCAAAACATTTTAACAAGTTTTGTATAGACACAGAGATAAAAAAAAGTTAACTGAGAGTGTTTAATACTTGCCAAGCTACTATTACTTACTCCCACAGAAATGAGACAACTAGCCAGCATTTCCAAAGATTCCCAAATGCATAACTTAAAAAAAAACCTGGGATCTGGCTGCTGCTACTAGCAGACTTGGGCCGCACATACCCCCCCCCCCCCACCAATGCTTTCAAGGCAAAGGTAAATGACCTGTTGCTCCAAAGCAACTAGACTCTACCTTTGGTCAACATCCACATTGCTTTCTCCCAGAGGAGGCCCCCACGAGGTAGTAAATGCAGTGAAACTCCCTCTATAGTTCCATCCTGAGCCAGGTCTGTAGCACATATACTCAGAATTTGATATAAGCCAGACACGCCTACCCTTTATGGACCTCCATCAGGAAGCCTCCCCTCCCCTGGGTTGGCCTCCGCCATCCTCACACACACCAATGCCTGAGAAGACATCTAATCTAGATGCCAAACAGGGCACCCAGTAGATAAGCATCAAAACTTCCCTATGGAGGCTCAGAAGTGCCTGGTATCCCATGCTTTATTTTCAGGATAGGTTTGTAAATTATCCTGTACATATTTGTGATCCTAGTTTGAAAAAACAAACCATTCTGATTCTAGAACACTCTTTCTTGAGACAGAGAAGAAAGGTTTTGGATGAACCAGTAGCTGGAGTACAATGGAGAGGATTTAGCTGAATTCAGTTATTTGCATCTGCTTAATGGTGGACCGTGCTGCCTTGAGGAAAATCAGGGAAGTTGCAGCTTAGATACCCTAGAAAGAATCTTTCAGTCAATCAGATTCAATACAAGATGTTGAAGAAGCAGTAAAAAGTCAGGAGGAAAAAAAGGAGAAAGAAAAATGGACCTAGAGATCCATATTACAAATTTGTTATAGGTATATCCTGGTTTTTTATTTTTTATAGATGCTATCAAAAAGACAAACAAACCCTTCACGATAGGTGTTTTGTCCCTTTGGGCATTCTACAGAAAACAGAATAGAAGTTTTCACCCCCTAGCAGGGATTTAGATTACTAACTACGCATAATCTGTAAATACAGTCACATTAGAGTGCATATGCCAGTCTTCTCTGGGGCTGGTCCCTGTGACTTAGCTCCCCTCTTCTGCATCTGCTTACAAAAGGTATTTGATCTGTGGGTGTGGTCAGCTGTCTTCAGTCAGGTGCTTTTCTCCCACACTGAGCTGGATCACATTTCCCCTTGAATATGTCAGATTGAAATCTGAATGTGTAACAATTGGTATTCAATAAGACAAGTTTCAGAGAGTGAATCTGAGGCTAGACGTTTGCATGGTTGAACAATTGATAAACATAGGAAACCAGGCACTAAGGGCATGGAGGCACAGAGAGCGAATATAAGAATGCAAACAGGACAGAAGCCAGAGAGGTAAGATTTATAAGAGCTCAATTCATGTGTAATATTGAATGAAATGAAATAGGCAAACTGTGAATGAGGCTGTAAACGCATGTCAGGATTGGGGAGAATTTTATTACCCACTAGAGTTACACTCTTCTATATTTTGGTATTGCTAGTTTTTTTCAGAGTAATATACGCTTTAAATTTTTCCCCAACCACATTGAGGCAGTATTCTGAACAATAGTTGCTCCTACTTCCGGAGTTATAGTTTTTGCTTTTATTTTTATTTTAGTGAAGTCAGCGGTTTCTACAGAGTACCCTAAAGCTATTTCTAAAGACCCATCTTCAGTGGAACACTTTTTAACTCTTTAGTGTTAGCCTTGGGTGTAAGGAGGGGGGAAAGGGGCCATATTTGAATATAAAACAGAGTGATAGATATAGCAAAAAAGAAATGTTGATGGTGTTCTTTTGTTTTCCTTCAAATAATAGTAAATATATGGCTTTTGTAGTAAGGACTTGCTGTCTAAATACGGAACGTATGACCTTTTCCCTACTGTCATGCCACAGAATCTTTGATTCTGAGGTTGGACGGGATAGTCCCTCCAGTGCTACTTTTATCACTCAAGCAGGAATCGGCTGATCATAATCCCTGACAGAAGCACAGACAGCTTCTGCTTCAAATGCCTGCAGAGATAAGGACCTCAAAATTTCACAAGATCACTCCATACTGCCGTGTCTGGAAAGCTAGAAAGTTCCATTTCATATTGATCCAAAATCTGTTTACTCATAGCTAACGTGCATCTTTCTCAGTTATGCTTATGGAACTCCACAGAATAATTCATCTTTTACCCTAAAGCCCTTCAAATATTAAGGCAGTACCACTGTACAGGACAGGCTGAACTGCTGTTTCAGAAACTCTTATATATAAATCCGGAGAAACGTTCCAAAACTGTGTCTTCACCAAATGCAGTCTTTATAAAGAAGCACATGTTAGATTCCAATCCAATCTACTATTTAAATAGAAGCTAATTTATTTATGTATACGTAATTTAAATGTTGCTCTATCATTCTTTTTCATCATGCATTTTTCCTGAATCAGTACACAGCTCACTTAACAGCTCCTTCATCGGATGTGAGACAATTGTGCTTCACAGTTAATGTCACTGGGAGAATGTTGGAGAGAGAACAGGAGATGATAGATGTAACACTGTATTTTAATGAACCTAACATACCATTGGTCACAAGGCACACCTTTATTTTATGGACCACTATGGATTGATGAATTATGGTACTTAGTAGTTTGAGATACTATGAAGCTAAATGAAAGCTAAACCAGACTGTTGCCTCTCTATCTATTCTGTTCTGAGGATGAGGCTGGCTGAGGGCAGGAGTGGGACCACATGAGTGACTACTTCTCTCTGTATTTCTGTTACTCATGCCAAATACTCAATGAAAGTGACTAGGGATGTGGAATGACGGACAGCATCAATGTGTTCTATTTTTCTTTTAAATAAAATATCATCATTTGAAGGTACCTAACAGCCTAGTGAGGCCACTGTGGATGACAACAGTTTTCCTATTTCTTTATCGTAGGACTTTTCTGCACTCCTGGCACAGAAACACCAATCGTAGATGTCATTTATTAAAATTTATCAATTGCATTGTCACTTTGTGTGAAGCTTATTTCTTCTTCCTATTATTTTTGATGTCATGAAAAACAATAATGGAAGGATGAAAAACAGATTGTGAGCTATAGGGCAGGGTGGGGGAATTGGAGACTGGGAGAACCGGAGACATAATTGCCATTACTGTGCTTCGTTGTATGGTCATCAATGTCTTCCTTAATACGTTTAATATACTGAATTGAAAGAACAGGTCAGCAATACCACACATGGGAAGATGTCATGAAAACTAGAACAAAAAAGTAGGTTGAATTACGTGGGAGGATTTCCCATTGATAGAAGTAGAAGCTGATGTTTTTAAATGTTCAGCTGCTATAGACATTCAATACATACAACGTAGCAATAAATAGTATCATGTTTAAAAAATTTAACACGGGCTAATTTAACATGACCCCTTTGCTGCTGAAGTTTGGGAGAAGGAATGTCACCACAGAAAAATCCTTAGAGAGAGTAAAGACTGGATTTATACTATAAACAACAACAGCAGCAAATAGCTCAAGCTGAGAGAGCTACAAACTACAATGGTCTATTAACCCTTTGCTGTATTAAGGAAACCAGATCTTCTGAAAACTTTCTTGATTCTTTAGAAGACAAGAATGCTTTACTACGCTTGTTTCTAAAATGTAATAGCTCAGGGGTCTAAGTATCATCTGGCAGTTGGATGCTAACGTGAATTATTGGTGGAGGATGGTATTTGTAGCTGTTGTCAACTTGACACTGAAGCCTATGTGTGAAATGTGATGCTTTTTTCTCTTGCCTAAATATTCAGAGGGATCCTCTCTTTATTAACTGGTCAAGAAAATCATTTTATTGAATTATAGTGACACACATGGCAAAAATTATTTTTCCAGATTGCTGGGAGGGAAATGTAACATGAAGAGCAGAGAAAGGCTAGACAGGACTTCCTTTCTAGAATATAACCCCATCTGCACTACAGTATATTGATTACAAAACTGGTCCTAATTCTTTTTCCTCATATCCATATTCTTTGTAACATCTTTGCAGCCTTTCCTATCAAGAGGAGTATTTCTTTGCCTCTTTGCCTTTTAACACGATTTGGGAAAAAAAAAAAAGTGAGGGGGATGGAAGTAAAAGTGTTCTAGTTCTGAACATAGACCTCAGAATGCCTTGCCTCCCCCTCCCAACCTCCCTTTCTCTCCAAACCCCCCCCCCCCCCCGCCCAATCTCTCAAACACCTACCTCAGCCAAACTCAACCAATACAATAAACCCCAGCTAGTCTGGTGGAGGATAAGAAACCATGTAGAATAGAACCTAGATAGCTGAGATCATTCTAGACTAGCTGGCCCTGAGAGAGCCCACCAGATGATCCAGATGCATAATAAGCCTGGCCAGTCAGGATCTGTTGAGTGTAGCCTAAATCAGCAGGATTTCCTAGCCAATCCATTGATGCATGAGCTAAAATAAGTGTTTATTATCATATGTCACTGAGGTTTTGTGGTTGTTTGTCATGCAGGATTATTGTGGACAAAAGATAACTCACCTAGGGGTGTTTCTAAATTTGACTTTTCATCCTCTCTCAACTCCAGTGAATCAATGGACACTGACAAGTGACAGTTGGTTGAAGCATTTACTTCTTTCCTCCAGTCTAGTTCAAAACTTCTAAAAGTTCCCAAGGGAAATATGTTATTTCTTACACTTTTTTCATTTTTCTTGCTACTAGTTGTCCAACTTCTTTTTCTCTTAGTTTATCTGAGAAAAAAAAAACTGTTAAAAAGTCAATCCCTGGAATTCTGAGCTTTTTCATTTATCTACCCACGAAGTTCCCAGGGCATAATGAATGCCCTCTCCTTATAATCTCCTCTCAACCTGTTTAAAATCCTTGACTCACCTTATTTACGTGAAGGAATAAACAACTGAAAAGGCATAAAGCATTAAGGAAAGAGTTGAATTTTAATAGAGCCCAAAGATTTACATTGTTTTTTTCTTAAATGGTAATCATAGGTCAATCACGTTGGAAGCATCTTGGGAAGATAACTAAAATGCATATCCTTAGGTATCATCCAGACATAGTACAACAGTAACAGAATTTGACCAGAAGTGGGCACAATTGCATTTCACTGCAATTTTGTTTGTTTTTTGTTTAATGTTATTTTCCACTGCTGAAATGAGTTTTAAAAGTCAGATCAGCTGTAAGCTCCTTAATTTTAACAAAAGGGAAGTGTTGTTTGCAGTCAAGGATCCATCAAGAAAAAATAAACTACTTTGTATTCCAATTATAAAGGTTTATATTTGGTTGTAAAATTGGAAAAAGTAAAGAATTGCTCAAATACTGTAAGGGCTAAGGGAACAGAGGCTAGGAAAGCTGTCACCAACAATCCTAGCTTATAGCACCTAAGCAACCAGTTCTTAGAAAGGAGTTAACCTGAAGTTTACTTCAAATGTTATTTCTGACACCATCCCACATGTCTGTCCACAACTGTCTCTGGAGATTAATGATTTATCCTTGCTTTCACTTTCCAAATTTCTTTCAAGTGTCTCTCATTAGCTTCCTTTAACTAGAAACCAGATGGAGAGGGGATTCTTGGAAATGTGGTTCCCAGCTTCCCCTCTGTGAAGCAGACATCTTATGGGGCTGGTAGTATTAGGGGCCAAATTGACAACAGAGAAGGAAAAACAAAAAACAAAAACCAAAAAACAGCAACAACGAAAAACACCTTCCCGTTTAGGTCAAAACTAGAGTATGAGTAAGATCTAAATATTATATACATTAAGTTTTGAGAATTAAACCAGGAAAAGTTTGAGGTGGGCATTTATATCCTACTCTAGAAGTACCAATAATTTAGTCTTCACAAAGGGCTGGTGCAATTTCTATCTTTCATTAAATGTTAAAGGTTTCCCCTTAAACTTTGGTAAGCTTTATGTCTTAATTTCTAGTTATGCAATTTGTCAGATCCTAGCTTCCTAAGTTTTCATGACACAACATGAAGCAACATTTGACCTTCTCTTATCAATTTCATGGAAAATACTTCTTGTCTCTTGTTTTCTCACATCAGAACTGCTCAAAATGCAGTAAATAGTGTCTGCAAGCGTACCTCTGGAGGAAACACTACATTTCACAGACTGTTTTTAACATTCTTCAGCGTAACTCAGTAGCATCATGACAAAGTGAATTCGCTGAAAGCAGTTTTGTGAGGGTCAAAAATGATGTGACCCAGGTGTGTAACTCTCTGTAGGTCTTTTGTTTTATCTATGGGGAGAGCTTACAATATTTAGAGAAATGGGTAGGTGGCTGACATTCAAGAATTCTTCCAACACTACTGTTTCCCTAATGTATGGCTGAGAAACGAGTCTAAGGTCACCCTCTCTAGCAATTATCTGCTGGGCAGCTATTTTACGTTGACTGTGGAGCAGATGGCTAATCTAGCCATTGTGAAATTGGAGTAACTGAAGACAGAAGGCTAAATTTAAAGAAATTGTTTTTCTGCTCAGAGAAAGGTAGAAACATGCACTGGGAAGAGTCAAGATTATTCTTAAGAAAGTTTTAGGAGATTTAGAATGAAGGAATAAAGACAGCACTAAATGTAATGGCTTAGGAACAAAAACTGGTGTAGAAGTAGGAAATCAGTTAAATAACTTCCTCTTTGGAATGAATATAGAGTTAGTTATACAACCTATTGTCCATCCAAAGCAAGAAAGTTTGAGAAACTTCAAACAAAGAGCAAATTAACCAAATTTTGAAATATAAATAAAAGTTTCAAGGAAGATTAGAGGACATTTAAGAGTGTATGTGTCTCACCTATAAAGAAATAGAACTATAAAAATCTTTATTAAAATATTTATTTTCTAAAAATACAGTATTTCCAATCTGACCATAAGAAATTATGAACACAAGAGTTATTAGGAAATTGCTGTGGAATGAATGTTTGTGTCTCTTCAGAATTCATGTTGAAGCCTAAACCCCCAATGTGATGGTATTTGGAGGTGATGACTTTGGGCAATAGTGAAGTCATGAGGACAAATCCCTCATAAATAGGATTAATGACCCTATAAGAAGAGACATCAGAAAGATGATCTTTCTTTCTCTGTTCTCTGCCGTGTGAGGATACAATGAAAGATAGCCATCTGCACACCAGGAATCTGTGTTCTCAGAAGAACATGACCGTGCTGGCACTCTGATCTTGGGTTTCATTACCCCCAGAACTGTGAGAAATAGTTTGTTGTTTCAGCCACTTAATTTATGGTATATTTAGTACAGAGGCTCAAACCAACTAAAATATAAACTGAATAGAGAAACTTATAAAAATAATTGACTTAAACTCCATCATGTCAATAATTGCATTAAATATTGAAGGGGATATTGAAGACATGATTAAGATTATGGACTTTGAGATGTGGAAATTATTTTTGATTATCTGGGTTGGACCAATGTAATCACATGAGCCTTTAAAAATGGAGAACCTTTCTCAGCTAGAGTCAGAAAAAGAGATGCAATGATGAAATTGAGGTAAGAGAATTTGCTATATTGTTAACTCTCAGAATGGAGAAATAAGGCTATGAGACAACAGATGTAGGTACATTCTAGAATCTGGAAAAGGCAAGAAAATGGTTTATCCCCTAGAGTTTCCTAAAAGGAACACAAACCTTATGACATATTGAGTTTAGCTCAGTGATATCTGTTTTGGCTGTCGATCCTACAGAACTATAGAATTATAAATCTGTGTTGTTTAAGCCTCTAACTTTGATATAATTTGTTACAGAAGCAATAAAAAATTGATACATATCTCAAGTATAAGATAAAGATGTTCAGTCTGGGTTAAAAACAATAACAACAACATGTTACTTAGAACAGCGATGTTTATACAAATACAAGAATACTGATAGACAAAAATAAAAATATAGAAAGACATATACTATGAAAAAATCAACCAGAAGAAAGCTGATGTGACCACATCAATATCAGACAAAGTTTACCTTAATTCAAGGTAATTTAATTTACTTACCAGTTATAGAGAGCAACATTATATAGAGATAAAAATGCCAATTCAAAAGAAAAACATAATCTTAAATGTGTGGATAATTGATAACACAGTTTTAAAATATATAGAGAATAATAGTAGAACCGAAAAGGGCAATAGATAAATCTACAATCATAGTTGGAAATTTACAACAAATTTTCTTTAGAAATTAAACAAATAACCAGATTAAAATTTCAGGAAGTTACAGAAAACTTAGAAAGCCCCACTGTCAAGGCTGGACAAATTCACACTGATATCCATGTAAACCAACTACAGTATAGAAGCTATTTATTTATTTTTTTTTTTTGGAGGTTCTGGCTGGGGAGGGCGGTGGTTCATATACCCTTGACCGAAAAACAGTCCTCCTCTATCTGGAAACATTCACCAAAAGAGTATGCCAGGTCACAAAACAAATCTCAATAAAGTTCAAATAATTGACATTATATGAAGTATGTTCTCTTACTACCAAGAACTAAAGGGGAAATCATGAAAAAAAAAAGATAATTAGAAAATACTCATCTGTTTGGAAGTTAAGTAACACATGTCTGGATAATCCATTTCCCAAAGATGAAATCACAATGAAAATAGAAAGGATTTTAAGTGGGGGGAAAAAAAAACCTCCAAAAAGTCCACACATGATAATGTTTTTAGCATGCTGCTAAAGCAGAAAAGGGAATTCTCTTTTAGTTTTATATGCACATACTAGAAGGGAAAGGAAGCTCTTTAAAATTAATTATTTAAGCTTTAATAACAAGAACTGAAAAAATAAAAGCAAAGATATCCAAGTAAACCAGCAGAAATAATGAAAATAATAACAGAGATAGATGAAATAGGAAACAGATACCAAAGCCAATAGTTCCATTGTAGACTGATTAAAAAAAATGGTAAAACCTTATCAGAGGCATCAAGATAAAAGTGTGAAAAAAATAGAAAAATCAGAAATGATAGACAAAATCTCATCACTTGCAGGCAAAAAAGGATAATAAGATGATATCGTATATAAATTATGTCAATAAATTTCACAACTAATTTGAAAATGAGCAAATTCCTTGGAAAATGCAACATAATGTAACTGGCACAAGATGAATAAAAAAAACTGAATAGCCCAATGTTTGCTAAATGTTTTTATATATTTCATCCGTAGTTGAAAAAATTCCCCTCTCAAACAAAACTCCAGACCCAGATGAATTTACTGGTAAATTCTACTAAATATTTTAGAAGAAAAAATTTAATTTCACTCTACCACAAACTCTTTCAGAACACAAAGAAAGAGAAAATATTTCCCACCTCCTTTTATATGTCCAGTAAATTACTAATAGCAAGACCTGTCAAGGATATTACATGAAAAGAAAATTACAGGTCCATGTCCCATATGAACATAGAGGACAAAAGTACTAATCAAAAGTATTAATCAAAGTACTGGCAATTAGAATTTAGTGGTACATTAAAAAAATAAATCATCATTACCAAGTAGAGTTTATTTCAGTATTATAAACTGGGTTTAACATTAAAAAATAATTAATGTAATTCACCTTAGTGACATAATAAAGGAAGAAAAGAACTGACTTTCTTAGATATAAAGAAAGTGTTCATAAAATTTAACAACTTCTAAATTCTCAGCTTTGATAAAGAATATTTATAAAAAGCCTACAAGTAACATCAGACTTAACAATCAAATATTGAACAGTTTTCCCTTAAAGTGAGGGAAAAAAATGAACATGATCATCATTTTTATTTTACATTGTATTAGACATCTTAGTTCATGGAATATTATAAAAGAAGAAAAGAAAAAAAATACAGAGACAGAGAGGGTCTGAGAGGGAGACAGAGAAATCTGAAGTGAAAAGTAAGAAGTATAACTGTCATTATACATAAATATCATGGTTGTAAATTCAGAAAATACAAAGGAATCTACAAACTATAAGAACTAATCAATGAATTTAGTAAGTTTCATTGGATACATTGTCAATCATATTTCAATAAACCAGTAACAAACAATTGGATAATTAAAAAAAAATAAATAACCTTTGCAATGTCATCAAAGACAAAGTATCTAGGAATAATATTAATAAGTTATATGTAAGACTTTCCTGAAAGCTATAGATAAAACACTGTTTAAATAGGAAGATATTCCATGTTTATGAACTGAACGTCTTTAAACTGCTGGGTGTAAATTCCTTCTAAATAGGGTAAATGTAATCCCCAACTCTAATAATGTAGAAATATAAAAGCTAATTCCAAGATTTATATAAAAATGTAAAGGGCACAGAGATGCCAAGACCAATCCTAAAGCTGCAGTAACGGAAACAGTGTCATATTTAAACAAAGATTGAGAAATATTTGAAAGACACAGATGAGATTCCAGAAATGGACCCACACAGATACATTGTCTTGATTTACAATAAAAAGCACCAATGAAATTCAATGGGAGAGTAAATGTTACAAACTAAATTTGTAATAAGTCAAGAACATGATAATTGGGGAATAGTAACAATTTTGTCTTTAAAAAAAGTATATATAAATATCCCTTCAGTTCAACCAAGTATGACCATACCTATAAATCAAATTGCTTAGAATCAGTACTAGTTATATAACTCTTGGTTCTTAGCCCCAAGTCTGTCTGTCTCTACTCTTTTGTGAGATGCTAGGATTTAGATTCTCCAAATCGTATATAACAGACTTTCTTGATGGCTGGCTTTCCCCTAGGTTCTGCCAGTGAGAGGCCTTCACAGGAACTGGAAAGCTGGATAAAGGACAAGGTGGCTCTCTTCCTATTTCCAAGTCCTCCCACTTCCATCAGCAGTAGAAGAATGCTGTAGCCTCTGGTTTCTTTTGACATTACAGCTGGATGTTGTCCTGTAGAAGTTCACACGCCAGCCTTGTGGCAGCCGCTCTTTGAGGCTCCAGCAATCTGGTAGCTTCATCTCTTCCCTTTTGTTCTTCCAACAACCACAGGAGTAGTAGCTGCTTCCTATAGGTAATATTAGAGTATCTCTGCACCCTTTTTACTTTTACAACTTCCAAATACATTTGTATAACCAATCCTTATATCAATCAAATCATCTCTTTTACAAATACCTGATGTTTTCTGCTTTCCTGGCTGGGACATGAATGATATAGAGCCCATAACTGACAAGGAATGTCTCCCTTGAGGCAACTACATGAAAATTTAAGTTGTTCTCTTCAAGTATAAATTATCTAATTGAGTTTTTAAAACCCTTAGGCTGCCTTACCCTTCTCAGCAACTAACCTTCCCATCCAGTAATGAGTCCTAATGGATGCCAGAGCCGTTAATGCAAGAATAAAAATAAGCAGAAGTGATTGCTTTCCACAGTCTCCAAGATATCTGTCCTAGAGGTAACAATAAACACCAACTGAACTATCGTGATTTAATCTGTGATGCTATCATCCAGGATGAAAATGTCAGTGTGGATTCCTCAGATTTTTTACACTTGCTACAACCCACCACTAGTTTCTATTTATAGGTAAGTTTGGCAACACATTTCCAATTGAGGTTATTTTAATCATCTCTGTGGCCAACAGCAACTTAACCAATCATTACACAAGAGCTCTAGGTGGGATCCCAATATACCTGTTGCCAGTTCCAGTATCCAGGTCTCCAGAGGTGGTTGGCTCTATCGTGAACAAGCCAAAGTTAAAATATGTTCAAGCAGAAAGAACGTATTTTGCCAAGAGAAGGTAAGGGTTAAAATAATCATGTTCAGGTTTACTAGAGAAGAAAGCAGCACTTGAAAGAAGCAAAAGATCTTAAGAGAAAGCCACTGCCTTGTATCTTCCCCAGTTCCTTTCCTAGACAACCAGTAGATAAGAGATCTAAGTTCACACATATAGAAGAAGTGTGTTTAAAATTTTATGTATCTTATAGGAAATAAACATTAAAATCTATCCTAAGAGCCCACTCATCAGAATGTGATTATTATGATCCTTCATCATATTTCAGGGCTGAAATTTTACTCATTGAAGGAGCTCACTCTAGGGCATCTACCAAATCAATAAACCATCCAACAAATGCAAATAGTAGCAGTAGTAATAGTAGGAGTAATGACAGCTATATATGCGCATTATTTTGTACTGACAATTCTAAATGCCTTAAAATGTATAGTCTCATTTAATTCTTATTAACAACCAGGGGCTATTCCTACTTCTATGAAGTGAAGTACCTCCATTTGCCTTTTGAGGATTTCTTTTCCTCTGAGTGAGTTCAGGCTTGAAGGAGTTAATTAAGGGACTCTATCCTTACAGAATTAAATCATGGGTACATGACCCAAGCTAAATCAGTTTAACTTTTTCTCCTAGAGCCTTGAATCTTGTTTGGAGTGATTCAGTAGCCACAGTACCTGGGCAAGATCCTAATATTTACTAGCCTACTATATAAATAATTGTTCCTACTTTTTTTGAGCCTCAGTCACCAGCCTTTCCCTTAATTTCCTAAGCTACTCAATGTTCATCCAAAAAAATAATAATAATAATTTTCTGCTTAAAATGACAGTCAACTGTGTTGCTTGCAATGAAAAATTTTCTAAAGGATAGTTTCTATAAAAAATTTTTAATGTTTACTTTTTCTTTGAAAGAAAGAGAGTGAGAGAGAGAACGATTTGGGAAGGGGAAGAAAGAGATATTGAAAGAGAGAATCCTAAGCAGTCTGCATGCTGTCAGCACAGAGCCCGATGCAGGGCTTGATCCCAAGATCCATGAGATAACAGCCTGAGCTGAAATCAAGAGTCAGACACTTAACTGACCAACTGAGTCACCCAGGTGCCCCAAAAGGATAGTCTCCTTTTATATGTGAGAAAATTGATGCTTAATGTGGTTAAGTAGATTGTTTAAGGTCAAACTGTTTGTAAAATGTAGAAATGGGATTTAAACCCAGGTCCCTCTGAACTTATAAAGCCAGTGCTCTAGATGAAATGGCTTTGTAATAGATGTGAAAAGCAAATTTTGTTCCATTCAAGGTAAGCTATTGTTGAACAGTTTTTAGAAATCTGAGAAGCTGCAAGCTTTAGTCCTGGTCATTCATACTTTGGTGGATCTTACTGGTGGATCACATAAATAAATGAGGGAGATTCTCAAAGCAAAAGAAAAGCTTTAATGTGAATGGATAAAGATGGACTCATGGCCAGGTTCCTCCCATGGTAGGGAAAGGGGTATAATTAACAGGCTATAGGATAATGGAACAGACCCTATCTAGGGAAGATTATTCTCCTGTGATTTGCTTCAACAAAGGAACCTAAAAAATATTTAAAAATAAGATTTTTGTGGAGAAAATAATAACAGTTTAAAAGGGCTTTCTGGAAAACAACTTTTTCTTCAAAAAGTTAAACACAGGAGTGCCTGGGTGGCTCAGTTGGTTAAGCAGCTGACTTCAGCTTAGGTCGTGATCTCATGGTACATGGGTTCTAGTCCCGCGTTTGGCTCTGTGCTGACAGCTTGGAGCCTGGAGCCTACTTCGGATTCTGTCTCTCTCTCTCTGTTCCTCCCCGTCCTTGCACTCTGAGTCTCTCTCTCTCAAAAATAGATAAAGACTAAAAAAACAAAAAAACAAAAAGTTAAACACAGAATTACCATACATTCCAGCAATTCTACTTTTAGATATATATGGAAAAAAATTGAAATCAGAGACTCAAACAGATGGTTGTACAGGAACATTCATAGAAGCACTATTCAGGGGCGCCTGGGTGGCGCAGTCGGTTAAGCGTCCGACTTCAGCCAGGTCACGATCTCGCGGTCTGTGAGTTCGAGCCCCGTCAGGCTCTGGGCTGATGGCTCAGACCTGGAGCCTGTTTCCGATTCTGTGTCTCCCTCTCTCTCTGCCCCTCCCCCGTTCATGCTCTGTCTCTCTCTGTCCCAAAAATAAATAAACGTTGAAAAAAGAATTAAAAAAAAAAAAGAAGAAGAAGCACTATTCACAGTAGCCAAAAGGTAGAAATGACCCAAGTGTCCATTAAGGGATGAAGAGATAAACAAGAAATGATATTTACGTACAATGGAATGTTATTTATGCACAAAAAAGGATAAAGACTGCTGCATGCTACAATGTGGATAAACCTTAAAACCATACTAAGTGAAATAAATCAGATAGAAAAGGTCACATATTGTATGATTCCATTTATATGAAATATCTACATCAGATAAATCTATAAAGACAAAAAGCAGATTAGTGGTTTCCAGAGGCTGGAGGAAAGGGAGAATAGGAGTCACTGCTTAATGGATATAGAGTTCTATTTGGGAGTAATGAAATGTTTTGAACTAGATAGAGGCCGTGGTTGCACAACAATGTGAATATAGTAAATGCCATTGAATTGTACACTTAAAAATGATTATTTTATGTGAATTTCACCTCAATTTTTAAAAAGCCATTTCCTATGTGCTAAATACTTTGTATACAATACACATTTAATCTCCAAAAACTACCTTATGAGGTAGGTTATTGTTACCATCACCATCTAAAAGACAGGAAGACTAAGGTGTAGAAAAATTATTACTTGCCCAATGGTCACAAAACTGGTAAAGTAGTGGATTTAGGATTCAAACTCAAGAATTCAAGCACTGGATCCAAAGTCTGTATTTTCCAACATTACGCTCCTATACCCTTCAAAAATTAGGAATATTGTGATTAGAGTTTTAGACCAGCACTGTCCAATAGAACAGTGATGATTAAAATATTCTATATCTACATTGTCCAATACAGTAGCCACTACTACATGTGGCTCCTGATTACTTGCAATGTGGCTAGGATAACTTAATAACTGAATTTTAAATTTTGTTTAATTTTGAATTATTTAAATTTAAAGAGTCTTATGTAGCTATGGGCTACCATACTGAATAATAAACATTTAGACTCTGTTGTGGGTTGTTTTTGTTTTTTTTTAATTATTTAGGATACACAAAAACATTCCTCAGAATGTATACTCTTCTTTCTGGAAATATGAAGAGATAGGAAAAGAATGGATCAGTCCAACCTCAACCATCTCCTTGTTCTCTGAGAATTTCCAAGCGTGAGTGGCAGATTATCAATGTCAAACTTAATGAGGTAGTATGAACCTTCATTTTCTTGTAGTAGTATCACATTCTAAAAGTCAAGAAGGTCTTGACATTTATAGCAAGGATATATGTAGGCCAAAAAAAATATTATTCAGGATAACTCTAAATATAATTCATAACAATATAAGCCAGTCAGTGGTAATGCACAATAGTATCATACCATCACCTTGCTGAGAAGCAAATTGGAATGAACTTGGAATATGTGTATTATACCTTTGGGATAAAAAAAATTACTGTAAATGCAGTTTCAGATTTCCCACTGGGCTTCATCCTACAAATATCTTTTTCAAGGTTCTCTTCCATCTGTTTATTTACCAAAGTTAATTTTCTTTTTGTTTCAGCGCCCAAGTTGTCATGTTTTGCTTTTTCTTCTTCTTAAATTTGTTTATAATGACTATCTCTTTAATACAAACACCCAAGATGGCAAGGCAAAACAAATATTTTTCATCCCAAAGTAGCTCATGCATATGCTAGCACATAATTTAAAACCATGAATACAAGTATTCTCAAAATAGAAAACAAAATATATTGAAATTAGCCTAAGGCGTAGCTACTAATTTATCACAGGTTAACCTTTTACCTTGCATATACAAAAATCAAATAAATGATTTCCATTTGTTCAAAAAATATTTGAGTCAACATACCAGACATTACACTAAACATTGAAATGAAACAGTGACCAATACAGAAATCCTTCCCATTAAGCTAGAAAAAAATGATTATAGCAATCAATAGTTAACATTTATGTAGAACTTTGTATGTTCAGTCATAGTTCAGGGGACAACTATAAGAGGAGTATGTTTGTGGGTGAAATCAGATGTTCCATTTTGGGCATAAGTCTTAAGAGACTAAAAACTCTATCTATCTATCTATCTATCTCTCTATCTATCTACCTATATATCTATCATCTACCTATCATCATCTATCTAACGAGAAATTGAATGTATAGTGCAATTGGGGAAGGAAGGATAGATGTGAAAAGAACAGAGATTGTGGCCTGAGTGTGGTAGCAAATGAGGCCAGAGAAAGAGAAAGAGTGGAGGGATGAATTATATTGCAAATTTTAGGTTTTACTTTGATTAAGTTGGTAAACCAATGGTAGGTCTTGAGGAGAGGAATTTTCTGACTTAGTTTCCACAGGATCACTCTATCTACTATGTTAAAAAGAAGGCTGGTGTGGGATGCCTGTAAGAAGGAGCAGTAGGAAGTGGGGTGCATCACCAAGACCTTGTTCAGTGCTCTGCTGGGGAGCATCTTCTGCACCTTCCACACCTCCATCTATTTCTCAAGGCACTTCATTCCCCTATCTGACCTCTACACAGCCTCCCTTAGCTGCCTTCGCAATACCTCATAGACTTGACTTTCTGCTCCTGTGGCAAGCCCCAGCAACACTAGTGCCTCTGGACTGACTAGCTCTGCACAGGCTACCTGGAGATGCCCTTCCTCATAGACATCCTGAAGAAAATCAGAACAACACAAAATGATGGCCATGAACTTAAAGTTTAAACTAGGGAATGTAAACAATGTCACAGAGACATCACAACAGAGCAGTGCTTTAAGATGTCTCCAACTCAGTTCTCTTCCATGTTGTGGGAACACTGACTCTGCCAGGATCTGAGCCCCTGGGTCTCTTTTTCCCACAGTGACCATCACCTTCCCTTCTTGTAATCAAAGCAGCTCCCTTTAACCTCTTTCCTTTAGGCTTTCTAGGTGAGAGTTGTGTGAAGTCCTCTTTGAGAGATCCCCAAACTCCAGGAAAAACAGTTCAAACTTGACCAAAACTTCTGTAAACTTTTCCTGCTCTAGTCCCACAGCCTGAAGCTTAGCAGGCATCCAACCAGGAGGCTCAGCAAGCATAAGTTTCTCCTCTGGTCACTATTCATGGTTTTCTTGAAGCCCTTACTGGGCTGGAGGTGAGATTGGGTGTTGAGGAGGTATAGAAGGTGAGATGGTGGAGGGGGACAAGCAACCCCCTCCTCTTCCCAGGGTATGTGAGGACAATGACACAGGCCTTCCTACAAAAGGCAGGTGTTCTCTTGCTCTTTTGTACCCTAAATCCTCTAGACACAAATTATGGAGAATTTCTCTATCTCACATCCTGTAGGTCATCCAGAACCTCTCTTAAGAATGTGAAATTAAATTTCATTTAAAAAAAATGTGAATTACTTCTCTTATGGGTTTTGGGCTTCAGACAACATTCACTTTCAAATAAGAACTCTCAGTTAAAATCCAGCAAATAAAGGTGCCTGGCTGGCTCAGTTGAAAGAGCATGTGACTCTTGATCTTGGTGTCATGAGTTCAAGCCCCATGCTGGGTGTAGAGATTACTAAAAGAAATAAATAAACTTTAAATAAATAAATAAATAAATAAATAAATAAATAAATAAAATCCAGAAAATATCTTTCATACTCATTTGACAAATATTTATTGAGTGCCTTTGTGCCACAGATGGTTCTTGGCATAGAACGTGTCCAAAAAAATACAATCTTCACTCTCCACTCATTACCTCTTGGGAATGGGTGGCTGGCTTTTTCTCCCATACAGTTTTACACTGTGGATTTTTTTCTAACAAAAGCCCATAGGTTTTATTTTATTTTTTGTTTATAAATTATTTTCAGAAAGAGAGCAAAATATTCTCTTTGTTGCCATATATGTGCTTTTAATTTATTTATCTAATATAACAACTCAGTTACTATATTTTAAAAATGTAGGATGCTGATCATAATTCCCCTTAGGTTTGTGACATTCTAGGACCATTGCTTATAAGATGTAAAGAGGGGCGCCTGGGTGGCTCAGTCAGTTAGGTGACCGACTTCAGCTCAGGTCATGATCTCACAGTCCATGAATTCGAGCCCCGCGTCGGGCTCTGTGCTGATAACTCAGAGCCTGGAGCATGCTTCAGATTCTGTGTCTCCCTCTCTCTCTGACCCTCCCTCATTCATGCTCTGTCTCTCTCTGTCTCAAAAATAAAAATAAACATTAAAAAAAAAGATGTAAAGAGAAAAATCACTGCTGCCTCAATGAGTCATTTTATTTAGTAAGTGTAATTGCTCCTTCATAAGGCATTGATTAAACTTTAGCATGTAAAAGGTCAGATGTAGATTTATACAAGATAGGACCATATCTTACTTGCCAACTCATTCAAAAATGACATTGCTACCTACTTTGTCCTTTTTGTGTCCCTAAAAGATCTCTTTGGGATTTATAAAAACCAATTAGAAATGTATATTCTAAATGCACTTGGCCTCTCTTGAAAGTCTCACTAATATGGAGGCATTTCTTAGTTGTTTATTGCATACCCCAAAATCAATTAAGGAGGAATGGATTTTTAATGTAAAATTTGGGAGTTGTGAGAGTGGAAGAAAGAATTCACATCAAATACTATATAGCAAAACTTAATCAAATACCTATGCATTAGTTACATCTTATAGTATAACAATGTACTCCAAAACCTTAATTAACTTGAAAATTATTTTTTTTCTTCATAGTTTCTGTGGGCCAAGAATCTGGACATGGCTTAGTTGAGTGCCTCAGTTTCAGGGTCTCTCACAAGGCTGTAGTCAAGACATTGGCTAAGGTTGCAGTCACCTCAAGGCTGAACTGGGGAAGGATCTGTTTCAGAGCTCACTCATGTAGTTGCTGGCAGGTTCTCACTGACTACTGTTTAGAGGTATCAGTTCTGAACCATATTGGTCTCTCCTTAGGGCTCTTCACAACATGGCAGGTGGTATCCCTATGACCAAAGGATTAGGGAGAAAGAGAGGAGGGATCCCTCAAAATGGAAGCCACAGTCCTTCCATAATCTAATCTTTAAAGTGATATCTCATTGCTTTACTGTAGCCTCTCTGTTAGAAGTCAGGCTCTAAAATGACCCCACTATCAAGGGAGGTGATTACACAGGATGTGAATACTAGTAGGCTTAGATCTTTGGCGGTCATCTTACAGGCTGCCTATGACAACTTATTTGACATTTCTATTCTCTGTACCTGCCATCTGCATCCCCTGATTCTCAGCCAGAGTATCCAACTCATTATTTTCTTCTTCCTAGACAGCCTAAAATTCTCTTTATATTGCACTGCAGCATTTCTTCTTAGTTAAAACACCTCATTTAACAAAAAACAACAACAAAACATTAGTTTAGCAGAATGTGGATACTGTTGTTTCTTAAACATGCCCCTTGAGGAGTCTTAGTGGTATAAATGGAATCATGTAAATGTACTATAATATTATACCTAGGATTAATTATTTCATCTGACTATATTACAATTAAGACTTTACTACTATAAAATATTTGCAATAGTCTCAATAATTAAATCTTTTTGGATAGAGAAGCTATGTCCAAATGAAGTCTCTGTTATTGCTGGTCATATTTATACTGGGGTTTCCCTGTAATGAGTTGTGATTTTCAAAACAGTTTTCTTTTTTTAAATTTTATTCAAGCAAAAATCTGTATTTGTTTCCAAAGTGTTTTATCCTTTTTCATGTGTCTCAGTGCTAGTTCAATTACAGTGAAGAGGAACACAAAGCTTTTGACATTTGGGCCAAGAACAATGTTGGTTATTAAACTCAGTCTTACCTTGGAACAAGCTTCCTCCTCAGAAAACGTTTTGTTATATATTTTTTGTCTGCAGAGTCAGTAACAAATAATGCTATATAGCCTTGAGTGCTTAGTGAACAAATGATACAGGCCTTTGAAGAGTTTTCACAGCTTAGTGGTTTCTTTCCCTTTGCCCTTGAGATTGTGATTTTTTTTGTAGTAGGTTAAATTTAAGTCCTTTTCTGGGCTTGTTCAAAACTTCCAGAGGAAATAAATTTTTACATAATAACTTTCAGACAGGCTTGTACCTATTTTCAACTTTTCTCTCTACAGTTTGTAAAAAACTGATTTCTTCTGATCTCTGAAAGTGAGAAGAGAAATCATCTGCAGTCCCTCAGCTAATTATGGATAATAACATGACTTGACTATCCCAAAATTTTCTTGCCCAGGAAGAGGAAATTGTAAATAATCTTACTAAGTCTTTATGAAAGTTCATTTATCTGAGCATTGGAAGACTCAGCCATACCTTGTAAGACGACCTAGAACAATAGCTAACTCAACTGGTTTCATCAAATGACTGTTTTCTTCTCAAGATTTGATTTAAAACACTGAGCTCAGTGTGTCCACAATTCTATATTATCAAAATTTGCCCAATCCCAAACAGACCTTCCTGATGAAAGACCGACTTTACATCAAATGCCAAAAACCTCATAAATATTTTGTTTTTGTTCCCTCCCACCTCCAGACAGTATTAAGACTCTACCAACAAAATGATCCTCCTTGGTTTGACACACAATAATCTTATTTACAAGTTAGTTACTTTATCTTCCTTTATCAAGACATTGTTTTGGTGGTCTTTTCAGGGAATGGATAGTTGACAGAAGCAACCAAGATATGCCTAGGGGGACAGTTTCTGTGTTTAACCATTGTTTATTCATCACCTGTGAATCCTACTTTCCTCAGTGGTGGATGTAACAATATACTCAAGTTGCATCATTTAAAACTGATGTAGGAAACATGTCCAGGAAAAGTAAGACAAATACTTTAAGTAAACATTATATAAAGTTGCAATGATATGTCCTATCACCTGAGAGGAAAGATAAGATATCTTAGAAGTCAGGGGAGCAGAGTTGAGGAATAAGTTATGTTGTGCACATTGTTTCCTTAATCAGAGTTATATCGGGAGGAAGTAACAGAAAGAGAAGATCTAAGAGACAGCTTCTGTATACATGCAAATTGCATGGTCTGCAACTGGGATGTTTGCTTTGAAAATAATACCCTATTGAATGTAAACCTAATGGTCATGACTTCAAGGAGTCCAACCAAAATGTTAGCTCTCATGAGGTTGAAAATATAAAAATATCATTTTCGTTGATAGTGATGTATATAAAAATCAGGGTGGATATAATATGCTATCCCCTTAAGTGCTGCTATTGAGCATAAACTTTCCTTCCAAATATATTCATTTTGATTATAACAGCATCTCTAACACCTCTGATGATCAATTATCTGTCTTGTTCAATTAGAAAAGAAAGATATCACCCTTGTCTCTGCTGAAGTTGTCCTTGAACACTGAGTCATAGCTCTTCAGAGGTAGGCTTCCTGTCATTGGATCCCTGCCACAACAGTAACCAACATTCCATCCATTCAGCATTGCAGCATATTTTTAATGAACTTCAGTGAACCTCATTGTTTCCCACATAGAAGAACATTTGAAGTTCTTTTTATCAAATAGAAGTTCTTGATCTTCTTCAGTAAGAAAACAAAGTCATGGCCGACTGAATCTCAGGTAACATGAAATGTGACTTTGGGAAGGAGATAAGCAGCATTGAATGATCCCCCTATCACCATTACATTAACAAATAAAATGAGTACATCTGGCCTCATGCTCCTTTTCTTTATTTTTTATTTTAATAAAGAAGATGCATATGGACAGGATTATCCACTCTTACTTGGTGCTATAATATTTAAGGTTTGACCATGTTATCATTTTGCCATTTTGAGAGATTAATGAAATTAAAGCACTTAACTTGGTACATGGGCTACCAACAATCTAGCAACTATCTGTCCATCAACAGTATGGATCAAAACAGACTTTTTCTTAAAGAATTATGATAGCCTTCTCATTTTTGATGTTTACCATTTTTATTTGGAATAATGTAGATTTTCACTTCCTGATGTCAATTCATTCCTAGAAGTGTTTTTCAAGCCTATATTCAATTCGTACAAGAATAGTGAGATGCAATCGCCAAGTTAAAATACTCATACTTTCATCTATCATAAAGTTTAGAGCAATTAAATACATCAAAAGAGTGCATATGCATTTATAAAATTTAATTGTTTAGTTGGGTAAAAGACTAAGTTGTCTGATTTTAAACTCAGTTTTTGACAGTGACTAAATCTCTGTAAATTGTACTATAGTGAATACAGGTTATCATTATTTTGTTTAATCTGTAGTAATAGCAAAAGCATATTTCCATGCATTAATTCACATATCTTTGGTTACCAGTGTGGCTATTTTTTTCTCTATATAAACCATTTGTTGTCCTTAATATAAGAAAGTAAATAAACTTACCTTTTTTAAGTTACTTAGCCAATACAGTTTATAGACCTTTTCAAAATTCTATGCTAATGTAAAATTTATCTTTAACCTCAACATTCTTTGGTACACACTGAAATTTTCCATTGGGCTTTTTCAGGTATTTTTTTAAAGACCTACTAAAAAACACTTCTAAGGAAAAACCAGCAAAATGATGATTATTTTCTTCTCAATACTATATCAATGATCAGTCTTTTATTGCTGCATATTCAATCATCCTAAAACTTAGTGGTCAAAAACAACAATTTATTTACATGTGTATTCAATTTGGGCTGGGCTTAGTGGAGTGGTTCCCAGGCAGAACTTTCTTAGATCACTTATACAGTTGCAGTTAAGAGACAAGCTAATTAAGGGCTGTTGGATTCTGGATATACCCATTCATATGTCCTACAAGATATAGGATAGCAGCATCTTAGAAGGACAAGGTAAAAACTACAAGGCTTCTTAAAGTATTCCTCAGAAGTCACATAATGCCACTTTTGTCTCATTGTATTGTTCAGTTCAAGTCAGTCCAAACTCAAGGGCTCCCCCTTGAAATATATATTCCAATATATCCACAACTCAAAAGAGTAGATTTCAGTAAATTGTGACCATTTTGATTGTATCACAGTTTCAGCAATGGTAAATGTAACATAATAGTAGACATTTAGTTGAATATTAATAAACATGTTTATAAAAAACTATATTTTCTCCAAAAGCAAGAAGATAATATAAGAATTTTAATTTTATCCCTGAAAGTTAAATCTTAAACCCAAGCAATAATTATTCATATTTTAATTGGCATGAAGAATGCCTGATCAGTTCCTAAATATATATCAGAATAAATATTCAGGATCTTCTATTAAAATTTAACTTGAAAACAACAGGATTTTTCCCCCCAAGTATCTAAATACAGCAATGAAAGACTATTGACATGGGTAACTTATTTTAGAATTTATGACTGTGATAGCCAAAATGAAATCTGAAAATCTGACACATGAGTGTGTTCTTAAATAAAAAGCAGAATAATATTATCATGTTGATAAACTCAGATTTCCCATTTTTTTCCATTACATTTATCATGTATAGGGAACTTTAAGCAACATGTTAAACAAGTTTAGTGAGTTGTTAAATTCCAAGCAGATTTTATAATTATTAAAAATACTCTTCTTTTTAAACAATAAATTTATTCTTCTAATCCATGAGCATGGAATGTTTTCCTATTTCTTTATGCCTTCTTCATTTTCTTTCATAATATTTCTATAGTTTTCAGCATACAGATCTTTTACCTCTTTGGTTAGGTTTATTCCTAGGTATCTTATGATTTTTGGTGCAATTATAAATGGGACTGATTCCTTAATATCTCTTTCTGTTCATTATTGGTGTAAAGAAATACAACTGATTTCCGTACATTGATTTTATATCCTGTAACTTTGCTGAATTCATGTATCAACCCTGGTAGTTTTTTGGTGGAATCTTTCAGGTTTTCCATGTACAATATCATGTTATCTGCAAAGAGTAAAAGTTTGACTTCTTCCTTGCATTTGGATGCCTTCTATTTCTTCTTGTTGTTTGATTGCTGAGGCTAGTACTTCCAGTACTATGTTGAACAACTGTGGTGAGAGTGGACATCCAGATACTACCCAAAGCAATCTACACATTCAGTACAATCCTTATCAAAATAACACCAACGTTCTTCACAGAGCTAGAACAAACAATCCTAAAATTTGTATGGAATCAGAAAAGACCCTAAATAGCCAAAGTAATGTTGAAAAAGAAAACCAAAGCCGGAGGTGTCACAATTCCAGACTTTAAGTTATACTGCAAAGCTATAATAATCAAAACAGAATGGTATTGGCACAAAAAACGACACATAGATCAAAGGAATAAAACAGAGAACCCAGAAATGGACCTGCAAATATATGGCCAACTCATCTTTGACAAAGCAGAAAAGAGTATACAATGGAATAAAGACAGTTTCTTCAGCAAATGGTGCTGGGAGAACTGGACAGTGACATGCAGAATAATGAAACTGGACCACTTTCTTACACCGTACACAAAAACAAATTCAAAATGGATGAAAGACCTAAATGTGAGAGAGTAAAGCATCAAAATCCTACAGGAGAAATAGGCAACAACGTCTTTGACCTCAGCCACAGGACTTCTTACTGGACATGTCTCCAGAGGCAGGGGAAATTAAAGCAAAAATGAACTATTGGGACCTCATCAAGATAAAAACTTCTGCACAGCAAGGGAAACAAGCAACAAAACTAAAAGACAATGAACAGAATGGGAGAAGATATTTGTAAATGACATATTAGATAAAGGGTTAGTTCCCAAAATCTATAAAAACTTACCAAACTCAACACCCAAAAAACAAATAACCCAGTGAAGAAATGGGCAGAAGACATGAACAGACATTTTTCCAAAGAAGACATCTATGTATCTAACAGACATTTGAAAAGATGCTCAACATCACTCATCATCAGGAAATACAAATCCAAACTGCAATGAGATACTACCTCATACATGTGAGAATGACTAAAATTAACAACTCAGAAAACAATAGATGTTGGCAAGGATGCAGAGAAAGGGGAACCATTTTGTATTGTTGATGGGAATGCAAACTGGTGCAGCCACTCTGGAAAACAGTATGGAGTTTCCTCAAAAAATAAAAATACAACTACCCTATGACTCAGCAATTGCACTACTAGGTATTGATCCAAAGGATACAAAAATTGCTGAGTTGAAGGGGCACATGCACTACAATGTTTGTAGCAGCCCTATCAACCATAGCCAAATTATGGAAAAAACCCAAATGTCCTTCGACTGATGAATGGATAAAGAAGATGTGGTATATATACAATGGAATACTACTCGACAATGAAAAAGAATGAAACTTTGCCATACGCAACAATGTGGATGGAAATAGAGGGTATTATGATAAGTGAAATAAGTCAGTCAGAGAAAGACAGATATTATATGATTTCACTCATGCATAGAAATTGAGAAACACAACAGATGAATATAGGGAAAGGGAAGGAAAAATAAGATAAAAACAGAGAGGGAGGCAAACCATAACAACTCTTAAATACAGAGAACAAACTGAGGATTGCTGGAAAGGAGATGAATGGAAGGATGGGTTAAATGGGTGATAGGCATTAAACGGGGAGTTTTTTTTTTAGGATGAGCATATGTAAGAATGAATACTGGGATGTCATAGGTAAGAAATGAATCACTGGTGGGGTGCCTGGGTAGCTCAAGTCAGTTGAGCGTCCAACTTCAGCTCAAGTTATGATCTCCCAGTCTGTGAGTTCAAGCCCCACATTGGACTCTGTGCTGACAGCTCAGAGCCTGGAGCCTGCTTCAGATTGTGTGTCTCCCTCTCTTCTCTGCCCTTTCCCCACTCATGCTCTGTCTCTCTCTCTGTCAAAAATAAATAAACATTAAACAAAATTAATTAAAAAAAAAGAAATGAATCACTGGGATCCACTCCTGAAACCAAGGCTTCACTGTATGTTAACTAACTTGAATTTAAATAAAAATAAATTAATTAAAAAATTCCTTTGAATGTATGTATAGAGTTATCTATTCATTAATTTTTAAATAATTCAATTAATTTATTTTTATTTTGAGAGAGAGAGAGACAGCATGTGAGTAGGGAATAGGGACAGATGGAGAGACAGAATTTTAAGCCAGCTCACAGCTCAGCACAGAGCCTGACGTGGGGCTCAATCCCACAATCCTGGGATCATGAGAGCTGAAATCAAGAGTCAGACACTCAACCCACTGAGTCACCTAGGCATCCCTGTTATTTAAGTTTTTGTTGTTGTTGTTTGTTTGCTTTTTTGTTTGTTTGTTTTAATGTCTGGAGGATAATGGTGGTTTACTGAATTTGAATCTTTCCCCATCTGACAAAATAAAGAACCTTGGATCAACAAGAAATGCAAATAAAACCACACCTGACCATTCATCATTATTAGGGACCAAGAAATATCAAGTACTTCAAATTACTTGTAAGTAGAGGATAAACCCTAAATTCCAACAGAGTTACTACTGAAAACTCTGGCTGCTACTACAAGACTTTGAGTTCATAGCAGAAGAGATGGGGCTTAGATAATCCACACAAAACAGAAGAGGGGAGGGATGCCTGGGTGGCTCAGTCAGTCAAACGTCCAACTTCAGCTCAGGTCATGATCTTACAGTTAATGAGTTTGAGCCCTACATTGGGCTCTGTGCTGGCAGCTCAGAACCTGGAGCCTATTTCAGTTTCTGTGTCTCCCTCTCTTTCTGCTCCTCCTCTGCTCATGCTCTCTCTCTCTCTCTCAAATTAAAATAAAACATTAAAAATTTTTTAAAAAGGAGGAGAGGGAGATACTTAGAAAATACTGGGGAAAAATCAGCCCCAGAGAATGTCAGACTCTAAGTACTACATTTTTGAACTCAGAACTAAGACTTGGTAGATAGTCCCAGAACTATATAAATCATTTCAGAGTATTAAAAATGAAGGAAAAATTCCAAATTCTTTTCATGAAGCAAGTATAATACATACAGCTAATCTTGATAAAAATAGAACAAAAATTATGAATTAATATAACTTATGAATATTGGTACAAACATTCTAAATAAAATGTTAGCAAATAGACTACAAAACCACTGAAAGAAAAAGAGCCATAATTTAGTTGGATTCTTTACCGCCAATGAAACTATGACCTAACATTAGAAAATCTATTAAAATAAATTCACTATATTAACAGGTGTAAAAAGAAAATTTATATGGTTATCTTCATAGGTATAGAAAATGCTTATAGCAAAATTCAACACTCATTTTTATTAGACACTTTTGAGAAAATAAGAATGGATAACTTTTTTATTAAGTGATAAAGTCTATGGTCCACTCTATGTAATAAGAAACACTAGAAATCTTTTCACTCTGGTTAGGAAAAGTCAAGGATGTGTACTATATCCACTATTCGTAATTTTTTTTTTAATTTTAAAAAATTTTATTCATTTGTAAGAGACAGAAAGACACAGTGTGAGTGGGAGAAGGGCAGAGAGAGAGGGAGACACAGAATAGGAAGCAGGCTCCAGGCTCTGAGCTGTCAGCACAGAGCCCAATGTGGGGCTCAAACCCACGAACTGCCAGATCATGACCTGAGCTGAAGTTGGACACTTAACTGATTGAGCCACCCAGGTGTCCCAATCAATTTTTTATAGAGGTAATAACCAATGTGATTTAAAAGTAGGAAAAGAAACAAGAGACTTAGGAATTGGAAATAAAGAAATGAAACTCTTTCCAGATGACATGATGGCATACCTAAAATACTAGAGAACCAATGACAAAACTAATTCAAACAGTAAAATATTCAGCATAATAGCAGAATTTACAAAAAAAAATAGCCTACAAAAATCAATAGCATATGTATACTCAAATAATAACCACTTAGAATATATAAAGATGACAGAAATCCCATTTAAAATAACAACAAACAGAGGCACTTTCATGGCTTAGTCAGTTGAGCATCCATCTTTTGGTTTCATCTCAGGTCATGATCCTAGTGTTGTGGGATCGAGCCCTTTGTCAGGTCTGTGCTGAACATGGAGTCTGCTTAAGATTCTCTCTCCCTCCCTCCCTCCCTCCCTCCCTCTCCTTCATACCCCTCTTTGCTGCTTGTGCTCTCTAAAATAAAATAAAATAAAATAAAATAAAATAAACAATAATCCTAATAAATATTTAAAATTTATACAGATAGCTCTAAGATACTCCTGAAGACACAAGAAGCTGACTTGAAGAAGGAGAAAGACCTCCATTGTTCTTGGTTAGACTATACCAACATTATAAAGATGTCAGTTCTCTCTAAGTCATTATAAGTTTCATGCAATTCTAATAAAAATATCAATGAAACTAAACAAGTTTATAATAAAATTCCTATAGAAAAAGAAACATTCGGAAATAGGAAAACTGCAAAGAAAGAATTATTAGAGAAGCCCATTTCTACCAGGTGTTAAAATATACTATAAAACCTCTATAATTAAAATCACATGGCACTAATGAATAAATAAACAAAGGAATTTACTTGATATATTTCTAGGAAAACCATCTGTAAGAAAAAAATAGGAGAAAATATTTGTGACTTTGGGCAAAGATTTTCATTAAGATACAAATGGAACCCAAAAAAGAAAAGCATAATTCATTAAGCTTCTTGAAAATTAAAAACTTCTGCTCTTCAAAATAAACTTCAAAGAAAATGACAATGAAAAAAAAAAAAACTCTTGAGAGTATATTTGCAAATTACATACCTAGACAAAGTACTTGTATCCTTGTATCCAGATTATATCAAGTACTCCTACAACTCAGTAATAAGAAAACACATAGCCTAATTATGAAATGAGGAAAGTATTTGATCAGACACTTCATAGAATTAGATATATGCATGGCCAATAAACACATGAAAAGATGCTCAACATCATTAGTCAGCAAGGAAATGTAAATTGAAACCAAATTAAAATACCAACACACATCGATTAACATGGACAAAATTTTAAAAATATACATATACTAATAATACAAAGAATTGGCAAGGATAAGTTGTGAGTGCCACTTTCATCCATTTATGGGAATATAAGATTTTATGAGCACTTTGGAAAACAGCTTGGTAATATCTTAAAAATTTAAAATACAGCAACCATATGATTCAGTCATTCTACAGCTAGGTAAACATTCAGAATAAAAGCCAATAAAAAGGCATATATACATGCTGATTATAGAAGCTACAAGCTTTATTTATAAATCCTGAAATAGAAACAAGCCACATATCCATCAATAGTTGAAAGGATAAAGAAACTATTTCATACAGTATAATACTACTCAGCATTAAAAATCAATGTGTTACTGATAATAAAACATCATGGATGAATCTCAAACCATCGGGTTATGTAAAGGAAGCCAGACACAAAACATGATATACTGTATGAGTCTATTTTTTTAACAATCCTCAAATAGCCAATATTAATTACAGACATAAAAAGCCAATCAGTAGTTGCTAGTTAGGCCCTGAGAAGGGAGAGAAGCTGGCAAGAAAGAGGCACAAAGAAACTTTTTGAGGTGATGGAAATGTTCTATATCTTGATTCTGATGTGATTACACATCATACATGTACATGTGTCCTAATATATGTACACAGGCGTTAACATTATTATATGCAAATTATACCTTAATAAAATAATAAGACAAAACAATAACATCACCAATGAGGCACATATACTAATTGCTTTTTGGAATGGTGTCCTGGAAAGAATACACTATCACTTATAAAGTACTATAATTCAGGATGCATAATCTGAATCTAAACATGAGGAAAAATCCTACAGTCCTAAACTGAGAAATAGTCTACAAAATAACCTGTATTGTTCAAAAATGTCAAGCCTAAAAGAGAAAGACTGATAATCTGTTCCATATTAAAGGAAACTAAAGAGATAAGCAACAGAAATCCTGAATCTCTGTACACTATAGGTGTATGTGAGTCAACAGACAATTGAATATAATGATAATTTAAGGTTTTACATCACTGTAAAACTTTCCGAATTTGATAACTGTACTGTGCTTATGTAAGGGAATACACTTTTCTTGGGAAATATATGCTGAAGTATTAAGGGGTTAAGAGCTCTGATGTATAGAAAAACTCTCAAATGGTTAGAAATGGTTAGAAAAATATATATGCATACAGAAAAGATGAAAAGCAAATGAGGCAAAAATTCAAAACTTGGGACTCTATATAAAAAGTATATAGCCTTTCTCAGTAACACTCTTACAAATTTTCTGTAAATTAGAAATTATTTCAAAGTGAGAAGATAACATTTTTAAGATGGAAGTTTGAACAAGATTTAATTCTAACACATTTTTTTTTTCTAAAATGACTGGTCTCAGTCAAGTTCTCCAAGTCAACATATTGATTTTCTCTAAGTGTTAGAGGAAAACCCATTCTGTAATTTTCAGTTAAGATACTTTCTTAAAAATACGTGTGATTTTTGCTTTATACTTTAAATTGTCTTTTCAATTTTAATACAGAAATTAATATGAAGCAACAATTCAACATTAATTATATTGTAAATACCAAACATGCCTTAAAAAAAGAACCTACCACATAACAGTAGCCATAATCTCAGCCAATTACCATAGGGTCAAGCCTCCTCCTCCTACTATATGAGATAGTATTTTTCAACATACTTAACCACTTCCAGTTATTACATAACTACTTAGCAAATTGTTGCCTTAGTTTTTTGAAAGATAATAATTTGATTTTAATCCTTGCAACCCTGTAAGACTATGTACTTCATTCTGTGTAAGTTAAAACCATGCCTGAATCTAAATCTGACATGAAAACTGATGATCTCCATATGACCAAGCAGTGTGAAAGTTTGCCATATGCCATAGATAAGAAGCTATGTTTCTCAAAGATTTTTTTTGTGACTTTCTGTAAAATGTCTGTACATAGATTGGATAGCTATGCAATTTTAAAATATATATATATATATATATAATGAACAGATAGAGATTTTAATTAGCACATTTGCCTCTGCTTACTCATAGCTATTGGGTATGAATGCTCTTCTTTGATCAACTTCAATATTACAAAGATGTAACCTTTTTTCTTTTAGTACAAGTCTTGACCTTTGTCTTCAAGATATTCCTTCAAAGTAAAGCTAGTAGGACAAATGCATTTGTTGTGTTTCAGATATATATTTTTAGATTCCCGGGGAACTAAGTTGAATCAGATAGAATATTATCAGCTGCTCAGGTTTGATTTCAACCATGGGGTTTATGTTTATGAGATAGTATGAGCAGCATCTAGAATTTGCAAGATATAGGGAGTCCTAAATTTTACATTCTAATAATATGGAATGACATATATTCCAAAGCATCTCTACTAAATATTAACCTAATTTTAGATAAACTAGACCCTTTATGGCATTGCTAGGCTCAAAGAAAGTAAAAGAAAGGAGATTTTGGAATCTTTTACTCCATTAGCAACAACAAATGTAAGCACACTTCAAATGCAGTTTCATGGAGATACATACGAATATCAGCTGCAGGTTGTAGTACTGACCTTAACACTCCTCTATTAAGCTAGAAAAATGAAAGTGAGCTGACATGGTCTTAGATAAGGGAAGCTCTTCAATGGTGAAAACAAGCATAGATCCTTACTAGAGGAAAATATTCTCAAATTAGGCTCCCAGGGTTCCCATAAAATTATTGAAATATAAACTTATAACCAAAGATCATCAAACACACAAGAAAACAACTCTATAATAGAAAGTCAGTAGGAAATATATATATATATACACACACACACACACATACAGATTTATATTCAAAGGTCTTGAGATACTGCAATGATCAGATGTATAAAACAAAAACAAACATCTATGGGTTATTTAAGAAAATAAAACAAACTGACAAAAATGAGCACACAACAAGAAACTTAAAATTAACAAGATGCTACAGATTGAATTGTGTCCCTCCCAACTGAAATATGTTGAAGTCCTAACTCTCATGGTAATGGTATTTGGAGATAGGGTTCTCCATCAAATGCACAGAGGAAAGGTCATGGGAGGACACAAATAAGGTGGCCGTCTGCCAGCCAGGAAGAGAGTTCTTACCAGAAAATTAACTCTTCTGGAAGCTCATCTTGGACTCTCCAGCCTGTAGAACTGTAAAGGAGTAGATTTCTATTGTTTAAGCCACCTAGTCTATGATATTCTGTTATGGCAACCTGCCCAAACCAAGACATAAGATACATTTGAAAAAGAAAAAGAAAGAAGAAAAAAACCTCTAAAATTACAAAATATACAACTATAACAAGAATTCTCAATTGATAATTTAAACAAACTATTGGAAATTACTAAAGAAAGAAAGAGGAAATTGAAAGATAAATGTCAGGATGATCCAAAGATATTTTAACAAAGGTAATAGATCAAATATTAAGTAGAACTATTGGCAATACTTAGAGATGGTAAAGGACTTATGTCCATAGTATATAAAGAATTACTATAAATCAATGAAAATATCAACAATCCAATTTTTTGTATGAGATTGACAGGCACAAGTGGGAGATGGGCAGAGGGAGAAGAAGAGACAGAATCCCAAGCAGTCTCCATGCCCAGTGTGATGCTTGATCTCACCACTGTGACATCATGACCTGAGCTGAACTCAAGAATCAGAGGCTTGACTGAGTCACCCAGGCACCCCAATAATCCAATTTTTAAATGGACAAAGATTGGATAGGCACTTCAAAAAGATAATATAAAAGACAATACGCATATGAAAAATAGTCATCAGAGAAAAACAAATTAAATCCTCAATGAAATACTGCTGCTCATCCACTAGAATAGCTAAAATTAATAAGGCTGAATATTCAAAGTTTTGGTGAGGCTATAGATCAATTGAAAGGCTTACATTTCCTGTGGAATTTTAAATTGGTAGAAATATTTTAGAAATGCTTTGGTAGAATCAACCAAAATATTCCTTACATGTAAACTAATACCCAGCAATTCAACTCCTGAACATATATCCAATATAAATAAGTGTACAAAAAAGTGTACATGAATGTTCATAGTAGATGTACTTATAATTATCCAAAACTAGAAACCACCTACATTACCTCAACAACAGAAGCTAAAAATTGTTTATATTTATGCAACAAATTACTACATAGCAGTGAATGGGGATAATTACAATTACACTGAAATGCATAGATTAATTCCATAGACATAATGTTTAGTGAAAGAAATCAAGGACAAAGTGTACCTACTGTATATATAAATTTCAAAAGTAATCAAAATTACAGTTTTAAAAAGCAGAATAGAGTTTACCCTTGGAGGACTCAAACAATACATGAGTAAGGTTTCTGGAATAGTAGAAAGTTTCTATGTTTTTGATATGAGCTATTAAAACATATTTTTAAACGTATTTGGATACACAATTGAGATTTCAGAAAGAGCAAAGGCGAAATGAACAAATTTCAGACAAACAAAAGCAAAATATACAAACACTAGACTTCCACTTAGTGAATTCTAAAGAACATATTTCATGAACAAGAAGAATGACTCCAAAGAAATATTTGGTATTTAAGAAGGAAATTATTCCTTTTCATTAGAGCAAATAAACTATCAACTTACATATATAAATGCAAGCAAGCAGGATGTATGTAACTACTATTTATTATAATATAGTTTAAATCAAAGGGTTAGAAAGTCAAAGGAGAGTCAAAAGAATGTAAAGGAATAGGTCCCGAAGCAAGAAAGTTCAAGTCTCAGGTTTTTGTCCTGCTTTTCACTCCTTTAAGCATCACACTTATTCATTAAAAATATTTTAACTCTCCGCCCTATTTTAAAAAAGTGCTAATATCAAATGCGCTAATGAATATAGGGACTTTTGAAAATTATAAAATACAATGATTAAGGGACCATGATTGTTATTATTAAGTCATAAAATGAGATAACTAGAAAAACTTTCAAAAATCACTCACACTTTTCCATGTTAGATGAGAACTAGGAAAACCTAAGTGATATGTCCTAGATTATATGTCCGGTTAGTGACAGCACTTGTGCAAAAATAAAATGGATTCCCTGGCTCCTAGTCAGGTATATTATTTTCTTAATTTTTTGACACTGAAATTTTGAAAGCACTAACAGGAATGACTCTTGGAAATTAAGTAGAAAGAGAATAGTTCTCTACTTCTATTTTTCCCACTTCCATACTTTGCTGAAGATAATATAACTGACATGTTGAGAATATGACATGAAAGTTTTACCAGGGCATCTCAACTTGTTTTTCCTTAGGCCTATTACCTTTATAAAATTGAATTTATTATCATAAAAATTCAGCTGAAATCTAGTACCTTCACACACACACACGCGCGCGCACACACACACACACACACACACACACACAAAACAGCTCTTTGAAATTAGCTTAAGCAAATACACTTGAGTTTGTTAAGTCTATAACTGTAACATTGCCATCTTTAATATAAACATCTTTTTTCTTCATTAAGCCTTTAGTAAAGCACGTACAGGGTATTTCTAGGTGTGGTGCAAAGAAAGAAATTTTCTATTTCAGGTCAAGGAACCAAGTGATTGGAAAGAATCTAAAGTAATATTTTTTAAAATCTTTGGTGTCTTATAAAGTTTTGGATCCTTCCTGAGGAAAAATGAACACACACACACACACACACACACACACACACAGACACACACACACAGACACACACAGACACACACACACACACACACTGTGTACACACCCTCGTGCAAATTTTGCATAGAATTTCAGAAAGCCCAAAGGCCAAAATTTAAGAATGCTTGGTCTAAAGGAAGTGGGTAGAAATGGAAGGAAAAAAAAAGCAGCCCTAACATATGGCTATTGTTCTAGGAAACATGGTTAGGTTTTTGAGTCAGCAAACACATAACTCCAGATGGGAGTTATATTCCCTCACACGAAGTAAACCCTTTCAATATGCCATTCCCAGAAATAACGACTAGCGATCTCAAATCTTAAATATTACTCTTAAATATCCTTCCCACTGCCAAAGTAGAGTTTAATTTTAAGGTTGAAATTACTTTATTCTCTGCCAACCTTCCTTTTCCTTCTTTTTTATTTATTCATGTATCCATCATCTATTTATCCATTTTATTTAGTTTTAACTTATTTTAATGAATTTTTAAAAGAAAAATCCTAAAGCTTCAGTGGTCTGAAAGAAGCCAATACAACTGGTTACCTAGCAGTCCTCAGAACACTTCAAAGGTCTTTATATTACTACTAAGAAGAAAATCACAAATTTAAAAATTTGCGAATTTGCATAATCCGATCCTATAGGAAAGTGAGAAAATTGTTATAACCCTCTGTAGTCACTCAAGTACTTTATTTCTAGGGGTTAGACTGGGGACTATTCCTTATGAGAAGAATCCAATGCTCTCTTTTCCCCCGTCGGATTACAGAATCTTGTAGGATTTAGTCTCAGATTCTCAGTGGAAGCGCTTCAGTGCTTTCTGCTTTCTTTGCTGCTGTGACCAGATGGAAGCATCACCTTCTTTTCCAGAAAGTCTATGAACAGGCAGAGTAAAGGTGACAGCTCACACAGAGTAGTGCCAGATGCTCGTGTTTATTCCAGAGTGTTGAGGGATATTTATTGGCAGAAGTTCAATGGCTTCTTGGAGGGTCTTCCAAAGACTCACATTTTTGGGGGTGAAAATTTGCTTCTGTGTGCAGCCTGCATAAGGAAAACATTCTTTGCCCACTAGTCTTGGCTTTGTTTTTCTTGGTTTACATTGTTTCCCCAAAATACAGGAAAGTTTAAAAAAAACCAAGCCTGTGTACTTCACGGGAATGTTAACATTCTTATCTACTTGCTTTCTTCTTCTTTGTTTTCTTTTCTACTAGATCTTTTTCTGAAAATTAGAAACTCGTACTCAGAGCTGCAAATTTGCTCCTTTTATCTGTCTTTTTATTTCCTAAAACTGAGTCATAATGATATTGAATTGAACCAAAAGTTATCTTAAGACTGAATGCATAACGATAAACGCTAAACATGTTTATTCTACTATAAAATCAAGCTATGTTCCGATTGGGAAGAATATCTATCCTAGCCTTGTTAATTAGCAAATTTATTATAGTTCTATGGAGAAGGCAGTGTTATCAGTTCTTAAGAGCAGGGGCACCAGATTCTGGGTTTTGAAGCCTACTAGACATATTGAAACTTACTAGCCATATTACCTGGACAAAGTTACTTAATTTTTCTTTGTTTCAGTTTCCTCATATATATGATCATCACAACAATGGTACCCATGTCATAGCACCTGTGTGAGGTTTAAATGCATTTTTTTTCATGAAATACATTTTAAAAAGTACCTGGCACATAATAAGTATTCAATAAACGTTAGCCACTGCTACAACCATTGTCATTATCATTATTATTATGCATTCATTTAATTTTGGTCTATTGAATTACAAAATGAGTAGTCTTCCTTCTTGGGCAACATTTATTTTAGGAAAAATGTGTCAAAAGTATTCTGACCAGTAGAGATGGCAGGAATCTCAAGGCATTGTCTATCTAACCTCACCCAGCCTTCACAAATAAACCATAGAAGAAAGTGTTTATTTTGTTTGGGAGCTTTCCCAGGAAACCAAAACTAACATTTCCTTCATGATCTTTAATTTAAGAAGTTTTTCACCCTCTTAAGCAACAAGAATGATGTCTCGCTTTATATGTATATAAATAAAATATGTAAATATACATATACAAATATTCATATATGTATATATCTATGTATATATATATCTTACCGCACCATTCATTAGTAAATAAAAATAAATATTTTACAGAGAAGAGTTCAACAATTATTTTAAAAAGAAAAGTGCCTGGCTGGTTCAGTCAGTAGGGCATGTGATCTCTAGGTCATGAGTGCAAGTTCTCTCCCGTTCTCCAAAAAAACAGATTAAAAAAAAAGTTGAAAAAATACCTTAAAAAGAAAAGCAAGAAGCTTATGAACTTTATTAAATTAGAAGCTTATTTTCTCGTATTAATATTCTTTCACTTTGAAGGAAAAACAGCTTTAGATGTATACATATATAGCTATATATAAAAAAAGAAACTTCATCAGGTAAGCTATAATAAAAATATCTTTATTTATCAATACCCAATATTTGGATTTCAAATCCCAGGTGATTTAATAAAGATTTATTTTCAAAGTTAATTTATTTTAAAAGCTGAATTAATTTAATTAATTACAGAGCTACTGGTAGTATTTCAATTTGCTTAAGTTTGGGTACTTTGTCAAAATGAATCAGTTTTTGCACTTCTAGAATACTTGTTATTTTAGGAGTACAGATTGATTAAAAATGGTAAAATACAGCTGTTAAAAATGTAGTGCACTTGGCTGCACATTACAATCTGAAAGTATGTGTTGCCAACTTTAATTGTTTATATATAAATAACTTCGTTTGACTCTCATTAACTCTGTTCCAAGAAAATAATAAATACTTCTTGAAAGGATAAACTCAAAAGAGGAAGAATTTGGAATGGAACCTACAGATCTCAGTTGTAGGGACCGCAATTATTGATGGCACCGCTCCTGCATAACTGCCTAATGTGTAAGTCACACCCACATTTGTTCTCAGCTCTAGCCATATGGCAATTCTTCCTGAATGATTTGGCTTCTTTCTCTTCTTTCTCTATCATTAGAATATTATGGCTTTATTCCCTTCAATTCTTGCCAGCTGGAAAGCAACAAGAGTATTATTTTGCCTCACTTATTTTCGATCCCTTTTTGAATATTCTTGGTTGCCTTAAATGGGAACTTCATGCAGCTTGTAGCCACTGTTTAAAGGATTCAGTTTGTGAAAACTATTCTGTTAGATCTAAGAGTTTAAGGATCTACATTCCTCTAATACGTTTCATTTTTAAATCATCTCTTAACATGGGGGCTGTGGAGTGGAAACTCGAATTCTTTGGGGGTACAAACCCTTGCAAATAATGTGTATATATAGGAGAGAAGTCTTGAAAATTGTTAGTGTTTTTATAGGGCAGTCCTTTGACTATAAATCATTTTGGGTTGTCTCTTCATGGCCACAAGAATATTCCCACTATGGATAACAAGTATGCGACTAGGTTTCTTTTAAGACGCATATATATAGCAATGCCAATAGATTGGACAAAGTGAAGATTCGGTAAAATAATATTGAACCCTGCATTTTGCAAATATGGAAGTTTGTTTCCTGAAGGCATTAACTTGAGCCTAACAGTGGTAAGCTAATGACTTCGATTGCAAGGTTTGTCAGGGGCACAGATCTCTGCTTGTTTATTCCAACCAAACCAGCCTCATATGAGCACATGCACCTAGAGAGGGTGCCTGGTAGGTACTTTATTGAGATGACAGAATACCCACTTTCAAGTCAAAAAAGTCTGTGAAATATTGATGCCCAAAAGAAATTGTTTAACAAATAATGGTAACCTTAAAGCCAGGAAATGATCCATTATTACTGAAATACGGAACAAAAAATAAAATAAAACAAAACACAATCTTTGTATTCTAAGAATGTGTACGATGCATCTGGGGAAAAGATTTAGAGTGATTCACATTTTACTGACCTTGGGTCACCTGGATGTTATTGATAATTTTATTAAACAGTGTTGTATTGTTAAACAATGTTATTATAAAACAATGTTGTATTGTTAAAACAATTGTTACTAAAGTAAACAATCTTCCCCTATTGTTTATGATCGCTTTTCAAGTTTCCAAAATATGTTTTGTGAAGATAATAGTTAACTAAAATGATGACTTAGGTTCAGGTTTTTAAATTCTTTTGTGTGAGGTAAGGAGAATATTGGTTTAGGGAAAAGGAATTCATAAGAAATTTCCTTGGCTGTTATAAAATGGTAATTATGTCATGATTTAATTATCCAAGGGTTAAAACAAATTAATCATTGTCTTAGTAATTGAGTCTGTAACCATACATGTATTTATTTTATAGCTGATTTAATATAATATTTATAATATTCTGTAGAAATTCTACTAAGTATTGAATACTCCAATCTATTTCTAAATGGTCTATCAGTCAAAAAATGCTTACCGTATAAATATACTCCAGAAAGATATGTTGGATGAATGTTCTGTGGTAAACCACAGCTAGGTAATAAAGATCTAGCAATTTTATGGTCAGAAATGGGTAATCACCATTTTAGGTTTTCCAGTTATCCAGGCATCTTACCCAATTTTAACAGGAATAAAATGAAACAGCTTACTTTTAGACGATTATCTGATTCAGAAAAATAACATGTTTTGTTAACTAGAGTGTGTGAGTCTCATTCATACTTTACATCATCTGAAAGATCGCTAATAATGTCCATACTTCACACATGAGAAAGCATAACCTTGTTTAATCGGGCTGATTTTGAATATATCATATATTTCATTTCTTAGTCCTGAGAATTCAAAAGCCTTTAACACATTTGAAATGCTACCAAGATACTCAAATATGTTTTCCATATTTTAATAATTGAATAATAAGGATGACTTCTGTTTAAAATATGATTTACTAAATCCTGACATTTTTTTCTCTTGATTAGTTGTACTATATACAGAAATATAGTTTTTGATTTGATTTATTAATAGACAATTTGGCTTAGCTGTCTGTATTTCATTTTCCTTATCTTCAAAATTAATATAATAACAGCTAACTTCCAGGTTAGTTTTAAAGATTACATGAAATTTTTCTATGTCTATATACATAAAGTGCATGTCGGAATGCCTAGTGCATGGGAGTGGTTGTTAGTTATTACTGTCACCATTGATAATGATTGTAGAAAATATTCAAAAAACTGATTAAAATTTATTTCTGTGTTTATCAGAGATAGAGAAAACATATGGTCCAATTGACGTTTAATTATTTTTTTTCCTTATTTGTATAAAATGTAGAGGAAAAGTAAAAAAAAATACTTTTAAAAATTTCATAAAATATGAGGATTCTTTTGGTAGCAGGACAGCAAAACCCCAAAGAGCCTAAGAAAAAGAGGACTTACTCCCTCAGCAGACTGAAAAGTTCAAAGGAAATACTGGCTTCAGTCATGACCTGTGACAGAGGCTTAAATAATATTGCCCAGTGCTGGTCTTCCTTTCTTTCTTAGCTATACTCATCCCCATGTTATTTTCATTTTCAAGTTCCACAAACAAGAGATCAGTTACTCATTGTCAGATTCAAGTACAATAGAAAAGAGAGACAGAGTTCCTTTTTGTGTATGACCCACTGGCCATGAGTGGGCCTGTCGATCATTCCTTAATCAACCAGTGTCCACAGGAATGTGGTCTTCAACTGGCTAGCCATGCCTGAAATATTGGGAACCTAGGTCAAATGAAATTATACTAAGGGAAGGGTGATTCCACAGGTAAATGTTGTGGTAGGTTTACCAGAAGACGAAATGGGTTTGGAACTTTCCATAGAACATGCTGAAGAAAGCCAGAATGAATTTGAAAGATGCTGCTGACTCCTTTTCCTATTTTGCCACTTTTCCTTCTTTCTACTTTTTTAGGTATGGGTCAATCTCAAGAGTTTGTTCTTGTATCTTCACCTTCTTTTCCCTCTCTAATATCTCAGTGACACTCTTGACTCCATCATCTGAATATGGAATATTCTTAAATGTCTTCTGAGCTCTACTTTGTGTTTAAGCCAAGCTTTTATTGTACAGCAAACCTCTCCAACATGTCATGATTCTGTAGGTTATGCTAAGCAGATCCTCTTGTCTCAGCTAAGGTCACACATCCATCGTAGTCAGCTGCCACACTGATTGAATAGAAGTATATTATAGTACCTAATACATAGTAGAAACCAAAATTTATTATTATTGCCACTAATTATATGTGTTTCTAAATGAGGAAAGCAACTTATTGTTCTTTCGTTGAGTCCAGCTCTCTTTGTAAAAGAAAAAGCTTTATATACTTTTCTATAGCATCACCTAATCTATACATACTTACCATAACACTATAAATGATGGATCTCCATTGTTACAAGTATCCTGAACAATTGTGCAGTGTATGGCTACATTGGGATATCATTGACCATATTTCATATTTATCTGTATCTCCTTATAGCCTAACATAATATGTAGTGCATAGGAGCAACAATAAATGCTTACAGAGACTGCTGCCTCTGTTGCTGTTATTCACCTTAAAGACCACATGTTAATCATATCAGTATTGTTTTAACTGTGTGTTGTATCCCCTGGGGAGCTCTGAGAGTGTCTAAGTGTGTCCAAGAGACCAATGTTTTAGATGTCTAAGTATCTTTTGCAAATACAAATTTCTCTTTTTTGGCTACTTATTTTGAACCATGCTTTGCTATACCTGATCTCATATTTTACCACATTTCCCATATGCTATTTCCTTCATCCAACCTTATAGATACAGGTAAAGATAAAAGATTATAGATATGGATATAAATGATTGAGATGGCTGAAGAGTGCTGAACTCAAGGACTTTGAAAAGATTCTGGGGGATTCAAATCCTGGATTTATTCTCTACTCCTGCAAGAATGATCCTGCTTAATAAATGCATAGGCTAAATGTGGAAAACTGTAAGTTATTATTTGAATTACTATAGCATTTGTTGTAATCAAAAGATTCTATTATGTAGTTATTCATTATCACTCACTATCTTCTTTTTTCTACCAAAAAAAAAACACAAGATCAAAAATTTTCCTAAAACATGAAAATTGCAGCCTCAAACATTTATGTGTGTATATTGGCAGATGAAATGAAGTCATTGGATAAAAAAAAATGACTGTAATACAGACATTACTAATCTTTACTTGCCAGTGCTTTGCAATGTTTCTCCTGTCATATTCTCTTGAATATGGCACCTGTACCTTTTCTACTTGTAGTCTTGATTGTTAGCTATAGTTCTGCGCAACAGTATAGGCATGCACTGACATCCTTTACATTTCATGGGTGCCAGTTGGATTCCTTTGCATTATATCAGATCCTGTTCTAATAGTTTTCCCTAAGTTGACCAAAAAGTACAAAATCAATGTCTCTATTATTTATTCAGAAAAAAGTCATTGCATATGGTTGAGGAACTGTATTATGCAAAGGTGAGTTGAGAATAAATGTTGTTCATACAAGGTATTGTCCTTGAGAGCTGGCATATGTTTATTTTTTAGACTTTCATGACTCTTACAATTCCTGGCTTTACACACACACACACACACACACACACACACACACACACTATATATATATATATATATATATATATATAATGAACAAATAAACTTTCACCAACTCTATTTTCCTAGGGAATTTAAGTCCAACAAACTTTCCCCTTATCCATGGACTAGTCATATTGATATCTGAAGTAGTTTTCCAGTGAAGGAATCAAGTGAAAAGACAGTAAATGTTAATCATAAAAAGCATGTTTAAGAAACATCAAGAAGGCTGGAACAAAAAGGGAGTTAGTAAGATAAGCAACTTGTAGGTTAAGTAGTACCTTGTAGGCTATGAAATTGAATAACGAGCTATTGGAGTTTTTTGAGAAGTGACATAATCTGATTGATGTCATTTTATGATTTTTTTTCATTTTTTAATGGTTATTTATTTTTGAGACAGAGAGAGAGCATAAATGGAGGAGGGTAGAGAGAGAGGGAGACACAGAATCCAAAGCAGGCTCCAGACTCTGAGCTGTCAGCACAGAGCCCAGCGCAGGGCTCGAACCCACAAGCCATGAGATCATGACCTGAGCTGAAGTCGGACACCTAACCAACTGAACCACCCAGGCGCCCCATCATTGTATGATATTTTAAAGGGTATTCTGACAGTGGGCAGAATACAAAAGGGAGGGTGAAATATGGAATATAGAGATAAATTAGGTGTGAGGGCAAAACATTGTCCAAGAAAGAGATATTTGGTGGCTCAAAATAGGGTGGTAGCAGAGGAGGTGGTTTCAGGTCAAATTTGGAATGTTTCAAAAATCAAGTGGACTAGCCTTGACTGATGGGTTGAATATTGATTGAGAGAGAAAGAGGTGAGTCAAGAATAGTTAACCAGGATTTTTTTTTAATTTTTTTTCAACGTTTATTTATTTTTGGGACAGAGAGAGACAGAGCATGAACGGGGGAGGGGCAGAGAGAGAGGGAGACACAGAATCGGAAACAGACTCCAGGCTCTGAGCCATCAGCCCAGAGCCTGACACGGGGCTCGAACTCACGGACCGCGAGATCGTGACCTGGCTGAAGTCGGACGCTTAACCGACTGCGCCACCCAGGCGCCCCCCAGGAATTTTTTTAAAGAAATGGAAAAGACTAGAGAGGAAAAAAAAATAAAAAGTTCAACACTTCAGTTTTGAACATGTTAAACTTGAGACTCCTATAAGTAGTGTTTAAGTTTGGAATTTTAGAGTTTAACTGCCCCGCTGCTTATTAACTGGACATGGCCTAACATTTTTGTGTCTTATTTGGAACCACTAAATATAATTAAATAATAGGTCTTGCTTCCTAAGGTTGTTGTGATGATTAAATTAGTTAATCCATATAAAAAATATAAAAATTATTTCCAGTACATTGTAAGAATTTATTATTATTATAATTCTAGTAGATATGCAGGCAGTGGTTTTACGTATAGAATTCTGGAGAAAGTCAAAATGGGTTTAGATAGGACTTAAAGCCACAGAACCAGGTAAGACCATATAAAATGTGAGTGCACATAAAGAAACAATACAAAAAAAAAAATCAAAGACAAAGTTCTAGTATATTATTCTAAGAATGTGAGCTATCCCAAGGTATTTCAAGATTTTGAGGTTGAGAAGACAAAAAAGATTTAGCAAATGAGACTCAGAAATATCTGCTTGTGCAGTTGGAGAAAAACCAGGAGTGTCTGATGCTCTGGAAGCCAAGAAAAGTATTACTAAAAGGAAGGTGTGGTCATTTTTGTTGATGGGGATCAGTGGATGGACACTGGCTTCAGCAAGACAAAAGTTCTTGGCAACTTGGTCATTCAAACTTCAGTGGAGTCATTGGAATGAAGTGACTCAATGGGAGAATGAGAAAAAGAAAATAGAGTTAATTAGAATAAACCTTTTTTGACAACTTTTGCTTTTTATAGAGCAGATATGCTTGATGGGAAGGCTGGAAGAGGATGCTGACTGAGGGTGGGTTTTTATTCAGATGGGAGACATTTCACCATGTTTGCAGGTTGATAGAAGTGATCCCACTATAGACATTAAGGGAATTTTCCCAGTCTTTTTTTCCCTACAAGTTTGAAATGGAATGAATACACATTTGGATAAAGGTAACATTATCTACTTGCCTCCAAATAGAAAAGCTGTAATTACCCATAAAGAGTAAAACTAAGATTTTGATTATACCACTTTACATAGTCTATCTGGGTGAAGAAAGAGGATCTTTGGTTTTAGCATAAAGAATGTGAGAGTGATATCCTATGGAGGTACTTCATAGTATTACTGAGCTGTTTTTTGTTTGTTTGTTTGCTTGTTTGCTTGTTTGGTTTTTGTTTTGTCTTTTAAGAAAGGCAAATTGATTTTTCATTACTGGATGAAATAATAATTTTATTTGTATCCAAGATTAAATAATGTCACAAGGTACAGTTAAATTTTTAGTATATAATAATAGGCAAGAAGTTGATCCATGTATCTCAGGTTTTCCACTCAGATTCTTCAGTCTAGCCAGATCCAATCTTTCACTGCACCTTCACACATCTTGTTTTCTCCCAACTAAGTTATATTTTCTGTATGAATGTGGCTAATACATTTCTAGGACCCTTACAACTCAAGAATGTTTCTTTATACAATTCCCCAAATCCTTATCCCCTGTTTTTGGATAAAACTAGCCCTAAGGTATTTTTAAATGATTCCCTAACAATGAATCTTTTTCAAAATTATTTCCTAGATTAGCATAGTCTGTTCTGACCACATGTCTTTGCTTCGTGTTTTCTAGTCATTTACATTTGCAGTGATGCATTTGATCATTTACATTTATTGGTGGGCTCTTCCTAAGAATTTATATTGCTTTTTTATAAATAAATAAATGAGGGGCACCTGGGTGGCTCAGTTGGTTAAGTGACCAACTTCAGCTCAGGTCATGATCTCATGGTTCGTGGTTCAAGCCCCGCATTGGGTTCTGTGCTGACAGCTCAGAGCCTGGAGCCTGCTTCGGATTCTCTGTCTCCCTCTCTCTTTCTGCTCCTCCCCCACTCATGCTCTGTCTCTCTCTCTCTCTCTCTGTCTCAAAAATAAATAACATTAACTAACTAGTTAACTAAATAAATAAAACATAATACTGATGACTGAAGAATTCCATGTTAAGGCATTGTGGTTGATTTATAGACACAAAATATCTGGAAGATAGCCAAGAGCTAACTTTTCCCTCACAAACTGTCTTAGAAAGTGGGCTTTTTATCACAAGGAGGTTTTTTTTTTATTTTAAACTTTTTTGTTAACTTTTAAGTAATCTTTACACCCAATGTGTCTCAAACTCACAATCCTGAGATTAAGAGTCTCATGCTCCACAGAATGACCCAGCCAGAGGCCCTCACAAGGTTTAAAGAAGGGATTAAGATAATTGGTACTGAAAAACAAAAACAAAAACAAAAACAAAAACAAAACAAAACAAAACAAAAAAACAGCAACCAAACTCTCAAGAAATAATTACTACCCTCAAAGAATAGCACCTTCTCCATGATTAAACTGCATTCATTCATTTATACAATATTTGTTGATCATATAGATTATTAACACTGTGGGAGATGCCCAATACAAAATTAATAATTGAGAAAGACGCAATCATCGCTCTCAAAGAATTGTCTAGCCAGAATCACTTATGCATTGTTGCAGCCAGGATTGATATGCCTTATAATAATGATGTAAGTAAGGGGTTCTGTGGGAAGAGAAAAATGGAGATTTACATTACAATGGTCATAATGAGACATCGATGCTTCACTGAGAAAATGACACCTTAATTTTGAAGAATTAGAAGTAAGCTATAAAACAATATAAATCCAAAAAGGGAGATAAGTTTAAGTAATTATTTCTATATTCTATATCAGAATTTACACACACACACACACACACATGCACACACAAGCAAGAGCGAGAGAGGTTTGTGTGTGTGCGCAAATGTCTGTTGACAGCTGGAGGGGAAGGGCGGAGACAAAGCCAGAGAGGATTTTCAGGAGGAATCTTATGTATTCAGCTATGTGCATTCCATCCTGAGTGCTCTGGGGATGATATCAAAAGATTGTAAAGACAGGAGTAGTAGGATCAGGCTTGCATCTCTGAATGCAACCGTAGAGGCTTGTTTGGAGAAAGCTGGGCATGCATCAGGCACACTCTGGGACTCCTGTAAGTCAGCTATACAGGACTAAGAGCCTATACGAGGGCAGTAGGAAAGAGCCAGGCCTTGGCTACAAACCATGAAAGTTTTATATGACTTTTGGTCCTGATAAAAACATGTTTCCTTCTTAAGAAAAAAGCAAATGAAATCATCCTTCTTTTCTCTTATAGACTATATTAGTTTCCTATTGCTGCTATAACAAACTACCACACACTCAATAGGGGAAATAACACACATTTATTTTACATTTTAGATATTAGAAGTCTTAAATGGATCTTATAGGCTAAAATCAAGGTGTCCTTGGAGCTGTGTTCCTTTTGGAGGTTGTAGGGGACAGTCTTTGACTTTTCCAGTTTCTAGGCGCTACCTACACACCTTAATTTATAGTCTCTTTTCTGACTGTCATTATCATATCTCCTCTTTCTGATTTTGATTCTCTTTACCTCACTTTTATAAGGAGCCTGTGATTGCATTGGTCCCACTCAGGTAATCCAGGATAATCTCCCCATCTCAAAATCCTTCACTGCATTCACAAAGTCCCTGTTGCCATGTAAGGTAACATATTCACAGATTCCAAGGATAAGATGTGGAAATCTTTGGAGGGCTGTTATTTTCACTAGCACACTGAATATCTGTGGATCATTGCAACCTCTACCAGAGCTGCATAGGACTAAATTCAGTGGCTTTGTCTATATAGACCAGACTGAGAACCTGCTAGATAGAGTCTTGTTCTGTCCTTCTTTAGCACTATGATGTGCTCATTCATTGGTTTAGCATAAATAGATAAAAGAAAGAAGCTATCTTCTTTACTTACAAATTTTAACCTCTTTTTCCCACTGCTAAGGTAAATACTGGCTGTTGTGTCAGAATAAATTTTACCAAAGCGGCTTTCAGTTACACATGACAGTGAAACACTGGGGTCAAAATATGTTGGTCGTTGAACAGGGTTTGTTTAAAATATCCCCTAACTGAAATTTGTTATGCAGATTACTTCCAAGTAAAATCCATGGCAATAAATTACAACAGACACCAGAAAGTTATTTCTTTTTTCTCATTTTTTCAAAACTCTTTACATTAAAAAAAACTTAAAAAGTGGTATTAGGGGAATATTCATAACTCTTTGTATTACCTTCACTTTGCAGATAATATAATGGGAGAATTGGAAAATTAAGATTTTGCCAGTGCAAAACTTATGCAGAATCAACACCAACTCCATGTTGTACTAACCAGCTTACTAATGTTCTGCTCAAAAACTCGTGAATATATTTTTTAACCCTCTCCTCCTGTAGAAAAAAAAAAAAACTTTTTAACTGTACTATCTGATTATGGTACTTTCACTCCTGACATATAATCAGAAAGGATTACTTGGACTTTCTTAACCATGAAAGCAAACAAACACTACCAGCAGTACCCAAAGGCATTCTCAATCCCGCTGAAGAAAAATAACAGATTTAGGTCTTAGCCTTTCAAAGCCATTTCTTTCCCTGAGCTCATGTTTATCTGAAAATGAATACAGCTTGGACATGTTGGCTATGATAAATATGGAATATTTTGTAGGTGATGTTACAAGGCAGGTAGACTTTATGATTTAAGTTTTATAGGTTGCCCTCTGGGTCATTCTATTATTATTATTCTGTTCTAAAGAACTAAACATTTAGGTGCTCTTTCTCTCTCTTTTTATATATGTTTATATATATATATATATATTGGTCTTCTTTCACCCTTGGGAGCAGAAGTTTAGCATTTTCACACTTGTTGAATAAGAACATCCGATTTATTTGTTGCATTTATTCTCTCGGTTAGCCTTGCCTTTCGGACGTCTAGGTGAACTGATTTGCAAGATACGCAATATGTTTTCCTTACACTGCTGCCCAGCACTACAGTAAATTAGATCCTAAAATCAGAGAACATACATCTGTCATTGGCTTTGAGAAGAGTTTAAAGAATCTTTTCCTGGCAAATCATAATTGCTGATGACTGCTTATTTCATGCAAATTTTCACACATGTGAGACTATTAATGTGGCAATGCCTTCAATGAAATCATACAGCTGCTACTAAAAGGGCAAAATTGCCAACAATATGATGAATCTTAATGGTCTGTGTGGCCAAGTCAGTGAATGAAATGTTCCCATAGCACCAATTCAATTTCATACAGGAGAGGTTGACAAAAACAAAACCACGACATCTTATTAATTTTTATTTAGGATTAATTATGAATGCTTTTAATCAGATAACTCAGATTTTAAGCATGTTCCACAAAGGTTTTAGATTGCTTATCTCAGGGGCTCTGATTTAGTTAAATCTTTCTATAGTTTTTGTGATATTAAGATGAGACAAAAAATGATTTCTCTGTTCTATTGTTCTTTCTGAAACATTTATCTGTAATTACAGTAGTTATATCTCAACTTGCCTATGACTGTATCTCTACTGCAATGTTGATGCCTTAGCACTAGAAGAAAAAATTGTGCATTGGTGTATGCATGTTTTAAACACATATTAAACTCTGTATTGGGAAGGATGCAGAATTAGTTGACTGCTAAGTTAAGAGCAAATAACTACTATGTATGATAGAAATGAATTTCTTTCATTTTTTTGAAAATGAAATTTTCAAATTGTCCAGACTTAAGCAGTGTGTGGCCTGTTTTGTAGCTGCAATTTTGGGGATCTAGGTTCTTTCTTGTTTTACCATCTTTAACCTGCAAATTCACCTTGAAGTTTAAATGGGTCCTCTAGCAATATTAGCAGGAGGGAGAATGGAACAGTGGGGGGAGGAGGGGCATGAAATTTCATTTTAAAACTATGGCCAGGAAATTGCTCATATACCTTTCTCTCCTCCCTCATTCATAAGAACTTAACCATTTCACCACACCTACCTTAAAGACAGACTAGGAAATAAAGTCTTTAGCATAAGCCTTTCTAAAATTAAAATTTCTATTACTGAAGAGAGAAGAGCAGAATGGATATTGGTACCCAATCATCAGCCTCTGTCATATACTCTAGCATTACTTTGGACTGCTTTGACAATTACTATGCGGAGGAAATCCAAAGACATAGTAGCACATCTGTGAGAATGTTATCATTGCAGAGTAGGACTGTCTTAAGCACATTCTTCCTTTCTTCCTTCCTAACCTTGCCCTCTCTTCATCCAACTCATCTCCTCCTGTTCCTTGTTATTTTATCAGCTTTCATATGTCAAGTATTGCCTTATGCACTACAGTTCATAAGTCATTTCCTCTCTCACATAGTCATATGGAGGAAACCAATAGATTATATAATACAGTAAATGTTATTTTAATAATATACTGTAAAGATAGGGAACTAAATCTTCCTAGGTGGGTCAAGAAAACATCGCCAATAGGTGACACTTGAAATTGATCTTCAAAATGGAACATGAGTTGCTACCTGATACTTGCTGCAATTTCTTTCTTTCTTTTCATTGAGCTTTATTCAGTTCTACCAAAGACTATTGATAGCTAGAGTGCTGAAGTCTGGTATTATAGACACTAGTACTGCTCCCTGTTATTTTCAGTTTACCTCCTTCCAGGCATGAATTAGGATCACACTTATCCCCTCAAATTTAGAAATGGTCATGTGACTTCCTTTAGCTAAAGGTATGTGGACAAAACTAAGAAGTATTACTTCTTAGTGGATGCATTTATAAGCTGGTACATGACTCTCCATCTCTCTCCTGCCCAGCTGCAGTGGTTAGTGAAATCACAGCTCCATATGGAGGCACAGAGCTGAAAGATCACACGCAGGTCAGTTATCCTAAGTAAGCGCTCCAAGACCTGAAGCACCCTCCCCAGGAAGTAAGGTTTTTGTGTTTTAAAACACCGAGATTTGTGGGCTGTTTGTTAAGCAGTATAACCTAAACTACTCTGGCACATCTAAATGTTCAATTTCTCCTGCCATCCAATCTTCTCATGTGCTCTTTTACCCTCATACTCTTTTATTCAACAGTGAAGTGATTGTGTTGATGTGTGATTAAGAGCAGAAAATTAGAAAGTTCTGCATTTTCCTCAATGAAATAGATTCTTAATTATCTTTAGATAGTGAATGCTTTATGAGATAAACATGTAATTCTTTGCACAAGTCATTGGGGTTCATTTTACTTGGCAGATTTGGATTTATTTTCTTCAAAAGAAAGAAAAACTATCTTATCTGTGCAATCAGAAAGCAAAATACTCTACATTTGCTCAAAACACAATGTTTTTAAAAGTGGAAGAGCAGGGGCGCCTGGGTGGCTCAGTCGGTTAGGCGTCCAAATTTGGCTCAGGTCATGATCTCACGGTCCATGAGTTCGAGCCCTGTGTAGGGCTCTGTGCTGACAGCTCAGAGCCTGGAGCCTGCTTCGGATTCTGTGTCTCCCTCTCTCTCTGCCCCTCCCCTGCTTGTGTTCTGTCTCTCTCTGTCTCAAAAATAAATAAAAACATTAATTTTTTTTTTAAATGGAAGAGCAAAATGTATGCAATTATTTATTTATTTTTTTTTTTAACATTTATTTATTTTTGAGAGACAGAGAGCACCAGCAGGGGATGGACAGAGAGAGAGAGAGGGAGACACAGAATCTGAAGCAGGCTCCAGGGTCTGAGCTATCAGCACAGAGCCCAACGTGGGGCTCGAACTCACAAACTGTGAGATCATGACCTGAGCTGAAGTCAGATGCTTAACCGACTGAGACACTCAGGCAATTTTTTATTTAAATAAACATTGCAATATGCCATTTAAAGTTGTCAATTCATAATAAAGTCTATTAAAGGGCTTAATATATTTTGTATTATTCACCTTGTAAGACAGTCTTCTTTTCTCTATATAGACTCTAGCTATCAGGACATGCAATTATTAAAATGCATATAACATTATATTCTGCCTAACAGAAATATATATCAGGCAGGGGAACAATAGAAGGATGTACTTTTAGTAACTGACCCTGAGAAACTGACCCTACATTCACTCATTCTGTTCAAACTATTGTGGAATATGCTGGAGTTATTACTAGTTCCTTGTCCCTGGAATAAAAGGCAAAGGGAGTCTTGAAATTGGTCAGGAGGGGTCAGGAGAATATTAGAAAAAAAGAGCAGACAGAAGGTCTGAAGGGGACTTTACCAGGTCCAGACATGTCATGAGTGCTCTGTTGGGACTTAAAAGCCAAGGATGCTTGTCTTTCTAAGAGAGGGAATATGACTTTTTCTTTATAGTCAGTTTTCAAAAAGGTAAATTCTTGTCTACTACAAAATGAACAAAACAAAACAGAAGACTCAGATATAGGAAACAAACTGTTGGTTGGGGTGTGGGTGGTAGGGGGTGGGCAAAACAGGGGAATGGAATTAAGAGATACAAACTTCCAGTTATAAAATAAATAAGTCATGACGATATAATGTACAGCATAGGGAATATAGTCAGTAATATTATAATAACTTTATATGATGACAGATGGTTAGTAGACTTATCATGGGGATCATTTCATAATATATAAAAATATCAAGTCACTATGATGTACATCTGAAACTAATAGGATATTTTATGTCAATTATATCTCAATTAAAAAAAAAGTACTTGTGCCATTTGCTTGTATCTGTTGGCATCTCTCAATCAATCACCACCACTCTGCTGAAAATTACCCACATGGAAGTTTCATATTACAACAATCAACAAATTTATATAGACTTTACAGATGGAAATTTATCCTTTATTTAATAATAGGTTTATTTACATAATACTCTGAATTTAAATACATAAACGATCTAGTCAATTTGTTAGAGAAATATTTTATTTAGAAAAAAGAAGATATATGTGTTTATCATTGTAATTATTAGTTTAATACATTCATGGTTAATATAATTAAACAACAGAGTAAGACGATCTATAATAATCCAATAATTTAATAATATATGCAAAATGCAGTGTAGTGATTGATTTAGGAGAAAAAGCAGTAAGGAAGAAGATGTGATTAGGGAGAAGGGGTTTGAATTATTATAAAGTTTTTCTCAAGTTGGACTGAGGATTGGCATGTAGATTTTGTAGTAATATTCTTTATACTATTTTGAATATCTGAAAGTTTTCTCAATAGTTGAAAAAATGTCTCAAACTCTCCCTATTCCTTTATCGATCTCATCTTCCAAATGTTTTACAAGTTAGAACAAAAAACATGGAGATAGACGATCACTTCTTAAAAAATTGTTCTAATCATTCATGCCATGCTTTAATTGAATCCACTCTGTTTCCTCATGTTTCAGCTATTTCTAAACCCATTTGATCAGTTCTGATGTAGATGTGTTATTATTTTGTTGTTGCTGGTGTTAACCATCAAGCCAATTATTCTGAAATACTTTATACTTTATAAATTAAAAGCCACATTGTGGAATTATACTGAAAATGTAGACAGAAGTGTACATTTTTACTCTCTAAAGGTAATTTTGGATGGAAGTAGTGATTTGAGGCTTACAGGCCTGAATTTTCTAAATAACTTCAATAACTTTATTTTACTTTGCCATTGTAGATCAAAACAGTGATATCACTAGTTCAGAAAGAGCACACACTTTCTATTTTCATTTACTGTTTTCATCTGTTCATCTGCTCTCATCAGCTGAGAAGCCATATAATAGGTTATGGTTTCCTATAAGAAAGAGATTACCTCAGTTAAATTTGTCCTGTGGGCTAAGATAAATGGGTCATGTTTTGAATATTTATGAAAAAAACTGTGCAAATAGTGATATTTTAAATGAATTCTCTTGTATTAAATTGCGATTTATAATATCTTGTTATTAACATGGAAAAAAAGGCCTCGGATTTCTACCTATGTTTATTTCTTAGGTGCAATCTGACTTGTTCTATTTACATTTTTGTGCCCTCAAAGTAAGTACCTTTGTAAGTGCAGGGCTTTTTTGGGGAAAGAAGGGTCAGAACTTGTCACAGAGCCACAAGACATGTCAGATTCCAGCCCTTTCTCAGAGCTTATCTTGGTGTAAAGCATGCACATTTGCATAGTGACCTTTGCAAAACCAAACAAAGAAGGTGACATGAGGGTCATTTCCTAAACCCAGCTAATGAACTGATTGTCCCCCAAAGCCTGATAGTCTGAATAACAATGAAGAGTGGAAAGTTCACTGCAAATCCTGAGGGGTACAATAAATCCCTGAAGTAGATTTTTAATAAACCGATTGTACATTACAATGAGTATTTTAATTGTTTGTTACTGAAACTCCCAGTGCCAAGAGATCAAATTCTTTGCTACAGAGAGGTATTGTCAAGCCTTCAGATATACTTTAATTTTTATTTCTTTGTCTCTCAACTATTGCTCTTTAAAGAGTCCTTTTTTTATTGGAAGAGGAGAGGTTATGATAAAGATTTTTCTAGAACTTTCCTAGTAAGAAAGTTTGCAGATATTTTCACTTAAGTTTATTTGTTTTTCTAAGGCAAATTGGTGTCTAAACAAATTAAGAATATTTTTATTATTAGTCTTTATATTTGTATATTCTCTATGTATGTATTATTAAATGTATAATTTCTACACAAGCATATGGCATAATATTTCTAGATGAGCGTCATTATAGCTGGTTACCATGGAAATAATTTTGAAAAATCCCACTATGTAAATCTTCCTTCTAAGACCAAATTCAAAAGAGGAGAAATGATTTCCACTTGGGAATTATAGATTCAAGTGACACATTCAGGTTTTAAACTCTTCTATGATCCCATGTCTGTTAGGGGTAAGGTCTGAACTAGAGACAATGCATGATAAAGAGGAAATGATTTTACATTCTTGGTGACTTGACATTGATATTAACTGATTGACTAATGTTGAATAATGTTAACATTAATTGATTATTTTTAATTTATATTCCTTTTTAAAAATTTTATTTTTATTTATTTATTTTTTGAGAGAGAGAGAGAAAGAGAGAGTACTCGTGTGCATGAGGGAGGGGCAGAGTGAGAGGGAGAGAGAGAATCCCAAGCAGTCTCCATGCCTAGTGTGTGTATACACACAGAGATACATAGATGGATTTGGTTTAGAATATTTTATTTGTTAAAGCTGATTTTGGGGGACAGATTCTAAACTGTGGATGTAATTCATTTTCATGGGTATGACTTTATTCAGCATTTCTAATTTCTTTTGAGTAATAAATTATATATTTTTAAGAAATTATGCATTTTATGACACATAACTGTATGATTTTAATTACTTTGAAATGCTTAGTTGTGTAGGTACACACATGGGACCTAGAAGTCTAACTGCTTGTGATTATGAACGACTTTGTTCTTTGCTTCTTGTATTTTTCAGTTTCCTTTTAAGCACATGTAAGCTTTAAAAAAATAAATTTTTTAAAACCTAAAAAAATTTATATTATGCATTTGGCTCATTTTTCAAATGTATTGGCATAATGCTCTTTGATATTTTTGCTTTTGCTTTTATCTCACCTTCATTGAATAAAACTTTGTTAGAGTTAAGATCTTTTTATTATTGTGTCAGATAATTGTTATGCACCACTTCAGACACTCTTGGCCTGAAATGGTCTCTGGAGTCTTGGGCCATTTTTTTTCAGCTGCTACAGTGACCAGCTCTCCATGGAAGTTGACCAACTCTGACCTTACAGTGCCTTGGTGTTGGCACTTCCTGCCTCTTGTTCTAGGTTATCTTTCCTGCTGAGCTGTGGGAGTTGGTAGGACAACAAATGGTACTTATGAATACGTAGCTGAGAAAGGAAGGTGAAAGTGCGAAGCTGATAGCCAAGGGCTATAGGAACCAGTGAAAGTCTACCTTTCCTTGGGTGCCTTCGCTTTCAGGAAGTACTACTCTGAGATGCACTTTATAAGTCTTCTTGAAAATGGTCTATGGAATCAATGAATTGCTCTGCTCTGTGGCCATTTGAATAGGACAATCTCCTCTTTGGCTGCTTCAGTCCCCTGGCTCCTCACTCTTGTACCCAGGGATCATATTCCCTCATAAAATGTGGAATTACCTTAGGGACTGCTTTCAGGGTAGAACCAAACAGTTTTTGCAAAGAACCAATTTCTGGCTTTGTTAAACCTCTAAGCTGTACTATTATTTTGTTTATAACAGTTATTTCAGCTGTTATATTTATTTTCCTCTTTTAATTTTCTTGAGTTTGTTCTCTTTCTTCTAACTTTTAAAACTGAATTATTTTGTTAATTTCAGTCTTTATTTCTAACATAGGTGTTTATTGTTATAAATTTCCCTCCTTATTTACAGCTCACTCATACTCCACAAATTTTGGTATATATTTGGTATACTTGGTATATATTTTTGGTATATTTTATTTCACTGTTAAATTATTTTCTGAATTAAATTTTAAATACTTTGCATTATAAATAAATGTGTTTTATTTTTAATTGTTTATGGTTTTCCAATTTATCATTATCATATCTATTGCACTATATTTAATTTATCTTTAAGATGCTAAGCTTTGCAATTTGCTGAAGTTGTTTTATGGCATTGCATGTGACAGTTTTCAAATATATTCCACATGTTTTTGTGAAGATATCAATTTTCTAATTGTTGGCTACAGGATACCACACGTGTCCTTTAGATTAATGTTGTGTTGCTCAAATTTTCCATATCCTTATTAAGTTTATATCTACCTCATCTATTCGTTACTGAGAAAAATATATTAAAATCTTCCATTATGATGGTCAATTTTTATTATTTATGTACGCATGGACATACGTATATTTGAGACTATGCTATTAGCTGTATCCATATTTTAATTATATATCATTCTAGCCTAGCTTTTTGTCCTATTCTGTATTCTTTTCTTTTTTTTTTTGCCTTAAAGTCTCCTTTGTTTGACATTAATATAGCAACTTTTTCATTTTAAAAACATTTGCTTGGCAGACCTTTTTCTATTCTTTTATTTTCAAATTTTCTTTGCCTTATGTTTTTTTTTTATTTTTCTATTATAGAGATCATTTAGCTGAAATTTAAAGAAAACCAGCTAATGAGGTAATATTTTTCTTTTAACTTGCCAACTGTGACCAACTATGACCAACAATAGAGCCAACTATGACCTTCAGGTCAAGTGAGGCAGGTAGTTGGTTTTTGTAAATAGAGTTATATTGGAAAGAACCACACCCACTCATTTATATTTTGTCAATTGATGCAACAAGCACATAATTGAATCATCATGACAGAAACCATATGGCCATCAAAGCCTGAAATATTTACTATCTGTCCCTTGACAGAAAAAGTTAGCTGACCTATGGTTTAGTGAATTTATATTTATAGTAATTGGTAATATATTTGGATTTTGTCCTTTTTACTGGATTTGCCCATATTACAACTTTTTACCGTTTTCTTTAGTAATTAAAAAGGTTATTCCATTTTTCTCTGTTCTATTAAATTGGAAGTGATTACTTCCAATTTCTGGTTTTTATTTGTCACACGTACTATTGATCACGTAGTAACAAAGCATAGTGTTAATCAATAGCTCAATTTTCCTTCAGATTAATCAAATGATTTCAAAGTACTGAACTCTAATTACCCTCTTCACATCTTATATATAATTTTTTTTCAAAAGTTTAGTTCAATTTGTATTTTTCACTAAAAACAATGACGTATGTTTGTACAATTTTTTATATTAACTGTATTTTTATTAATGTTTTTGCTACTCATCTTTCTTGTGTCTCATATCTTCATTCTAGATTCATTTTATTTCTTTTTGTATACTCTTTTTTTAAGTTTATTTATTTATTTTGAGAGAGAAAGAGAGAGAGAGAGGGAGGGAGACAGCACAAGCAGGAAGGGGCAGAAAGAGAGGGAGAGAAAAGAGTCTCAAGTAGGCTGTGCCCTACCAGCTCAGAGCCCAGCACAGGACTTGAAGTCACCTGAGCCAAAATCAACAGTTGGAAACTTAACTGACTGAGCCACCCAGAAACCCCAATTTGATGTACACTCTTGATCAGTTCTTTTACTGTTGATGAGAGGTTCCTACAGTATTTTGAACATTTTCCCTTTGAATTTTTGAATACTTAGTTCAGTATATATTTAGAAGAGAATGCTGCTTTAGTTTGATAACTATTTTATCTTATGGTTTTGAAAATATTTCTGCCTTATCTTAAGGTTTTCATTAATGTCCTTCAGAAAACTGCTACTTGATAATGATATTTCTTTTGATGATTTTAGGATTATCTTTGTTGTGTTCTGCAATTCCACTAAAATACAACTATGGGTAATCTGCTTTTAATTTCATGTTTCTGTTCTTCATAAATTGAGGTACTTATGACTTCTATCTTTTCAAAAAAATTCCAACATTAAGTATTCAAATACTATATCTCTTCCATTTTCCCTACACTCTCTTCTTTGAAACTCAATTATATATAGGTGAGAACTTTACATTCGGTTGCTGTTGACTTTTAGATTGGTACAAAACCCAAAGTCTTTGGAAGTGATGGTGGTTGTTCTGGGTCAGGTCCCTGGCAAATGGAGGCTTGTGTTTATTTGTAAACATGAATAAGATATCCCTTTCCATAACTTTGACAAACTAGAGTGGATAGTGAAGGAGGGCAAACAAGGAAGGCTACTATGGATTTAGGACCAAAGAATGTTGGTAATTTTGATATTAAGGTATAAGAGTCTCCGTATTTACCCAAATTCTATTAAGGCCAATATACTTTTGAATGATTTGTATAACATGCCTGATTTCCATTTCATTCCTGATGAGGAATATCTATTATGCACAATGTTTAGTTATAAAATAATGTCTTGGGTTTGACATCAAAATGTCCCCATAGCTATAGCAAAAAAACGCTGGTTCAAACTGCTGCACTCTGTGAAAGCATCTGGCAGTGATAGACTCAACCTTGACATCCACAAGAGAAGACTGACTCACTGAGCTGCCTGTTAAGGAATATGAGCATTATATATGTTAATTAACTAGGCTTTAAATAAAAACTTGAAACATGGGGAAAGAAAGAAGAAGAATATGAACATTCTTACTATTTTCTTTCATCCAAGAACAGACCAAGTGTTGTTAAAGGAGTGGAATGCTAGATAAGATGTATGTCAAACACCAAATCCTTGCTATTTAATGGGCCATGTAGAATTTGCTTCAGCCTAGATTTTCATGTTAGTTGAGAATAAAAGTGAAGGCCAACTTTATCTAAGATAAACCAATCTAACATACACAGTAATGAACATATTAAAATACTAAAATTCCAATTTTGAAAAACACATTTTGTTCATAATTTTTGATATATATTTCTATAGCACTAATATTTGTTTTTTATTGCTTCCCCAAGTAAGTCCAAAATGAGACTTAAATTATTTCATGTGTGCCACATAAGGTAGGGTACTGTTCTAACAAAAAAAGTTCTGCAAAACTGACAATTACTTGCCAATTCCCCACTTAATTATTGTATCTATGAGTATTATTAATATAATATTATATTGGAAAATGCAGGGGTTGAAGACTAGAATGTTATCATAGTTTTAATTTTTGAAATATAAGAAGAAAAATTGTATACAAAGGTATAAAGTAATTTACTGACTCCAGTGTAACATTCTGTACTTTGGCATTATTGACATTTTGGGCTGGATAATTTCTTGTGCTGGTTACCCTCTACATTCTAGGATGATTTACTGCATCTCTGGTCTCCACCTCCTAGATACCAGAAACACGTCTTCCCATTTTATGACAAAATTGTCTTCAGATACTGTGAAATGTTCCCTGGGGGAAAACTGCCCCTGGTTGAGACCCACTGCTTTAGTTTTACCAGACTTCTCCTACCTATCAATCCCCGAAACCTCCAGGACATTTCCTTAATTGTATGAGTGAACGTCTAGAGGTTCTGCATATAAGCAGTTTTTTTTTTTTTATATGAAAGTACAGTGTTCTCATTTTTGTTTTTGTCACTTAAAGATTTCATGCACATTATAAAAATTGGGGGGTCGTCATAACTTTTCATCTTTTGATGAACACTTGAATTACTTCAACTTTTTGTTATAAATAAGTTTTAACATTAATTTCATATATACATTGTGTTACATGTATGCATGTAATAGCAATATAAATTCTTAGCTTAAGTGCTATTTCATTTGAAAGGGTATTTATATATATGTGTGTGTGTGTATATATATATGTGTGTATATATATGTGTATATATATGTATGTGTATATATATGTGTATGTATGTATATATTTAATTTTTTTAACGTTTATTTATTTTTGAGAGAAAGACAGCATGAATAGGAGAGGAGCAGAGAGAGAGGGAGACACGGAATACAAAGCAGGCTCCAGGTTCTGAGCTATCAGCACAGAGCCCTACAGGGGGCTCGAACTCGTGAGCAGTGAGATCATGACCTGAGCTGAAGTCAGACACTTAACTGACTAAGCCACTCAGGCGTGCCAAAAGCGTATTTATATTTAAAATTTTGGTGGATGTTGCCAAATTCTCCTGTAAATGTATCAATTTACATTTTTATAAACAATGTATTTTCACTGAAAACAGTGTTTTAAGGTTGGTAGTCTTGGTGTTGTTTTTGTACTTATTATTGTCCTCTGTTTGCCTTTGATTTCGGGGGGTGGGTGCTGGGGGAAGGCAGAAGGTACTGAATTACACTGCTGTGATACTCCTACTGTAGTTCCTTTTACAAACTTTTTACTTGGAAACCAACTGTAGTAAAAGTTCCGGAAACTTTAGTGAGGTAATTTGGAAAACAAAATTATCTTTAGAGAGACTGAGGAAAGTGATAAAGTCCAAAATGATAAGGTCACTGGTCTCTGGAGATGCTGATACAATTGTCTTATACTCTATTTATCCAGTGAGAAAAGAGGATAATTCAACTGGTTCTGACTATTATTCACTACAAGGATAGTCAAGCCAGGAATTTCAGAGTCATAAACCTATTAAGCATTTCCCAGGCTTTATTAAGCAAGCTTAGGACAGCAGAAACTTTTGTGAAGAAGGAAAAAACATGCTTAATCATGGTTTCATTATAAATGTAGACATTTGTAGGTGAAATTTATGATAACTTTCACCTTTGGGAAACATCTAATGAGTCATGGCCGTATCAATCTGCCATGGTAGTTGTTATTACCAAAGGTAATTAATATTACCTTTCATTTTTTCCTTACTGTTTGTGAGTGCTATTTTATAAATGGGTCCAAATGATCAGCATCTTCCTACCTTCCATGAAAATTCACTAATTCTAAAACTTGCTCATAGAAATGCTTTTCCCATATTCATTTTACATAGGAAGAAGACCATCACATAGGGACACTGGTTTGAATTGCAACTCCTCCATCCTTCTCATCATCAATTTTGGCTATTTTCCTATTTCTTCCCTATTCCTATAACTTGCCCAAATTTTCAACAAAGAAAAGTTACTGGAAGAACTAACCAAAGACTTAATTTCGTTCAGAAAATGTGAGCTCATCAAGTATACTTACGTGATGCTCATTAGCATCTAGTGCTTTTCCTATTAGAATAAAAGCTATTCACTTTGTGTTACAATTAAAATATGATCACTATGGGTGATCTGAAAGGTGTATAATCTTGTGCTAACTGGAACTCACAGAACCCGTCTTCATTTTCATGTCTGTAAAAATTGAATGCAATTATTTGTAAATGATTATTCTCTTTCAGATATTTTCCCCCAACCAAGACAACATTAAAGTCATCGTGTAGTTAACTATATGGCATATGAGAAACTCTAAAGCTATGAACATGACTATCTTTTATGTCTATAAATCCAAAACTACTTGGAAGGCTGAAAATTTATAAGTACTTTAGGTATTATCAATTTTTATCAACTGTGGCCTTTAAAACTAAAGTTTTTATCCATGTTATATGCATTTTTTACACAGCTTACCTGACTAAAACCCTGATTGCCAGAGAATAGCTCATTTGATAATCATATGTCCTGGAAGCCATCACTTCGAGCCTAGTTTAAGAGCAACTTGGATTGATTAACAATCATTAACTATCGGGCTTCCAAGGAACAGGAAAAAGAAAATATGTAGCAACTAGGAAGATCTTCTCCTATAGGTTCCTTGATGATTATCTCTTTTAGTAGGTCTTTCCAATTCAATCCTCTCTGGGAAAATACTGTTGGAATACTTCTTCCTCCAAGGAAATAGGAACAAAGTTGGGTTAACTTGATGAATTTAAAAGTTGACTTTTATTAAATAAACAAAATGATTTTTGTGTAGTTTGCTTTATGCATCCCAGTATATTTTGACTAGGTTCTATAGATTATTTGTGGTTCATTTCTTTTCCTAGAAGACACAGCACTTCCCTGACTAGATCACATTCAGACTTAATGTCAGTTTTTGATCTTGTGTCTAGAAGAGGAGGAAGATTTTGAGGGCTCATTTGTTTAACAAAACAGATTCCTCTACATTATTTCCAAGCAATGCAGAGGAAGCAAAAGTTTTTAACCAGGAAGAGAACAATGCTTCCACAGGTCCAGGTGTTCAGGGAAAACTGAGAATTCAATATTTTGAGTGCATAAGCCCAGCTGCCCCCACCTCTTGTTTCTGGGTTCCACTCCTTCACCATCAGGGTGCTCCCTCAAGACATAATTCCGGCATAGCAGACTTTCTGGCATTGAGAATTTTACTGTCTCTGGAGCTCTGCTATTCTTAATGTCTATCCTAGGCCCAATCCTGAATTTTTGCTGTCTTCTAGATTCCATGTATGATCATCTATTTATATCTACCACATTTAGCCTTTGTCAGTTTTTATATTTATTCTTACAGTGTTGATTAATCAACCTCAGCCTTCCATTGTGTTTATTTAGTGCACCCATAGCTCATTAACGACATTTAATGTCATAGTTCTCATAATTATTACTTCCCTCAGATCTCTCGAACGCCTGAGATATTGCACCTTCCATCACATTTCCTTTCGCTGATGTATTATACCAGTTAAACCACAAGGAAGAGATGTAAGAGCTGAACTGCTACTTTGTGCAAGGCACTACTCCATGCTCCACTTACCAGTAATAGGGTCCTCTTTATGTCAACCAACCAGCAGGTAATTCAGCTTCAAAGTGCTTCTTAGATTCTGCGTTTTAGGATTACTCTTAGCACCAACTAACATAAGTTAGGTTTCCTGGGAAACAGAGTTTGGGATGGAGATTTGCACACAAGTGGTTTATTGAAGAATGCTTTTAGGAATAACACTCATAAGGAAGTGAGGGAAGCAGGATTAGGCAGAAAAATAAATTGAGCTGTTAGTGTCAAGGGAACCCACTGATGACACTGGGAACTCTGAAGCTGAGACCTCTCTCTCTCTCTCTACTTTCCCTCTCTCTCCCTCTCACACACATATACACATGCACACTCAAATAGATTTATGTTCTTTTTTAGTGTTTATTCATTTTTGAGAAAGAGGGAGACAGAGCATTGTGGGGGAGGGGCAGAGAGAGAGGGAGACACAGAATCAGAAGCAGGCTTCAGGCTCTGAGCTGCCAGCCCAGAGCCCAACACATGGCTCGCACTCATGAACCATGCATGAGATCATGACCTGAGCCAAAGTCAGACCCTCAACCAACTGAGGCACCCAGGTGCCCCTAGATTTTTGTTCTTAAACACACTCTTTTGTATGGAGAAAAAAATGCAGAACTGAGAGTCAGGTTAATCTGTGTTAGATGTCTGCCTGTCCACATCTACTTTTCCCGTTTGAAAACTAAAGTGGCAATGTATCTCTCATGAGGGAATTGTCAGACATTGGTGACATAATGTAAAATATTTGCCCAGACTGAGACCCAGTACATAATAATTGGTCTTAAAAATACTAGATATTTCTCCATCCTTTCCTCAACGTGCTTCTATTCTTCATACCCAGAAATTATTTCACATTTACAGTTATTTCTATGGTAGTTTTAGATAATGAATATGTATTTGACTATCAAATTATATAACTTTAATTTGCAATATCAGAAGCAATTTGAATTGGGTTTTCTGAAGACTACCAGTCAATAGCTAAACCTGGGGAATGCATAATTATAATAGCACTTACATAGGAGATCATGAAAAGGCAATGAGGTATGCACTTTAAGTGAATAACCAACAAGCAAATGATCACATCTCAATTGTGCTGAAAATTACCATACAGAATGACTATTATTTTGTGCCCAGCAAACATTCCTCACTTAGTCTAATTTTTGAGCATTTTTTCCTATGGCAAATCTATGTCTACAATTTGAAGGGACTGTCCCTCAATCTCCTTCTTCCCCTCTACTGCCTCCACAACAGCAGACATGTAATGCAGACACAGTCAATTAGATAATTTTTTCCAAAGTGATTGGTTGAAGGATGGTCTACCGCAAGATTTTTTCCTAAGATTTATAATGTTAAATGAGAAAATATCTCTCATTCTTTGACTCACAAAACAATAGAAATATAGGCTTGGGGCTATCAACTACGATCTTTCCTGACATGTAGATAAAGCCTTCCGTGGAAGGAACTTACATAAAGAGGAAAGCATTCATTCTGGAGGTGAAAAAAAAAAATAACAGTCAAAATCTTGTATACAGCTGGGTCTTAATTCAAATCAATCTTTGAACTTTTCAATTGTGTGTCTTAAATCCTTCTCCCTTTAAAAAACTGTTATAAGTTAGGTGCTATTACTTTCAACCAAAAAAGCCACAATAAAATACATGGAAAATTATTTCTACTTTTAAGTTTTTATTTATTTATTTATTTATTTTTGAGAGAGAAAGCATGAGTAGGGTAGGGGCAGAGAGAGAGAGAGAGAGAGACAGAGAATCCCAAATAGACTTCACATTGTCAGCATAGAGCCCTATTTGGGCATGGATTGCACAAGCCCTGAGATCATGACCTGGACCAAAATCAAGAGTTGGATGCTTAACTGACTGAACCACTCAGGGGCCCTCATTATTCCAATATTTTTGAACATTGACTATGTCGGAGAATTGCATTTCTAATCATAAGTTGTCTGTTCTGTTCCTCATTGTCTAGAATTATGCCTATCATAGAATAAGCATTCACTAAACATTAGCGGAATGAATTGTGTTATTCACAAGCATAAAATTAGACTTAATGATTTATAATACAATAAGATTAAAGGAGGAGAAAGATAAGTGTGTGCGTATATATGTACCTGTATATGTTTATATACGTTTGTGTGTTGAGTGTGTCCATATATTCACTGGGGACAAAGACACGATGAGGCATGACTATTGTTCTTTAAAAGTTTCTGACTACTTTCTACTCCTTGAAGCATTATATTTTAATGAAAGAAAAATAATTCAAATATAATTGCTTAGCTGCATTTCTGGCTCTACCAATATTTTTTACATATCATGGTACCTAGAATCCTCATTTTATCAAGAATATTTTCTATACTTTATCAAGAATAATTGTTTCTTATATTTTTGCCTGAATTATGTAATTAAGGTCAAAATAATTTCTATACTTTCATAGGTATCAATTGTTAATTAAAAATGTTGAAATAACTTAAAAATTTTAAGCTATATAATTCTTTGGGGGGTAGTGAAAATTGCCATTGGGAATAAATAAGAAGCATGTTAACTAGCATCTCTAAAGACATTATCAAGGCACTTGAGGAACGAAATGGAATTTATCTGTAGAATATCTCACTAGAAAGAAAGTTTAATTTTTTTTAACAAGTGAAGATTTTATCCACTTAAAAATGTTTTGTTAGTCAGTTAATATAACAAGTGTAAATTATTTCAGAAGCATCTTTTGCTTTTAAAGGCTAAATAAGTGTTTTAAGAAACATTTGGGGGGCACATGGGTGGCTCAGTTGGTTGAGCCCCTGACTCTTGATTTCATCTCAGGTCATCTCATTGTTTGTGAGATCAGACCCTGCGTGGGACTCTAAGGTGACAGCGCTCTCTCTCTCTCTCTCTCTCTCTGTGTGTGTGTGTCTTTCTTTCAAATGAATAAATATTTAAAAAAGAGAGAAAGAATCTTTCGGATAGGATTCCTACTTGAGAACCATTTAGTATACTCACTCCAAAATCATAAGCTTTTAAATAACCTGTACATTAGGAAAAGCATTTGATGACTCTCCAGCTCATTCTGAAAACTTTTAGGAAAACTGACAGTATTTGATGGAGAGACATCATGTCATACACTGACCTTAAGCACTGAAGACTGAAATGGGAGCTACAGACTTGGTAACTGGGAATATATGCACCCTTGACAGGGTTTGCAACCCTCCTATTTTTCTCTTGGTCCTCCCTTTTCTCCTTTATTATTTGGCCCCCCAGAGGGACTTTAACTTTCAAACAATAAAGAGTGATTGATATCATGGCACCTCGAATTTCAGACCCATCTTAGATCCTCTCATTAATTTTTTATGGCTTTAAGCAGAAACATAAATATTTTCTGAGCATTAGATTCTATTCTACTTAAGTAAGAATTATGAGCACTTTTGAATGTGTTTGTGTAACTATCTTGAGGTGATGCTATCCAAATGTTAGAGTAATGACTTAAAACTCAGTTTTAAGTGACTGTAAGAATTTGTGCTTATATTTTATTGAAAACTAAGTAATGCTATGATCATTTGATATTATTGAAATTGGAGCTTAATCCTTATGCATATATCAAATGTGTGAATATAGTCCTATTTGTTTCATTGTACTCAGAATAGGTGAGACCAAGTAAAGAGCATCCATCAAAGAAATAAATAATTGACATGACTGGGTGATTTAAGAATTGGATACTGGTTATTTCAACATCTGTGAGAGAAAATAACCCGGAGTTGAGAATTAGGTTTTGTTTTGTTTTGTTTTGTTTTAAGGCTACTCCTATTTATGTAATTACTTCTACTAATTAACTCATACTAATAATTTGATATCCTTTAAATAAAAAAAAAAGTGTTTTCCCAAAGTGGAAAATGTATTTTATTTTCACCTATGTTAGAGTTCAATGTGTGATATTTATGTTTTTCAGAAATCTAGAAAAACTACATAAACAAAATAAACTAATGATATTTTACCCCAATTTGTTTTCTTCTACTGAAGTGAAACATTTGAATCAATATTTATTTCACTATATGATTTCACATTCACTTAATATTTTACTATTGCCTTTCAGCTTTTTAGTTGAGATATCCACCAAAAAGTAGTGATGTAGTAATGATATGCTATTTTTTCCATAGAAGTAATTGTTTTTAGTTGTTAATTATATCAAAATATCATTTTTGAATCCCTGTAGCACTAATTAACAGCAAAATAAATACAATAACTCATCTGTGATACACAGTTCCTATATTATTTTGAGGATAACTAATGCCATTATGCCTTTAGAAATAATACATTTCGATAAACAAGCCCGCACTTAATTCCAGAGTCAGATCAGTGAGTTTTAATACAGAATGCTGAAATGTAACTCTTTTAGGAAATTTTTGATAATTGTCCTTAGATGTGATTGCTAGGAAATTAATAATAATTTTGCATCCTGAGTAATGTAGACTAACTTTAAATTTCTGTCTGGGGTTCAAAGATGTTAGGTCTGAATTATGTATAGTAAACACAGTGAAGCAACTTGGAAATTATACCTTGATTATCTATGTGGAACATTATTTTGTTTTTTATATATACAATAACCATATGATTGGAGGTGTGCAAGGATGACTTCAAAAAGCTCTCTGTCTGGAAATATTTATATCTCTTAGTTTAGGTCTTTAAAGATCTTTCTCCAAATCTCTAAGTTGTGTGTCTAAACCTATCTTCCATGCTCAACTGAGAGTTGCAGTGGACAATAGGTATTTGTTCTAAAAAACATATTTTATTGATATTTTAATAAAAATCTATTTTACTGATATATACATCACTCTTTATCTTTGTTCCCTTATGGTTGAAACATCTCATTCTTTGATTCCTCTGTTATCTAATACCACTAACCTAATTTACCCACTAGTTACCTTATAGCCTTTGGTATCTGATTCTGTTACTTGACTTCTGATCTTATTCAAACCCCATACTATGAATTCTTTGGTAATTATGCTTTCCTTTGAAGTGACTCCAGGAGCTAGGTACTGATCTTGTAAGTAGTTCTTATCTAGTTCTGGAAAAACCTATCTTGAGCATCTGTAATTGAAAAAATCAGAATTAGAAAGAATTTTAATAAAATGTATTACAAAAGCATAAAAACTATGCAAGATCATAGACTGAAGTAATATGGTAATTATCCATGAATAAGCATGCATGTTTGCATTGATATTAAGAAAAAATAAGATTTGGGTTAACCTATCTGGAATGTAGGTTAAAAAAATAATAATAAATACAGTAAAAGAACAACATTTTGGACTAGGACTGAAACAGATACTGAGACAGATATTCATAATCAATGTTACATTGAAATACTAAGGAGGAAAAATTGGTATTTAATTCTAGAACCATACTCTAGTTGTATATACATATTTTTAAATACACTGGTGCATTTATATTTTATGATATTTTAATAAATTATATATAACAATCATTACATTGTATAGGTTTAGTCTTTTCAACTAAATTTTAGTTTTGTTTAACAAGTCACTGGTATAAAAGTCTTATTACGGTATTATAAGCAATAGGTTCAGGGTGCCTGGGTGGCTCAGTCGGTTGAGCATCCAACTTCAGCTAAGGTCATGATTTCACAGTCTGTGAGTTCAATCCCCATGTCTGGCTCTGTGCTGACAGCTGAGCCTGGATCCTCCTTCAGATTCTGTGTCTCCCTCTCTCTCTGCCCCTCCCCTGCTCATGCTCTGTCTCTCTCTGTCTCAAAAATAAATAAAAACATTTTAAAATTTTAAAAAGAATAGGTTCTAGAACAGGAATTTATAACCAATACTTGCCTTAGTTACTCCCTTTTCTTCATGGGGAAATACAAGTTAAGTGTATCTGTTAAATAAAGATCATCTAATGTGATAGAATAAGCTGAGAGCATATGCAAACTTCAAGGGAGAGTTAAATTTTTAGAGTTTCCACTTCTGGAGAATAATAAATTGGTATAATCTTTCTTGGATAATTTGGTAACCTACAATAAAGGTATAACATATTTCCAGGACTAATATAAAGTCCTACATTTCCCATAGCTGCTTGATTGATAATACCTTTCTGATTGACAATACCTCTGTCATGCAGCTTATTAATACTCTTGGATATGACTCTATGATTCAAAAAAATCTACCTCTTGATGTATCTTCTAACTAAATTATATATATATGTAATATTTTAAAATATTAAAAATATACATTAAATATATATTTAAGAGGACACATAAAAGGATGTTCATTGCAGTAATTATTATTTTTTTTTTAGTTAAATTCCAGTTAGTTAACATACAGTATAATATCAGTTTCAGGTGTACAATATAGTGATCCTTTATAATATCATAAATTGCAATTAAGGACACTACAATCATCTGTAGGCCTAAGAAGAAAAATTTTTGATGGGAGCAATTACTCCACATAAATTTGGATTGGAACCTGGAACACTCAGCTACCAACTGCTGCTTCCGAGAGCTACTATAAATGGAGACTGACTGGCTGGTCCACTTTTCAGGTAAGGCTCAGTAGTAGTAGCATTTCCACAATCTATCATTCAGTCTTTAGGTATTCAGCCCAAGAACTACTCTGTGGTATCAACTGTTCACAAGTGATTATGCTCTGAGGAATTGATTCAGGGGCTAATCTCACAAAGAAGGGGAGGGATAAACCAGAATGACAATTTATACAACCACAATGACAAAGATATCTGGCTAGATAAACAGCACCCGTCATTTCCTTGGATTCTCCCTCCTGATAGGTAAATTAGTGCAAGGGAACCAAATTATAGATCAGAAGTCTTATCTGTGTGCCTTGGACTAAAACAAGAGTCATATAGTTTAGGGTTATTTCAGTATTTGACTCATAACTTAATTTTTTTTCTTGAAATATATTTTCATCCAAATAATTGATACTAGTCTTTAAAAACTGCCACACTTTCTCTTCAGAACTGTGGAAACATATGCATATTCTACTATTTGGTTCTCTTTAAAAATCAAAATAATTACAAAATCATATAGACAACATCCCTTTTTTAACTGCTTAAAGTTACTTTGAATATGTTTTGATATACTTAAGAATATCGTGTGTGTGTGTGTGTGTGTGTGTGTGTGTGTACATCTGATCTCAGAATAAATCTTTGTTAACTTGGCCATGGTAGGGAACAATTTGTATGTCCATTTAAGATTTATTCAACAAACATATTACCTGTCACATCAGGCATTGTCAGAGACAAAAATAACCAGTCCTGGCTTTCAAAAAATGAATGGTTCAGGGAAAAGAAGGGGAGGCCCACAAACATTTCTAATTTCCAATCATAATTTCTGGAGTCATTAAAACCTAAGGTATAGGAGAATCACAAGGGAAAACAAAACCAAAAAACATCTGAATTCTAGAAAAAAAAATTCTAGAAGGGTGCCTGGGTGACTCAGTCAGTTAAGCATCCGATTCTTGATTTTGGCTCAGGTCATGATATAGGTTTGTGAGTTCAAGCCCCACGTCAGGCTCTGTACTGAAGTGCTGAGACTGCTTGGGATCCTCTCTCTCTCTCTCTGTCTCTCTCTCTTTCTCTCTGCCCCTCCCTCTGCTCACACTTTCTCTCTCAAAATAAATGAATAAACTTTAAAACAAAAAGAAAATACTTTATAGAGAATGAAGAATTTGAGCTGCCCTGAAGAGGAAGTAAGCATTTGCAAGTTAACTGTCAAGAGAAATGGGCTTCGAGTAGAGGGTAAGATAATGTGCTAAGGAACAGCCTCCCAATTTAGAAGAAACTCTAGCTTTCCTGATGAAACCTGGAAATATCCCATTCCCAGTACACTTCAGTTCTAAACCTCCTAAGTGAATCTGTTTGTTGATATAAGGAATGCCATCTTTCATACTTACTAATTTTAGTATCAAGGGATGATCTTTTTCAGCTTTGTAAAATAATTCTGAAGGTTTACTTTATTTGGAGTTTTAGTCTATAGAGGAATCATGATAACCAGAGCAGCCCATATCTGACTCTCACTGGCTAATTGGAGGGTGTGATGCAATTTGAAGTCTTAATTTATTGCTCTATCAAAGCAAATTCTGTATCGTTGGTAACATTGGCCTTCAGGCTATGAAAGCTATAATAACCCACCATTGATTTATTTTGTGTTGAGTATGCATATTTTAAATTTTAATAAAAATGCCACACTTCTGTTTCAAAATCCTTCATAACTTGGGCCAGGGTATTACTAATTTTATGTTTTCTCACACTTTAATGTTTAGCCATACACAGCCTCCCACTTCCCTTCTCCACCTGCCAACCTCAACAGCAATGCATACAATTATATCACTGGTCTTTTCTTCAAAGTGAAAACGCAACTTTTAGACAGTGTATAAATCCTCATGATGAAAAGACGTTTTACAGCTGAATCCATGCCATTTTGCTATGTTTTAAACTTTATTAATATCAGAAATTGATAATAGTAAGAATTATACTCCGTTAGCAGGAAGAGCTTTTTCAAAATCAAATGTTTTTGTTGTTGTTGTTTTGTTTTGTTTTGTTTTTGGTCCAGGTCAAAAAGTGGGAAACAGTATTAAAGTTCAGGTCAGCATACTTTGAGAAGTGTTTGTGACCAATATTTTGTAAAAAACATTATAAGAAGCTTTATGTCACACAAAAGGTTTGGTTTAAAAGCTGTGTTTGTACTATCATTTATTCTGTTTTATCTCTAAGACCAAACAAATTCTTACCTGAGAGACCTTTAACAATTCCAAGAATCTGGGGTAACAGTGGCCAGTTAACTGTCTAGACCCCAGAAATACTACAAAACATAGTCCCCTACCCCTTTTTGAGTCCCACTAAATGTCATGCTCATTTAATAGCTGAATACTGATTGAATCACACTTTCTACCCAGCTCCTGCTCCATTTACTGTCATTTCTTTTTGCCAATCATTTTTTTCTCTCTATGTTCATTCTTCCTCTATCTGGAAGACCCGTATTAAATTTCATGTCCTTGATACAACCTTCTGCAATCATCGAAATGAATTTTCTGTCCAGTATTGTATCATACAATTTTGTCAATCCTTTACTAAAACACCTATCGAAGTCTGATTTTTAGTGCAGCTAGTTGGTTTTTAAAAAATCTTCCAGTAAATATGAATTCTGGAATACAGTGACTCCTTCTCACGTTTTCCTTTGCTTGAGCCTTGCACATATTAAGCAGTAAATAAATACTTGAGAGGCAGTAAAATGAGATGGATAAAACTCTGGTTTGACATCCAGCCAGACCTAAGTTTCATTCTTGATCCTACTGTTTACCAACCATTAAGTATTGGCCAGTTTCTTTTTTTTTAATGTTTATTTATTTTTGAGAGAGAGAGACAGACAAAGTGTGAGAAAGGAGGGGCAAAGAGAGGGGGACACAGAATCCGAAGCTGGCTCCAGGCTCTGAGCTGTCAGCCCAGAGCCTGACATGGGGCTCAAACCCACGAACCATGAGATCATGACCTGAGCCAAAGTTGTATGCTTAACCGACTGAGCCACCCAGGTACCTCTGTATTGGCCAGTTTCTTAACCTCCTCATTTAAGGAGAAAATCATTAATGGAAAAATTAACAGCTATCTCATAGACATGTTATAATGACTGTCTATCTTATAGTCATATAGTCATATATATAGTCATGTTATAATGACTGATTAATGATTAACTGTTACAGTGTTTGTTGATTACTGTAGGACTTGACACACAGCGTTTTACAAATCCTGACTATTGCTTTCTTTAATTCATATTTGGGTGAATTGAATTGTAAAGGAAATGTATGCAGTCTAAGTTATACTTTACAAAGACTTAAAACATTGGTGATTTCTTAATAAAAACATCTTGCTCAATTATTTAGCCTGGACTTGAGAGTTAAACCTTCTGAAGGAAAAGAGGAAAAAAAGAATGCTCCAGCCCTTAATTGCTCACCAAAGTTGGGAGAGACCCTGCCTAAAGACAATGGTTCAGGGTCAGCATATCATAGAAATAAAACATAGTAAATAGAACACATTCAAAGTATCTACACAAAGGAGATTTCTTTTCAAGATCCAAGCTTCCTTTGAGACCTCCAACAAAGTGAAGTTGTTAATGTAAGAGAACCCTGCACAACCAACATGGCAAGTGATAAAGGGCAGAGAAGAAAATAGAGAAGAGTGTGTCAGGGTAAAGGCATTGGGAGATTCAGGGACAGTAATGAGTTCAGTAGAAACAGAAACCACAAAATAAGAATGTTATGAAAACATCCTTTGTCCCTCTCATTCCCCACCTCTACTTTCTTCACCACAATAATAAGAATAGACATAATAATAATAACACTTAACACTGAGCACTCATCCTGCTTCAAAATGATTCTAGATACTTGACTAGGCACTAATTTATGTAATACTTGCAATAATCCCATGAAATAGGCATTGTAATTACCCCCATTTTAAAGAGGTGAAAATTGAGGTATAGGGATGATAAATAACTTTCTAAAGGTCACATAGCCATTTAGTGACAGAATTGGGATTCTAACCAAGTGTAGCCTGGCTCATAACTGCTGTCTTTATACCACTCCAATACCACTTCTAAGATTGTCTTGGACTGAAGCAAGAGTGGAGGGAGAAGGTAGTTGAAGAGAAGAATCCATAAGCCTCGTGTCTTGGAAAAGAGAAAAGGGACAACTCAGCAGCTTGTGAGGACAGGTAACCAAGAGATACTGGATTCCTGGATATCTCTAGGACCAAATAATTTCCCTTTCTACCAATCCTTTGATGCTATATAAAAAAAAACAAAAACAAACAAACAAAACAAAACAAAACAAAAACACCTTGTCCGCTGAGATTTAGATGCCATTTCACTGGGAACATTATTTCTCTGAAACCTTAGGGTGCTTGAAATGGAAATATATTTCAAATATAAAAGCTATTTATTGCCCATGTGAGTTTGTGGACCAAGATTTATTCATTTCCATTCACCTCAAAGAGCAATATAAGTCACATTTAATAAATTAATAAAGTAGCAAACTAAGTCCCCTTTAGTCCTGTTCTGTGTATTTCATTATATTTATACAACATGATTTGGGGAAGATTTCCAAAATTAATGCTTGGAGAGTCTGGGGTTTTTTATACTTACATTTTTTATAGACTTAGAAATTTCTAATTTAACATTTTTACTAGGTAATCAAAGTTAGCACATACATTTGTCATAGAATATTTGGAAAATGCACAAAGATTAAAAAAGCTAATTATAATTTTTCCACTTAAACATTTTAAAATCATGTTGAATTTTCTTCCATTTATATCATATATATTCATATACTCACATTCATATATATACACATATATATGTCAGTGATTTATAACTCGTATATAACCTTCTGAAAATTTGTTTTTTTATCACCAATATGTTGTGAGTGTATTCTCATAACCTTAAATAATCTTTAGATATGTGCTTTATAGTATTGTATTGTATGAAGAAATTATATTTAATAAATCTCCCATTTCTATACACTTAAGCTATTTAGGCTATTAAAATAATCAAAACCCTGAATATGCAACTTTTAATGAAATCTTGATTGTTTATTTCAAAAAAAACTTAGAAGTTGAGTTATTGGATCAAGAGTCTACCTTATGTAAGTTCTTGACAGAGGTTGTCAAATTGTCCTCCAAAAAGGCTATTCTAGTTTCCATTGAGTACGTTTTGTAAGACTTTAAAAACATATAAACAAACGAGAAGTCCTTTCTCAGGTTCATTGAGAGGCAGGCATTAGGTTCACTATTAAATCTTTTGTTTTTATAGTTTTATTTTATAGTTCTATTTTTATAGTTCATAACACAGCTAACAAACTAATTTGAGTAAGCATTATGTGGTCATTCTTTAAGGAAAAATCCTGCTTTGTTCTTTAGATTTTAAACTGTGTATGCTCCTTGGAGAACAAAGTTGAGTTTTGCTTTGTTTTCCAGGTTACTGCGTTTAAACTCTGTACTTCCATCTGGCTACCTGAAAAGGCCCAATTTTCAAAATAAAATAATAGCCCTTTAGGTTTTCTGTAAGACAACGCAGCAAAACAATTTAAATTCTCTGCATTATACCAAACAAAATATATATTAAAGGTTTATTTACAATCATTTTGTTTTAGAAATGTTTTGATACGTAGGATCTGAATCAAAAGAACTACAGAACGGTCAGAGACCTGCAAGTTTAATCTAGAATTTATCTTTGCATTAAAAATAAGAATTTATTTTTCCAAACACTTTACTATAATGATAAGGTTATGAAGTTAGGTAGTTTCAGTCCAGTTTCTCTACCTCAGATGATTTCAAGATGTTCTCTGTGGAAAAAACATGCAGCAATCCACTAATTATTTCTGACCCTGCCAATAGTGGGTCTGTTTTCTTGCAAACAATTATAGATAATATGTGTGACTAAAGGAAAGGTGTGATTTCCCTGTAACAAGTTGACTTAAAAAAGTACAAAAACTTGTTTAGGTCCTAAAATGAATAAAAACAGCACGTATAAACTTCTAGTCATACTTTCAAACTCAAAATATGTTTTTGTTCTTAAAATTTCAGGGGAACTGGTATTAAATCTCAACACATAATTTGCAAATGTCTTACATCCTAGTAGGTGGTATATTCACTTGGAGTTCAGGCTTTTGTCGTTATTTGTTGATTGTTGGTTTGTATTGCCTTGTTTTCTTTTCTCTTCACTTCTTTGTGTTAAATGTGTCAATTCTTTGTGTTAAAACTATTCAAAGTTTTCAATGATCTGAATTGAAACACAATCAAATAATGAATCCACAAATTATAATAATATTCTTCTCAATTTTAACTTAAAATTAAGTATAATATGAACACCATGGATACAAGAGCTCTAACAAGAAATAATTATTCTTTTTTAATCATAAGCAAAATGAGACTTATTATCAAAATTTGCTTCAAAATACAAATGTTGTGATAGAGATGGGATTAACTTTTATCTGTTTTGCAAAGTCTGAAGTCTTGATTACAACAACAGATATTATTAAAAAAAGCATTATAAAAATTACATTGTGAACTAACAACACATGAATTGCTCTGCTAAGTCTGCAAATGACAATACATAGAAAAAAATGAAAAAAAAAAAAAACAAGAAAAGGTCAAGCACATAAGCTCTAAAGTCTTTCCCAATGGAGGGATCCATTTGCAAAAATTATTCGTGGGCATTTGGATTATGAACAAAACAGGGCTATTTTGAATTATGAACAAATGTTATCCCCCTGAGCGATACATGCAGCGACAGCTTTTCTTTCTTTCTGTTTCTTTCTTTCTTTCTTTCTTTCTTTCTTTCTTTCTTTCTTTCTTTCTTTCTTTTTCTTTCTTTCTTTCTTTCTCTTTCTTTCTTTTGCTTTCTTTTTCTTTCTTTCACTTTCTTTTTCTTTTTTCTTTCTTCCTCTATTTTCTTTCTTTTCTTTCTTTCTCTTTCTTTCTTCTTTCTTTCTTTCTTTCTTTCCTATTTTTAACCTTATAGGTATAATAATACCTTTAACATGGTACAAATAAATGCATGGACTAAAAATAAGTGTGAATTTATATTCACATTAATAATGTCGTTGCACATAATTTGCCTTCATCTAATAAAAATAAGTGTCTGATAATTTTAAGATATTCCATGAAATCATGATCAAATATATTGATTTTTGAAATTCGAATCTGCCTAAATTAATCAAATGAAGTCAACTACACTTATAAAAATAAAATAAACATTTACAGGTGCTCAATAATGGTATTGTGTTGAATTTCATGCAGCACTCTAAAGTTCTGAAAAACTGTTGATCATTCTATAGAGGTATTTTATGTGGAAATATATTAATTCTTGACCATTGGAAGGGGCCACAAACCAGGGAATAGAGGCAGCCACTAGAAGCTGAAAAATCAAGGAATGCATCCCCTCAGAGCCTCCAAAAAGAATCAGCACCCTTGACTTTAGCCCAGAAGAACTGATATTTTTATTATGAACTCCAGTATTCAAAGAGAACAAAATTGTGTTGTTTAAGCCACTAAATCATGGTGATTTGTTATAACCCCAATAGGAAACTAATATAGTCTGATAAAACCATGTGTTGATAAAAGTCTACAGTTTTATTCTAAGGGAAGAAAAGTGAATGGATAGTATCACTGTATAGCTATCTTGTAAATTCAACCTGGACTTACAACATAAGATCCAGGGAGTCCAACTCTAAGTACTTACCTAGAGAAACCCTTAAACAAGGGAAGAAATATATGTGTACAAAAAGCTTCAAAACTTATTAAGTAGTAAATAACTATGAACAAATGAATCGACCATAAATAGAGAATGGATAATAAATATTCAAATAATCCAGTAATGCATAGGATTTGAAAGGAATGATAGCAGCTACTCACACCAAATTGGGGTATGTCTTAGAAATATGTTAAGTGGAAAAAGCATGCCTCAAATAAATACAGAGTGTCACCACTTTTTATAAATTTCAAAGGCAAGGAAAAAGCAAGATCATATTTTTTTTTAAATCCAATATGGTGGTTTAATATGATGGTGCTCTAAGGAAAAGCAAAAGAATATGAACAGGTAGGAGCTCACAGAGACCTTCAAATTTGACAATGTGATAACTCTTAAAGAGGGGAGGGAATTCACAGATGTGATGGCTTTATTGAGGTAGCAGCTTGCTTAGGCTATAGTCCCCAGCTGAGCAATCAAAAAGTAACCTAGGTGTTTCGGTGGAGGCATTTTGCAGATATAGTTAAAGCCCATAATCAGGTGACTTTAGGCAAGGGAAATTATTTTGGGTAATCTGGGTGGACCCAACTGAATCTATAGGAAGGCCTTAAAACCAAGAATGAGGTTTTCTGAGAGAGAATATATTTTACTTGTTCCTATAGAGTTCTAGACTGCTCGTTATTTTCTCTTCGCAACTGCTTCACTCCCTCTCTCTCTCTTTCTCTCTCCCACAGTCTCTTTCTCCCTCCTTGCCTCTCCCCTTTTCCCCATACCCATTCTCTATGTAATCTATATTATTTTCTTATTCTATGATTTATATGTAAAGATCATAATCATTGTTTTTGGAGCAGAGCAAAAGGTCAATCATTAAGTATGTTTCATTTTTATTTTACTTATCATTATTATTTGGATAACCAGATCATGCAAAAATGCATCACTGTTCAAAATGAAGGGCTTAACATCATTTTGTAACACTTATCGATAAGAGTAAAAGAATTACACTCTCTAAATGAATTAGAATAATTTCATAATTCTGACAGAATATTTAAAATCATTATGTTTTAGATTCATAAAGCATTACACAACATCCCCTGCAAATAAGCTGTCATCCAAAAAGCGTGGGTTTGATTTTAGAGCATTTATAATTTACAGGTGCCTGGCCAGCCCCATCTCACCGTCCATTCGAATAAAACATAGGAAGATGACACAATATCTCAACTGCAAACATACACGAGAACAGAATAAATTTTTTTAATATGAAATTTATTGTCAAATTGGTTTCCATACAACACCCAGTGCTCATCCCAACAGGTGCCCTCCTCAATACCCATCACCCACCCTCCCTACCCTCCCACCCCCCATCAACCCTCAAATTATTCTCAGTTTTTAAGAGTCTCTTATGGTTTGGCTTCCTCCCTCTAACCTTTTGTTTTTTCCTTCCCCTCCCCCATGGTCTTTTGTTAAGTTTCTCAGGATCCACATAAGAGTGAAAACATATGGTATTTGTCTTTCTCTGTATGACTTATTTCACTTAGCATAACACTCTCCAGTTCCATCCGCATTGCTACAAAAGGCCATATTTCATTCTTTCTCATTGCCACGTAGTGTTCCATTGTGAATATAAACCACAATTTCTTTATCCATTCATCAGTTGATGGACATTTAGGCTCTTTCCATAATTCGGCTATTGTTGAAAGTGTTGCTATAAACATTGGGGTACAAGTGCCCCTATGCATCAGCACTCCTGTATCCCTTGGGTCAATTCCTAACAATGCTATTGCTGGGTCATAAGGGAGAGCTATTTTTAATTTTTTGAGGAACCTCCACAGGGTTTTCCAGAGCGGCTGCACCAGTTTGCATTCCCATCAACAGTGCAGGAAGGTTCCTGTTTCTCCACATCCTCGCCAGCATCTATAGTCTCCCGATTTGTTTTGTTCATTTTAGCCACTCTGACTGGCGTGAGGTAGTTTTGATTCGTATTTCCCTGATGAGGAGCGATGTTGAGCATCTTTTCATGCGGATACAATTTTTAAAGTGGGTTTTGTCTCAAGTCACTACACTGCACCTCTATTTTCTGGGAGCTGCTATGGTCCTTCAGCACTTACCCTTCACCTATTTTCTGCCACCTGCTTTCAGGAATGGCAAACCACTGCTGGGAAATACTAGTTTGAAAGCACTCAAGGAGCTAGAATGGATCAAGCTACTGAGGAAGCTTCCAGAGGATGAGCAGGAGGAAAATAAGCCTGAGTTGTAAAAATTGCACAAGTGAGAACAGCTTTTTTTGTAGGGCGAGGGACACTACATGAATTAATGATTTTAACTGTTGCCAGAAATTACCTTCTGCAGCAGGTGAGAAGTAACGTGAATAGAAACATGAGTAAAAGGAAGATTAGGTGGAGAAAGTGTCTATGCAGGGACGCGAGCATCATCTCTGACTTTCACTGGATGTATGACCTCAGACAAGTTAATCTTCTCAGAATTGACCTCCCCCTCTGCAAAATGGATGTCCTAATAGGATCTCCACTATAGGCAGGGGTAGCTTGAGACTGTCTACATTGGAAGGGTTTGCATGTCACTCTAATGACAAGTAGAGAAGAGAATGGAAGGTTTCCTTAAATCTCAGAAACAAGCACAGTTTTTACTTAGACTCCACTTTGTGTCATTTAAGGGGAAAGGTTATATGAGTGCTAATAGGATTGCAAGGATGAATAATGAGGTGATGCACACAGTGTAGATAGCACGGTGTTGCCATATCATTAACACTTTGTAAATTGTAGCAGTAATTATTAATATTAATTATTACACCCAGTGGACTTTCCTCCTTTCTTTATTTCTTTATTAAGAATTGTTAATTTTCATAATATTGGTGAGGTGTTCATAACATAAAACAAATTACTTTATTTAATTTTAATTTGACTTAAATTTATATTATGTAATATGCCTAAATAATGAGACAGCTTAATATTTCTATTTGTAAAGATTTTACCAATACATTTATAAAAGGTTTAACCTGTAATATTTTTCTGAGTGGAAAGCAAAACTCATATTGAGCTTCTTTTAAAGCAAAAAAAAAAATGCCGAATTAACTTTGAAATTAATAGTGCTTTTAAAAACAATTATAGGGGCGCCTGGGTGGCTCAGTCGGTTGGGCGTCCGACTTCAGCTCAGGTCACGATCTCACGGCCGTGAGTTCGAGCCCCGCGTCGGGCTCTGGGCTGATGGCTCAGAGCCTGGAGCCTGCTTCCGATTCTGTGTCTCCCTCTCTCTCTGCCCCTCCCCCATTCATGCTCTGTCTCTCTCTGTCTCAAAAATAAAGAAACGTTAAAAAAAAATAAAAAAAAAACAATTATAAATCACTTCCAAAGCCTCCATTAAACACATTGTATAAATACTAAATTAGTCAATATTGCATCTAAAAAAAGAAGTCTATCTATTTATTCTAGGCACGTGGCCATATTTTGTTGCTTTTCATCTTCAATATTCCAACGTGACCATAAATGATCATTTTGTTAATTTAAAGTGTTGCTATTTCTAACATTTCTCATACATTCAATAAAACAATGAGACAAGCTAGGCCAGAAACACATTACCTCTGGAAAATCATTTCCATAACATGCAAGCTCATCAGTGATGTAGGAACTAAGGTGGTTATTGAAGTTATCACTTACAACACCACAAATAGGCAGAAACATTCCAACCTGAAAATGGACTCAATCCACAGAGAGGTAATTATCATCATCACAATAATATTAATGATAATAATATAATAAATCATACTTCACATGGAAAGGAATATATGTTTTCCGTGATTTATACAGGCTGACTGAATTTAGGTAAAGCCATTAACTTGGAAGATTAAAAGCATCATGGGTAGTGAACTATGAAATGTGGTTCTCATGAAGGCAATAGCATTAAAGAACTTTATCATAGTGAAACTTGGTCCCTTTGGAAATGCGCCATAAGATTTTTCAATGAATGAACCATGTTACAATGTTAATAGTAAAGTACAATTATCATCATTGTTTTCTAGAGGTTTGGTTTTTCTAGAGGTTTCTAGTTTAGCACAACTAAAACAAACAGGATAAAATTATTTATTTTGCTATTCTCTCTACTATATATGGAGTTCAAGCTCTAGAACTAGAAATTCATTATATGGGAATTGGTCAAATGCATTCACTGTTCCCTAAAAATATCATTATACTTGCTTAAAACTTAATTTCTCACCTTATTAACTTCCATCCCTATTGTAGATTTCTAGTATATTCACTTTCCTCTTCAGTCTTTCTTTCTCATGCAGTTCATCCTCTTGTTATACAACTGGTAATGATAATAGCAAACACTATATATATAGCATACTTCTGGGTCAGGCATAACTAAACATATCACATAAATGGATTCATTTAATGCTCACAATAATCCTATGGTGTAGTTTACTATTATCCCTATTTTAACAAATAAAGAAAATTAAAATTAAAACAGATACTATATAATTTGTCAACGATCATACAGCTAGTCTGTGGGTAAGTGGCAGACCCAGGATTTTTATTTACTTTTATTTTTTTAAATTTCAATATAAATTTAGTGTAATTTAACTATCCAATGTTCATCCATCAACATCTCAGTTTCCTTCTTTTTATAAATCATTTTGAAGCAAATCTCTGACACTATTTATTGTAAATATTTCTGCATGTATCTCTGAAATATAAGGAATATTTCTTAAACATAACAATGATACCATTGTCAAAGCTACAAATTAGCAATTATTCCTCAAAATCCAGTCAGTATTTCAATTTTCATGGTTGTCTCATAGATGTACTCTTCTGTTGGATTGTTTGAATAAGCATCTAAACAGGCACCAAATATTTCATATGAATGTTATGTCTCATAAGTTTATTTTAATTTATAGATTCTCTTTCTTTCTAATTTCCATTGGTTCTTTATTTAATGCAAAAAGCAGATTTTGTTCTGTGGAGTTTTCTAACTTCTGAATTTTGCTGATTGCATCCTTGTGATGTCTTTTAATATGTTCCTCTGTCTCCTATGTTCCCTGTAAACTGGTAGTTATATCTAGAGTCTTAATATTAGTGTGTGTGTGTGCGCGTGTTGTATTGCTTGGTTTAAAAACCTATGTCATCAATACTAAGCCAGAGTTTTAACTCAGTTTGGCTCCAGAGTCTGCTTTTAACTACTCTACTATATGTCCTCACAAGCATATGATGCTCTTTCCATTCACAGTTTGGTTGCCACACCTCTGAGAAGTGTTCCATTATACACGGGCTATCACAGAACCTTAGTTCTCCATTGCCCATAATAGGATACTTACTTTGTATATAATATTTTTGTAACATTTATCATATCTGGAGAGTTTTAAATTATTTATTAGTGTATCTTCTCAGTAATATTTTGATACAAAGTGATGTGTTTTCATCACCTATGTAGTATCTAGCCACTCTGATGTATAATGAGAGAGCATAATAAATATTTGTGGGGGAAATTTGTAAATGAATGGATGAATATAGATTGATGGAAGTGGCGATACTTAAAAAAAAACACATAACATCTAGGCAAGGAGGGATTAAGGCTATAAATTGAGTGTTACCAATTTAAAATACCAGCTACAGAAAAACCCAGGGCCCAATCCAGAATCATCATGTATTTTTCATGTGACAAAAGAAAAGAACAAAGTAAAGACTGTTGGGTTTCTTTTGTTGTAAATAATAGAAAACAACTTTAGAGATTTAAGAAATAGGAAATTCATTACAAACACAGAGCCCTAAGACATTAGTAACATCTGGGTGGGGATAGCACTCTTGGAAATGGGAAGGTATGGAGCTGAGAGACAGGAGTACCAAGATCACTTTTGGTAGAACAAACCCTCATGTTCTACATGTTCCCATAATGTAATGTATTCAGTCCAACTGGACTGCATCCCATGGAGAAGAGACAATTACTCCAATGCAAAAGTGCTGCTCTTAAGACAGAAAAATATATTTTCAAATTCCTCTACAAAATTTCCAGAGCTACCAATATTTACAAAATACTTCTGAAGTACTTACACTGAGAATACAGCCAAGAGCCAGAAAAACATGAAATCTGCTCTGATGGATTTAATAAAAAGTGCAAGTGTGGTAAATGTTCCCAAGGGACAAGTAGGGAATGATGTAAAAACATACAACAGGAGTAGCTAACTCAACTTGGGTATTCAGAGAAGAATACACATGTAATCTGGACCCTGTAAGAGGAGTAAAGGTTGCTTAAATAATGGGGGATAATGTGTGTACCAGGAGAAAGTAATAAAATGTGCCTAAAGGTCCTCGGGCAAGACAATGAAGCCCCATTACTGAGCAAACACAAGCTCAGTATAGATGTGGTGAAGAAAAGAACTGGCTGAAAGATACAGCCGAAGAGCTGGAGGGGAGCCAGGCCAGGGAGAATCCTGTGAGGATTTTGGATTTGATGTAAATGACAAGGGTGAATTATCATAGGGCTTTAAATAGTGGTGTGGCTTATGAATTTTATAACAATCACTCTAGTGGCAATACGAAGAATGGCTTAGAGGGAGCATAAGTAGATATAGAAAGACAAACTCTACCATTGGTCATAGGAATTAAGAGAAATGGAACAATATGAAAAAATATATATATTAAAAAGCAGAAAGGACAGAAGAGCTTAAAAGGATGGTGATAGGTGAGGAACAACAAGGTTTCCCCATTTCTGTCCTGAGCAGCCTGGTAGATGGCAAAAACATTTGTTGAGAAAAGGTGCACCGAAGAAGCAGCAAGGTGTCTGGAGAAAGACACAACATTCTGTTTTGATTCAGTTTGTCTTAGGTACTTGTGCACCAAGTAGGATTGCCAAGTAAGGAATTGAAATATAAATCGGAGCCCAAAAGACACGTTCATGCTATAAATACAGAGTTAGGGGATATTGGTGTACAGAAAGTAATTTAAAATATGGAATAGATGTACATGAGGAGGAAATGTACAAAAAGACAAGAAAAGAAGAATTTTGGACAGACCCCTGAAAAACAACCATTCAAATTTGGTGACAGGTTTAGGAAGTGACAAGAGACTGAGAAAGACAAAGAAAAAATTTAGCGGTGTGTGGTATGATGAATATTAAGGAAAGAGAAGGTTAAAGGAGGAGGATGTGATCAGCAGTACTGAAATCTGCTTGGAAACAAAATAAAGATTAAAAATTATCTGCTGGATTTAATTATATAGAAGTAATTGCTAATCTAAGTGAGGAAAGTTCAGTTGATTGGTGGAGATGGAAACCAAATGGGAGAAAGCTAAGGGGTTAGATGTCAGGAAATATAGATAATACATAAAAGAAACTTGTTTTAGATGGTTTGACTGAGAAAAGCATGCAAGAAAAGTAGGTGATGACAAGGGAGAAAAATGGGTAGTTGGGACTTTAGCAGTCATTATTGGTTTTTGGCATATGTAAATTAGTCCCTTTCAATGGGCAAGACACTGAAATTGAATTATTTTTATACACTATGAGCCATCTTGTTTATAACAGGGATATTTGATTGTTGCAACTCAAAACCGGAATTACAGACACAATCTTTTGCAACACAATTCTTCAGGCAGCTATTACAAATAGTAATAGATTTGGCCCTTGTGATGATACCTAAGGCTGAATCTGGACTCAGCAAGAGAGAGCGCCATGATTGATTAGCCGTGTCTGCCATTAACTCAGAACTGGGGACTGATTCTCCCAAATACTTGCTGACAGCAGCCTAGAAACTTCTCTTGGCAGCATAATCTTCTTAAAGTACTGGTTTGTTGATAGTCAAGTCAAAATAATTTTGATATGAATTTTCTTTGTGCCTCAAATCCTTTTTGTGTTCAATACTATAGGATTTATATTTATAATACAGGACGTATCTTTTAATTTTTTTATCTAATGCTATTGTCTCTTCATGTTTTGACAGTATATTTACGCAGAGTTGTCTGGATGTATAATTATGTTTTTTAAAAACTGTGTTCATTTACATAGTGGCTGAAATACCTACATGCAATTGTTTTAGTAACATTAACTTTTTGATATTAGCAAGAAATGTATATTACTCAAATCAATATGCTACTTCTCTGAAAAACAGCTGATTGCAACCCATTGCAATTTTGTTCCAATGCTATCACTAAGAGAAATGCGTCTTTGCAGTTCAGTTGAGATTCACATGGGAACACAGACCTTTCCTGAACTGCAGATTACATCCACCTCATTGTCAGTACAGAAAAGGGGTCTGAATATGTGAGCTTTATTTCCCCATAGGTGAAGAATTATGGCAACAAAAGAAAGGCAATGGAGGAATAAGCAAAGCATCAATTTTAAGACAAAGCATTGAGCCTGAGTGTTAAATCTGAAAGGACTGGGGCAGAAAAGAAGGAACAGATATAGGAAGAGACCCCAGACTATCAATTATTTGGGGTGGAATTTTCCTTTGCTTTGAAATGGCAGATGTACCCCAGGGGTCATGTTCAATCACCCCGAGAACACTACAGCTGGACTTCATTGGCAAGATGACGAATAGACAATTAGAGCACAATAGGGGCCATTTATTTTCTGACCATGTCTCATATTTGCCAGTCAGTTGAATCTTTAGAAGAATAAACTCACTGTTTAGTGAGTCCTTTTGGTAGCTACACCTTCTCAATAGCTTTTTGTTACCTAAACATATCTCCCCCCCCCGCCATGATTAAAATGTTAGATTATGAAGAACAGACTCTGAAGGAAAGATAATTTTTTAAGAACATATTTTTATATTTATTACAACAGAAACTACTTCTCTCAATTAGCTAATTAGTTCAGATACTATTAGAACCTTATCATAAATGAATGTCACTCTTGAGATGGTTTTAGGTGATGCTATAGTTTTTAAGAACATCTTTTCATGGTTTGGTTTGGTTTTTAATAAAAGATGGATACTGAAAAAAGATGAGGCTATAATTTAAATAAGTGTATGGTGCAACAAAGCTTGAGGAAAAATGACTTATCACATAGATGTAAACACCAAAGAAGCAAGGTTTTATTGAAATTTGAAGAAACCGATTATTTTAATGGGATAGTGTTATTGTATGAATGCAGGTCTAAGTAAAACTGATTTTATTCATAATCTGCTGTTGGTATTTTTGTTATTGGCTTCAAAGGCATAGTCATAATGATAAACCAGTACCTTGAGTCCTGTGAGCTGAGTGACTTAATAGAAACCTATAAATAAATGGGATTCATAAAGGCTTCTGTCTGCACATATGGGGTTATTGGATTCGAGATCAATGAACTTTCTTTCACCACATCCACAAGTCATTTGTAACCACTGGGAAACTTATTTTACTAAAGATGATCAATATTTCCTAGAAATGTAAGAAGCACAAATGCTGATACAAAAAAAAAAAAAAAAGAAAAGAAAAGAAAAGAAAAAAAGAAAGAAAGAAGGGAAATAACATTGAGAAAATAGAGTTCTTAAGAGAATTCCAGAGGCCAAGTATCTAGAGCACCAAAATGTGTAACTCAGAATTCTCTAATAAAGTATGTATGAATTATCTGTTCTATAATCATCTAGTATTTTCAATCAGAAACATTTTACCCAAGAGAAAAGTTTGGAATGTGTTCTTCTAAGTAAATGCCTGTGTATTACAAACTACTTTTGATAATAGCAGGAGAAATGGTTCAGTATCAGTGTAAAAATTCTATCAGAGCAGATATAACGTTTCATTTTACAAATAAAAGAAATTTAACTTTTAATGTTAATATTTTATACTTTGTTTTAACAACAATAAATATATTAATGAATTCATTATTTAATAATAAGAAATAATAAAGCATTTTCTTTTTAATAATAATTTATAGTTAAAACTTGATTTATCAAACTTACCAGAAAAGTGGCTATTAATCCTTTTACTTGTTAAATGTTTATTTATTTATTTATTTTTGAGAGAGAGAGAGTGAGCAGGGGAAGGGCAGAGAGAGAGAGGGAGAGAGAGAGAATCCCAAGCAGGCTGCACACTATCAGCCAAAGCCCTGCAGGGGTTCAGTCTCACCAATGTTGAGATCATGACCTGAACCAAAATTAAGAGTTGGACGCTCAACCTACTGAGCCACCCAGGCATCCTAATCTTTTTACTTTTGTGTTCTTGATTCATTTATCCAACTTTCATAGTCTTTATGTACTTTGTTTCAGAGGTAATTCATGTGAAAAAATGTCTTTTTTCTTTCTTTTTAATATTTTTTAATGTTTATTTGTATTTGAGAGAGACAGACCGTGAGCAGGGGAGGGCCAGAGAGAGAGGGAGATACAGAGTTTGCAGCAGGCTCCAGTCTCCCAGTTGTCAGAACAGAGCCCAGTGCGGGGCTTGAACTCACAAACTGAGATCATGACCTCAGCTGAAGTTGGATAGTTGACCAACTGAGCCATTCAAGGGCCCCTGCCTTTTTTCCTTCTTAACCAATTTGTAGAATATTATTATTATTATTGTATTATTGTATCATATATTATTATTATTATTGTATCATATTGTATCATATAGCATGAAGGTACTAATCAATTGCAGTATAAATTACTCCAATGATTTTTAAATTTTTTTTTCATTTATTTATTTTTGAGAGGCAGAGAGAGCACAAGTGGGGAAGGTCAGAGAGAGAAAAGAAGAATCCAAAGCAGGCTCTGAGCCGTCAGCACAGAGACCGACGCGGGGCTCAAACTCACAAACTGTGAAATCATGACCTGAGCGGAAGTGCGACGTTTAAGCGACTGAGCCACCCAGGCGCCCCTAATGATTTTTATAATTAGCAAGTTTTGCTTATATTCTATCCTCATAAATGGTTAGAAATGGAGTGATTTTTCTATGCACTAAAATATTATTTTGAAAATATATTAGCAGAAATGTCTTTGAATTAAAAAACTAATGTATCAAAATAAGAAACAAAATGATACTGATTAAGTCACAAGTGTCTTTTGAATTTTGGAGCAACTCATGATTAATTATATTCATCAAAGGTAACTATTCTTAAATACTCTGGCATTACTCTCAATGCTCCATCAAAAGAAACAGGTAACAATGTAACTTCTACTTATTGTGAATTCAAAATGAAGCAAAATTGAAGTATCAAAATAATGCTATTCTTGAGTTTATCTCTCAGGGTTACTTTTTGTGAAAGATACAATAATGTTAGAAGTAAAAAAAATAACCTGCCAAAATGCTTGCATCCAACGAGGATCAAATGAATTTGAATCTGTATCCTAACCCAGGGCCTAAAATGTCCAGGCTTTCTTCTCTGCATCATACATGATATCTCCCTTTATTTTGTCATTCAACACCACTTCCATATTCCCAGCTACTCTCAACTCACACCATCAATGCTGCCTGCTGTCGAAGATTCTAGCCCAAGCCCTGGTGAAAAGGCTCAGGCTCATAATTTCCACAGGAATGTTAATAAATACCAATGGGAGAAAAAGTCAAGGAAATTCAAGAAGCAAAACAGGTCCCAATTTTATAAAAAAACGGTGATGACCAATTCTACTACTAATTTTTTTTTAATTTTATGAGATCTGTTTAATTCCTAATCTGGGAGGTACTGTCCTATTTTATTTCTTAGCCATTTCCACTCTAAAGGAGAAATTGCCTTTAGAGAAATATGGAGGTCACACATTATTCAGACTAGAAATGATGGCAACTTCTCCCCGTTTCACGACCTGCTTCCTTTTCAGAAGTTGTTTATTTCATCACGTATCAATAACCATTTAACTGTAACTGGGATGTACACTTGGACTTCCATGTGTACCTGAGAGGCTGATAGCAAAAAATGTAAAAGCTGCAGGCGGAGATAGAGCCAGAAAGAAAAAAGAAAAAACAACAAAGGAACAGAGTAGTTATATTTAGTTTTAATTTCAGATGAGCAAATACCTTTATTCCTGGTATCTTGAAGTTTTTGAGCCTTGATACTTAGGAGAAATAATAGTATGGGAAAGGATACAATACAGTTTTCTTTTCTGGAATGCCCCTGGTTCTCTTGTCTTACATTATTTTTCACATACCACTTTGATCACAATTTATTCTGTCTCTTATTTTCCATGTATTAGTCTGTCATGGCTGCCATAACAAAATACCACAGAGTGGGTGACTTAAACAGCAGAAATTAATTTTCTCATAGTTCTGGAGGCCAGAAGTCCAAGATCAAGATGCCATCAGAGTTAGTTTCTGCTGAGAGCCCCCCTCTGTGTTTGTTCACCTTCACCTTCTCACAATCCTCACATGGATTGTCCTCTGTGCATATGGAGAGAGTGAAAGAGAGATAAATCTGCCATGTATCTTCCTCTTTTTACAAGGACACCAATCCTATTGGATTAAGTTCCCACTGTATGACATTACTGAACCTCCATGACCTCCTTATGGGTCCTATGTCCAAGAGAAGTCGTGTTGAAAGTTAAAGTTTCAACATATGTATTTAGGGGAAACATAATTCAGTTCATAACACTCCCTTACCTGGTTTTAAGAGTTGAAATAAAATGTCTTACTTTTTTTTTCTTTTTCCAATAGGGATAATTCCTAGAAGAGGGTCTGATGCATTCTCAGTATTTGCCAAATAAGAGAACTTGAATGAATGAATGAATGAATAAACAAACATACATACATACATACATACATATATAAAAGAACTTGACAGATGGTCACAAGTTATGTTTGTGTTTTCCCCACATGATTGAAATCACTATTGAGACAATTCTGGTCTCAGTGGGTACCAAGTTGAAAACTAGTATCTGAGCCCAGAAACAGGTATTTCTGGATGTAAGTAGAATAGACCTGAGACAGTAAAAAGGGGCATCCAGAAAATATTAAAATTCCAAGCTAGATGCCAAGCTGTATGGAAACCAAACATAAATTACCACCGTTTTAAAGGCAGACCATAGTCAAGGCCGGAACATCAAAGTAGATCAAACCTAGATGGGATGCCATTGCCCCTGTGTCAGAAAGCAGAAGTCAGAGCACTTGGCCAAATGAAAGCCCAAGAAAGGCTGAGGTCACAAATGAGGACTAGGGAGTACAGGGGAATGCCTCTGACGCATCAGACTGAACACCGCTGGGTGCCTAGTGTGGCCCCATGTGGCTTCTCCTCCTGCTTTCCCAGGTGAAATGCTCTACCCTAGAAGAACCTTTAAAAACACATGTTTCTATTGGTTGGATTGTAAATTGGTATAACCACTGTGCAAAACGATATGGAGGTTCCTCAAAAAAAATTAAAAATAGAAATATACAATCCAGTAATTCCACTACTTTGTTTCCAAACAAAACCACTAATTCAAAAAGACTTATGTATCCCTATGTTTATTGCAGCATTGTTTACAGTAACCAAGATACAGAAGCAATGTGTCCATCTACAGATGAATGCATGAAAAGCTTGTGGTATATGCACAATGAAATACTACTCAGACATGAAAAAAATGAGATCTTGCTATTTACAACCAGATGGATGGACCCAGAGGGTATTATGTTAAGTGAAATAAGTCATACAGAGAAAGACAACTATTGTATGATTCACTCATGTGGAATCTAAAACACAAAATGAACAAACAAACAAACAAACAGAAAAAGACTCATAAACACAAATAACCAATTGGTGTTTTCCAGAGGGGAGGGGAGGTAGAGGGATGACAAAATAGGTAAAGGGGATTAAGATGTACAAACTTCCAGTTATAAAATAAATAAGTCATGGAGGTGGAGATACAGCATAGGGAAGGGAGCCAATAATAATGTAATAACATTGTATGGTGACAGATGGTGACTAGGCTTACTGTGGCAAGCATTTTGTAATGTACAGAATTCTCAAATCACTATGTTGCACACCTGAAACAAATATATAACTAACAGTTTTTTAAACCTATTTTAAAAGTAGCTGGTTTCTAGCAATTATAAATATCACATTAGTTAGATGACATGCTTTAAAACAGGCACACATTAATTATGTAATTCTAATATTAGGGAAAAATGAATTGGGTGAAGGGGGGAAAGAAGAGAGTTTAATTAGATGATCAGAATTCTAATCTCCGCCAGAACTGGGGTAAAGAGAGATCCTCATCAGGAGATTTCTAAGGAACAATGGGTGTTGTTACATACTCTCTCATATCACTGCTACACTTTTTTTTACATTTTGAGAGAATGAATTTATAAAATCAAGAAAGTATTTTAATTCTTTCTGAAAAATTAATGTATATGAATAGCAAGTAATATTTATGTAAAGCAAATTGCTCATCATTTTGAGGCCAAAGAATAAAGCTCATTTTTGCTCATTTGTTAAAAACAGGAAACAAATACATCAAATGAGCTCTATCAAATTCAATAAAATTGTATTTTCTGTTTTATATAGGGATGTTTATGAAATTAATTGCTCTGCCTATGGAAAAGAAACATGTTAAGCAAATAAAAAAACAAAGATGTTACTGTAAAGTCCTACAGGTTCACTTCAGCCTTAGCCCTCTCAGAAAATTTATAAAAGTTAAACTGTAGAAGCATAAATAATGACGTTTTACTACAATAAAACAATTATTATTTAGAGAATTTCAAGAGCTCTAATACAGCAATGCAGACATCACAATGTATTTCACATGGATAAGCAGCTAATTTATTAATATGCTATTTTATGGAATATGTTTCTTAGGTTTATACGGTATAAAAACAGGGGGAAAACATTTAACTGATTAATCTTTAAATAGAAAAAGAAAATTCAGCCCAGTGGAGTATAATCTTGCATAAAGGAAAAAATGGCAAGGGATTTCCAGTGTTTCCAAACCTGTAGTTCTTTTAGGACAGACAGGAGTGGGGAATATACAAAATCACTTGAAATTCGCAGGGTTTTTTTTTCAAAATGGAAGCCAGAAACTAAAAGGAAAAGTAGAAACTAAAGGGGGTTGGGCATCCGACTTCAGTTTCGGCTATGATCTCAAGGTTCCTGGGTTCCAGCACACATCAGGCTCTGGCTCTGTGCTGACAGCTTGAAGCCTGGAGCCTGCTTTGGACTCAGTGTCTTCCTCTCTCTCTTGCCCCTCCCCCGCTCACACTCTGTCTCTGTCTCTCTCTCTCTCAAAAATAAATAAACATAAAAAAAGAAAAAAAAAAGAAACTAAAGGGAACGTAAGGGATACACTAATAACAAATGGAGGAAAACACCCATCTTATTCTAAGTGACCGGTACCTTTATTTGGCTTTTGAGGTTAGAATTTTAGACTATAAACAACCACTCTGAAACTTTTCATTTGAAATCATCCCCTATAATTATTAAAAGCAGAATGTTTCAAGTAAGTTTGGTGAAATCAGACCTTAATATCTTAGAAATTCATCTGGATAATCCAGGGACAGCTTTTAAAAGCTAATTTATTCTTTTATGATTGCTTCTAAATTAGTAATTCCACTATACTTCTAGTTTAAGGCTTAATTCATTGGAGTCACTGACATATTTGCAAACCCTTTGTCCCTGGAAAAAATGCAAATGTACATGTGCAAAAGACATTTTATTTCCAAGGGCACTTAAAGCCTTAGGTTTAGAATCTCTGGCTTTCACCCTTATTTAACTATGTCACCCTTTGCAGTAGGAAAATTTATCAAGTAGTGTTATTTGCTTGCTTGTTGGTTTTTGTTTTCCATAAGATAATTTAAGGACAAAAGAGAGAAAGGACAACCATGAACTTTGCTCACAAGGATGGTAAACCAGTAAGACTATTAAGGTTGTGCCCCGTACAAAAGCACCTGGCAGTGGGGATGCAAATGGGGTGAGGGTTGAAATCACCAATTCATGAGCCCTGTAGCTGCGCTGCAGTTAGCCTGGACAATGAAGACATTTTTTTTTTTCTGATTTGTGTGCATAGAAGGGTCTGTTTTCCATTAAGAGTTATTAGTTGTTGCCCTGCTTTTTAGGACTTCTAAATTGCCCATTTTTGTACAGCGAGCACAAAGAAAACTTACATGCGCAAAAATGATTGCACACACATACACACATGCACTACCTTCACCACCCGTCCTCCACACCAAATCAAGAAATTTTTATAATTAAAAATCACAATCTTATTATGCTGGGACTAGTGTTTTTTTTCCTTCCTTTCAATCCCATTCCCACTCAGGGAGATGGTTCTTTCTTTGTTCATGTTTTCAACTTGCCATCTGTGATCAAGATAGGAGAAAAATAATTTTAGCAAGCCAGATTCTCTTTCTTTCTAGAGACTAAAGTCTAACAATGAAAGGTCAATTTTTAGTTAGTTAGAACAATTACTTTGTAGTCCACATAGGTCTGGACACAGACTATGTAAGAGAAAAGTGATTTGGGATCCCTTAGGAGAGAGGAGGATTTTTATTTATTCTTGTGTGTGTGTGTGTGTGTGTGTGTGTGTGATGGCTTCATTTCCATCACCCACAGGGAATTAAAATACTCAGCATGTATCTCACTCTTCAACTTGATTACTTCTCTTGGATTAATGCTTGTTTAAACACTGTCTGATGCCCCCTGAAGCCAAACCTTGCCCATGTAGGAAGTCACATCTGTTCTCTCTGACTCTCTGCCTTGCCTCAATAACTATTTTCAGGTGGTTTCTATAAAACTGAAACTTTATGAGTCCAAACAACACGGCTTTGCCACCTTAGTTAGGGTGTCTACTCAAGCAGACAGCTCTGGTTAACTGAGATAATACTGCTGGACTTATAAGGGACCAAAATCCTCGTGTAAAAGGAAATCTTCCTGTGACTTCCACAGGTTTTCCTTCAATCAGAGAAGACCATGGATGCTACTAGGCTCCGGCCTTTTATTATATAAGCCACTGTCTGTCATTTCTTTAGGAAAGAATTCCGTCACGTGTCTTTATGTGTATTGGCTAGATTGGAAGACTTTTTAATACTCAAATTTAATGCAAATTCAGTCTTGCTACCATGTGCTCCCTAAACATGCAATAAATATTTATTACTGCTGATGAGTTCAGGAACCGGAATTTGCCAGTACCTACTGTGATCGACAGCTGCAGAAGAATTGGATGTAGTCATTGTCGAGCACAAGCCCCCACGTGCTGCAAAAATCTGGAGAGGCTATCACAATGGCTAGTGTATGGCACGCTGTCCCTCCATCCCAGGTGTGATGGGTTAAACCTCCCTTGTCACGGTCCAGCCCTGACAGCATGAAGCACAGTTGAAGTTGTTGCAGATGCTTTTGATTCAAATTCATGCTGAGCTTTCCCTGATCAGCATGTTCCTTTGGGCAATATCACAATTTCATCTTGTTCAAGCTGTCTACGTTCCTGTTTACTTAGGTTTGCAAATGGAACTTTAGCACTCAAATTAGTACTGACAGTACAACCTGCAAGCGTTCTAAATCCTCATTTGCCTTCATTCTGAGGGACGGCACTCTATTTTCAGAGCAATATTGATTTATATCAAAATTACTCTCATGGTATGAAAACATAACGATATGAAAATGCATGGCATGAAAACCCTGCATTCTCATTTTCAAATGCAGCTATCTGGGTGTTAAAATCAGCACCAAAGGGCATCCAACTCCTTGACCACCAGCATTTCTTATTTTTTTTATGCACTATTTCTCTCATGAAGCACAGAGGCATGTGTAAACAAGAGAAAAAAATATATTCAGGATTGTAATTTAATAGTGCAAGAAAATGATTTTTTTTCTTAATACATAAAAAATTCTGACCTACAAAATTTTCTTTGCTGGGGTTCTGTTTGCCCTATCTGGAGACTCAGTGCCATGATTAACGAAGGGTAAGGCACGCTGTCTAGCAGGCAAGACTGAAGACAGGACAGCCAATGAAAAGAAAAGCTAGAGGGAATGAACTGTTTCTCATTCTGGATCAGTCCTATTGAATGGAAAATCTTGGGTAAGGTCACTAAATCATAGTGTTTCATTTTCTGAACAATGGTCAATTTCTATGGGAGCTGGGGCACCCTTGGCACTCATAATCGTCTCAAGAACTTAAAAAATACATATCTGGGTGCCATCCAGAGGAACTTAAATCAGAATTCCTGGACATGGATCTAGGTATTTGTACAATGAAATGCTCCCCAGGATCCTGCAGTCACCTAGATGAGGAAGATCTAAAGCTCTTGTTATACAAACGTACAAATAACCTCCCGTTTTCAATCCCACATCTCACATAGGAGATCAGCATTAAGTGGCACCTCTAATTGAGACTTTGGAATTCTGCCTTGTGAATAGGCTTGCCTCTCGTTGAGTCCATCTTGCAGCCACTTGGTATTCACCCTTGTCCTCTGCAAACTTCCATTCACTGTACTGGAGGAAAAAAATTAGCTTCTACCTCTTGTCTGCTCTTGGCTCTTCATTTTTAAGGATTTCTACCTCTTTCCCCCCATTTACTAGCATAATGATGTCTTGAGACAGAGTAGAGATCTATGTATTTAATCCATTGTATATAATGATACACATTTCCATCTCTAGCCTCCACTAGAGAGCTCAATTTCCACCCATCTGAGAAAATTACATGATGCGCCTTCAACCTTCATTTTCCTCAGAGAAACCAACTTACCTGCTGCATATTTTTAGTCATTTCTGGTGTTGTGAGGAGAAGAAACGTGCTGCTTTATCCCAGAAGCATTCTTTTCTCCTTGTACCCTCTTTCCATCTCCCTAAATCTGTCAACTCCCTCTCTTCTCTGGGACGTCCTTCACAAATCTTTCTTCTATTTTCCCTAGAGAGAGGTCTTTCACATTCCCTACATGTAAACTGTGTCACAACGAGTTTAATGGAAAAATAATAACAATTTGAAAAGATTTAGGAAAGAAATTAGAACATTTTTAAAAAGGAGAAATTCTTTTTGAACAGCGCTAGAAACCATTCTTCTTCATCTTAAAAGAAATGTTGTAAAGATGAAAACCAAAAGGAGCCGAGAGTCGTTGTTGACTTTTTAAAATAAAAGCAATGGAATACATGATCAAAAACATTCAGAGTACTAAAAGGTAGAACATGAAATTGGAAAGCTTTCTATCATCTCCCACAAACCTCCACCCCAAGATTAACTACTCATCCAAATGTTAATATTTTATGCCTCACATATTCACGTATACAGAATTATGGGTCTATATATCTATATTACTAGTAATATCAATTTTTTGATACATAAAAAGAATTGCACTACTAACTCTGCCGTTCAGCTTCTTCTGTCATTTACCAGAATGTGGAAGTCCAGAAATAACTCAAACTTGCATGTTCAATTTGATGCCTGTGGGAGTGTCTACAGGGAGTAAACAGGGAATACTCAATCATCACGAAGAATGCACAATATCCAACCGATGTTATTTTATCTTTGAAAATCTGAAGGCCTTTCTAAATAGAAAACTTTTGCATAAACTTCTTCTGTCTCAAGTTATTTTTCAGTGTTGGTTTAATTATAATTTTAATTACCTTTTCTTACTTTTTTTTCAGTGTTAGCAATACTGGAAAATTCAGATGGATTACTGATGCCACCTCTAGAGATATACCTGAATTCAGCTCAAAACAAAATCACCCTGGTCTGTAAACACTTTAATAAACTCACTGAAGCTTAATGACTTCAATTGTTTTCATCATCACATATGTCCCTAAAAACACTCTAATTTCATATGTTTCACAAATGTAACAAAAATAATTGTATTCCACTTCAGTATTTTAAATCTGTGCAAGTATCAAAAACAAAAACAAGCTAAACACAAGACGTGCTTAATAATATTTTTAAAAATTTGAAACTGTGGTCTGTATCTAGATATTTATCACAATTTTATGATGTGTATGTGTATGTATATGTACAAATGACTCTTGAACAAGACGGGTTTGAACTGTGTGGATCCACTTATATGTGCATTTTTTTGATGAATGCAGTACAGTAATGTAAATATATTTGCTCTTCCTTATGATTTTCTCAATAACATTTTCTTTTTTCTAGATTATTTTAAGAATACTATATATAATTCATATAGCATAGAAAATATGTGTTAATTGACTGTTTATGTTGTCATTAAGGCTTCTTGTCCATAGTGGACTATTAGTAGTTGTTTTTGCGGAGTCAAAAGTGATATGCAAGTTTTCAACTGTGCAGGGGGTCCGTGCCTGCAACCCCTGCATTTTTCAGGGGTCAACTGTATACTTATATGCATTTGTAATATGCATATTACATAAATATGCATATGTATATATGTATATATAATGCATTAATTTATATGCCCTATAACATTTCCATACACACACACACATACACACAATTTTTTGGTCCTTAAAAAAATGAAAATGGAGATCACTGGAGAGCTGAGTTATCCTTTTACAGTATTCTCTGTTTGGATACTAACCCTACATTCTATTTTACCAAATTAACACGTTCTAGAAATTTTAAAAAGTAATATAATTCTATTTCATTGGTTATTTTGAGATCTGTGTAAACCCAAAAGAGTGGATGCCATGCGGAGTTCAGATTATGGTGGGTGTGGGGATACACTTTTGTCCCGTTCTTGAATGTCTTTCAACACATAGATATTTTCTACAGAAGAATTTGTTAGGCCTGGTTAGCTGGTATATCCAGTCAGGTCCTTAATGAGGCAGTTTGGATTTTAATAAGATGATCCCAGAAACAAAAAAGGATATGAACAGTGACCACATTATGGAAGCTGAACATATTAGAGAGTAACTATAAAACTGTGCAGCAATACAATTCTACCAAGTAGTTCTTTTTGTTTGTTTGTTTAATGCTTAGTATTTTTGAGACAGAGAGAATGCAAGCAGGGGAGGGGTAGAGAATGAGGGGGACAGAGGATCCGAAGTGGGCTCTGTGTTGATAGCAGAAAGCCCAATGTGGGACTCAGACTCATGAACCCTGAGGTCATGACCTGAGCCAAAGTCAGACCCTCAACGGACTGATGATGCACCCAGGCACCCCCTACCAAAGAGTTCTTAAATACCTACACAGTGTTCAGAACAGGGCTAACTCTGCGAGGTTAAACTAAAGAAAGAAGTGCTGTCTGGTACTTTACATTCTGAGCTATCGCAGAAATTAGATTTAAAACATGAATCAGTTTGATGGTGCACCTGGGTGGCTCAGTTGCTTGAGTGTCTGACTTTGGATCAGGTCATGATCTCAAGTTCGTGGGCTAGAGCCCACATCGGGCTCTGTGCTGACAGCTCAGAGCCTGGAGCCTACTTTGGGTTCTGTGTCTCCATCTCTGTCTGGCCCTCCCCTGCTCACACTCTGTCTCTCTCTCTTTCAAAAAATAAAACGGTAAAAAAATAAAAATAAAAATAAAACATAAATCAATTTGAGAACAAAAACTATTTAATTTTGAACATGTGAAATGCAAATTGCTGATTTCTGCCAATAGGCCAGCATTGTGCTGGTGATAAAACAAATAGCAGAACGAAACATGGTGTTCAGCTTCCTGGAACTGATTGTCTTACTGTCCCTTATCTCCTGTCTTTTCCCACTCCAGGACTTAGCCATCCAAAGTCTCATGGTTTTCTTTTTGGACTCGCCCCCACACACCCACAGTCTGTTTCCTCAATCACACTCTCAGGTCATGGTCATCAGGGAAGTCATCACTCAGCTTTGCAGGTGCAGAAATGGCACGCAATAAATAGGGATTATTCCCACTCTCACTTTGGCCTCTTTAAACTCCATATCTGTGCTGTTGTGTATAAATGATGAAAACAACACACAGTACTTCTGAAACTGGATTCCTGCTTCTGGACCACTGCTTGACAGATATATGATCTAAGTAGGGCTTCTAAGATGTGGACCCATTTTTGTAAGGAATAATTCTATAATAGAAAAATGTGATAATTTAAAAATTCCCAAAGGAAGATAATATAGAAATTGAGCAGTTGTGGTTGTAAGAAATCTATAGTAATAACTGAGTTTCTAAGCATATTGGAATACAACATAGTAACAAAGTAAGAATGAAAGTTTAGGAAAAAAAATCCCTTCCTCATCACTAAATAGGTAGGAGTGAGATGCCTTGATTTCCACTTGTGCTGTGGTTACATTGTTTCTGCTTGGTGCTGTGCTTGCAATGAAATCGTCTGTGATTAATTAACTCCATTAGGAAACTCAAGTATGAAATATTTCAAATCAACTCAAAGTGCACATTTGAACATTATAAATGGTTCTACACTTTAAAGCCAATCCATCATCTTCTTCAGAACTATGTTTTCCCCAGTATTAACGTTGCCTCCAATTATGCACATTTTTACACATGACTATTAACTACAGATTTCACAGGGAAAAGTCTCAGGCTCAAATTTACAGTTTTAAGATGATTTATCCATCATTTATCTCTACAGAAAAGTTGTGAGCATAATACCTACAACTTTCGCTTAGTGTCTTTGGTACCACCATTCCTTCTAGTTTCCTATTTCTAAGATCTGCCTCTCAGATCTTCTTCAAGAAATCCTGCTTCAAGAAGCTTAGATGACTGACAGCTTCATCCACTGCACCTGTGGATCCATGACCCTAACACCTGTAAACATCAACTGAGTTTCTATTGGATCAGATCTTCTTGTAGCAACACCCATCAATGGACAAGTTCCTCCATAAACACAGAGCTTTCATGCCATTTTTTAATGGTTTGTGTTTAAAAGAATGGACAACAAAAGAATCACCAGCTCTCAAGTGAAAGAATAGAATAAAAACACTTTCCCATTAAAAAGTTTCAAAATGTTTGACTTGCATTCAACTTTTACCAGGGGAGAGGAAACAGGAGTCACGTGAATTGAAAAACAGTAGATACAGGAGAAATGAGATCCACAGGAGAGAAAAATGGAAAATGAAGACTGAGAGTTCTGCCTAAGGCTCAGAGGACAATAGTTCCAGTAAGAGCATAAAGGGCTTCTGGAGGAAATCCTCACTGGGAAGGGGGGAGCAGAGGTGGCTATACATGACCAAACACAAAGTAGAGGTTAGACCTATTCTCACAGATGGATTGGGAAGCATTACCAATGGAACACAGGAAATGAAGCAAAAGAAATCGCAATAATTATCTCCAGGAAATTAAAAAATAAAATAAAAGGAAGCAAGTATAATCATAGAAAACAGCCTGGAAGAGAACAATGTGAATATAATCAAAATAAGATGAAAGGTGAATATTGATTTAACCAAAAGTTGTCATATTAAAAATTGAAAGACTCATGAAAGTAAATTAACCTTATTAAAAATATTTATACAGGATTTTTTTTAATTCTCAAGTTAATTAACACAGAGTATAATCTTGGCTTCAGGAATAGAGCACAGTGATTGATCACTTACATATAACACTCAGTGCTCATCCCAACAAGTGCCCTCCTTAATGCCCATCACCCGTTTAACCCACCTCCCTACCTCCATCAACCCTCTGTTTTTTCTCTATATTTAAAAGTCTCTTATGGTTTGCCTCCCTCTCTGTTTTATCTTATTTTTGCCTTCCTTCCCCTATGATCATCTGGCAAATTTCCCAAATTCGACATATGAGTGAAATCCTATATCTGTCTTTCTCAGATTGACTTATTTTGCTTAGCATAATACCCTCTAGTTCCATCCACATTGTGGCAAATGGCAAGATTTCATTCTTTTTCATTGCTGAGTAGTATTCCTTGTATATCTATATCTATAATCTATCTATCTCTCTATATATTCCATATATATATGGATATATATATGTATACCACATCTTCTTAATCCACTCATCAGTTGATGGACATTTGGACTCTTTCCATGATTTGGCTATTGTTGATAGCACTGCTACAAACATTGGGGTGCATGTGCCCCTTTGAATTAGAATTCTTGTATCCTTTGGATAAATTCCTAATAGTGCAATACCTGGGTTGTAGGGTAGTTCTATTTTTAATTTTTTGAGGAAGCTTCACAGTGTGTTCCAGAGTGGTTGAACCAGTTTGCATTTCCAACAACAGTACAATAGGGTTCTCCTTTCTCCACATCAGAAGCCATCAAAATCCTACAGGAAAGGGGCACCTGGGTGGCTCAGTTGGTTGGGCGTCCAACTTCAGCTCAGGTCATGATCTCATGGTCTGTGGGTTCGATCCCCACGTTGGGTTCCGCGCTGACAGCTCAGAGCCTGGAGCCTGCTTCCAATTCTGTGTCTCCCTCTCTCTCTGCCCCTTCCCCACTCACACTCTGTCTATCTCTGTCTCTCAAAAATATTAAAAAAAAATGTTTTTTTAAATCCTACAGGAGAAAACAGGCAGCAACCTCTTTGACCTCAGCCGCAGCAACTTCTTACTTGATCTATCTCCGAAGGCAAAGGAAATAAAAGCAAAAGTGAACTACTGGGACTTCATAAAAATAAAAAGCTTCTGCACAGCAAAGGAAACAGTCAACAAAACTAACAGGCTACTGGCAGATTGGGAGAAGATATTTGCAAATGTCATATTGGATAAAGGGTTAGTATCCAAAATTTACAAAAAAAAACTTAGTAAACTCAACACCCCAAAACTAAATAACCCAGTGAATAAATGGAAGCATAAATTATACATACATGTACCATAAGGTAAAAAGAAAAAGGCTCTTCAATAGGGAGATGTTCTTAAACATTAGTGGGCACTGGAATCATCTGGAGGGTTTGTTAAAGTAGAGATTACTCAGTAGGTCTGGGGTGGGACCTAAGTGTGCATTTCTAATAGATTCCCAAGTGAGCTGCTGCTGTGACCTGGGACCCACATTTTGACAACCACCTGCTGTAGAATATTTCACTTGCAATGCTAGATTGACCGAACCCTCTCTTGTACCAGAGCTAATTTTTTTTTAACGTTTATTTATTTTTGAGACAGAGAGAGACAGAGCGTGAACAGGGGAGGGGCAGAGAGAGAGGGAGACACAGAATCTGAAACAGGCTCCAGGCTCTGAGCTGTCAGCACAGAGCCTGACGCGGGGCTCGAACTCACAGACCGTGAGATCATGACCTGAGCCGAAGTCGGACGCTTAACCGACTGAGCCACCCAGGCGCCCCCAGAGCTTATTTTTAATAGATCTTTGGTAAAGATGCTTGGGATATGACAAACATTATGAAAATGTAGTAATCACAACATTGTCCTTCCCCACCATATTTGCAAACTTATTTTGTCCCTTTATATCTCCTAAGGGAAACAAACAAACAAACAAACAAAAACCTTGCCTGATGTAAAAGCGGCTCAGCTAATCCACAAAGTAAGAAGTGGCTTTGGGAAGGAGCAAAAAAAAGTAGTCATTGGTTATACCTGTATGTAATTTGATACATGCAAGAAGAAAATTAATTCCAATTTTTGCATTAATTTTGGTCCCTTGTATACTCCATTGGACATAAAACACAATTTTGAGGCTTATATAGGTAGATTCTTCAATCTAATAATATATTTACTCAGTAAATCACGGAGAAATCCTGTTTTCTTGAATCATCTGACAGATGCCAAAATTGAAGAAGAAAGAATTCTGAAGCTGCAAAAGTAGGCTCTTTTTTTTTTTTGAGTTGAGTTTTAACTATTATCTAGGGGTAAGAAGTCAGAAATGAGTATAGAGCCAACAAAGAACGGCTTTTTGTGAATTCATCTTTGCTTGATTCTTGAACCCACAGGAACAGTCTTGGAACACGCAGCCAGATGCAAATAGAATTAACCTATATTAATCTCTGTTCTCCAAAGGGAAAAATATCATTCTTAAGTACCCAAAACAAAAATCACTGAAAAAATATATTTAGGTAATCCTACCAAAGTATGCTAATTCCTAATTATAATACTCATCACTCTTTGATCATCCCCTGCTTATGTGCTCTTATTCAATAAGCACTTTGTTACTACCAGTTTTCTGCACGAAAACTGGAATGTAGCATTGTAGGGAGGGGGTAGGGGGATCATAAACCCTTCGCATTTTCCTAGTGTTTTAACTACTTTTCTGAAGCACTTTCACATCTGTTATACTTATAATTTTACATTTAGAGCCGAGAAGAAATGCTTTGTTTTGGTTTCTTGGGGAATCCCTGACTTATTTCTATTTCCTAAAGTAGTTCAGGTTTATTGCAGGATAAATCTCCAGTCCCTCTTCCCATCTAATTACTTAAGTACAGACTTTAAGGCTAATCTCCTCTAGCACTTACCTCTCCCTGGAGGCAACTAAAGAAGCTAGGAAACAAGCCAGTCTGCAGCAGTGGACAAATTGGCAACCGTCTTTTCCCACTCATGCTAGTATTATAAGGAATAGAGGTTAAATGTGAATCCTTTGTGACTTCATGGGGAGAGAATGCAAAGAACCTTAGAAGTGAGTAGACGCCTTACCTCTCAAAACAGCCCTTCTCTTACAGATACATTCTTAAGGGATGCTTCCTGGAGAGCATAAACGTAAATCATCCCGAACTAGTGGCAAATGGCAGAATGCATTACTCTATTCATGACTTAGTTTTAAAAAGTCAGTTTCTCAAACATGAAGGAGAAAGATGTGGGCTGCATAGTGGTACAGGACTCATATTTGTTAACTTTCTTTCAGTAGGTGCAGTATGCACACAGTTGTTCTTAAGTTTTATCATTTATTGTTATTATTATTATTATTATTATATTTTTTGGTCACAGGCTTTTTAAGATTCTAATTAAATATACAGACTTCTTCTTCAAGTAAATCACATCCAAATACATAAACATTTTGCATGCTATCTCAAGTGATTCAAAAACTCCTTAAAATTCCTTATGAGCCTTAGTTTAATGATGCCTGAGGGTGACACACACACTAGTTTTGTAGTTAAAATAGGTTCAAGTCTTAGTCATGCCATTTGCTACTTCTTTAGCCTTGTGTTATTTGAACTTCCAAGTTTTTAGATTCTCGACTTGTAAAATTGGCACCATAAGGCATGCCCTTCTTCCCAGGAGAAAAAAGGTAAAAAATATGCTTAGTATTTTAATTGTCAGGATAGCTAGCACACCTGAAACGTCACCCTGATTTTCTTGTGGGAACATTTGCTTCCCACCTTCGAAATGATCTTGGTAACATGGTCAGTCAAGATGTACCAATATTTTTTGGCCAAGTTGTAGGCACATGACAAAATGGCATACCAATCGGAAACTCCCTTAAACTTGAACGAAGTGACATAAAGTCTGAAGATGTGTGTATCTGGTTCATTCTAACAACAGTACTATGGCTACAATCTCCTTGAATGCCTTTATTCAAAAGGCTGCAGATAAAAACTGGCAATCAATTGGGAACAGAGTAAGTGATTTTTTTCTTCAATAGCTTTTTATAGGTATAAATGCATAGAAAAGCAAACATTCATTGATTTGACAGATCTAACTCTTCCTACTAGGAAGTTTACTCTATGAGAGACATTAAAACATGGGTCCTGTCTTTTCACTCTTGGTGTCCAGCAGTTAGACAAGTAGCTGGCATGCAGCTGGTAATCAACAAATATTGGTAGAATGACGGGGTGTCTGGGTGGCTCAGTTGGTTAAGCATCCAATCAGATCATGATCTCATGGTGTGTGGGATTGAGCCCCTCATCAGGCTCCATGCTGATAGTGCAGAGCCTTCTTGGGGTTTTCTCTCTCTCGCCCTCTCGCTGTGCCTCTTCCCTGCTCACACTGTCTCCCTCAAAATAAATAAAATAAACATTAAAAAAATATTTGTAGAATGAAAAGAAGGTCAGCATGAGGTGAGATCAGTGAGATAGGCAGGGGTCACATTTCAGAGGATGTTTTAGATCATGGTAAAAAGAATGGATTTAATTCTCTAATGGCTAGACAGTTTTAATCAGGGATAATTTGGTCAATGCTTAGAATTATATTCACCGGGTGTTTCCCACACTTTCCAGATCCCACACTTAACTTTTATAGAAGGCCCAAAACATTTAAGTAACTAAAACACTAATATAAAAACTAGAGCATGGGGAATTATGGAGCTAGAGAAAGGACACAGCAATGACCATGACTTTAAAGGGATTGCAAATTCCATCTCTTTATGTCAGTCAAATATTTTATGATTTGCAAACATGTTATTATTAATAAAGAGAATTTTATTAAATCTCTGCGGGAGAGCGACAATATCTCATCTCACCAAATATCAGTTTCATAAAGATGCTTACCTTTTTTGACACATTAATTACAGTTCATTATTAGCACTTTCTGGACTTATCTGACTCCATAGACTACCTTTTTAATGAAAGAAAAATGTCATACTCCATAGTGAATTGCGTTGCACAATTTCCTCAGCTAGACTCTGTGTCTGCAGCATTGAAGCTACAGTGTCCAAGAGATCATAGGTATTTTCTGTTCTACCTAGTAACTACAGGGGTGGGAGGGTAATATGGAAAGCTTTGCAATCCCACTCTTCAAATAACCTGTCAATGTAACATGAGGTCAGTAAAATCTGTTTTCACTTCTAAGACTTCACAAAATAATTCTAATGTTCATTGTCCTTGTTCTCAATGAATTTTAAAAAAAGCCTACATTTCATGGCTTTTTATTATATTTTTTAAATTAAATTAAATTTAATTTAATTTTATTTATTTTTTATTAGAGAGAGAGGGTGCAAGTAAGTAAAGGTGGAGAGAGAAAGGGAGAGAGAGAGAATCCCATGATGGGGAGAGAGAGAAAGAGAGAAGTGGGGCTCACCCGAACCCGGGCTTGTGTTCACCTGAAGTGGGGCTTGTGTTCACCCAATGCAGGACTCAATATCATGAACAGTGAGATCATGACCTGAGCTGAAATCAGATGTTTAACCAAATGAACCACCCAGACCCGCCTTTATAGCATTTTATTTTAAAATCATTATAGATGCGCAGGAATTTGAAAGGAGTACAGACGTTCCTTGTGTTTTTCCCCCTTATTTACCTCAATGGTCACATCCTGCTTAATTACAATCACTATCAAAACAAAGAAATTAGCATTAATACAGTATGTGCATTTGGTTTACTGTCATTGAATCACATAAATTTACATTAACACCACTGCAGTCAAGAAACAGAAGTATTGTATCATTGCCTCATGTTACCCACTTTAGAATTATGATTTTCTCCACCTCAGTCAGCCTCCAGAGTCAGGTCAACTCTGACACCTGAAGAAGCTAAAGGCTCTGTCAATGTTAAGGTCTCCAACTGGCCAAACCAGCCTTTCTGGAGTGCACTCTTATTATCAAACTTGAAAACAGGTTCAAAATTGTGGGTAGAATTATGCATACCTAAAAAATAATTTGCAAACAAAGTTGTTGAGTCATAAATAAAACTGACTCAGGAGAACATGATTTTCTAGAATCTTACAAATCCATTTTATTTATTTAGGTATTTATGTATGTATGTATGTATGTATGCATGTATGCACTTATGTATGTATGTATATATGTATTTAAAGTTTTTATTTATTTATTTTGAGAGAGAGAGAAAGAGAGAGAGAGATGGGGAGAGGCAGAGAGGGTGGGAGAGACAGATAATTCCAAGCAGATTCCTCACCATCAACACAGAACCTGGTGCTGGGCTTGAACTCACAAACTGTGAGATCATGACCTGAGCTGAAATCAAAAGTCATATTCTTAGGTGAGTGAGCCACCATGCACTCATTATGAATCCATTTTAAAGCAAGTTTTCAGTCTTATGTTTTCTTTCAAAAGTTTTTTTATTTTATTCAAAAGTACAATTTGCTGAATTTCTTTTATTAGTTCTCTTTTTGCAGCCTAGTATAGTAGGTGCTTCTAATATATTACAATATGTGACCAAATTTGATTATTTTTGATAAATATATATAATATATATGTATAAGTATATAAAATATATATATAATGCTTATTTTCCAGTTCCTCATTGCCACAACATTTTTTCCACTGTTTTGATATTTTGTCTATTTTCTTACTTATGGATTATGTTCAGCTAAAAATACACTGAAAACATATGATTCCTGTTATACCCTAAAAAATATTTGAAATATTATGGTACAGACTTCTGGTGTGAGCAATATGGTACACACTTGTTTTTGTCTGCCTCCACTAAGTACAATTATAAACCCTGGAAGTAACACAAAAAAAGTAACAAAAGGAGATTTCTGAAAGACCTAACATATCAATAATTCCCTTAAATGTAAATAGTGTAAATACACCAATTGAAAGACAGAATTGATTTTGTTTAATCAAATTTTTTAATGTTTATTTATTTCTGAGAGAGAGACACACACACTGAGCATGAGTGGGGAAGGGGTAGAGAGAGAGGGAGACACAGAAACCGAAGCAGGCTCCAGGCTCTGAGCTGGCAGCACAGAGCCCAACGCGGGGCTCTGACCCACGAACATGACCTGATCCAAAGTCAGATAATTAACTGACCAAGCCACCCAGGGGCCCCCAGAATTGATTTAAAAAACATAAACCATTACAGTCAATTCTCATATGCAGAGCAGTTATGTTCTATAAAGTCACTGTAAATATTAAACCATTGCTTCTAGGAGAAATACAAAGTTAGGTTCTTGTAAGCTTTGAGTCACAGATTTTTGTTAACTGATTAAACATAATCTTGTTTTATCTGTGTTTCTCTTTAAAGACACCTTATTTAATATATATTGTTGACTCACTGGCATTGAACCCATGGCCAACAGTATTCTAACTTACACCTGAATGATGCTTATCTAACATGTAATTCCTCTACAAGGCATTTCAGAGCCTTCTTATATTTAGGAACACTAGCACTCAACATGATGTGATGCTTGGCCATTATAAACAGTAAAATCACCAAGAAGCACAAAAATGCAAAACTAAAATGTAGCACTAAATAAAGCATAAAAAAGATACTTGTTTACAAGAGAGCCCAGACAAGAATATAGAGCCTCACCTTATTCCACTTCAGCTGGAATGTACATGTTGGATGACAAGATTTTTGCACTCTGCATATGTCTACAAATGGCTATGAAAATACTATAGGTATTATTTTTGGTGTTATAAATACATTCTAGCAAGTAGGTGAATTTGGAATTTGGAATAATAAAGATCGTCTGTACTTGCTGTTTAAAAGAAACTCAAGTAGGGGCACCTGGGTGGCTCAGTCAGTTGGGTGTCCGGCTTTGGTTCGGGTCATGATCTCACAGTCCGTGAGTTCAAGCCCCGCATCAGGCTCTGTGCTAGCAGCTCAGAGCCTGAAACCTGCTTTGGATTCTGTGTCTCCCCCTCTCTCTGTCCCATCCCTGCTCACACTCTGTCTGTCTCTCTCAAAATAAAATAAAAAACAAAAATAAATTAAAAGAAACTCAAGTGAATTTCACTGACATGGGGTTATTGCAAGCAAAAAGATGGAAATGATATACTGTGCAAAAATTATTTTTGTAGTTTATATTTATTTTGATAAAGAAAGAGGGTCCCAAGCAGACTCTGCACTATTAGCTCAGAACCTGACACTGCAGGGTTCAATCTCAGGAACCCCGAGATCATTACCTAAGGTGAAATCAAATGTTGGATGCTTAATTCACTGAGCCACCAGGTGCCCATCCAAAAATTATTATATTAAAAAAAAGATACCAAACAGGTGTGGCTTTGTTAAAACAGATAAAATAGACTTCAGAACAAAGAAAATTACTAGAGACAAAGTTGTATAATGGTAAAGGACCAATACACCAGAAAGATATAATGATCATAAATGTATATGCACCAAGTAACAGATTCTCAAAATACAAGAAACAAAAATTGATTGAGCTTAAAAGAGAAAAAAGAAGTCTGCAATATTATTGCAAACTTTAACACCCCTTCTTTACAAACCATAGAACTTCTACATAAAACATTGGCAATAAATCTCAACAGTACAAACAACAGAATCTGATTGACATATATAGAATACTCCAGCTAATAACAACAGAATACACATTTTTTCAAGTGTCCATGGAATATTCACCAAATTAGACCATATCATGGTAATAACACAAACCCTCAAAAATGTTAAAGAAATGAAATCATAGAGAGTATGTTCTCTGACTATAAAGAAATCAAACTGGAAATTATTAACAGAAAGATAAAAGGAAAATCCCTAAATATTAAGACATGTAAAAAGCACACATCTAAAATAGTCTGAGGGTCAAAGAAGATGTCTCAAAGGAAATAAAGTATCTATAGAAGTTAATGAAAATAAGCAAGAAAATATATAAATATGTGGGATACAGCCAAAACAATCTTGGGGTACTTATATTAGGAAGTATTAATTTTATACATCATATTAATTATGTAAGTTCGTATCTAGAATAAGAAGATCAGATTAACCCAAAGCATGAAGAAGAAGAAAGGATATAATAAATATAGGAGTGGAAATCAATAAAATTCAAAATAGAAAATCAGCAAAACAAAAAAATCTGTTTTTTCAGAAAAAAAAATCAGTAAGGATGATAATCCTCTGACAAAACTAGCAAAAATAAAATGAAAGAAGACATAAGTAACCAACAGTGGAAATAAAAAAAGGGCTACCACCATAGATCCTACAGCCAATAAAAGAATAATAAGGGAATGCATTATACAAATTTACAGGAAAAATTTTTTTTAAATGTAGATAAAATAGACTAATTTCTTGAAAACTACAGACTACTAAAAACTTAACCAAAATGAAAACCTAGGCTGAATACTGCAAATGGTTAAATGTTTAAAGAGATTGAAATTGTAACTAAAAAGCTCCCAAGAAATAAATCCCCATGTCCAGAGGGTTTAACTGGGGAATTTTACCAATATGTATAATAAATAACCAACACCAATATTATACAAAGTAACAGAAAAAAATGGAAGAGAAGAGAATAGTTCCTAACATAGCTTATGAAGCCAGAATTCTGCTGATACCAAACAAAACCACACAAAGACAGTACAAAGAATGAATACTACAGAGCAATGTCTCTCACGAACTTAGATGTAAAAATCCATAACAAAATATTAGCCAGTTGAATCCAACAATATATTGAAATAATTACGCATCATGACCGTGTGGAATTTATTCTAGCTTTGATGGCTCAACATCGAAAATCCAGCATTGTAATTGACCATATCAACAGGCTATAAAAGAAAAATATGATTATATCAATTGGCACAGAAAAAGCATTTGATAAAATCCAACATTCATAATAAAAGCACATCATGAAGAGAAAAGATTTATCTCAATAAAGAGCATCTACCAAAATCCTACTGCTATATTTTTTTGTGTGTATGAAAGACTGAATGGTTTGTTTTTTTCGATTGGTAAGAAAGCAAGGGTGGCCACTCTCACCACTCCTGTTCAACACAGTGTTGGAAATTCTAGCCCTAAAATAAGGAAAGGAAGAGAATAAAAGGCATAAAAATTGGAAATGAAGAAATAAGCTATTCCTATTGGCAGATGACATAATTGTCTACATTTTAACAAATCCTAAGAAAGTTATACACACAAAAATATTTTTAGAACTAGCAAGTGAATTCAATAAAGCTGAAGAATATAAATTCAATACACGAAAATTGATCACATTTCTACATACTAACAATAGATACATAAAAATGAAAATTAAAAATCCATTATAATTGAAAAAGATGCTCTCCTTGACAAAACTTTACTTAAGCTCCTCTGAGCCCTCTTCCTGACTGGGCCTCACTGTTGGCCTGCCTGTGGCAAAGAATCCTGCTAAAGTCAATTTACAAAGAATCCTCCTGCCCTTGATGTCTGATCACTGTTGACATCTGATCAAGTTCGACACCCCTCACTATTGATGTATATGTATGTCCTTGTCCAGATATTAGTAAAAGTCCCATTAGGCCAGTTTAGCAAGAATTCCCCTATCCTTGGAGTCTCCTCTTAATAATTTACTATCCATTGACCCCCTCATTCTGTTTATTGGCTATAAATTCCTGCTTGTTTTTGTGTTTGGAGTTGAGCTCAATCTTTCTCCCATATTGGAATACAGTTGACCTTTTTTGCAATTATTTTGAATAGAGTCTTCCTTATCATGTTAACAAGCATCAGAATAATTTTTCTTGTACACAATCGCTCCAAAAGAAAATAAAATACTTAGGTATATACCTGAAGATAAACAGAAAATATACAGGATTCATACACTGAAAAATGCTATCTTTAATATTATTTTGAGAAATGTTTTATTACCTGACTAGGGCATTTTGCTAGATCTTCATGTATTTCATGACAGAGGAGGAATGACAGTTTCACAGATGGAAGAGCTACTGAGTTAATTGGAACACAATTCTGCACATGAATTATCATTTGCAGAAATGATGAGGGATTCACAGCCATTCTTTTCTCTTAGCTGCCCCTCCCACTCTAGTTTAATAATTGGATTTATAAGAAGTTGGCTGAAAGCTGGATGCAGCTTTGGTATTCCACATAATGCATTTGGGAAACACTTGTCACTCTCATTGGACCCTGAAACACATTCACGTAGTGAACAGAAGTCATTGCTATTAGATCATGCAACTAAAGCAAAACATTCTGATCAGTGGTATTCTAGACACCAAGTCATAACAAACTTGCAATTATACAAAACCTGAAAGATTAGAGAGCTATGAATAATGGAATTTTATCCATGTGCCAGACACACTGTATGTTTTTTGGGGGTGGTGGTGGTGAATGATTTCTGTTCTTGGACTTTGAGAATAACATTGTCTTTGGGATTCTGAGAAATAAGAAAAAAAATCTAGGAGCATAAATTCTTAGTATGTTTTAACACTGCCAAAATCTCTCTATGGGCCTAAAATAAACCTGAGTTCTTTAAGGTTTCCTGTATGACATGGAATTAATAATATGCATTATCTATAGGCTGAGTTCACAAGAAGAAACATGCATTATAGAAATGAATTATTCTGCTTTATGTGTGTCATCATTGACAGTACTATGTATCTTTTTCCATCAGAATTTTCTAGGTAATAGAGGCTTTTACAAGGCTTTATATTAACATTTACAAATGATAGTAAGAGTGTCTGATAAATTTGGCATTGAAGGAGACATAGAGTGGGTTATTCTGAGAAAAGTCGTTCAAGACCATGATTTCCCACAGACGTACAAATCAAGTCATTTCAGGATTATCTCTTGAGGAATGGCTTATCTTAAAAAGAATTCATAGATAACGATATTTAAGGCTGTCCCAGTTTACTTTAAAGTTAGGTAATTTGACCATAGCAGATATATTTTCAGTGTTCTCCCTAATTTTATTGTTGGTTTCTCTTTTCTCTCAATCCCTATCTCCTAGGATCTCTCTCTTTCTCTTTTTCTGTCTCTCTGTCTGTGTTGCTGTCTCTGTCTCTGTTGCTCTCTCTGTCTCTGTTGCTCTCTCCCTCTCTCTCTGTCTCTCACATACACACACACACACACACACACACACATACACAGAAAAATGAAAAGTTTGCTAGAGATAGTGTTCTGTCTCAATTCATTAAAGTGTAGAGACTTACACATGAAGAAGAGATTTTATGCATTGCCTTAAAATATTTTTGAAAGTTTATTTATTTTGAGAGAGAGAGAGAATAGAGAAAAAGAGCAGGGGAGGGGCAGAGAGTGAGGGAGAGAGAGAGAATCCCAGGCATGCTCTGCACTGTCAGTGTGAAGCCCAATGCGGGACTCGAACCCCATGAACCTCAAGATCATGACCTGAGTCGAAACCAAGAGTCAGATGCTTAACTGACTGAGCCACCCAGGTGCTCCTCTACCCACTATTCTAAGATTAACTCTTCTCATAGTTAATCTTGTAATGAGCAGTGTAGCAACATTTCCAGTTTCATGACTTCTTGTTTTCCCTTTTTTCCTCCTGTTATTTGTTATATTTGGGAACAAGTGAGCATGTTGGTTTTCCTGAAACCTATCAATATGGCTTGTTGTGACCTAGTCATTAATGAGAAGCACATACTCTACAGCAGATTTTCAACTGGCTATGGAGGAAAAGAATAGTTGAATCACATGGAACCATTTCCTAACTACAGAGACTATAGAGAAAATCTCCCTTAAAGATTCTATAGCTGTTTGGCGATCAGCAACAAGTGAACAGGGACCTTGCCTTCCTTGATTACTTTTTTCCTGGAAATGTAACCAGCAGATGGAGAATGGGAGAGAAGAAGCAAATATCATCTCTCTTTTCAGGCCAAGAAATACCACTGTTATGATCTAATGGTACTAAAATGAATACCCTATTCTCATGTGTACTGGGGCACAAGGGAGATTAAGAACTATCCCTGTACACACAACATGAGCCCATTAACATTTTAAATGCCATTTCTTAAGGTGGAGAAAAGTAAGTCATCAATAATAATATTGATCCAAACATAACATGAACTCACTGTTAGGAAAGTTGCCTTACAACTTAGGCCATGCTGTTCTAATTTCCATATTATTTAGGGTTCCCATCTCAATGGTGCTCAAGAGAAAAAAATAAATGTGCATTGAAATGAAACAAATAAGGATTCAAATATTTATTCTCCCTGAAGAAAGGTGGCTGTTGTAAATGTATTTGTGTTTTTATTTCTCAGTCAAATTGGAATTCAATTTTTCTAGAATAATTTAAAACACACACACACACACACACACACACACACAAACAGCTGGAATTTCAGACATGAGTTCAAATTCTCCATCCTCAACCAAGTAGTGTGTGACTCTGGAAAATTAAGTTAAGCTCTCTAATAGAAAATCCATTTCCTCATCAGTAAAATTAGAATACTTATTTGAAAATGCTTATCACAGCAACTGAACAAATTAAACACTCGATAAATGGTAGCTATCATATTTATATAAAATTATCTCTGTAGGATACTAGCCATTGAGTCAATATATATTTAAATATGCGTTTGATTAAAATGGAAGGTTGTTGATTTAATTTAAAAGTTAATTTAAGATAAAACAAACACAAATGCCTACTATTGAGATATTTACTAATTATAGATTATTCTAGGTTTGTTGCTAAAGAAAGCTGAAATTAAGTGATAGAGGAATTAATTTTGATAAATCATTATTTTTTTCCATTTCAGCACATTATCATGAGATAAAAATAATAAAACACTCATATCTACCCTCCAAAAACATAAAATATGATTCAATAATTGTATTCAGATTATTGATTTGCATTTTGTCTTCTTGGGGGAAAATTTATCAGTATGTGACATGAATCAAATAACATTAACAAGTCTCATTTGATCCAGCCTGCTGATGCTTATGAAATGCTAATATATTTCAGAAAAGGGAATAAAGGCAAGTGTAAAACGCTAAAATAAGACAAATATGAAAGAAATAACTTTTCTAGGGAAACCAAATAACTTTTTTTTGAAAGAAAAAAGAAAGCCCTTCATTGGTCATATCTTGGAAGAGTGTTGTTACTTACCATCCTCTGTTCATCATTATTTCTTCAAAATGCATGGTACAAAAATAAATAAATAAAATGTAGCTGCTCATTGACTACCAAGGAATCTTAGAGGTTGAATCTTGGGTACAATGAGTTTCTATTTTTATCCTCATCTCTAAGAACTCCATTTGATTGCAGCCGCTCTGGAAAACAGTGTGGAGGTTCCTCAAAAAATTAAAAATAGACCTATCCTATGACCCAGCAGTAGCACTGCTAGGAATTGACCCAAGGGATACAGGAGTGCTGATGCATAGGGGCACTTGTACCCCAATGTTTATAGCAGCACTTTCAACAATAGCCAAATTATGCAAAGAGCCTAAATGTCCATCAACTGGTGAATGGATAAAGAAGTTGTGGTTTATATACACAATGGAGAACTATGTGGCAATGAGAAAGAATGAAATATGGCCTTTTGTAGCAATGTGGATGGAACTGGAGAGTGTTATGCTAAGTGAAATAAGCCATACAGAGAAAGACAGATACCATATGTTTTCACTCTTATGTGGATCCTGAGAAACTTAACAGAAACCCATGGGGGAGGGGAAGGAAAAAAAAAAGAGGTTAGAGTGGGAGACAGCCAAAGCATAAGAGACTCTTAAAAGCTGAGAACAAACTGAGGGTTGATGGGGGGTGGGAGGGAGGGGAGGGTGGGTGATGGGTATTGAAGAGGGTATTTTTTGGGATGAGCACTGGGGGTTGTGTGGAAACCAATTTGACAATAAATTTCATAAAAAAAAAAAAAGAACTCAATTTGCTTCCAGTGGTTTAGTTGAATCTAAATTGAAAAGGAAAAAAAATATTTTATAGGAAAATTTCATCTTTGTGCCTGAAAAAATCCTCAAGTTAGTACTTTGGAAGAACTGAAAACTACAGAGAATTTTTTATTTTGAGAGACTTTACTTTTCAATCAGTTTTAGAAACAGTAGTAGGCAAAAATCATCATCATCATCATCATGTTTTAATGTGTTTGTACTCATAAATGGTAAAATAAACACACGCGTTCTGCTTGGTTTTATTATCGATATTATTTGTTCTCTTAATCTTAATGAAGAAATGGAAGTCATTTCTCCCTCTAACCTTCTTCCCAGCTTAGATATAATGTAGACAACTCTGGTACTGTCTTTTAGCACGAGGGGACCTGACCAAGTTTTGTAAAAATGTGAACATAAACAAGTAAATAATAGAACAGTGAGGGATGAAAATAATCTCCCAAAACACAAACATTTCCAAAGTGTTGTCTTCCTCAACTTGGGAATGAAATTTTACCTGCCTGTGTTTTCTTAGTAATTCACTGTCAACAATTCAGGGTAGAATTGAGCCTAGATTGGAAGTTGGGAGACCTGGGAGTCCCTTTTTTGGCTTCTAATAATATGGCATACGATTGGAGATGAGGCACTACTTTATAAAATATCATAAAATTTTAATGTCAAAATGTCTGGTGTGTAGCCAAAATTATGAAGTATACATATGAAAATAATTGGTGGTCTCAGGTGGGTTTCATACCAAAAACTGAGCAAAATTTGATTTGCTCTGAGCACCGTATTTTCAGTTTTCATTTTCCTTTTATATAAACATCTAGACAAGCTCTTCAGAGAGCACCTCTAACACTGCTCTAGTTTAGAAATAACAGAGCAGATGATTTCATATCTTATTTTAGCACTTAAACCACACAGCTGCATTCCCTATGCCTTTTTTTTTATTTCTGGAAAAGAAAAACCTGCTCTTAAATAGCAGTTATGTCATATTTATATTCTTCAGACACATAAATGCACCAACAGCTCTTGGTTTCTATACGTTTGGGGTGGGGGGTAAAGTATCTATTCCCTGGGAAGTAGAGCACCTTCATTTTATGACCTGAGCAGTAATGGCTACCTCTGTTTTAATCAGATCTCCACAACTGTGATATTCTTCACTATTAGCCCTCTCATCACGAGGAAATGAAATACTCACCATTAAGTCTTTCTTGCCATCTCTTTCTTTCTATCGGGTAATTGTTAAGCCTCTCCTTACACTACTTTCTCAGAGTTTGTTGCTATAATAGTTTTCTATTAATAGTTTTCTATTAATAGTTTCTATTAATAGTTTCTATAATAGTTTTCTAGTTCAGAGAACTTCATTTGGGCTTATCTTCCCTGCTGCATTTCTTCTAGACTCACTCAGGTGCTCCTTTGTAAGTTCCCCACAAATAGGTCTAGTCTAGTCAACCCTGTTCATATCAAAAACTAATTTTCACCTTTGACCTGTTTTTTCCTATACAGCAAGATAGTATGGGAGCTGCTTTATAAGGATTAGAGGGAGTAATTGTCTACAGAGGACTAGACCCTTCCTAACATCCCAGATATCTCTTATAATGGGGACACCATAGCCACACAAGAAGTCTTATTCCAATTTTGGCCAGCCTTTGTTAATAGGAAGATTTTTCTTTCAGTTTGCCAAAATTCATTTCTGTGAAGCCTTTATTCATTGGTTCTCATTTTTCTGTCTGTGTCCAATCAGAAATACGTCTAATCTGGTTTCCACATGATAGCTCAAGGGAGCTAGCAAGCCCTGGTGTCCCATTTGGACCCTAAGAGGAAGGGGTAACACGTAAGGGCTGTAAAACAACCCAGCATATACAGCCTATGCCACTTTGTCTTGTTATTTAACAAAGAAATGTTAACAGCGTGTCTGATTCCTTGTTTATGTTATTGTTTATAGTTGGGAGTGACTCTGACTGAAATACAAGCAGAGTAGGATGTCTGTGTTCATCGGGTAGGACTGCCACAACTAAATACCACAAATTCAGTGGCTTACAAACAAACAAACAAAAATACCCAGAAAGGTATCGTCTTACATCTTTGCAGACTAAAAGTCTGCGATCAAGGGTTCAGCAGCATTGGTTCTATCTCTTGGCTATGAAAGAAAATCTGTTCTAAGTTTTTCTCCTGGCTCCTGGTGGCTTGCTGGCAGTCTTTGGTGTTCTTGGTCTTATAAACATATTACTTCACTCTCTATCTTCTGGTCTGTTCTATGTCCAAAGTTCCCTTCTTCATAAGGACATCAGTCATATTAGATTAGGGCCCAGCATAATGACCTCAACTTAATTTGATCATCTATAAAAACTTTATTTCTAAGTCTCATTCTGAGGTTAGAACTACAACCTATGAATTTTAGGGAAACACAATTCAATATGTATAATGATTGAGTGTGGGTGAAATGGTAGATCTAATAGACAGTAAATGTTTGATAAATATTTTCTAGTATTGTTATCGCGATTGTTTAGGGTGAGCAAATTTAATATTGGAGCCATTGGTGCAGGACATGTCCCTCTGATTATGTGCAGTGGTGTGGACTGCCATGACCCTGGCTGCAGAACTCCAGATATATTCTTCTGCTAGTTCTAGCAGGACCCATACTTCAGGTAAGAGCTTGTCATTCAAGCAGAGGACTGCAAGGTGGGAACTTTTCTTCTGACAGGGAGTGGAAAGATGGGCTATGCATTAAGACCTGATATAAAGCTAGAATTCACCTGTACAAACCACTAGTCATGAATTCATTTGTAAGTGGGAGTCACTTCTCCATATTATTGTGCTAGTTGCTGGTCACCATGGACATAGATAGCCCTGCCACATTTGTAGCCCCATTTCTAGGATAACAACCCAAGTAGTTCCAGTAGTTCCTTTGTGTAGTATGGTTTATTTCTCATCAGCCAGTTTGCTTTTCTCTGAATATGATCCACTTGGACTATAATCGTTTTAAAAGAAGGCCCTTGATTTGGAAATAAGACTTACATAGAGTGGAGATAAAGTATGATTTTTCTGGACATTATACTTCTTAATATTTGTTAGATACCTTTGTTTCCTTTTTAGAAAGCAGATATAGTAGAATCAATTTATGGTGTTCTTTGATGCTTGCTCATTAATATCCCATGTTTGTGATAATGAAAGTGTATATGACAGTGAAACAGATCTATAGGAGAGGAGAGAGATAATAGTGATGATAATAATGATGATGATGATGATGGTGATGTGGTGATAATGGCAGTGATGATGGGGATTATGATGCTGATGCTGATGACAGATGGATAGATAGATAAATGGATAGAGAGATGATACATAGATAGACTAGGAGAATTGTTATAGGAAATTGGATTAAGTCATAGTCATTGGAAGCCATTTCAGGAAGTCTGAAATCCATAGGACAGGCCATCATGAAAGGCAGACTAGAAACTACTGCAAGAGCAGTTACTGTAGTCAACAAGCAGAATTTCCTTTCTCAAGAAAATCTCAATTCTGTTCATGCCTTTCATCAAATTGAATGATGCCCATCCAGATTAAACAAAGAATCTTCTTTACATAAAGTCAACCAAATGCAGATATGAATCACATTTGCAAAATATCTTCACTACAACATCTAAACTAGTGTTTGGTTAAATAACTGGTTACTATTGCATAGTCGAGTTGACACATGAAACTGACCACCACAGAGACTAATTCTCACCCCCAAAATTATTCATGGCTGCCTGGAGAGTCATATTCAGTGGGATTCTGAGGTTGTGTCTAGCCTCAGTAGTAAGAGTACTTAGCAATACCTGTCAAGGGCAAGGGAAAGGGGAAAGGCTACATATAGCATTTCCTTTTCCTAATCTAGTAACAGAAATAGATAAACACTAGTTGGGTGCCTGGGTAGTTCAGTCAGTTAAGCTTCCGACTCTTGACTTTGTTTCAGGTCATGATCTCACGGTTCTTGAGTTCAGCCACCACATTGAGCTCTGTGCTGACAGCACGGAGGCTGCTTAGGATTCTCTCTCCCCCTCTCTCTGCTCCTCCCCCACTGATGCATTCTCTCTCTAAATAAATAAGTAAACTTCAAAAAATATATACATAAACACTAGTAATATATAGTCAACTGTGATTAGTATCATAACAGAGAACTCAAAGTACTACACTATCAAGAAAAATGCAGCTGTACATCATGATGTAAACACAGTTTCTCTGGGGTAATACAATGTATAATTAGTTTTTCCAGTAGCCAATCTTTAAAGTAGAATATACAATTTAGTAAATTCATTGAACAGTAAAAAATAATATTTAAGACACCTAAAAATAGAATAGAGAGATGAAAGATGAATTACATTTTCTCTAGATGCTCACAATATATCGATAGTAAAAATACCTAAATGATATACAGTTATAGTATTTATTTATTTATTTATTTATTAATTTATTATTTGTTTATTTTAAAGTTTTTATTTATTTATTTTGAGAAAGAGACAGTGCATCCACAGCGGGGGAGGGGCAGAGAGAGAGGAAGAATCCCAAGCAGGATCTGCACTATAAGTGTAGAGCCTGATGTGTGGCTCAAACTCACGAACTGTGAGATCATGACCTAACTGAAATCAAGTCAGATGCTTAACCAACTGAGCCACCCAGGCACTCCCAGATAGATTATTTAAATTAATATTTATAATCAAACTCATTATGTTTCAAGTATATGACTGATACATTTGGAACGTTCAATGTATATTGGATGGTTCATGACCAAATAACAGTGTAATAGATGAGAAGTAAAATTCTGACCACCAGAGAAGTTTCTGCAGGCTTCCCAGCACTTTTCCTACTCTGTGTGTACACTTTCAATGTTCAGGCTCTTCTGACCACAAACTTGGCCCCTCATATTCCTCTTCTTTATAATCTATTATGAACCTCACTTTGTACTTTGCATGTATTTCCCCGCCAAACCCCAATAATGCTCAAGGCTCTTGTCATTCTCAGGACTCTCAGGGTCCCAAGTGGACCTACCTGGATCACTGGAAGAGCCCTTATTTCTCATCTGATGGTCAGACTCCATAAGATTGGGTATCATTTCTAAAATCTTTGAATACCAGCAAAGTCTTGCTAGGCCCCAAACTTTCTGCAATGCCTATTTCAGAATATTATACTGACACATATATCCTCTTTAACTACATTACTCTGATCTTCTTCCCAGGTGTCTGATCCCCACATCCCAGAAACTCCCAAGCCTGTTTCCTCTTTAATGCTTATTTTACTTGACAAACACATCTAAATATCTACTAAGTGCATGAATGGAGAATACTGATAGTAAAATGCTTTATTGTCCTATATGCTTCAAGTTACTGGCATCTTTCCAATTCCACATCTCTTTTACCTATAACTTCTCCAAACTTAATGCCCCATATTTACCTTAAATAGATTTAATTAGTATAATGAAATGCCAATCTAAAAGATGTTTTGAGTTAGAAACAAGCTTGGAAAAGATAAACTAGTAATTCTCTACCACAGGGGTTTTGTCTCTAGGGCACATCTGGTAATGTCTGGAGGCATCTTTGGTGGTCACAGCTGGACGTGTGGATGCTACTGACATCTAGTGGGTAGAGGCCAGGGATGCTCCTTTACACCCTATTTTGTGTAGGACAACTTCTCCCACCCACCCATAACAAAGTCTCTAGCCCACAATATCAGTAGTGCCAAGGATGAGAATTCTAAAAATAACAAATTAAAGGAGACTTCTAGCTAATATTTGGTATGGTTAAGTAACAAAGATACAGGTGAATTATCAATTTACATTTTTACTAAAAAAAAAGCTTAAATTTCTGAAAGATGGATTGTTTAGCTAAAAGAACTTTCTGGGTCTAAATTGTTTCAGCAAATGTCCAGGATATAGAGGCATTTTTCTTGAATGATTTTAAATGCATTCCTGCCTGAAGGCACTGGAGAAAATACGAGAACATTTCAGGATTTTTATAACATTATTAGCATTCTGCGAACAACTGACACCAATTCACCAAATAGGCAAGCAAAACCCAGAAGATGTGTCACTGCTCTGGTTTTCTTTCACTTTTCTATTTTCTTTTACTATTTTTTTTACCATTGTTGATTTTTTTTTACTATTGTTGGTTATGAAATTATCTTCTTCATATAACCATATTATGTCTTCAGTCTCATCAGTGGAGTTTATAGTATTTAATATTACCAGCAAAATTTTGATTAACATCAAAAATCTTGGCTGCTTTTCTCAAAATTCACATTTTACTTATTACTTATTACTATACCATTTGAAATTTATTTATACTTGACTCCTTGGAGTTGGTTTGTATCCTTCAGCATTTGAGCAACAAATTATCCTTTTAGTTGATAACGATTCTAACACAACATTTACGAGAATGCAATTTCATAATATTTCTAGTGGGTGCAGACTCCCTCCCATTTTTCAAAAACTGAGAGCTCTTCCTTATGGCTATATAGTACTTCTGTGCATTGAATTGTTTGCTTATTTTACTGAAAATAGCATTTAAAAATTATTTTAAATTAGAAAATTAAGTTTACTTACACTTGATGTAAGAGAAGCACTGATTTTTTTCACTATTATAATTTAAAATACTTTTAATTAAATTATTGAAAGTTCCTGCATTAAATGATATTTGGTATTCTTTGACTATTTGGAATGGCCATTTTGAGAGGTTTTGATAGATTCTATTTTTTCCCAAGTATTAGTAATCTCTACTTTTACTTACTTACCTTGCTTCAGGAGAGAATGTCCCTTTGTATCTTGGATTATAGCTATGTATGTGCATGCCTTATCTTTCCTTTTGGATTACAAACTGCAGAGAAAAAATGTGCCCTTTTCAACCTTATATATCCTGACATAACCAAATTTCTGGAAATTAGAGCTGCATATATAACTATATGTATAAGTGAAAGTGTGTATCTTCTACATCTATAATTAAAGTGAAAATCAATTGATACTGTAATGTAACAGAAAAAAATACAGGAGTAAACCAAGAGTGTGATATGGCTCTGGCATTAATGAGCTATGTGACCTGAGGCAAGTTATCCAATCTCTTTGGGCATCAAGTCTTCTAGTCCATGTATGATATTTTTACTCAGCTGCCTAAATATAAAATGAGCAATAAGCTCTGTCCCCACTTTCTCTCAGAGATAGGAAGAATTAAAGGTCCCTTATTCAGGCAAAAATACCTGCTACTGCCAGCTTTAATCAGAGTCTCAAAGTCATGGTCTTCTCCGGAAGCTACTCTTGTAAGTGGAGAAAATAGTCTTTTAAGAAGGATCCCCAGAGTCAACTGCTTTTCTACTGGGTGTTCAACCTGGGATTTTACTAGTGTTCACTCTACAGCATACAAGGAGGTAAGTTGGTGGGTGAGTGGAAAAAGCCCATACAGGTAACTGTAAGTGTTATCCACCAACTAGGCAGAAAATCCAGGATCAGTTGGTAATTAAACTATTGTTGTTCGTCTCCAAACCCATCCTCCTATTCTCTTCTTTGTGATCTTGAAGCTGGAAGTGTGCAAACCACACTTCTCCCACCCAGCTGACTCCCTATTAAGCTCTGCTATATAGAGAGCTTTAGAGGAAGACTGGAAGGATGGAGGAGAGAAAAAGAAGTTGCTCTTTCCTGACTGCTTTCCCTTTCTGTTAGCGTCACATTGGCTGCAACACCTTGTCTAGTTTCCCGTTTTTTCTATACTCTCATTTTACCCCTCAGAGGTATCAGCCTAGTAGGCTGATGTATTCTTTCAGAGGTATTGGTATGAGCTCCAGAGGGTCCCACTCCAAGATTCTGTGTTCTGACAACCCCAACCTTATTCTTCGTTCTCCCAGCTCCAGCTGTGGTAGATGTTTCCTGCAGCTGTGATCTCAGTGTTACCTATATACCCAATTTCTCACATTAAAGGTCAGTTTTCCTGACTGGATTAAGGTGAATACAGCAGCTGTATTCAAATATCCAAAAAGGGAGATGCACAAGGCCATTAGTCAACAATGGAAACCTAAACGCACCTCTGAGATTTGAAGGTGGAACTCTAGTCCCATGATGTGTACATATGAGTGTGCATGTGTGTATGTAGGACCTGGTGAGCAAGAATAAGATAGGTCCCAGTTTATCTAAAGCCCCCAAATGCTTGGGAAGCCAAGGCAGTAACTAATACATAAACTTAAGAATTCTTCAGATGGTAAAATAGCCCAACTGCTGACATCGTACAACATCAACTCTAAATTATAGCAGTTAAAAGAAACTTTGATTCAGGGGCACCTGGGGGCTCAGTCGGTTAAACGTCCAACTTCGGCTCAGGTCATGATCTCATAGTCCGTGAATTCAAGCCCCACATCGAGCTCTGTGCTGCCAGCTCAGAGACGGGTGCCTGCTTCAGATTCTGTGTCTCCCTCTCTCTCTCCCCACTTCCCTGCTTACACTTTGTCTCTCTCTCTCAAAAATAAATAAACATTAAAAAATTGGTTTTAAAAGAAACTTAAATTCTATTAATAAATAAACTAATTTAAATAAAATAAAATAAAATAAAATAAAATAAAATAAATAAAATAAAATAATAAGGCAATGTGGGGAGAACAAAGGCTATCTTGATCTGCCATGTTTGTGAGAAGAAAAAGTTGAGGCCCAAGGTAAGAGGTAACCATGTGCAGGAGTGCAAGAAAAGTTTTAGTGCTGTAGCATCTATTGCCTTTGGACAATGCTTCCCCCTTCACCTCAGAAATTGTCAGAGACAACTAGACTACTAGGGCCTCTGTATGATAATATCAGAGAAACAAGAAAACATCTTTGAAAAGGTGAAGAAAATACGTATGGACTGAGGTGCCACCTTCTGGCATTTATTCCTTCTTTCCCTCCTTTCAACCCTAGGCTTGATGGGTTACAAATCCAAAGTGACTGCCTTCACCCACTGTTTCTGTTTTGAAAGGAGAAAAAAAATAGAGATGAAAACTTGCTGAGAGTAATTGCCTAGGAAGTGGAAACAAATAAGCATGGTAAATGGTGGTCTTGCCATTCCTGGATCCATCCTAGGAAACAGAGGGACAAATAGTAAGATTTACACTGAAGAATCAATAAATGTAAGATATAAGAATTCTCCCAGAAAGCAACAGAAAAGGAAAAAAGGGAGAAAATGTAAAAGATGAGCTAAATGATTAGGGAAGTAGAAGTGGCAGATATGTTTGAGAAATTGAAAAAGATAAAATAATTAGTATGAGTCTTAAGTTATGGTTATTCATAATAAAAGCACAAAAATGTACAACTTTTAATCAAAGAAGAAAAATCTGTCTCCACTGGTGGCAGGGGTGGGGATCAGGGAAAGACAAAAAGCACAGCATGTAGAAATATGAACTAAGATGACAAAAATAAATCATAATATAATAACAAATACATATATATATATATATATATATATATATATATATATATAAATGTGCTAGCTCACCAATGAACAGTCATTAAAAACTCAATAAATTCTCAAATACCCAAATCACATATACTGTTTTTGCTCACAATGAAATAAAATTAAGAATTAAAAACAGATTAGTGACAAAAACCAATATACAGAAATTAAATAATATCTCATTGAATAATTCTTGCATTTAAAGGAAAATTAACATCTGTTTAAAGGTGAATAATGATGAGAACACTGTATGATAATTTTTTGAGACACAGCTAAAGCTGTATTTAGAGGGAACTTTAGAGCTTTAAAGACATTTACTGTAACACGGGAAAGGCTAAAATAGATAAACAAAAGGTTCAACTATAGAAAGTGGAGAAAAATCAGTTTAACTCAGACTGAGGAAGCTATGAATGAGTATCTCTGGTTAGGAGAAATGGGTTCAAATGTGGAGATTTGGTCTCAAGAGGCTTAGTAATTAGAAAAAAGTGAAAGATCAAAGCTGGAGTCCAAGTCAGAATGACTGGGGGATGAATCTGTATGTAAGAAAAGGAACATCTTTAAGTTCTTCATAGAAACACCATTTTGATGTGACGAAGGAGCTCGGCACACAGGGTGTGAAGACCAGTGCTAGTAGTCCTTGAGTGTTACTGAGATCTCTGGTGTCGCCCACGGCTAGGACTACATCTCCCATCTACTGCTAGCTACATGTGACCTAAATAACTAAATCACTTCTCCTTGGGGAACAATAAAAAGTAAATCTTTAATGGGTCAGATGTTGCGTACTGAAATCATGTGGCATGTAAACAACTCCCTTGGAAGAATTCAGTCTACAAAATTCTTAAGAAATTTCCTTCTAGATCAGTTTAATGCGCCTAGTTTGGAAAATTAGATTTTACCTGTCATATTTTGAAGATGTGAATCCTCCAATAGAACAACTGCTTTGAAACAATGAGGACAATTTTGGCGTTTACTCAAAGCTCTTACCTTAGAAATAATATTCTCATTTCATTTGTAAATTTCAGATTAATATTTACCTATTAAATTTACCATATGGTTGTTTTGGTTTTTTCATTAATTTTTTTCTAATGTTTATTTATTTTTTAGAGAGAGAGAGAGAGAATGAATGGGGGAGGGGGAGAGAGAGAGAGAGAGAGAGAGAGAGAGAGAGAGAATCTGAAGCAAGCTCCAGGCTCTGAGCTGTCAGCACAGAGCTGGATACGGGGCTTGAACTCGTGAGCCACAAGATCATGACCTGAGCCGAAGTCTGAAGTTCAACCAACTGAGCCACCCAGGTGACCCTGTTTTCTTGTTATTTTTTAATAGATTAGATTAAATTTTCCTAAACTTGCCTGGTCATAAGAAATATCCAGACTGATTGTTAAAAATACAGATTTCAGTGTCCTGCAGAATAAAAATCTCTAAGAAAGGGACCTGGAAATCTTACTTTTAATAAAGACCTTGTAATTCTTTATACTTGGAGTAAGTTAGAAATATCAGTAACTGGTTAAGAGGAAAGAACCCTAGATGGCTTCAGAATATCTGATAGCCATGCTGAATCCCCCGGGAATGAATTCTCTGTCCTGTAACACTTCATTTGTTTTTAAACTGTGTACAAATTAGCAAATTCAGTATATTCATAGAACAAAGAATAAATGGGCCCTCATATGAAGCAGAGTAAGTGTGGTACATTTAAAGATATATCAATCTGCTCACACCCAGTTTCTAAGCGAATGCTAAAATGATCAGCAACCAATAGAGGTTCTCCAGGTCATGGCAAGACATGTGTGATACAAATGTTCTGTGAACTTCAGGTATTGAGCAAAGGGGCTAAGAGCACAGTCTCTAGAATCAGTTTACCTAGGTTAAATCTCAGCTCAACAATTTACTTGGTTGACCTTTGGTAAGTTACTTCTCCTTGCATCTGTTTCCTCATCTGTTAAAAGGTGATAATAGGCTCCACTTCATAAGATTGTTATGAAGATTGAATATAATAATTCATGTAAATTATTTAGAATAGTAAGCATTATATAAATGATTCTTTTTATTACTACTACTATTACTATTTATTTATTTATTTATTTAAGTTTTCATTATTTATTTTGGGAGGTGGGGGAGGAAAGAAAGAGAAGGAGAGAAATTCCCAAGGAGGCTCCTCACAGCATAGAGCCTGATGTGGGGCTTGATACCATGAAGAGTGAGATCATGACCTAAGTTGAAATCAAGAGTCAGTCACTTATTCTACTGAGCCACCCGGGCACCCCCCATGCATTTATTTTTAAAATATTTTCAGAGCATATCTATACATTTGAAGGATTTATATACATTTAATCCAAAATCCAGGTATTGTACTAAGTACTTTATATTGGTTATCTTACTTAATTGGCACAAGAGTCATTTGTGATTATTTTTAGCCCAATTTTATAGGCTAAAAACTGAGGCTCAGAAATTTAGATAGTCAATCTAAAGTCATATAATTACAAAAAGGGGGTTGAAGCCAAGTGTTGATTATTCATTGCTAAGAGAACATTACAACTGGGGATAACTAGCATTATGAGCCCAGATGACTACACATTTCTTAACCTCTTACAGTTAAGTTACTTTTCTCAAGCTTTTAGCATTGGCTAGTTTGTGCATAACTGGGTGCTCTTTATTAGTAGTTTTGTTTGGCTTGGAATATTTTCATTAGTTTACTTTTCTCGGGTTTCATTCTATGAGAGCATTTTCCTGGAAAATGGTAAAGGATGTAGTGCTATTTAAATAAGGGTAAAAGCAGCTTAAAGGGATCATCTCTGTAAGAGTTGATATTTAAATGAAGCAGTCCTTTGGAACTGGCTGAGGAAAGGGCTCAAAGTTTGAAAGAAATTTTAATTGAGAACTACGGGTTGAGAAGGCAAGGCTTTAGAGCCTCCTTGAATAAAACGTGGACTTGGTCAACAAGGGTAGAAATACGAATGTGATGTGTACTTTACAGAAGACCTATGAAAATGGAAACGACATTTTTTTGTTTTTAATTTGAAAATATCATGCAAGTTTCAATACAGAAGTGACAGGACCTCAAAAGAAATGCCAGGGTCAGAGAACTTGCTTCCAAAGAATTTGTCCATGGAGGATGAGAGCTTTCATTGCACTTGGGTTTCACCTAGAAACTTATCTCAGTTGACCCCTTGTGCCCTGCATTCATGAGGAATGTCATAAAGTCAAACCAGAGGATTTTGCAATAATTTCTAAGAAAAGAGTACATAGTGCATTTCAGAATTTATTTTACATTCAGTATGTAAGTTGTCATTTGAGTATTTAGAGACCCTCAAGTTCCTGAACACAAGGATCACTGACATTTGTAAATAGAGAAAAATGTAGTGTGGCTGATCTTTTCCACTTATTCAAAAAGCTTGCACTTTTTGGCAGAAAACTATGAATAAGCTTTAGGAATATGCAGCTATTGTTCTTGTACTGTCCGTAATTTAATATATACTTAAAATAGCTGCTTATTTTTCTCTCGTATCATCATGAAAAAAGGCAGAAAAGCTGTTCTATAGACTGAAATATGGATGCACTTAATAGGTTAAGCTACTTTAAGATTAGATGGCACATGCTATTCATTCAAGCACTAGATGTTTTTTTTTTAATTTTAAGATGCTACCAACAGATAAACTTGCATATTTGGATCTACAAAGGGCTATTTCTGTTTGTTTTGGCAACAAACATCACCTGTGAATTAATGTTTTATTTTTATAGAGGTTAATATCTAGATTTTATCCTGAAGAGTCTTGGTTTTTGTCCATTTATAGTTTTATGCCCTAATAGCATTTGATAAATTATAAATATGAAGATATATTTTGTAATTGGTTATAAAATGTCATTTTTTATTTTAATTTTTTGGTCTCATCTACCATGGCGTTTTCAGTTCTGATGCATGCTCATCACATGTTCCTTTCACATGCAGCACCAAGTTTAATTTCATGTTCCTTCTGGAGCTATATGTACTGAATAACTAATAGTAAGACCAATTTACCAATCATTTGTTACTGTGCACCCTGCTCAATATGGCATTGCCAATTGTCACCCAAAAGTGTAGGAAGAACCCTAGCGGTAAAATGGATCAGCTTACTTGATGAGAGTAAATGCATATGGCAAAAACAAGGTAGTATAGTCCATCACTGCAAGAACACTTTGATGCATGACCTGAGGCAATCCTGTATTACCTTTAAAGACTGTAAATCATAGATTTATATCACATCATAGATTTGCTAAGTTTGGTGTATGGCTGTGGTTCAAGCCCCACGTCAGGCTCCGCTCTGGCAGTTTGGGGCCTGCTTGGGATTCTGTCTCCCTCTCTCTCTGCCCCTTCCCTGCTTGCTGTCATGCTCCCTCTCAAAATAAATTAACTTATAAAAAAGTAATTGAAATGTTTCACTGGCAAAGAATAAATTTATATTGTGTCTAGATCGTCTGTCCTTGGTCAATGTTCCTACCTCTCTTTCAAAACCAAGTATCTCCAAATAGTTCTCCATGGAAAGTCTAAATCAGGACGTTTTGAAGGACAACATATAGATAAAGGGAATTATTTTTAGAGTGAGTGAGATACATAAGAGGAGCAAGACCACATGTGCGCATCAAAACCACTTCAAATTTCAATGTCTTTCCAACACCTAAAAATATTCACACAAATGAAAATAAATGTGAATTCAAAAATAAGCTTTGCGAGTTGACAATAAATCGCTTGCTATTTATAGTAAAGGCAGGAGTTTGTAAAGCTAAAGAGAAAGTTGCTCTTCTGGTACTAAAAGATGCTTATCAGACTGTGACAGGACAGGGGTTACACATTCAAATGTAACAAGATTAGGCTTTGGATTCCCAAAGGAGAAAGAATATGTTCAGCAGAAATGGTTTTTACATTGCCTGTTGGGCTGCTTTGGAATTAATTCTACTTATCTTTGGCATCAGCTGTGGTTCTGAGACTGGAGATTTTTAGACAGAAAAAAAAAATATCAGCAAAACTGTATTCTAGAATTTTCATGTTGATAAAATGCAATGTAACACGATTATGATTACACATATATATTAATTAATTTTAACGTAATTATAAAATATGGTTTTTAAACTTGATATGTTTATGTTTGTACTAAATATTAAAAAAACATAAAAATAGTTTATGCACAAAAGAAGCTACTTATATAGAAAATATACCTAATTCTCCATTATTTCCCAATACCTAATACCAAATTTTTATTTAGTAAAAGAAATTTAAGAAAAAAAATTTAAAACTGAGAAGCCTCATATTTTTGCCTGAAAAATATTTCAATATTACATTTAGCAAAACATTAATAAGTATAAAATGAATATGAACATTCACAGTAAGGTTTTATTTCTCTCTTTATTTTTCTCTCTGGCTAGTTTTCCACTTTTAGTTTCTCTTGAAGTAATGCCTTTTATAAAATAACACCAACAGGAGTGGTCCCTACCTTTTCTTAAAATTAACTATCATTACTAGGGGCACCTACGTGGCTCAGTCGGTTGAATGTCCGACTTCGGCTTGGTCATGATCTCGCGGTCCGTGAGTTCGAGCCCCGCATCAGGCTCTGTGCTGACAGCTCGGAGCCTGGAGCCTGCCTCGGATTCTGTGTCTGCCTCTCTCTCTCTGCCCCTCCCCTGCTCATGCTCTGTCTCCCTCTGTTTCAAAAATAAATAAAAAGTATTTAAAAAAATTAACTATCATTACAGAAACTCCATTTCATTAGAGTTTGATATACGCAGTACTTCAATATACATGTTACAATGGACTGAATGTGTTCTCTCCAAAATTCATATGTTGAAATCCTAACCCCCTTGTGATGATATTAGGAAAAGAGATCTTGGGGCGCCTGGGTGGCTCAGTCGTTGAGCGTCCGACTTCGCTCAGGTCACGATCTCACGGTCCGTGAGTTCGAGCCCCGCATCAGGCTCTGTGCTGATAGCTCAGAGCCTGGAGCCTGCTTCCGATTCTGTGTCTCCCTCTCTCTCTGGCCCTCCCCCCATTCATGCTCTGTCTCTCTCTGTCTCAAAAATAAATAAATGTTAAAAAAAAAATTAAAAAAAAAAAAAAAGGAAAAGAGATCTTTAGGAGGTCATGAGGACAGGACCCTCACATGTAAGATTAGTGCCCTTAGTAAAGAGACCCTAGAGAGCTCTCTCCCCTCTTCTGTCATGTGAGAATACAGCAAGAAGATAGCCATGTATGAACCATTAAATGTGCTCTCACCAGACACTAACCTGTAGGCAGCTTAGCACTTTTCAGCCTACAGAACGGTGAGAGATAAAGTTTGTTGTTTAAGCTACCTGGTCTATGGTACTTTTGTTACAGCAGCTCAAAATGGACTAAGACACATGTTTATGTTTGCATGTTTTGTTTTAACAGTTGAAGGTTATAATATATATTATCATTCAAAATCTAGTATTCTTTGTTAGGAACACTGTTTTATGTCATAAGGGTAAAATGGAAATAGTATAAAGCTGATCCATGCACAGTCCTGTCAAATTTAAAACAAAAAAAAAAATTAAATGCTTATATTTGAGAGAGAGAGAGAGAAAGAGAGAGAGAGACAATGTGTGAGCAGGGGAGGGGCAAAGAGAGACAGAGACAGAATCTGAATCAGACTCCAGGCTTTGAGCTGTCAGCACAGAGACTGACATGGGGCTTCAACCCACAAACCACTAACTTTGAGATCATGAACTGAAGTCTGATGCTCAACTGACTGAGCCACCTAGGTCCCCCCAATTTAAAAGATAAACACTAACAATGCTGGACTCTCAGAGACAACTGTGGCTGAAGACAGACTCTCTGAAACAATGTCCATGGTGCTGATGATGAAGAAAAATGACGCAGGAAGTATAGAATATTTGTCCTTTTGTGTCTGACTTATGTCAATATCATAATATTTTCAAGGTTTATCCATGTTGTATCTCTCAGAGATTTATTTCTTTTTATGGCTGAATAATATTTCATTGTATGTATTTACTACACTTTCATTATTTATTCTTCTATTGATGGGACACTTATGTTGTTCTACCTTTTGGCTATTGTGAATAATGTTTCAGTGAACCTTTGCATGTAAGCAATCTATTTGAGGCCTGGTTTTTGGTACTTTTGGATATATATTATGGTGAGGTTGCTGAGTCATATGGTACTTCTATGTTTAGCTTTTTGAGGAACCACCAGACTGTTGTCCACAGTCACTGTACCATTTTACATTTCTATCAGAATGTACTAGGGTTTCAATTTCTCCACATCATCCCTAACACTTGTTATTTTAAGTTTTTGTTGATTATAGCTACTGTTGTACAAGTGTAGTGGTATCTCATTGTGGTTTTGATTTTTATTTCCCTAATGGCTGAAGCTGTTATATTTTGATGGCTTTATTCACCATTTTTGTAGTTTGGAGAAATATCTATTTAAGTCCTTTGCCCATTTTTTAATTGGATTATTCATCTTTTTATTGTTGAGTTGTAGGAGTTCTTTATACATTTTGAATATTAAACCCTTAATAGGTATATGATTTCCAAATACTTTCTCTCATTCTGTAGGTTGTCTTTCCAATCTTTTGATCATGTCTTTTGATGCACAAAAGTTTTGTTTTTTTTAATGAAGTTCAATTTATCTAATTTTTTTCTTTTCTTCCTCATATTTTGTCAAATATCTAGTATAGGCAAATTCATAGAAAGATTAGATGATAATCAGAAGCTGAAGAGAGAGATGTATGGGAAGTTTTTGCTTAATGGCTAAAGAGTTTGTTTGGAGTGAAGAAAGTTTTGAAATGAACGGTGATAATGTCATATAATATTATGAATTCAATTAATGTCACTGAATTGAACACCTTACAGTAGTTAAAATGGTCAATTTTATGTTACATATATTTTACCACAATAAAAGCAGTAACAAAAATGAGAAAAAACATGGTGCAGAAGTAGTAATTCTCAAAATATTAAAAGACCAAGTAGCCCCAATATTTTAAAACTTTTAAAAAATGAATGAAACTCACAGTCTATTAAGTATGTGAAAAGAAGGGAAACAAACAAACATACAAGGAAGTCTATCTGGCTAATTACAAGTTTAGTGATTTCTAGGAGATTGAAGTGCCATAAAAACCTAAAGTTGTTTCTTAATTCCCTTCTTGGGGCATTCAGTAAAATTTGAACTACAATAAAGAAGTAACTTTTATAATATCATAAAAATTATGTAAATTATAATACTCAAAAAATTTCCACTTAAATAAGAAAAATTTTGTTGCTGTTGCTATTTGCCCTCTGGGGAAATAATTAATGCTTCTGTAAAGTATGGTGATTTTATATCCTGAAACTTTATAAAAATTTTTTGTTATTTCTAACATTTTTGGTGGAGTTTTTAGAATATTATATTATATTATATTATATATTATATATTATATTGTATTTACACACACATATATACACACATATATATCATAATATATAATCATATTATATGCAGAGACAACGTTACTTCTTCCTTTCTGATCAAAATGCCTTTTATTTCTTTATTTTCCCTAATTGCTCTGGCTAAGGTTTCCAGTACTGTGTTGAACAGGATTGGTAAAAGTGGACACCCTTTTATTATTCCTAATCTTCGTGGAAAAACTCCCAACCTTTCAGCATTAAGTATGATGTTAGTTGTGTGTTTATCATATATGGTCCTTATTATGTTGAGGTATGTTCCTTCTACAGCCAACTTGTTGAAAGCTTTTATTATGAAAGGGTATTGAATATCATCAAACATTTTTGTCTGCGTTTTTTAAATGATCGCTTAAAAAAATCCTTATTCTTTTAATGTGGTATATCGCATTTATTGATTTACATATGTTGAACCATCCCTGCCTCACAGAAATAAGTCCCTCTTTATTGTGGTGTATTATCTTTTTAATATGTTATTGAATTCAGTTTGTTAGTATTTTGTTGATAATTTTTGTGTTTATATTCATAGGGATGTTGGTCTATAGTTTTATTTTTCTGTTTCTTTTTTCTTTTTCTTTTCTTTTTTTTTTTTTTTTTTTTTTTTTTTTTGCAATGTTCTCATCTGGCTTTGATCTAAAGGTAATTCTGGCCTGCAAAGATGAGTTTGAGAGTGTTTCTTCTTCATATTTTTGTAATGATTTTGAAAGGATAGTCATTAATTCTTTAAATATTTGGTAGAATTCACCAGTTCAATTATCTGATCCTGGGCTTTTCTCTGTTGGGAGTTTTTGATTATTGCTTCAATCTTCTTAGTCATTATTAGTTTGTTCAGATTTTTTATTTCTTCATATACAATCTTCATATTTTGTGTGTTTCTATGAATTTGTTACCTCTAGATTATCCAACTTGTTAATTGTTCATAGTAGACTCTTTGATCTAACAGACAGAAGACATCCCATCCAACAGCACCAGAATACACGTTCTTTTCAAGCACACATGAAACACTTTCCAGGAGAGGTCATATGTTGGGTCACAAAACAAGTCTTAACCAACTTAAGATTGAAATATCAACTATCTTTTCAGACTGTAATGTTATGAAAGTGAAAATAAATAACAGAAGGACAACTATACAATTCACTAGAACTTAGAAACTTAGACAACACACTCTTGAACAATTAATGGGTCAAAGAAGAAATCAAAAGGGAAATCGGGAAGTATCTTAAGAGAAATGAAAACAAAAAAAACACAATATACAAAACTTATGGGCTGTTCTAAAAATTTGTTCTAATAGGTTTATAGTGATAAATGCCTACATTAAGAAAAAGGAAAGATCTCAAGTATGTAATCAAACTTCACACTTCAAAAATTAGAAAAAAAAACCACTAAATTCAATGTTAGCAGAAAGAAGGAAATATTAAAGATTAGAGCAGAAATAGAGACCAGAAAGACAATAGAAAAAAATCAGTGAAACTAAGAGTTGGGTTTTTTTTGAAAGTATAAACAAAATTCAAAAATCCTTAGCTAGACTACAAATTAAAAAAGAGAAACGACTCAAAATTATAAATGAAAGAGAAGACATTACAACACATATCACAGAAATACAAAGGATCACAAGAGGCTACAATGAACAATGATATACAAGATCTTTCTGTGAGAGCACTCTGTTCTTGGTCTTATTATGAAAATTAAACGCTTTGGTGTTGTTCTGAAAACAGCTGCTGGGATTACCATGTCATGCCCCCTTGCATTCTAACTTTTTGCCAGATGCAGCTATTTTAGTGCCTCTTGTGCCATCCCTCCTCTCTCTACTCTGGGCTGTGGCATCTCTGCTCTTTTGGTTTGGAAGGGATATACTTTCTCCTTCCAACATCCCTATCCTTTTGTCCCCTTTACCTAAATGCTTATCTTTAAAGACTTATGTTAGAATTCACAGCCCAGAATGCCTTTTATGCCTCAGGTTAGTTAGGTATCCACCTTATGCACTCGCATTACATTTAAAGTACTTATCTCATTGCATTATAATTTTATTTTTTTCAACTTGTTTCACTAGTGCACCCAGTTAAGAAGAATTTAAAAGATAAACTACTGAACATTTCTCAGGCATATCTCTTGTAATTACTGTGTTGATCAAGCCAATAAATTCATTTTTTTTCTAAGTGGCAAAGCTATCATTTCAACATGGGTTCATGTAATCCAAAATTCATACTACTCAATGAATGAATAGATGAACAACTAAGTAAAAAATAAATTCTACTAAAATGTATAAGGTAGACCAACTCCCTTATATCATAGAGTATGATCTAAGTAATTTATATTTGTCAGGATAGCCCACACAACCCCATTAAATTATTCTAAATTGTTCATTCATATACAGGAGGCTCGTTGCTCTCCGAATATGTGCTAGGGGTATCTCACTTTTTGCCAAGTGGAGATGGAAACAGAGAGTTTCTTTTTCTTAGTGGAAAATCACTTGGTTTTACAGTCAATCAAAAATAAACTTACATAGGGAAAAAGAAAAAGAAAGAAGATCCCTTACTATGTACAATGAAGAAATCTCCTAAAAATTTGTTGGTTCTAACCTGCTTTCTTCACTCTTTTCCAGAATGAGAGTTCATAATTTATAGTACTAAGCCTTTAAACTAACTGTAAAATCAAAGAGATCAAACGGTCTCAGAGTACAAGGATGAACTGAGAATATGAAGACGTGTTGCTGGAGTTTTAATTCTTCTTATTAATTCCTTTTGGCATATCAGCCCTACTAGGTATTGCTTAGTGTCCTGCATCTTTGAAAATGCAAAGCTCCACAATCAGTTTTGGATTCCGATTAATAAAAGCCTCAAATCCTTCCATCTCCAATAAAAACTTTCTACATGAATGATAGGACTTACTCTCCCCTATCACCAATGTCATGATATAGATCCCTATGGAAAGGGTTCCTGTGGAGATGACACCAGGAGGCTGGAGCAGTTGCAAAAGAGCCATAGGGGGCAGTGACAGAGAAAGTATTAGAATGCTACTGACTTAATTCTCAATCTATGTTGGATCTAATTATCTAGGGTAAATCAACAGACTGACGGCCTAATCACGCTGAGTATGTGAAGGGAAAGAAGACGGCAAATTTCATTTTCAAAAGTAGAAATTGACAAAGTAGAATTAACTAACTTCTTTCAAAAATAGCACTAGAGGATTGATGCTTGATTATGCTAATCACCATTGATTTTTCTCATTTTGAATTGAATTTAGAAATACACTAAGGGTGATTTGCACATTCATCTTTCCACGGAAATTGGCCAAACTCCTCAGGCTGGCATTCAAGGTCATCTATAATCTGGTTAAAATCTATATCCGATTTTGATCTTTTCCTATTCCCAGATTAGCCTTTTGTTGGCACTAGTGGCTGACTTACTGCTTTCTACAGCTGCTTTCACTTGAGAGACACATGAATTGCTCTCCCATTCCTGCTTCATACACACTTGTTCTTCCTTCAAGTTGAGGACTTGAATTAATTATAGTTCTACTGTCTGACACACAGCAAAAGTCCACTGACTGTTGAATAAATGAACAATTTTTGATTATCCTTCTCTTGGAGTTTAGTTATTATAGACACATTATATCTAGAATATTATGGGATGTATCCAAAGATATCACAATTCTAGGGAACTCCGTTGCTTGAGGGGATTAAGGTATAATATTGTATTAAAGGAATTTCATGAAAGCCTATTTTGCCCTAATAGTCTACTAACATATTAACAATCTTTTCTGAGGTAGGGCTTCAGAAAGATATCCTAGCTTATTCCACAATTTTATTAGAATGGCTGAACAGAGATAGGGACTTTTCCCTGGTAAGAATGACACTATACTCCGTTTTACTTGACTTGGATTCTATCAGGAGGCTGAAAGCTAGAGCATTGGTGTGGAGTCAGACAAACTGATGTGTGATGCCTCTTAGGTTTGTGACCTTGGCAAAGGATTCTTTAAGACTCATTTTTTCATCTATAGGACACAGATGATAAGATGCACTTCACTGAGTTATGAATATTCAGTAAATAATGTTAGTAAAATTTAATTTTAAATTAACAATTTAAAATTGTTTGGCATACTGCCTAGCACGTAGTGGGTCTTCCATAAATACCTGGGAATCCTATTTTCTAAGGACATAGTGTAAATTATCTGGTTTAAACATTGTAGTATGGTGATATAATAACATAATATGTTTAGTGACTAAATGTAAAACTTAATGAATATATAAATTGTGTAGCCCAACAACTTCATTTTATGCATAGGAAGGCTCAGAGAATTGAAGTAACATAGGTTACCCAAAGGCAGTTTATTGTGATATGCCATATTTAATTTTTATTACTTATTTGAGAAGTACACACATACACAGACATAGATAGCACTTTTGACTCTGGGTAACCCTCACTTAAATTTCACAAGGAAAATTATGTGAGAATGTCTGGTTAAGGGTGTCTACAGTGTTTGACTTAAAGCTTAGCTGGCTATTTTAAATACTACGATATCAAACATGGAATGTAGATATAACTTAAAACAGAAACAATCCATAACAGACTCCTTAATAAGAGGTCAATAAATGTTAGGAAGAGAGTTTATAGGGGCAAATAAATGGATTGTGGAGGGTATGGCCAATTTTGATTGATTCTGGTGTCTAGGAATATTGTTTGTTTGTTTGTTTTTTAAATGGAAGAGCAATCAAAGTGCAGGTGGAATAGAACTTAAAGATACGTCCAGTTAAAAATGATAACAGAAGTTTCCCACTTCCCTGAAGCCTCTGGGTTTACGGCTAATCCAAAGAAGATAGATCAATATGATTTGTTGCAGAATTTAAGAGATTTTATTGACCTCATGTGACTCTTAGCCTCATGGCATCAAGTTCTAGAGATCTCAAACCTAGCTCAGATGGACAAAGAAAATAGAGCAAAACTTAAATAAGTTATTACAATTGTTTTCCTTTTTCTTTTTTTTTTAATTTTTTAATGTTTATTTATTATTGAGAGACAGAGAGACACGGAGCGTGAGCAGGGGAGGGGCAGAGAGAGAGGGGGAGACACAGAAACCAAAGTAGGCTCCAGGTTCTGAGCTGCCAGCACAAAGCCCAACATGGGGCTCGAACTCACAAACTGCGGGATCATGACCTGAGCCAAAGTCGGATGCTTAACCGACTGAACCATCCAGGCACCCCAAGAAGAACTAGTATTTGAATTGAGGCACTCAGCCTCCAGAGCCTGAACTCTTAGGTATTTTATAAAACTGAACCAAGTCTTAGCCCCTCCCAATTCACATCTCTTCTCACATCGTGTAACAACTACCATCCCATGAAAAACAGCAGGGGGCATGGACAAGAAAGACTAGACCAAGACTCTGTTAAAGCGCTATTTGATCCCTCACAAAATGGAGAATGGTGCTGGAGGGTCTCCTTTGTGTTTTTGTGTTAGCAACATCTGCCCATGAGCACCAGAGAGCGGTACAAATCCAGGTATCAAGAGTGTCACTGGTTACTTAGCCCGTCTCCAGTGCAATAAAAAGTAAATGCAGCGTGGATAGTGGCAGCTGCTTCTCTCATTCGAACACAGTAGCAGCTGATGGCCATATGACAAACCATGATGGTTTCAAATAGAGACTGTCTAAATGAGTCTGGAGACCTGCCACCAACAAGAGTAAGGTTTGAGTAAGTTACTTAGGTATTGTCACTCTTAAGCTTCCTCATCTATAGGGTTAAGATGATAATACCTCATTATTACTGTAATCATAGGAATAGCAGCAGTATTCACCTTAGTTAGCATTTAAGAATGATACTTTTCACTTGTTGCATCCAGACTGAAATAATATATTCATTCATTTCTTAGTCCATTATTCAACCAACAAATGGACCCTGAGTAACCTACTTTCTGCCCTCCAGCTGCTTGCTGGATAAACAAACATTTTGACCTCACTATAAAGACTCCTCAGACTCTCAAATTTGTAATACTCAGAGATCTGGATTTTTATTCTTTCTCAAGCCTTTATATTTATTTAGCCTTCTTTTTCTTCTTTCTTTTAGAAGCTTGGAATGTCCTTGTTCAACCCTGACTTTTTTTTCCCCCCTCTCTCTCAAAAGAATCACAGCCCACATGTCCTCTTGACCTTTCTTCTTAGGCATGTAGTGGCTAAATTGAAAGCTGTCTGCATAGATAGGGAGTATGGCTGGGTGAACAGGATGTGTCATTTTAGGAAGTGCAGGTACATTTCTAGGCAAGATGTAAGACAGATGTATAGTGTAGACTTCCACTGGAAAAATCGAAGGTGTCATATAGCCCAGACTTTAAGACAATTTGCTTACGATGCGTCAGGAAAGAGAAAAAGAAGAGATGGAACAAAGAGGGGAAAAAGGTGGTGTGTATAAGTAATTCGCAGTTACACTTTCAAAGACATAGGGAACAATCAAAAGCCATGCAATTTGGAGGTATGTGCTAATGGCTGCTTCCATAAGACTGCAAAGGAAATGTTTCACTCTGAGCCCAGTGGAAAGATTTTGCATATTGCAAGTCAAAAGCTAAAGATACTTTTGCTGAAATACTGATCTCTTTAGTGCAATCCTGTGTTGCTATCCATAAAGCAATCTTAGAATTCAAAAACCATTACAAATATTGTAAATAACATTGGCTATATCTTTACAAGCATAAAACAAATAGGGTATTCATGAATAAGAGTTATATGTACCCAAGAAGTATAAGCTATTTTAAAATATATCCATATCACATTGTATAAAAAGGATTAAAATTTAAATAGTAAAATTTATGACATAGTATATTAACATGGTGTGGGTCATTGTATTGTACGTTCCAGCATTCACATGCATTCTGCCTTCTGAGAAATTCAAACTAAAAAGATTGTAATAGGAAATAGATTGGGTCTAGAATATTCATTACCTTTCTCTATTGTTAAAGCATACTTCCTCCTGCCCTGCCATAGTATGTCACTTTTCTGTTTTTCTAGCACATTTCTCTGTTGGGAAACCAGTTGGAGCTGATGAATGCTTCCCCATAGAGAAATTGCAAGTGAAATCATTACAGGAGAACTTTTGTATTTTAACCTAAAATTATTTCATCTTTTAAGGAAATCGAGCCCTAAAATTATTAGTGGTTGCTTTGTGTTGACTACAGTGAATGCTTTTTATTTACTTCTGTCTTAAGTGGAAGTTGTTCCTTGAACTGTAATATCCCTCTTGAAGGGAGGTAACAAAAGCAATTCCAGCACTCTGACTTCACAGAAAGCCTCTATATTTTACTAAGAACTCAAACCAAGATAATTACTTCAAATTTTTTGTCACTAAAACGTGAAAGTTGCGTGCTATCAAGCAACACTGCAAATGTAATATTTCTGATAAAGCCAGTGGGAATTATTTATAAAAAGTTATTTATAAAAACCTAGACTTCTGGAAGAGGTACAAAACTATTTATTCCCTCAATCATTCTTGATTTCTCACCTATTACACCATGAGTTTCCTCAGAAGGTAGCAGTTGAATGACTAGTTTTTATTTTTTTCTTTTTCTTTTTTAAAGCAGCACTTGAGTAGACTATGTGGAGAAAAAAAAGACAAAACGAAACGAAATGAAACCACTGCTTTGCTAAGGTAGCAGTTTTCAAAGGTTGGAGGCATAGTTGTGAAGCCAGAATACTCATTGCATTTGGTCCAATTGTCCCAGAACAAAGTTATGCTTGGCGACTGCTCACTTATTCTACGTTCTTTCCTTAGAGATTCCATTTTATTGTCTCAAAACAGTCATACCTTTCTGAAGGCTCACTTCTCAGAATTTGCAAATCTTATTTCAAACAACAGCTACCTTTTTCTGCTAGAATTTTTCAAGTTTTGTAAACAGTCCAATAAAAATTCCACCTGTCATATACCTTAACCTGCCTGAAATTTAGAGGTCACTTCTCTACCTTATACTTCTTTTTTTCATTATATTCCACATTATTCCTCTCAACGGGTTAAAAGAGGAGGATGATAGTACCTGCATCAAAACTATAGTGCTATGTATAATACTTTGTTTTTGAATAAATTCCAAATGCTTGATAAATATAGCTAATCTAATGTTTCTATGCTAGTTTATTATAGAGACTAACTATAGTATTATACTAATAGACACATTTGTTTGGAAATATTGATGTAAATTGGAGAATAAAATGATTCATCCTATATTTTCTCTACCAGTCTCTCATATGCATATACAAATCAACCAGAATCCTAATCAATTCTTTACTTTCATCAACAGAAGCCACTTGCAGTCTCTACATTGATAACAGCATTGTCCAATTGATCGTTGTATGAGAAATCAACTTTCAGTATCAATGAAAACATTTTCTTTCCTAACATTAGAATGATTCATGCTATTTGTTGATATAATGTAAAAATTCATAAAATTTATATAACAGTTGTTAGTTGAAATTCTTCATTTATGTATGAAAGAGACCGGGTTAAACAATCATAATAATTCCTAAAACTGGTGCAGTTCTTTCTAGATTGCAAAGCTCTTTCACAGAATAATCATAGCTAACATTAGTTAGACTTACTTAGTTTACATAAGTTAACATGTTTAATCTCTCAACAATGTCATGTTGAGTTCTATTACTATCCCTCTTTTTAAAATAAGGAAGCTGAGGCACCAAAGAGTAAACTCCTTTTCTAGAATGACACAGGTACTAAGTGGCATAACTGAGATTCCAACCTAATGCAGTCTGACTCAAGAGTTTGCATTTCTAACCACTATTTCTAGCTGAGAAGATGGGAATCATGGAGCAAATAAGCCTTCCAGTGCTGTGGGCATCTCAGTAGAAATGGAGTAGGAATTATAACCATAGCATGGAAGCTAAATAATTCAGCTGCTTGGGATTGTCTTTGCAAAGACAATGCTTAAGGAAACAAAAGAAACCAAGTCATAAAAACTGAAGCTTTTGAATAAATACATAAACACATAGGTACTTGGAAAGAAAATAAAGCAATATAACTGTATATATCTTTCCACACATATAAAACTTAGTCAAAATGGAATTATACTTAAATATGAATTTATTTCTTTGAAGTTTGTGTGATTTATATTGTACATAATCTATGGAGAATATAGACGAACACAAGCATGACCCATGTACTCAAGTGTCTTACGTTTCAGAGAAGAGACTAGAAACTGTGAATATCTTATACTTGCATAATGCTTCATATTTTTAGAGATTTTGCATCAACTATTTCACATTAACCCTGTTAAATAGGTATGTGAGGATCTCTTTTTTACAGATGAGTAAACTGAGGTTCAGAGAGGTGACATAGCCCATCTAAATGTACAGTTTTTAATGAATGTTAAGAAGCATATGATAGGGGCTCCTGGATGGCTCAGTAAGTTAAGTGTTCAACTTTGGCTCAGGTCATGATCTCACAGTTCGTGGGTTCAAGCCCCACTTCAGGTTCTGTGCTGATAGTTCAGAACCTGGAGCCTGCTTCAGATTCTCTCTCTCTCTCTCTCTCTCTCTCTCTCTCTCTCTCAAAAATAAATAAAACATTTAAAAAAACTAAAAAAAGAAGCATATGATACAGATCATGGAAGAGGTACAAACAACATGATGTGAGATTATTAGAGGATGCACACAGCAGGGAACCTGGGTGACTCAGATGATTGAGTGTCTGACTCTTGATTTCAGCTCAGGTCATCCCAGGGTCATGGGATCGAGCCCCTAGCTGAGCATGGAGCCTGGTTAAGATTTTCTGTCTCACTCTCTCTCTCTCTCTACCTCTGCCTCTCTCCCAAGCATGCTCTCTCTCTCTCTCTCTCTCTCTCTCTCTCTCTCCCTCTCAAATAAAAAAAAAAGATACACATGGCAATAGTAAAGAAGATTTCATGGAAGATGTAGTAGATAAATTGGACATTGCAAGTTACATTAATATGGGCAAAGAAGGTACATGAGCATTTAAGTTTTAGATAACATCAGGATCAGGGCAAAGGAAACCAGGAAGTGCCAACATACGTAATAACACAGTATAATTTTACTGAAGCTTTGGAAAAGGAAAATGGGTAGGAGAATATATAATAAGTCAGATGAAACTATATTGTGAGGACTTCAAATGCCTTAAAAATGACTTATTAATAAAACACTTTTGAAGTTATCTTTTTTTTAAAAAAAAGAGAGACATGACATAAAATGTGTTCTAAAATAAGAAAATCAATCTGAGACTCATGAGTAGCATAAACTGAAAATGACAAGACTAGAGTCAAGGTCCATCTTCATCTACCCCAGATTAACAGTGTCTCAAATTTTAATGTACCTAGGAATTATCTAAGGATGCTGGTAAAAATGCACAATTTTGACTCAGTAAGATCTAGTGAGGACTGAGATTCTGCATTTTTAACAAGCTCACAGCAGATGCCAATGCTCCCACTGCTGGTCTGCAGACTCTGAATCACAAAGACCTAAGCCATCCTCTGTCCCTATTTCCAAATGCAAAAGAGACTGTAGATGTTCCCTTCCTCTGGGAGGTGAGTAGAGGCTTGCACCTCCAGTTCCTGAGGATGCTTAAATTGAAGCTGGAGTCTTGAAAGCTAAATATTGTATTAAAACCTTGGCACAAAGAGACAAAGATAATAAAGATGTAATTGATAATTCTTAGCTCAGTAGGCACCCGTGCCAGAGGCTAAGGAGGGCTTCTTAGGTTGTAGCATATCCGTGAAGGACACATGATGATAATGCACTTCAATCACCAATGTCCTCCACCACCAACAGAAGCTCCACACGATCACACCCAACTCTCTGTCCTTCTGACTGGATTCAACACCTCTCAGGGTCAATTGTTATCACCTATTCCTCTGGTCCCGTCCTAACCACTTCTTCCTATCTCCTTGATTTCATCAATCCAGTTTCGTGGTAGATAATATCAAAACACCATCATTATTAAAACGTCGTCAAAAATAGCCTTCCTTACATGTGATATCCTCTATCCTCTTAATGAAACTCCATACTTCTGATAAATAAAGCGATTCATTTTTCTTCTGAAATGTGTGTCTCTGATGCCCCACCAAATGCATTATCATGATCATATTTTATATCTTCAAGATATGTTTCTTTGCTGTTTTCTTTTCTTACTCGTGTGTCTTTTCTTGAATTTACCGTCTCATTTTTTTAAAACATTAGATCTGTTCATGCCAAACTACACCAAGGACAGAAACTGGAACTAAGATATTCTAAAATCCTCTCCCCCAAATTCACTAGCATCCCATGCAATCTAAGAGGGTACTACAGTGCATCATAGCAACTCAAAAATTTTATTATTCATAAGAATCACCGGGATCTTGGGGCACCGGGGTAACTCAGTTGGTTAAGCATCTGACTCTTGATTTCGGCTGGGGTCATGATCTCAGGGTTGTGGGTTTGAGCACTATGTAGGACTTGGTGCTGAGTATGAACCCTGCTTGGAATTCTCTCTCTCTCTCTCTCTCTCTCTCTCTTTCTCCCTCTTTCTCCCTGCCACTGTCCTTCCCCTGCTCACATTCTCTCTCTCTCCCTCTCAAATTAAAAAAATAATCACCAGAATCTTGTTAATAGTACAAATTGTAGGCTGTACCCCAGAGATTTCAACTCACTAGTTATAAGGGACCTATGAATTCATATTTCCGGTATCATCCCAGCTTACTCTAATTCACATAGTCTTGGATCTCCCTCTATAAGAACAAATGTAGTCTAAAGAATTCAGACATGTGTGTTTTTATCTGGCCTCTAGCACAAGTTGGTCATGTAACATTGGAAATGTCATTGATTTTTCAACGTTCATTCCAGATCTTGTCTATTCTATGAATGTATAGATAGCTAGTCATCCAACATACATTGACTGCAAAAGGACAGTCAATAATAAGAAAGGACAGTCAATATAGGAAAAGGACAAAAGGACAGTCAATATAGGAAAAAAGGTTTCCTATAAACACATAGAATAAAAACAATGCAGGGCCAAGAAGAGATTGGGAACTAAGTGAGTAAGAGACAAAAAAGGAGGGACTCTCTTATTCATCAGCTACGGTTAAATGCAGCATCTGAACAATTAGGTAAGTGCATTTTGCATCTTCTTATGGGCTATCGCATGTTATTGACACTCTGGCACTCTTTTCGCAAGTTGTTGCTATATGTAGGAGCCAGCATGTCACGTGGGGAAGGATGTCCTGACTCAGGATACATAATCCAGAATTAGATAACATGAATTGGTTAATTCTAGGACAGGGAAAGTTAGGGGTGTTGCTTCAGGGGAACAGATTCCTTTGGCAAAACTGGCCAAGTTTCGCCAGTATACATTCTTATATTGTTCAGTATCCATGGACATGGATTTCAGAGAAATGTTCTCATCAGGAAGCCTTCTTCTGTGATAACTTTCATAGCATACAGAAATCACCTCTGAATTATGGTAATGACTTATTACCGCCTGCCTAGAATTGCATGCATACGTCTCCCATGGTCTTCGGTGCAGCTGTGTGCATGTAGTGGAAATGAGAAATTTTTATGAAATAATTATCTTCAGAGTACTTTGAAAATTTATGAAATTAAATGCTATTTATTCATTAACATTTGAAAAAAACCAGAAATATCTTTCCATCTGCTTTTGACAAAATCAGCCCTTTATTCAATTCGATATTATCACAAATTAGTCAGCTTGCTTTCATAGCTTTTTCATGCTCTCCATTCCCTTTAACTCTTAAAAGCGATGCACACTATAGCTTAAAGACAATGGCCTCTGCTGATGAAACAACCACAAATTATAGAGAGACAACAAGGAAACGTCTAATAAGCTGAATAGAAGTATTTACAATATGCATCTATGCATGGCTGTCTGAACACTTTTGCTTAGATATCATATTTCACTTTCTATGGCTGATTTGATGGAAGTCTTAAGAGAATAATACCATTTTGTAGCCTTCTATGATTGCTATTGTACTCTGTTATAAACTGTATATTCTTCATTTAGATATGTTAAGCAGTTTTTTTCTTTTTTAATAATAGGAAAAAGCCCCTTTTAAATGGTATTCAGAATGAAAATTAGTGCTAATATAGTTCTCCTGTGGGTTAGTAAAAGTGAATTTCAATAACTTCAACCAACAGTGGAAGAAAAAAGATGTTCAAATAATGGACAAGATTTGGGTGTAAGTTCTAAATGTACTTAGCTGATAATGATCTACAATGAAAGTTGTTATATTAATTTACAAATACAAAGTCATCTCATTGTAAGAAAACCAAATTTGTAAGATCAAGTTGAGTTACTTCTACTAACTTTGTTATTTCCAAATTTCCATTTTGTGTATGTTATATGGTTGATTTCACTTCCCATGTTTTGTGGGTTTTTTGTTCATTTGTTTTGTTTTTTTCCCCGTAAGATTAATATCAAAACTACTATAGCTAGCGAAGCACCTTCCATAGGTCATTTCCTTCTCTTTCTTTGCATGTCAGTTGTAAGATTTAATATTTTAGCAACACTCCTCGGTTAAATGTAAGCCCTTTAAGCAATCATAATAGTACTTCTCTATCTTAACGAAAGGTCAGGCCTTAAAAAATTGTGAGATACCCTGGAATTATGTATTTATTTTGCCCAAGACTTTAAACTTAGGTTTTTTCTAAATGTCATGCTCATTTTGCTAGGCATATCTATCAGATTCCTTTGTTGTTTCCTATTTTCATGAGCTTTGTCCTATAATATATACGTGGACTATATATGTGTGATCACCAATAAAAATGAATGCCTTATGCTCTCCACGGATGTGAATTGGCAATGATGCCTGTAACTGCCAGACATTTTAAGTAACTGACAAAGTCTAGTGGGAAAATCATATACCTGGTTTCAGGGAAATTTGATGTCTTTATTTTCCTGTCTTAAAGATGAAGATAATTATTGTTAATCATTCACTGCTTTGTGTTTACATAATCATATTATAGTGTGAATGTTGATATTTTTAAGATAATATTAATAGAATCTTAATAATCCATCTATTTGTTGACATAGTCTTAAGGTTGGATGGAATTTGAAATAAAATGTACAATATGTATGGATGTTCCTTAGAATATTTTAAATGGAAGTTACAGAAAATAATACAGACCAACTTAAGCAGAAACAAGAAATTTATTATAAGAATGTGAGTGATTCGTGACACCGAAAAGAAAAAAACAAAACAAAACAAAACAGAACTTATAGATTTAATTCCAAATTTCTGGGAGGGAGTACTTCATAGGCCCAGAATGGAGTAGGTGGCCTCTATCCAATCACTGGTGGCTAAGAATGGTGATCATAGAGTAAAATATTTCTATGAGAGAGCTCTCTGTGCAAATGAGGTGTGGCAGGAAAGGTGGTGATTTTTAGTAAAGTCAGAGTTTCCTATTATGGTGCAATTGGTAGGGCTGTTATAAGAGAGCTTCAAGTGGTATTTATGGCCAATTAACATTTTTAATTATCCACTTAACAATTTAAAATCTCACCATTCATTACTTCCAGTGAAACAAATAAGATTTTCCTGCCGCTTGTTGGGTCTAGAGTTAATTCCATGTCAATTTGGAAAATGCCTGTTTCCTAGCTAAGAACTATGAGAGGGGATCTCAGGACAATGCAATTGGAAAGATTTCAGGGCTTGAAATCTGTCTTGGTATTGACAAGATTGAAAGGTTATCATTACAGCTAAAATTTTCCGAGCACTTCCTAAGTGGCAGGGACCATGCAAATAATTTTACATTAACTATGTCATTTAATCCTATGCAATAGGTTTTAATTATTACTGTTGTCCTTGAGAAAAGGAAACAGTGGCACAGAAGGTTTGATGTGTATAAATTATTTAGTTAGTAAGTGGTGAAGCCAGGAAAACCACACCTCAGTCATCTATGAAAGCACCCCCACCCCAGTGCTACAATGAATTCATCTTCTCAAGGCCCCCACTGGGCAGGTAGGTTGGCAACAACCATGTCTGTCTTGCTAACAGTAGCTGACACCACCTTCACAACCTTGTAAAGTAAATGCCGTTCTTATTTTTATTTTATAGAAGAGAAAGTTGAAGTGCAGAGAGCCGAAGTAATTTACCAAAGGTCACACCACTGACTAGTTTGTGTGTGTGTGTGTGTGTGTGTGTGTGTGTTTTAATTTAAAGATTGTTTTAAAATACTGGCAATGCTTTTCAAACACACACACACACACACACACACACATACACACAGAGTAAATCTGAGGGTTTTCGGTACAAATTGTATGCTTCCAAGTTTAATGGTATTGTTAAAATTAAAAAAAATTAAGTGCCACTTTAGTAGAGTAGATGTCATCGTGAAGTAACTGCATATCACGCATACATGGCCCTAGTACATAAAAGTTTAGACGATATCATTTTGGGCACTGTTGCTTAAAGTACTGCCTTATGCCAAGGCTGAAGGGGGGCTTCTCGATTTTTTTTATTATTTAACATCAGGTTGAATTCCCTATTCTCCAAATGGATCAGACCAAAACCTGTTGTTTCTTTCACATAGGGATGGACTTCCTTCAACCTTGGCTCTGTGAGCAACCTTTGTTCGAATCCGATGCATATTATGTCATTAAATACTTTTTAGCAAGGGTTGCATAGAAAATTTGGTGACACCTCTCTGAATGCACAGGAATAATTTGTTTAAAAATGTTTTTAAAAAATGATTCTACTTCATTTTTCATACCATAGAAAATGGAGTGACCCATATGCACACACATGCACACGTGATCACACTACAAATACGAGCACACACACGCAAATTATTTTTTTTTACAAGGATGGTTCTGTGATATTTTCCTCAGTGAGGATATTTTGTATATCCCCCAACTTTTTCCTAAGATGCTGTGGAAAGTAAACCTCCTCTGAATAAACCTTTTTGCTGAATCAGATGCTTTACTTCAGAAACTTAGCAGCTGCTGCCCTCTGTCTCAATGAAAGTAGTCAAAGAAACTAGTAAACACTTCTGTGGGAACAAACATTTAAATCTTTCTTTCTTCCTTATTACAGTATAACATGATAGTTGTTTCTTGGTGCAAATGACTAATATGTTAGAAAAAACTAAGTACAAATAACAAATTTTGCAATTACAATATAGAATTTAGAATGTCTTCTCAACAGGTTGGTGATGTTGAAAAAATAGACACAATAATATGACTTAGATAAAAAAAATTCTGAAAGGAAAAGGTTAATGAGGGAATCTAATCTATTATTTGATAGGATAGTGAAAGGTGACAAATAAATAATAACACAGGTAAGATAAATAGCCTTAAGTCCAAGGCCATACTCAGGTCCAGATGAACACAAGTAAAGAGTCTACCAAGGCAACTTTGAAAATGCAGCCAGTTGAACCACGGGAATCTACCCCAAGAACCAAAGCACACTTTACACACTGTATATTAGCCAATTTGACAATATGGAAACTTTTTAAAAAATAAAATAAAATAAAGAAAATGCAGCCAGCATTGAAAGATAAATAAGAAAGGAGGAGATAAAATAAAAGGAATTTCCCTCCAAAGGGGCAGGCCGGATCCTTGTTAGAATACCATTATCAATTTTTGAGATCTAGAGAGCTTGAACACAATTAAATACTTGGAAAATAAGAGGAGAAACTGTGGATGATAACGGTTCTTATATAGAAGCTACAGTTAACTCATTTCCACTCCACCAAAGTACAAATGGGAAGAAAATGGGATAAAGAACAAAATTGGAGAAGTAGATTTTTTGAGGATGTACGATGTCCCTCAGTGACAGTTTTCTAATGGTATCTGTGGTAAGTATAATGGTGGGGTCCAATAGCGAATGTGAAGTTTTAAAAAATTGTAGCATTACGCTTATAATATTTTATTAACTATTTAGTTTAATATTTTCAAACTAAATAATGAATAATTAAATATTAAGTTCCTTAAACATACGCTAAATTTAATAAGAAAATATATAATATACATGAACCACCTACTCAGATTTAACAATATTTGGTCATGATTGTTTCAGATATATTTCTTTCTGGGCTTTTTTGGTTTTATTTACTTTATGAGGTTGTAGTTACACCTACAGCATCCTCTTGTCCCATTCTCATATGGTTCTTTCATGCACAGGAGTAAGTAACCAACACCCTAAGGATGGAAGTTATTCTTTCTGGGTATGTTTGTACACTTTTGACTAGATACATTTGTACCCATGACAGCATGTGGTATTGGTCTCTTAGCATTTTGTGTTTTTACATAAATAACATCTCTTTGTGTATCTCTTTACATTTTATGTCTTATTCAATTTTATACTTGCAAGATTTATTCATGTTGGCATATATAGATATTTGCACATGTAGATAAAATGAAATACTGTGAAGCAATTAAAGTGAATGTGCTACTTTAATCACTTATAAACATTACAGCTACAGACAAAATAATGGAAGACATACAGGCCTGTTTACTTCACTTATATGCTAAGCTTTGCAGCTAGCCAAGGCATGAGCAGTCTAAAGTTAAAAACACTTGATCTGCCCATGACCCTGATATGTACAGGAAGAAGGACTAAAGCATAGTTAGGAAATTAAATTTAGCCTCTTTTTGTTGTCTAAGGGGAAAATCATTAGCTTCCTAGAATCTGAAAGAGAAACAGCAGTCAGAAGGCCCATAGTACCTAGGGGGGCCAAAAAGCCAGACTCTTTTCTTGGGAAGAGGCCTGATAAGCCTTTTCAGTGGTTCAGCTACCTTTAAAAAAGAAATACATGGAAATGCCACTGGGAAGGAGCCTTTGTGGACTCTGAGCAGTACCTTAGCCCCGAGCTTGTCTGTCTTTGTTCACTATGAAGCCTAGGACAGTAGGTATACAGGGTGTCTAAGTAGCTAGAGACTATCATGGGTGGAAGAGGCAATGTCTAGAGTTTAGCCTTGGCCTTAGAGAGACTTAGTATAGTAGCCATAGCTCCAATAACACTGGCCACTACTGAGAAGGTTGTAGTCAAGAGTGGAGGCCCTACCAGTTTAGGGCAGAGATCCAGGTTAACAGACAAGAAACTGCTACAGAGCTCCTTGGGCCACTTCAGGACCTGACCACAGTGGATGATACCTAAAGGAGGCTGAGGGTCCAGCACATCCACTGACATATGCTTGAGTGTTTGTTGTTTTATTGTTGTTACCGTGGTCTGTGCTCCTTTATTTAAATCCCTCAGGCTGATGGGACCGGAGAAAACTCTCAAGCAAAATTCTAAATTTTGATGGGTATTTCTTTTTACCTGGTTTTTCTTTTTTACTTGTCTGGTATTAAAGTTCTTTGAATAATTAACCTTATTTTGAAGCTAAGCATAAATGATAGGTTCAGGAAGATTCCCTTAGCCATTTCCCTTATGCTGATCAGATAACCCTTTGTTAATAGTTAGTGGCATTAAGGAACACAATCTCATAATTCCCAATTTAAAGCTTGCATTTTCTAAAATGAAATTAGGATACTCCGTTAGTTTGGGTTTCCATGAAAGTAAAATCTAAGGCAATGGCTTCCATGCTGGTGATTTATTTGAGAAGTCGTTTCAAGGAATAAGAAAGATGGAGTAGACAGAGTGGTAAAGAGAAAGGGGAAAAGTCTAAACAGATGCACATTATCAAGTTGGTCACCAGCTCAATCCTTCCAAGACCGTCCCAGGTGCATTATAGCACTGTCCACAGAAGGGATCAAACTATAGGCTTGTCCTCATGAGTGAAGGTTAGTTAAATTCCATCCCTCTCCCACGTGGTACATGTGTAAGCTCTGAGCAAGTTCCTGTAAGAGTCCCATGCACAGGAGAAGATCTAGGCGGGAGGCTTGAGGGTCTTTGTACAATTGAAAACAGGAAACTTCTACTTACACCTACATCACAGCAGTGGCAGGAGTAAAAGGTGAACCAACGGGATGTGAGGCAGTGTATAAGGTGCATTCCAATAGAAATACAGTATTTTAAAAATGGAATTTACAGACCAATTGCAAGTTATAAAAGTATGATTATTGACTTTGGTCAAAAGCCAAATAGCAATCGGTATCTTCAAATTTTAAGTAAAAAAAAAAAAACCTTTACCTTGAGATAGAACATTTTTATCTCATTCAGTCTGAAATAGTCTTTGCAAAAGGATTGGCAGAAGATTACATTTGATTGGAGACATATTATTAAATTGCAGTTATTTTTGATTTTGGAGGGAGCAGCAAGTAGTGGTAGTATTAATTAAGGTAAATATTAGAGAAGATAGTGTTTTACAGGAAAGATTTGAATAAGCTTAACAGTAATTATTTTTGCATGGTTGGCAATCAGACTCCAGGTGAACAGAGTAGATCTTATCTTAAACCAAGAGCATTCAGAGGCTGAGTCTATCATATTAGCATCAGGAGTGCTTGGAGTGAGATAGAAGCCAGTAACTAGGAAGAGAAAAATCTCACAGTTATATTCTGCAGATGCAACTTGCAACAGGTAAAGTGAAAGAATCACATTCACTGTTCATTTTCCTTCCATAAGTCACCTGTGAGCCAAGAGATGTAGTTCAAAAATGCAGACGGATGTTCACTAATGCCCCACCTGCTGTCCTGCCGAATTTAAAAGTAGCCTGGCGCAATTTATCAGGAGAGAAAAGAAAAACAAGAAAAGAAACAAAATGAGCTCCTCTGGTTACATTTAAATAGTGCTGCATAATGATGCTAGGTTTTGTTGCTAACCCAGCGAGTACACTGATCAATATTGTGCAGAACCAAATGTGGTAGAGTCTCAGTCAAATGCTATTTCAGAATAGTTCATCGTTTTTGCCAGCCTGTGCAGTGCTCAAAATGGGAGGTGTTTCATATGCTCTTAGATGTAGCAAAATAGTAGCTCAAAGATGTAGCCCCTCGTGGGCTTGAGGATAACTGAGAATTCCATAAAAGGTTAAAAGTCTGGGAAATTCATCCCAAATTTGGCATCATAAAAGACAAAAGTAGTTATACTTTCTCATATATAACTATTCATATATAACTATTATTCTCAGTAAAGTAGAAGTTAAACCTGGGCTTAGATGATTATGCTTTCAGTTGGTTTTAAAAGAATGACCACACAGTGATGTGTTAAAACAGCTCCAGTTTAAAATCTTGCTATAGTAAGCTTTGTAGATTAATCACTGGCATTTTAATTGTAGTACTTGAACATTTGGTAAGCCATTGATAGTCAAAATGTATCATGCCTATATCCAAATAGATCTGTTCTTAAAATGAAAAGCACAGATCTTTTTACCTGCTGTATTTTATCACAATAAAATCCAGGATATATTGTATGGGATACAATTTATCTTTTTTAAATTATAATATAGTTTCAATTATACATGTCTCATCATTAACTTCTTTTTTCTCCACTGTAACTTTCTTTCTTTTTAACAGAAAGCTTGTCTGAAGTTGACATTTAGTTTAAAATGAAAAGACTTTCAAAACATTGAATAAATGTCAGTAATTTTGAGAGACTGAAAATGTATCACAGAGATATTTTTCAGGGGAATGGGTAATGTCTGGTAGAAATATAAACTCTGAGAAATTTCTTAAATTTGTTTGATATACATCTTTTTCTTCTTGTATGTTCCTACCTATTTATCAGCTTCATTAATTTGCAGGATTCAATATGTTTTCTGCCTCAAGGAAAGTAAGGTGTGATTTAATTTTCAAAGAGTTGAAGTAATATTATTTTATAAATATACATATTTTTTGCTTTGTTTTATTTAGGTGTTTTATCCAAATAACATCACCTGTAATTTACTATTCTAATTGGAAATGCCAGTTTTCTAGGTTACTAAAAAGTCAAGAATGTTGTGATAGGATATTAAAGAAAAATGAAAATATTTTAGATAACATACAAATAGAAAAAATGCCATTCTGAAAGAGTGTCATTTTCTTTCCAGTTTAACATTCAAACTGTGGAAGACATCAAAGAATTTGGAGTTTGTTTTTTCCTAGTGTTAAAATAAAAATTCACAGGTGTACTTTATTTTTTTAGGTTTATTTACTTAGTTTGAGAGAGAGAGGGAGAAAGAGAGAGAGCACAAGCAGTGGAGGGGCAGAGACAGGGAGAGAGAGAGAATCCCTCGCAGGTTCCGTTGACAGCCTGCACATAGGCTGATGCTGGGCTTGAACCCATGAACCGTGAGACTCTGACCCAAGCTGAAATCAAGAGTAGGACGCTTAAGCATCTGAGCCACCAGGCATCCCCACAGCTGTACTTTAAAATGCCCAGAGCATTCTAAGTGAATCACTACTTCTAAAAATATTTTCTAAATTCATATACATCCTAGTTATTATTATTTTTATTATATTATTATTATTATTCCACATATTTTTGCTGACAGCAATTTCCATGTTTTCTTCTTTCATTGCTAAAAATCAAGTCTCTTCATTAGCAAGGCCTCTGGTACATCTCCCAGTGCCTAAAACAGTGAAGAGTTGAACTTGGTTTCCTTCTGTGGTTTGTGCTTAGAAGACACATTTCTGGGTTTTGCTTTTGTTTATTGAGGTTGGGAGAGCAAGAAAAGATCATACTTAAAGAGTTTACCTAAGATCCCCCTGCACACCAATCAGATGATCTGGAAGGGCTGCCCCTAAAATTTATACCTAGAATTTTGCTAATCTCCCAAACCTGTGCTCTAGATTTATACAGCTCCACAGATCAATGAGTATTAACAAGTCTAAGTATGGTGGAGAAGTTACAGGAAGAAAGATACATTTAGCCTTTTTTGTCAACTCCCTGTTAAGGTAAAAAGAATTGAGAGCAAGCAGTTTAGCACATTTGCTGGAAAGATGTCCTGTATGCAGAGAGAATATGTCCAAGAGTATCTAGAGAATTTGCAAAAATCTATGAAAATCTACTGATCACTGGAAATGATCACTGGAAAGTGAAGAATACATCTAAAATTTATTTCAGCTGATAGAGTAATGTTCTTTATTGAAGGTTTAGTAAATTGTATGAATTCATATCTAAAGTGTCTATTACAGTGTTGGTTACTATGTCATCATTGTCATCACCATATCTAACATGTACTGAGCATTTATTATATGCTAAGTACAGAATACTATGCATTCTATATTCATTACCTTTTCTCATACCTTATGAAGTTTTTAACTTAAATATGATATTTAAAAAAACCTAGAGTTAACATCATACTCAATGGTGGGAAACTATAAGCTTTCTACTAAATCAGGTTCAAGGCAAGGATCACCCCTCTCATTATTCTTTTCAACATCTTACAGAAAGTCTTTCTTAATGCAATAAGGCAAGAAAAGGAAATAAACAGTATGCAGATTGGGAAGAAAGATATAAAACTGTCTTTGTTGGCCAATGGCATGATTGTTTATGTGGAAAATTCAAAAGAATCAACCAAAAATCTCCAGGAACTAATAAGCAGTTTAGCAAGGTTGTAGGTTACAAGGATAAAAAGTTATTAAATAAATGTCAATTACTTTCTGATACACAAACAATGAACAAGTGAAATTAGAATTTAAAAACACAGTACAATTAGCACTCTCAAAAATGAAATTTTAGCTATAAATCTAACAAAATATGTATAAGATATAAAAAAATTGCAAAATTCCAGTGAATGCAGTCAAATAATTAATTAAATGGCGAGATGCTCTATGTTCATGGATAGAAACACTCAGTAATTGTCAAAATGTCCGTTCTTCCTAATTTGATCTATAAGTTCAATGCTGTACAAATTAAATCTCAGCAAGTTATTTTATGGGTAGTGACAAACTGATTTTAAATTATATATGCAGGGGCTCTTGGCTGGTTCAGTCAATATAGCATGTGACTATTGACATTGGATTGTGAGTTTGAGCCCCTCATTGGGTGTAGAGATAACTGAAAAGTAAATCTTTAAAAACATACCTAAATTATATGTGGAAAAGCAAAAGATACAGAATAGTTAAAACAATATTTAAGTTGAACTATTGAAACTTCTCTATTTCAAGACTTACTACATAAAGCTTCAATAATTAAGATAGTGTAGCATTGGTGAAAGAATACACAAAAAGATCAATGGAACAAAATAGGCCAGAAATAGAAACTCATGAACAGAGTCAACAGATCTTTGACAAAGGAGCAAAGGCTCCTTCTTAATGAAATCAAAATAGTCTTTCTAACAAACAATTCTGGAACATATAGACATTCACGTGCAAAAAATAAAATAAAAAATAAAACTAGACACAGAAATTACCCTCTTCAAAAAAATTAACTCAAAATAGATTACTGATATAAATGTAAAATGCGAACTTCAAAACACTTCAACGATAGCAAAGGAGATAACCTAGATGACCTTGGGTATGGTGATGGTTTATAGATACACCAAAGATACAGTTCAAAAAAGAAATAGTTGATAAGCTAGTCTCTATTACAAGTAAAACTTCTGCTCTGGGAAAGACAGTATCAAGAGAATTAGCAGACCAGCTCCAGACTGGGAGCAAATATTTACAAAAGATACATTGGATAAAGGACTATTATCTAAACGTGTACATAACTCTTAAAACTTAACAGTAAGTAAATAGACAACTCAATATTTTTTAAAAAAAATTAGTCAAAAATCTTAATAGAAGCAAACAAGCATATAAAAATATGTTCCTCATCATATATTATAAGGGAAACACATATTAAAACAATTTATACCTATTAGAATGGGGTCTTGCTACTTTGGAAAAGAGTTTGACAGTTTATTTAGACAGTTTAGTTAGTAAGACAGTTTAGTTTCTTACAAAACTAAAATGTAATTTTATCATACTGTCCAGTACTCTCCTTGGTATTAATCCAGAGGAATTGAGACACACAAAAATCTGCACATGGATGTTTACATCAGTTTACTCATAAGTTTCAAAATTTGGAAGCAACCAAGACATCTTTCAGTAGGTGAATGGATAAATAAACTACGGTATATCCAGAAGATGGAATGTTATTCAGCACTAAAAAGAAATGAACTATCATGCCATGAAAAGACATGGGGGAAACTCAAACGCATATTATTAAGTAAAAGAAGCCAATCTGAAAAGGCTACATGCTGTATATATCCTAATTATATGACATTCTTAAGAAGACAAAACTATGGACATGGTGAAAAATAAAAGTTTGGGTGGGAAAATGAATAGGCAGAGCACAGGGGATTTTTAGAGCAGTGAAAATACCCTGAATCATATTATATGATGGATATATGTCATCACACACTTTTCCAAATGCATAGAACATACCAAACCAAGAGTGAACAGTAATATAAACTATGGATTTTGGGTGGTTGTTATTTGTCAAGATAGATTTGTCTTTGGTAACAAATAAAGCTATGTATGCATGGTGGCAGAGGGGATGTGAGAGATCTCTATAACTTCTCAATTTTGTTGTGAACCTAAAACTGCCCTAATTGTTTTTTAAATAAACTCATTAAAAACCATGTGAGTTAAGTTCTCTTATATCCCCATTTTGCAGATGATTTTCTTTTTTTTTTAAGTTACTTATTTATTTTGAGAATGGGGAGGGGCAGAGAGAGAGGGAGAGAGAGAATTCCAAGTAGGCTCCACACTGTCAGCATAGAGCCCGATGCAGGGATCAATCCCATGGACCTTGAGATCATGAGCTGAGCAAAAACAAGAGTTGGAGGCTTAACTGACTGAGACACCCAGGTGTTCCTTGCAGATGATATTCTCAAAAATATTTGAATTGAAAACATATAGATGATAGAGTGATAACTTGGTAGATATACAGATAGATATTACATAGCTTGATATTACAGTTATTGAAGTTATGTAAATTATATCAAATGATAGAATATTTTAGGGTGATAGTTATGATAACAAAGAGCCTCTAGCTATAAATGATGTTTACACAAAGGACAATATTTCCATGATATATAGAATGATGCAGTAGACAATGTAGATGAGAGTTTGCAAAGCTAATAGTGATTACTTTTAGGTGAAGCAATTTCTTCCTCTCCTTCCATTACCAACTTTCATTCACTAGAGTCCTATGGAGTCCCAAACCCAAGATGAAGAGGTGAATAATCTGGTAAGGTTTTGAAGATATTTGGGTTTCAAATTTAACTTCTGCAATGATTCTTGGAAAAATTTATCACTAAGAGTTGATGGAATAAGATATATCTTTGCTTAGAATACAATAATATCTGAGTTTGTTTATTAGTACAAGATCGAACAATCCGAAAACAGTACCCTATGTCAAACCGTCCCGTGCCTCCATGAAAATGTAAGGAAAGCCTTATGAAGAAAATTTGAAATGAGAATAAGTGAATTAAAAATATTAATATTTACTTTAAAGGCCACCCATTCAGTTTGTGACTATAAAAAATTGCTTTCAAAATATATGTTGAAAGGTACACTTGCAGGCAAAATGCAATAGTGATATTATACTGGATATCCATGTTGAAGGATCACTTAACAAACAGGTTTTTGCAAAAAGATTTGACTATCTTTGCAGACAGTCTCATCTTTTATGAGCTTAATAAAGCAATGAGTGCATTTACTATTCTAAACTTAACTCCGATCAATAACATGATTGGTGAACTAGCATTATTCTTGGGAAAAAGTGACCATTGTCCTGGTAAGAATTAGCAGAGATGCAAAAAGGAATCTAAAAGCACTCAGTTTACAAAAGTCGCTCTAGGGACCTGATTTATAAGGGCTTTTGACCTGTGGCATTTTGGCAAGTTGTAGGTCTCACTCACCTAATATCATTTTTATTATATTCTGAGTATTTATATAAGAAAAAAAATGGAAGAAATATTGAATAATTGTCTTCTCTTTGGGCCCAAATTACACTTAAACTGTCTCAGAGCAGGCAATTAAGCAAACTAATTTTTAAAACCTTCTCAACTTTAAAATGGAGTGAAAATAAGAGGACAAATTGGTGGTCTCTTTCATATCAAGCAACTAATAAATCACCAAGCATCTCTGAAGTGCCTACTTCATGCTGAGAAATTAATGTAGCTGAAAGCATTTATTTGATTATTCTCCACCCTTCTTTTTCCAAATGAGTAATCGTTTTTTAACTTTTTTTCTTTTAAAAAACGTAAACATATACAATGAAGCATTATACTCTAAATGTATATTTACTTTGAATCATGAGTTTTACATTTAACAATAGTTAATTATTTTGCCTTTTAATGCCTTGTAGATGGTGCAATTTGTTCCTAATGCCTTAGCTTTTCTCTTCGGTCACATAGCTGGAGTGGAACCTGAAGATTCTATGGAGCAGGTCTCTCTGGGTGAATGTTTTAAAAAAAAACAAAAACCCACAACTAGTAGGCAAAAAGCCATTTCCTCTAGTCAGGCTGTGGTTATCTTGATCTAGCATGACAAATGGGTGTTCCCAGAGTGGCTGCAAAGTAATCAGACTGTGACAAATGGTTTACGTATAGCAATTTGTTTCCATTTTACTGAAAATTTCCACAGTCTTAAAACAAATACAAAAAAAGATTTTTAATGGTATTTGAACGTTGTTGAAAGTGAGCTGCTTGAAATGACCAAAGCTGGAATCTAGAATCATTGTGATCTCCCATGATATGTGATAGGAGGAAGTCATACCTCTGTCCACTGGTGACAGCAGAGTGACCCTCTACCCCATGCAGAATCCTGCAAGTCTCCATCTCATCTTGAACTCAAGAGTCCTTGATACAGGTGATTTCTGATGGTTTGACTGATGATTTTTCTCCTGTAAGATGACATAAAAGCCATATGCATTCAGTAGAAAGTGTACTTGGAATTTTGAATTTAGATCTTTTCTCAGACTAGTGATATGCCCCATGATACGCTCTTGCAATGCTGAGCAGTGGCAGTGAACCACACCTCCCAGTCAGCCATGCAATCACGAGGGTAAACAACTGATACACTTATAACCATTCTGTACCTATACAACCATTCTGGTTTCCACTTTCAGTACACTATTCAACAAATTGCGTGAGATATTCAACCCTTTATTACAAAATGTGCTTTGTGTTAGATGACTTTTCCAAACTATAGAAAACTGTAAGTGTTCTAAGCATATTTGAAGTAGTCTAGACTAAGCTATGATGTTTGGTAGGTTAGGTATATTAAACGCATTTTCAATTCATGATATTTTCCATTTAACATCAAGTTTATTGGGACTTAACCCATCATACATGGAGGAAGATCCATATTATGTTTAACACAGTGTATCTTCTTTAAGGGTATGCTCAAGCCTGGCAAGACCCACTCTTGTTGCAACAAAAGAACATCAATTTGGGCTTCGGATTCTCTACAGTCTGATCCCTATCTTTCTCAAATGGCATTCCTATATCCCTGCCTATTTATGCTGATCTTTCAGCAAGTTCTCCTTTTGTCCTTGGTTGGACACTTTATGGTGACTCACAAACTGATTTGTACTATCCCCTGAGTTTCTTCCTGGACAATGCTGTCTTCTGTTTCTTTCTCACTTCAGTGAATCTTTGGATGGTCTTCCAGTGATGCTCTCCAGGTGTTTGGAAAAGAGACCTCTCTCTTTTACCTGATTTTCCTAAGGGAAGTTAGGGATTGGGACATAGAAAGGTAAGACTTAGTGTTAAGAGTTAGCTCTGTGCCAAACAGATATTGAGTAAGGTGATTTGCCTATGTTATCTCATTTCACCCTGTAGGGTCAGCATTATTCTCCCCATTTTATAAGCAAATGTGATTTAGGAAGATAAAAGGAATTGTTGGAAATGAAATATCTGTGTAGTCACTTTCCTGTTCACATCCTCAATATCATGACTTATTTTTTATTTCTCAATTAATAGGTAGCATGAGGCATTCTTCCTTTTCCACTGGTCTGTGTTGTGAGTTATTTTTTTTAAGGTGAGAAAACTATGTATAACAGAGAAATAGTTAATAATCTAGAAACTCAATTAAATAGAAAGCAAATGATTTTTTAAAGCCACTGAAATGTTAGGCTTCAACTCATACATATCATGTTTAAAGATTTTTGTTCCCAATATTATTTAAATATATACTGAAAAAGGCTATAAATAAGAAATTATGTTTTTTATTCTTTATAATGTATCTTCAGAGGTCTAATTATAATACTACATAGTAATTTCCATATGCCAGTATTATTTCCTAATAATTGTTGGAAATTCTTTTCAATGCCATAGGATTTCACTTACCTATAAATTAGTCATAACTCATGATCTCTTTCTGATGTTCTGCTTTTTTTTTTTTTTTTTGGTCTCTTTTTCTTCCCAACCTGTTTTATTTCTTGCGTAGCAATTAGATTATTTCTTGGGCATAAAACATGTGACTCCTTTTCTGTCCTTTACTTTCAGTTCTAAGAAAGACTCTGAGATATATACACCTCTTTGATTTGTCAACAGAAGAGAAAAAGGAAGGTAATTTGATTTTGTTAACATAATAAATACAATTTATATTTTTTCTCCCTTTTAAATGATGTAAAAATTGGTTATGCATCTTTCACACAAGACATGATTTAAACAACCCACAGTATATTTAATCATTGCCCCTTGCTCAACTATCATTGCTAATCTGATTGTAGTTTCATTTTGCCTCATATTATTTACAAAATATCTTTCCAGTCTAAAATGATAAATATAATTTCATTGTTCTAAAAAATAGGGCAAATGACTAAAGACGTAGATTGATGAGAAGGTGTAAGCAATGTATAAAGAAAAGATAATGATTCTTGATCTGCCAGGCCTTCAATAATAACCAAAAAAAATAGTCTTTAAGAATTGTTTGCTTTCTTGGTTTTTAATGTATCAGACATGGGATTTATATTTGTCAGTATAATGTATATCTGAAATCTACTTTTATTTTTATTCACACATTCTAATAAAATGACTTTATACCATATTGCCTGCCTGAATTTTGGGGGAATTATCTGATAATTCAAAAATTAAGAAAGATCCATACTTGTTTGAAGATATGGTGTTCTTCATTGATTTATCTTGATTCTAGGTTTGATGACGAAGTCATACTGGGAAAAAATTACTATGTATACTGTGTTGTTTTTTGTTTTGGGTAAGTTTTATTGGCCAGGCATGCCAATACAAGGGGTGAGGAGGGTAAGAATTTTGTCCTTGCCTCTAATTTTTAACATGATATCAGGTCACATTATATAACACTAGTAAAATGATGTAACTAACATATATTATTCTTTTTTTTTCCCCAAGGATATTACATACTAGACATGACTTATGCAGGGTGCTAGACACTTTCTGCAGGGTAAAGATAATTCCCTAGGCTTCTCTTCTCCCAGTAGGGATTGAGTGAACATTTACAAGCTCCTCAACCCATTGCAATGACCCCGAACGACTTCCAGTCACCTTAAATCATTATGATTTCCTTAAGCAGTGTATATTAATGTGGAGATCACATTACATTCACTCCTCTACGTTGCTAGCAAAATACTAGACCCAAAGGGTGTCTGCCACTAGCATGCTCCAAGTAAATCCAGAAAAGCTGACTGATTAGAAATAATGAGTTCCAAACTAAATTACAGTATGAGCTTCTTAGGGGATCTAAAAATATATTCTTCCTAAAGATATTGGAGATAGTTCTGTGGAAGGCTCATTTCATAAACCTGGCAATATCTCTTTAGGAATACTTCTGGATTACATTGTTGCTACAGTAATTCCTTACTTCAAGAATTTCCTTGAAACATAAATCCAGTGTCAATCCTTTAGAATACTCAACAAAAGACTGCTGCCTACTATTCTTATCAGAGCGGTGACTTTGAAGATAATTGTTGGAGTTATGCCTCTCTTCCCTCTTATGGTTTTCCACCAGCCCAAATTCAAGCACACTTCAATTCCCCCTTTTAACGGTGGCTGCTGGAACCCACATGCTCTTACCACACTGCTCTGTAGCCTTAATCTCTTCAAAAAAAAATCTTGCTGCCTAGTTATTGATTTGGAACCTGGATCTTCCCTGAAAATACCTCTTCCCTTGTTCCAAATTGAGTGAAAGCTTTTTTACACTTTCAAGCCCAAGGAACATGATGGCCTAGAGTTAGTACTGATATCCTAACTCCTGAATTTTTTTTTTATCATAAAGCAAAAACCACTCTTTCTTTAAGGATATGATAACTATATATGCCATCATTTATTTCTCATTATTGACGTCATCCTCTGTCATCTTGACTACTCTTATTCATTCACCTGGGCTTTGAAACCTAGCTCACAGACTTCTTTACTTCCACAATAAAATCAATCGTCATCAATTGTTCACTTTCTACATGTATGTAATCTTTCCAACAAATAACTTCAAGTATCTAGACTTCAATATCAGTATCTCTATCCCAATTCCACCACCACAACAGTACTATGGATGTCAGCAAACTCTTGCATGAGATCTTAAAATACAAAACGTCATCATCCTACCAATTCTCCTACCCTTTTCAGTTTCTCCCTCCTGTTCTTTTTCATGAAGAACTATGGATTCTCTTTCCCGCTGCTAACTCACAGTCTGTCACTCCTTCACAGTCTCTTTCTACTTGACACCTTGGTTGTTTGTTTCAACAAGTTGTATACTGGTGTTCTAAGACTCCCATTCACAATCATGATAATTGTCAGATCATCTATCTTGCATCTATGCAACCATACATCTTGTTATTTGCTGTTCCCAGACTTGTGAATACTGTTAGAGAAAATAAACCATTGTGTGAACTAGTGCCAACTATTTGCTCTCCAGATGGGTTTTTAGCAAAGCTCAGCAATTCTTTTTTCGAGTCCTTGGTTCTGTTCTCTCTCCAATTTCTCATATATGCCATTTTTAAACAAAACCGATAACTTTATACTTCTTATTCCATAGCTATTTTCCTCATTTTCAAGCAGATAACTTGCCTCTTAGTTCAAAGGGAAAATTTCAGGCCATTGTGTATGGTATTTCCTCACTTTACATATCCTATTCACAAGCATGTTATATTGTCATGTTTTTGAAATAATATTTTTTTTTCTTTTCCCATTTATTTCCTGATCCTCCTCCATCAATGATAACCAAGTATTTTATAGTCTCCTGTTTCGTGAGTAATTTCAGTTAGGGGGCTAAAAGGAGAAGTTGCCTTTATTTTTGTTTGTTTGATTTTAAAGTTGAGTGAATGAAGAGATTGAGATAAATGACATTGAAAGCCACAATGGGACTGAGAGAGTTTCTTAGGAAAGGAAGAGGAATAATACTATATCCAGCGATATGTCCTTCAAAAAGGAAGAGGAAGTAAAGACGTTTTCAGAGAATGAAACAGAATTCATCATCGAAAGATCTGTCTTTCCATAAACAGTAAAAGTCATAAGAAAATGATCCTAGATGGAAGTACAGAGATGCAAAAAGGATATGGTTCTTGAATACAAACAATTAATGACTGCTTAAAACAACAATAATAAAAAATATCTTATGGGATTTGTAATATGTGTAATAATAAAAATATGACAACAGCACAAAGGTCAGGATGATTGAAGGAATTAAACTGTTATAAATTTCTACATAATTAGATAAGTGATAAAAGTACTAATTTCAGAGAGATTATAAACTAAGAACACATACTATAATTTCTAGGGAAATTATTAATAGGAAAATACCATAATTTTAACTAAAAAGCTAGTAAGAGGATAATAATAATAATGATGATAATAATAACACTTGATCAATTCACAAAATGCAAAAAAGAAGAAAACAATTATAGGACACATAGAAGACAAGATTTTATAGTTAGACTTAAATAAGTCAGTACTACATCACATGGACTAAGGACTCCAATTTAAAAACTGATAATAAAACACTATTATTATCTAACTATACACTTTTATAAGATAGAATCTGTAACAAGTAAACATAAAAGCTGAAAATAAAAGAGTAAAAAAGATATACCAGAACAAAAACTATTCTACTTACAGATAAATATCATTGAAGGTGAGAATCATATTAAAATTAGAGGAAAGGTTTTCAAAATCAGAAAAGATAATTTAGTAGAAACATGTAACAATTCTAAATATATATACAGCTAACAACATAGATTTAAAATATAGAAAGCAAAAATAAGCAATAAAAGAGGTAATATCTACCATTAGAATATATTTTAAATACATCTCAGTAACATATGAAAACATGATTATACAAAAATCAGTAAGCATATAGAATATCAAAAATATGACTAATTCATTTAATCTTCTTTTTTAAATTGTTTAAATGTTTATTTACTTTATTTTTGAGAGAGAGAGAGAGAGAGAGAGAGAGCGAGCATGTGCATGAGCTGGGGAGGGGAAGAGAGAGAATCCCAAGCAGGCTCTGCACCGTCAGAGCAGAGTCCAACGTGGGGTTCAATCTCACCACCAGCTATAGAAATCCCTTGAGCAATCCAATTGTGTGGCCAAACAGAACATCAGCATCTTTAACTTGCTGATTAGTGACTATGTGCTGAAACTTTAAGTACACATAACAGGTCTCAGTTTATCCAAGCACATTTGCTTGTTTTAATCTTAATACCTTGTTCTGAATCATGATATTTTCAAATAGAAAATTAAGCACCAAGATATGAAATTATTTTCTCCAGGTTTACATCAAATAATTAGTGAAACTGAAATTGAACCATTGACCCATGTCTTTTGTTATTGAATCTACCTTTTCCATAATTCACTAGGTTCTTTATATGAGACGTTGTGATAGATACTGTGATGAATACAAAGATAAAATGGACACATTCCCTGTCTTCAAATAGTTGAAAATACTATGGAAAGACAAATATAGAAATAGCTGAAATATAGTGAAGAATATAAAACATGACAAAGTACAGTTGACATGTTGTTGAACCACAGAGAAGGAAAAGAATAATTCTGGGAGAAGAGGGAAAGGATGAGCATGAAAGATTTAAGATAGAGGTGACCTTTGACCTAGCAAATACATTGGTGTTGAATAGCTTCTATACATGTTTATTAAATCCTAAAGTCATAGCAAGCATTGTTTCCTGAATCATATGTTCTGCATTTATATTTTTCAACTAAAAATTTAAGTCTCACTGAGTTTCCCAAATAGTTTTATTTTCTTTTTGTGTCTAAATAATGTTCATCACAGTTGAGAGTCACAGGACCATTTAGAACATGTAAAATCTTGCAACTTTGTGGCAGTTATTATTTATACAATATTCCCTGAGATTCAACATTTAATTTTATTTACTTATATATGGCATTTGTCTGAATATCAACATCTGAACCACGTGAATCCAGCATCAATCTAATACGAGGTATTGATGTTAAAATACCCAGAGAAATAAGTTGTTAGTCATTTGTATGAAATTTATCCATCTCTGTCTTTAATACTATTCACCGTTATATTGAGTCAAATATGCTAGTTGAATTTATTGTTATAGGTCATATTAGTAAAAAGACTTTTCCAGTTTTAATTAATAAAACACTGGAATTCTTTTTTTTTTCCAAAAATAACTCATGCTACCTCACTTTCTTCTTGCATATTAAACTGAATGCTACATCTTCTCATTCCTACCACTTAAACATTTCCCAACCTTCCCTACTTTTTTCCATCTCTACCAAATGAGTTTCTTATTGTTGCTATAACAAATTACCACAAAATTAGTGCCTTAGAACAACATGTAATTAGTATTTTACAGTTCTGGAGGTCAGAAGTCCAAGATAGGTCTCACTGAGCCAATACCAAGGTGTCAACGTAGCTGGGGGCACCGGGGTGGCTAAGTCTGTTGAGCATCTGACTTCAGCTCAGGTCATGATCTCACAGTTCATGAGTTCAAGCCCCACATTAGGCTCAGAGTGTGGATAGCTCAGAGACAGCTCTGCTGTGGATTCTGTGTCTCCCTCTCTATCTGCCCCTCCCCTGGTCATGCTCTCTCTCTCTCTCTCTCTCTCAAAAATAAAATAAACATTAAAAAAAAAGTGTCAATATGGCTGCATTTCTCTGGGTAGAATTCATTTCCTTGCATTTTGTAGCTTCTTAAGGCTTCTTATATCCCTCAGTTTGTGGCCCCTTTCTTCCATCTTCAAAGCCAGAAGTATAGCATTTTTCAAATCTCTGACTCCAACCTCCTCTTCTGTCTCCCTTCCACTCTAAAAGATCTCTGTGATTGTATTGGGCTCTCTCAGATAATCACTCAGATAATCCAAGATAATCTCATTTTAAAGTCAGCTGATAGTATCTTTAATTCCATCTGTGACTATAATTTCCTTTGCCATGAAACCTAACATAGACTCAGGTTCCAGGGATTAGAATGTGGACATCATTGGAAAGCCATTATTCTACCATACTACCTACAATTATGGTTCTGGCCTCTATCAGCCCTAGTTTGAAAGGTCTCCATGCTTCCCTTCTATTCCTGTTCCCATCTATTTGGTACACTGTAACCAGAATGATCTGACACATTATCCTCCTACTCTCCTTAATTATAATTTAGAATGATATCGAAATTCTTTAACCTGAATTCCAAGACTATATGTATCTGGCCTTATTCAAGGTCCCAATTTTCTCTCTGATCACTCCACTCTACACTATGGAATGACTTTCAACTCCCTGAATGAGCCACACACTCTCACCTTCACATATTATTTCTTTTGCTTAGAACATGCTTCCCTCTTGTATTGACTAATTCCTCCTCATCTTTTAGATCTCAGCTTAAATGGCATTTCTTTCAAACACTTTCCCAATACACAAAAACTTAAAGAAGTTTGGGCATTCCTCATTCGTGATCCTTTAGAACCCTGCACTTTTACATGAAAAGACTTAACGTGTTCTAGGATATTGTAGAAGTAACAGCTTTAATTTCATGCATTTCCACCACTTTATGATAAACTCAATCAGGGCAGGGATCTTGTCTCTCTTACTCAAGGTTGGTGACATGTCTACTCCTTGACTACTTCCTGGCATGCAATAGTACTAACTCTTTCTTGATTGAATGATAATCTAGGAGAAATAGAATCAGCCCTGTCCCCTTCACCACCAGCATGGCTAAAAACCTCTCAAACTACATCCCTCTACATCTCTTCAAACCCAGGAAAATTAATTTTAACTGGTTGTGAATGTTAACACTCTACTTTGATTGTTGAGTGGTGTCCAGCACTCATCCTTGACATCTACAATGACTATTCTATAATGAAAGTAGTAAAAATAAAGATAGTCTGAAGACAACTGATGTGCTTCAGTAGCCCCTGATCAAAAAGGTGAGTTCACTGCTGAGGGTTAATAAAGACACTATGTTTGAGTTACAGTTTCAATCCACTTATCTGCAAATATGGTGGTCCTGAAAGTAACTCAGAGCAAAGCTGAGCTCCAAGGATATGTGATGTGTGTGGATAATGAAATATGAGGTAAAGAAAAAAGAGGAGGCAATTCTAGGGGAAAACTGAACTCACTCACATATAAATAAAGTCTTTGGATAGGCTCCAGTGTCTCAGCAGTGGCCATGTCATGAAAGGAATTATAGATTTCTCTTTTCTAATGTTTTATTTAATTATTATTTTATTGGACCCCAGATACACAGAATTAAATTCACATGAAGTCTCAGCTCATTACATATTATTTCCAAATAGCTACCACCAATTCTAAAATAGAAATTAAAAACCATATTGTAAAGTATTCTGTTCACAAAGGGAGTGTCAACATCTACTGAGTGCCTCTTACACCCTATGCCCTGAGTTAGGACTGCAATGCACTTACACAAGTATTGGCATCTCTTCTGGCAAACCATCAGAAATAGTTGGATTGTTCAGTGTGGTTTGGCATCATCCCTGAGGATGTTTTTATAATAATACAAATGTTAGTGTCAGGAGCCCTGTGAGAAATTCTGAACTTTTGCCAAAGTTGGGATTCAGATGTATAATTACCTTTTCCATGGATAGAATGACTAGTAGGATATAAAATAGGCCCTTTGAGAAATTTATTATTCATGTAGGAGTCTAGTAGAATGGGCCAACTGGGCAAGAGTATCCCATATAGCAAAGAAAGCAACGATTTTAGGTTTCATGTGAGGCTGTTTCTGCCTGATAATCCAACAACCTGGTCTTCTGTTCTACTCTCTCCTTACCTATAATGCTTCTCAGAAAGAAGAGAGCTGTCATTTGAAGCCTCAAGCTTCTGGTAGTAGATTCCCCTATGAAAGAACCATTCACAAAAGGCATTTCCCTGCTAGCTAAGCAAAAGAAGCCTTGCAGACAAGTTTGGCAGAATCAGCACCAGCGCTGACAGTCACTCAGAGCTTTATGGAGATCTGTGGTTTGGAGGTTGACAATGAAGAAAAAAGCAACCTACTAGGAGACCAAATCTCAAAGAAACAAAAGGAAAGTGACCAAAAAGGACAACAGGGCACGGTGATCATGGGCATGGGCATTTACTGTGGTGTGGGAACCAGATTAATCTCTTTCCCCTTTTTCAGTCTCAACTCCCATACACACAAACACACACTGTGCGAGAGACCTAAAGGGGATAATCAGGAAAGGTATAATACTACTACTAATAATAATTTATATCTATTGAGTACTTAATATTATTTCATTAACTACTCTCAGTAACCATACAAGGTTGACACCACTATGAAGCTCAATGTTGGGCGGGGGGGAACTTGGAACAAATAATGCTTAAAGAGGTCACAAAGCTGACTGAAGATAAACCCTACTACCAAGTAAGCAGAGACTCAGAGCATTAAGAAGCAAAGGTTTTCTCTAAATATTACTTTCTCTCTTCCTTTCATATATAGAGAGTAACAATGAAGATGAAAATAATTGGGGTTCTTTCCACTATGTACTCCATGAGTGAATCCAATTTAAAAGTATGTGCATGTGTGTATACACAAGTGTGAAAAAAGGAAAGGAAGAGAGAATGCAAAATGGATTGTCATTATTTTATTATCATTGGAGAAAATAATATTTTTTTTCTTTGACATTCTAGCCATTCTAACTTCAGGAGTAGAAAAATAGGTTGTAGACATTAACAGATATCTATTTGAGGGAAGGAAAACACATTTATGGGTTTTTCCCATGGAATCTTGAGTCATAGTTGTTGAGTGCATGTGATTTGTCAGTTTCAGACATGAATCATTCCATTGTAGCACAAAATTCTTCATCGGGCTTCAGCTAATGAGCATTTCTTTGGGGAACCACCTTCTCGCTGCATCTTACTACTCTCTGAGGAGGCTGGCTATGAGGTCAGAGCATTTTCTCAATGACAGCTCACCCACTGAGCCTCACTGTCCTTGCCCACAGAAGTATGGAGTTGATGCTCTCCCAGGACCCTGCAATTACTATCCAAATGTGAAAAAGTGACATCGAGATCTTGAGGCTAGCCTGATTTTTCAGTGTGCCTTTCCCATTTCCAAAAGTAGCCACAGGACCAGCTCGCTCACCCCTTGAAGCTGACTGAAGTTTCTTTCTTTGGGGCTGCCTGGGTTTTGCCTTTGAAGTTTAAACCTGGGAGCAGTTATCTGCCAGCCAAGATAAGCACTCCTGGGGCTTCCACAGGCAGCCGGTCCTAACAAAGAAGGGATAAGACCTCTGAGTGTGCTTTGCCATCTACCAACTCACAGCGGAAAAGAGAGTAATCAGGGTTCTTTCCACAGGGTGCTCCAAGAGTGAATCCAATCAAATTAAACGAAAGTCAAAGAGAAAAGATAAAATAGCTTCAAAAGAGAACCCACAGCTGTGGACTTGCCTGTCAATCAGCAGGAGCCACAAGCCAATCAGAGGTGAACTAAAAAATTGTTTGAAAGAAAATGCATTAGAATCAGTTGCATTCCACCAGAGTAAGAAAAAGAAGAAAAAGCTTGCCAACTGGTACAAGGTGCAGAAAAAGCTGATAATCAATCCGTACATCCAAGCTTATTAATAATTAAGACTACACATGTAATCTGAATTGGTAGGTTTTCCTGTGTCCAGCCATGATTTTAACATCTTTGTTACTATTCATGATCTCACAAAGCTAGTACATCTGAGACAATGAATGAAACTCTTAAATAATACGTATATTAATGACTTGGGTTGGCAAATTGAGTAACCGGCATGATTTTTTCCCCTGGATTGGTGTAAGATTATGCTTGCCCATCTTAAGAAGACAACTCAATCCTTGGGTCCCTAAATAGAGTTTTATTTATGTTTTTTTTTTGTTATTTTTTTAAATAGTGCCCGAAGTAGAATTTTCCATGCAATACGAGTCTTTATGTTAAAAAAAAAAAAAAAAAAATCTGACTCATTTCAGCAATGGAGCTGGGTAACCTATAAGCAGGAGGGAAAAGGAGGCGGGGAAAAGCCAGGAGTGGCTGCTAACCAGACGAAGTTGATTACTTGTGAAATGGGAAGATGATGAAGTTTGGGGAGTTTATGTGTCAGGAACCTGTGATCTACTTGCATGCAACATCATTGGTAGGGAAATGGTAACAGGAAGGATGCTTGCTAAGCACATGTCGAGGTGTTCACAATGCTTCCAAGTGGTTTATGGCTAGGTTTGCAGTTGGTGGGGAAGACAACCCTGTGGGGAATCTGTACCACTTGGAGTACCATAACCTGCCCTAAGGAGCAACAGTAAAGACAGAGATCATCAAGGACCCAAACTAGGCCAACGTCCTTTTTTTCTGGCATTGTGGCAGGCAAAGTATTAACCCTACAAAGATGCCCATATTCTTAATTCCAGATTCTGTAAATATGTCACCTTATGTGGCAAAAATGACTTTGCAGATGCGATTAAATTGAAGTTCTTGAGGGGGGCAGATTATCCTGGATTATCTAGGTAGGCCCAACATAATCTCAAAGGTTGTTAAAAGTGGGAGAAGGAGTGTCAGAGTTTAAAAAGGTGATATGATGATAGAAACAGAGGTCAGAGAGGGAGAGAGGGATTTGAAAATGCTATGCTGCTGGATTTGAAGAAAGAAGAAGGGAGCACAAACCAGGGAATGCTATCTTAAAGCTAGAAAAGGCAGAGAGAAACAGAAACTCTGCAAGGAATACAGCCATGCCAACTCATTTTGGACTTCTGAACTCTAGAACTATAAGATAATATAATTGTGCTGTTTTAAGCCACTAAGTTTGGGCCTATTCATTACAGCAACAGTAGAAACTAATACTAGCATCTTTTGAAATAGGTATTCTTTTTTTTTTTAATTTTTTTTTAACATTTATTTATTTTTGAGACAGAGAGAGACAGAGCATGAACAGGGGAGGGTCAGAGAGAGGGAGACACAGAATCTGAAACAGGCTCCAGGCTCTGAGCAGTCAGCACAGAGCCCGACGCGGGGCTCGAACCCACAGACAGTGAGATCGTGACCTGAGCCGAAGTCGGACGCTTAACCAACTGAGCCACCCAGGCACCTCAAAGGTGTATTTTAAAAAGCACAATAATAATCAGAGAAAGAAAATATCCTACAGATAATATCTGAGTTGTAACTGTTAAATATAAAACTAAAAGAAACCTTGCCCTACTGAGGAAGAAAAAAAGAATCTAGGTTTAAAAATCTTTTTTTAGGATAATAATTATATTTTGCAGGGAGACAAAAGCTAGGTGAGACCCTGGACATCTGATTTTAAGACTAATTCATTTTCTGTTTATTTTTGTGTAATTCAACTGAAAGCAATCTTCACGTTTGTGTGTACATGTTTGCTTTATTCTCTTAATGTTGATTTTAAGGTTGACTACAAAAGGGTCTCTAAAGGAAAGAGCGTCAGATTTCCCAAAGAAAAGTCAGTTTTTTTCCCCAAATATTGCCCGAGGATTATGGATGGTATCAATAACATTTTGGAAATAATGTTTCCTAATTTTAAGAGAAAATAGATGATTTCCCTGAAAAATACGTGTAACTTGCAAATCCCTTAGCAGAGATTTGGAAACTTTAAATACAAAATGGATCAGGGTGATGAGTCAGCTTTTCCGAGGCATGATAGTGTGATATGGCAAGTATTGTGTCATTTTTCTTTCATCTTTTATAGCTAAAATGTCGCCCTTCCACCCCCCACCAAAAAAAGAAAAGCTGACACATTCTACCTAAGACTGAAAGTACAGAGAGGTTTCCTTCTGTGCTAGAAAGTGATTCCTGAAGCTGCACAAATACACACCTCCAAGTAGAAAATGAAAAGACATATAACTTGTTTTCCTTCCATCAATTTCCTAAGCAACTAAAACATAAAGTTTTATAACCTTGATTAGCATTGAAAATAGGTAAATCCTAGGAGAGCAATGGGTATATTATGCTCAACATTGAGGGCTCTTTATTCCTCAGTGGAGTCACAATAATTTCTTACAACTTTTTACAGAATGTGATTGCTTTTTAGAAAGGTAAATTAATTTCCCAATGTAAGCTGTTTTTTTTTTTCCTCTGGTGAAGAAGATTCTCCTCAAATAAAATGAATCAAATTGCTCAAGTATAAAAAATACTTACAAAAACATTCTGACAGAGAGATATATTTCAAATACTACCAGTCACTCTCCTGCCCAGAGAAGTGGCCTCAAGTATGCTCGAGAAGTAACTGGAAAAGAAAACTCCTTTGAAATGTCTTTTATTATTGCAAAACCTAGATAATAGACTGCTTTATTTCTTTGTTTGGGCCAGCAGTACAGCTGGATATGATTCCCTACTATACAGATTCTATTTCTTCATGGTCAAAATTCAAACCCGCACTCTCTAGCCTCTTACAATGGGGATCAACCCATGGTGGTGGTATATATATGCTTGAATTCTTTCTAGAATGTAGCCAAATGACCTTAATACCTCATTTGAATTTATGTGTTTTTTCTGCAAATGGGGCTCTTGCCTTGATAATAAACTACTATATTTCAATTTATTCTAAGTAATGCCCAACGAATTTAAAGAAAAATCCCAGAAAATCATAGTGTACAGTGTAATCAAAATGATATAAAAATAAGGTTTAGTGACTTTTCTCAGGTGATTATGGTGCCTTGGTAAGACAATTGATTTTAACGTGTATGAGTTGAATGAATATTTTACTAGGGTAGAATTTTATGCTGTCAACATCTGCTGACAGATCAGAACTGGGGAGTGTTTAAAATCCAGTATATGAAAGATGTCATCTCTTGCTTTGCCATTTACTTTGACCAACCGAATTAAAAATAATAAGCATAGGGGCACCTCGGTGGCCCAGTCAGTTAAGTGACAGACTTTGGTGCAGGTCAAGATCTTGCCGTCTGTGAGTTTCAGTTCGGGCCCTGTGTCAGGGTTTGTGCTGACAGCTCGGAGCCTGAAACCTGCTTCAGATTCTGTGTCTCGGCCTCTCTCTGCCCCACCACCTCCCCTGCTCATGCTCTCTTCCTCTCTCTCTCAAAAATAAATAAACATTTAAAAAAATAATAATAAGCATAGGAGAACAAAGCATTATTTTAGAAAACATACATACAAATGTGTGTAATTATTACGTGGAACAAGTATTTCTTAAAATAGTCAGGAAGCATTATTTTTTTTCCTCTCATTGTCTCTTTAAATCTGTTGTGTAGGTTGATGCTTCCTGGTTTTATCTAGGTAGCTAAACTTTAAGTCATACAAAACAGTCTCAGTTAGTGAATAAGTTTCCAATCTCAAAATATAATCCAATTGAAATTCAATTTTGTTGTAAAGTTTGGTTTCTATCCCTTCTACAGCCTGTGTCCTTTGCAGTCTGAATTCTTTCATGTCCACTTTATTTGCCACAGAGAAACTCAGAATAAATCTGTAGTCACACTACTGATCTTCACATAATCGAAGACAATGGCCAGGTTTTTGGTCTTCTATTTTTCATATTAAAAGTTCTAAGCCCTTCAAATAGGGTGCAAGACCTTTTGAATACCGAGTTCCCTTTTCTTCATTTGTTCTAAGTGTGGTTGACATTTTAAAATCTACTGTGCAGGGGCACCTGGTTGGCTCAGTTGACTGAACAGCCAACTCTTGATTTTGGCTCAGATTCCAGGACCATGGGATTGAGCTCTGCATCAGGCTGAGCATGGAGCCTGCTTAGGATTCTCTCTCTCTGCCTCTGTCCCTCACCCTTGCTCGTGTGGGCTCTCTAAAATAAAATAAAATAAAATAAAATAAAATAAAATAAAATAAAATAAATTTAAAAACCTACTGTCCAGAACTCAACATAATTACTCCAGATGAGGATGTATCCAGAGCAGAAGTTAAACATTCTGTCCAATATCCATTAACTTGATGCTATCTATTCAAATCCTTGGGGCTCCTCATTGATTCTTCCAAACATTAAAGAGTTCTGCTTTCAGTCTTTGAGGCAAAATTGTCGTATGTTTCTATAAGTCTATGTTGTTGTACATTATTCATTTCTCCTTTTCCATTTGTTTTATAAATAACACAATAGCCATACACTGACTTACATGATGATCATACCCTGCCTTTTAAATTATCTATACATTTTAATAACATAGTAAGATAAAATTTACTCCCTGTGGGGAGGATTAAGGAGGAAAGTGGTGATGTGAAAAGTTGGGGGCAGATGGAAGATACATGTTCATGAAGTTTCTTACTATCACCTCTGAACAGCACTGTACTCCTACTTTCTGGTTCTCCTTAGTGTCTCATTATTTCCCTCATTTCTGCCTTGGACAGATCTATCAGGTTTTTTTTTTGTTTTTATGTTTGTTTATTTATTTAGAGAGAGAGACAGAGAGAGCAGGGGAGAGGCAGAAAGAGAATCCTAAACACAGAGAGAATCCTAAGCAGGCTCTGTGCTGTGAGCACAGAGTCTGACATAGGGCTCGAACTCATGAACCCTGAGATCAAGACTTGAGCTGAAATTAAGAGTTGGCCGCTTAACCCCCTAGCCACCCAGGCGCCCTTCTCGGTTTTAATGACTGAAAGTCTGCCACCTGCAAGCTCAGGTCTGCCCAGTTCTTATAGAGGCTGGTGTCAGCCTCTGAATGTCTGGAATTGGTCAAGCTGACAATCATTTGAAACTCTAGAAACCCTATTTCCCACTGAGCTTCAATAGGAATCGTTTTTTTTCTAACTGGGTAACCAGGTCTAAACTGTAGGTTACTGACTTTACTCCAGTTCCTTGCTGAGCTTGAAACCTTGTCCTGGCCCTTACCCTTAGTCTGCTGGTTTGAGCTACGAAAAATTTTCTAGCTCTTGCCAATTTCTTCTCTCTTATTGCAACAAGATCCCACTCCCTAAACATTAGCTAAGATGTAGCTCTTATTCACATGGACTATCTGGGCTGTTAAGAAACCCTCTTCTTAACCATAGCTATTGCAATTTTATCAGCTCTCTGTTAGGAACTCCAAAACATAGTGGCATAACGACACATTTACTTAGCTCACAATTCTGGGGTTAAGAAATTTAGGCTAGGCTTAGCTCGTTCTCAGCTGGTCACTCATCTACAATCAGCTGCAAATCAGGTTCTAGAGTGGGTGTACCTAAATTCTCCTCCCGCAGGTTGCTCAGGGCTTGTTCTTAACAGAAAAGGCAAACATTCCAGAGAAATAAGGGAAGTTCAAGGCCTTTTGAGGGATAGACTCAGCACTGATACACCATCAGTTCTTTTTAGCACAAACCATTCATTTTAGCGTGCCACATTCTTTTCAGCTAAATAAGTTAGCCGACATCAAGGAGTAGGAAAATAGATGCTACCTTTTCATGGGAGCAATTACAACCTTCACTGAAAATTATGTGCCTACTAGGAGGGTTGAAAATCTTGGAAAATTTTCATAATTAGTACACTATTGTTATTCAGGAACATTACTGGATTCCTACTCATCATGGACTGCTTTAGATATTAGTGGTGCTGTGATTCCACCTAATTTAACAGCGCTATTTTGGATACTATATTTGGACTTGTTTCTCCTACTTTTTAGGAGAATAGATGGAAAAAATCTGTACCATCACTGATTTATCGAGTTTTTATACTTTTAATCCAACTCACTCCTGGATTTATTATTTTCCCCAGTGCACCTTTCCTTGCAAAGTGCTACAAGGTAACTGTCAAACAGTAATTAAACATGTTTATATTAATATTTGGAGGGTTTTTTTTTCTCTCCTTTGGAATATCACCTTAGGGAAATTAGATCAAAATGCTTATAAAAAAAATGAGTCAGTCAAGACAGCTATTTACCAGAACTTAAGATGCTAAGTAATTAAAATAGTAGTCCTATGGCCCATCTAAAGCATTCTGACATTCTATTCCTCCTCTACCAATATCATTTCTGAGGAATATTTGAAAGCTGTTATGTCTAAATATTAAAGATCAAGGTGGAGAATCAATAGTGGTTCCTTATCTTTGGCAAACAGAAAAAAAACATTTTCCCTAAAGACATGGAATAAGATTCATCATCACTTAAACAAAACCAATAAAAAGAGAAAAAGAAAAAAAGAAAGAAAAGAGAAGAAAGTTGTTTTTATTAATTGATGTTCCATCAATAATCTAATTAAATGTCTACACACTTAATGAGTACCTGGACATACTTGAGCAAATCTAAATATTAATATAAAATAGAATTAATTAATCAAAGTTGGGTAACTAATTTATTTTACTAATAGCTATAGTTTTTGAGTAATACTTTGATCATTAATGTAATTTTTATCACTTAACTTTACAACCTTAAGAAGCAGGTGGTATTATAAACAATGACAGATCAGGAAACTGAGTTTCCAATAACTCAAGTAATAAGATAGCCATGATAGATAATAAGTGGGTGATCTGGGATTGGAAATCTAGGCTACTTATGTCTTGGAGCCTGTGCTCTTAACCATTGTGTAATAATTCTGGGTCCCTGTGAATTGCTTAAAAACAAAGTCTTTTTTTTTTAACATTTATTCATTTTTGAGAGACACAGAGAGAGAGAGAGAGAGAGAGAGAGAGAGAGAGAAAGAGCATGAGCAGGGAAGTGTCAGAGAGAGGGAGACACAGAATCTGAAGCAGCCTCCAGGCTCTGAGCTGTCAGCATGAGCCCGACGGGGGGCTCAAACTCACAGACCTCAAGATCATGACCTGAGCCAAGGTGGGACGCTCAACCAACTGAGCCACCCATGCGCCCCAACAAAAATTTTAATCAAAGGTATATTAAGAAATGAAACAGCCTTTAAATTAGTTACAATGGAACTGCTCTTGTTTTGAAATCTGTACTTTCCCATCTCCATGAAACTCAAATCCTACTTTTTTAAAGAAACTTCTGTGTTGTGGTCACAGAGATTTTTCAGCCATAAATATAAGTGAAAATTCCCTTTCCTAGGCTTCTCACTTCTCATACTCATATTTCCAATACCTTCTTTCAGATTCTGTTCTGGCTCATATTAAAATTACTACCAAACTCTAAAGTTTCTAGAAAATGGGGAGCTTACATGGAATCCAGCCTTACCTGTCATAGAAAGTAATATATTCACATAGTGTGCACATACATGTTGAAATATGGCCTTTTGTAGCAACGTGGTTGGAACTGGAGAGTGTTATGCTAAGTGAAATAAGTCATACAAAGACAGATACCATATGTTTCCACTCTTAGGTGGATCCTTTTGTAGCAACATGGATGGAACTGAAGAGTGTTATGCTAAGTGAAATAAGTCATACAGAGAAAGACAGATTCCACATGTTTTCACTCCTATGTGGATCCTGAGAAACTTAACAGAAGACCATGGGGGAGGGGAAGAAAAAATTGGTTAGAGAGGGAGGGATCCAAAACATAAAAGACTTCTAAAAACTGAGAACAAACTGAGGGTTTATGGGGGGTGGGAGGGAGAGATGGGTGGGTGATGGGTATTGAGGGCACCTGTTGGGATGAGCACTGGGTGTTGTATGGAAACCAATTTGACAATAAATTTCATAATAAAAAAAAAAAGAGAGGGAGAGAGCCAAACCATAAGAGACTCTTAAAAACAGAATAAACTGAGGGTTGGTGGGGAGTTGGAGGGAGGAGAGGGTGGGTGTTGGGCATTGAGGAGGGCACCTGTTGGGAGGAGCACTGGGTGTTGTATGGAAACCGATTTGACAATAAATTTCATATTAATTTTTTAATTAAAATAAATGTCTACATATACATGCATCTACGAATTAAGAAGGGCGTTTTCATTCTTGATTCTCATTTGCAGCCATTCTAGAATCCGTGAATTTCTAGTGCTATTGCTAATTCACACAGCTTTTAAGAAGAGGTAATTTTTTAAAAACTGTTTATATCAATAAATCATGGCTATTTAGAAATTATATAGAAATAAATTTCAGTTTCTTATAAAAAATACTAGTTGTAGAGAGTTCTTTTGTTAAATATTAAAAGCCTACCAGAAATGAAGGGCAATGATGAAAGTGTTTTTCACCTAGAAACAAGCCATTGGCTAAATGAGTGCATCATATGACATTCTTTTAATTAACACACTAAAATACTGTATAAACTAGTAGTGGTAACATATAGGTGGTGACATTCAGGGATAAACCCTATTCTAAGGGATTAATTAGCATTTATTCAAGTACATAATAATGGAGTTTTAAAGTAAAATGGGCCCACTGGGCTTGTTTACCCACTTTTTAACATATAGAGGGCATTTTAATTAACTCCGTTGCTTTTAGTGCATTTCCCAGGTGCTAGAAAAAACATTCTAGTGCCTGGGAACATAAGATATGATAAACCAATATATTTTCTTAATCATTTTTTGTTGTTTCCCATTCTTTTAAAATATAACCATAATCTTATTTATTTTATTCAGTACAAATTAAATGAGTATGAGAGCGTACACACAGTATACTTATGGAAATCCTCTCCATGGAGACAACTATTGTAAACAGTTTCTTAAAAAAATATTTCGGAAATATTCTTTGTGCCTTTAAAACAAAAAACATATACTTTTTTTAAAACTTTTTAAGCAAAGGTAGATTTTGTTTACATTTATTCTGCATATTGCTTTTTATAGTGAGTGATATATAAAGTGAATATTGTTCCATATCACTACAAAAAGAGTGGATTTTTTTGTGCGTTTAGTTGGTTGTGTAGTATTCCATTGCATAGACAGATGTAACACTTACTTGGTTCTATATATTGGTTTATTGTATCTTATGTTCAGGCACTAGAACTCCCTCTGATTCTGCCCCTCCCCAGCACTTGCTCTGTCTCTCTCTGTCTCTCAAAAAATAAATAAACGTTAAAAAATTATTGTCATTTGTTAATAGAATTTCGTTAAAATATTGATACTTTAAATTTAATCCTGCAAAATTCCTCAAGTGTCTGTGTCATCCTTCTTCCACTCTGAGAACCAGGTTCCCAACCAGATTTCCTCATTCGCTAAATCCCATAATACATCCAATTAGTCTCAAAATTCCTATAGCTATGCTACTTCAAAAGTAAAATTCAAAAGCAGAGTGCAATACTTATTTGCAGTTTGTGTCCTTTAAGCTGATGTATATGATGTTTAACTGCATCGTGAAATCCATTTACATTTAACGTACTTAGTCATAGACCTGTGTGCATCTACCATATTACTATTTTCTATTTGATCCTGTTTTCCTTTCTTTTCTTGGTTTTCTTTTAATTAACCTGAACTTACAGATTTTAAAATGTTTTCTTAGTTGATACTCAAGAGATTACAGGATTTATCCTTGGTTATTTATAATGTAATAAAAACAACATTTGCCACTTCTCTGATAATGCTAGAACCTTAGCACATTCATCTCTCCTAACTCTACCCCTGACTTTCGATTTCTTTCATCATGTATTTTAATTGTACCTACACATGTACTTTACACATGCCGGTCTCATCATTATAGCTTTGTATACTCCATATTCACTTATAGTTATGTACATATTTACCTTTCCTTTGTACCTTATTTATTTTTGTATTTGCTGTATTGTTACATAGATTCAACATTCACTGAAAGACCTATTACACTTGATTTTAAGTGATCCTTCAGTCGTTTTGCCAAAAGCCTCATAGACAAAATATCCCTGAACTCTTACAGTTTTAAAATTGATTGTCCCTCTCATGTTTGAATGGTATTTGGCTTCACATACTAGTCTAGTCATAGGTTTTTTTCTTGCTGATATCCAAAGTTTTATTCCATGCTTTTCAACACTGAATGGTGTTATGGAAAAGTCTGAGGTCAGCTTGATTTTTTTTTTCATAAATAAATGAATTGATCTTTCACCCTGATTATCGAAACCATTCGTTGTTTATCTTAAAAGTTGAAAATTACTTTTAGTATTTCCTGGAACATAGTGTGCCATTTCAGTCTGTACATTTAAAATGTTTTATTTCTATTTCTGCAAACATTTCTAGTTTTCTTTCTTTTTTTTTTTTTTTTTAATTTGATTATACTCCCTACTCCATGAAGTCTGTTTCCTACATTGGGAATTCTATACATATATTAGATCTCATCCCCCCCCCATATCTATATTTTTCTTTCTAGTCATTTCAAATTATTTCTGTTCACTTTTATTTCTATATCACTCTTTTTTTACTCTATGTCCCTTACTGTGTTTTCTGCATTAATTATAATTTATCCAATTTGCTGTGATTTTTTTGAAGTTTTCATTTTTGTTTCCACTTCATGTCTCAGTTTTGCCAGCGTATATTTTATTCCTTCTGTTTTCTCACCATTTACTACTTGAATCCTTGTATGTATACTTTATACTCTTGTTTTACAGAGGTAATTACTTAAGTTTTTAATTCATGAGAAAATATAATGCTTTTCATCTGACTTATGGCAAATTTTTCTTCTGAGTAATTTTCTGATGTCACTTGTTTTCCACTTGTTTTTATAAGTGTTTTGACAGTATGTTTGTATTGATCCTGCATTGAACACATCCTCCAACGCATCTTTCAATAAGGTGAATTTTCCTGGACCAGCTATTAGCAGAAGGCTGTTGTACTGAACAGCCTGGAACTGTGGTTTTGGCTAACAAGAAATTTGTATGAGTTAGTTTCATCTTTTCTTCACATTAACAATAGTGAAAGGCAGACAACTTTGAAACTTCAATACTTTCAGTACTTTCAAAAGTACTGACTTTCAAAAGTACTGAAAGTACTGACAAAACTTCAAAACTTCAGTACTTTCTCTACTTCCCTAACCTTCAACATAAGCTCAGTTATTCCTGAAAATTTGGCCTCTTTTAAACAAAAAAATTCTTTGTTCAACTCATATTTTTCTGCTTTTTGGAAGCAAACTGGTAAAGAAGATCCATAATTCAGCCCCATACATCTAGTACTGGCTTCTGCAAATAGAACTTTCTACTTTTCACTTGGTATATGAGCTTCACTTTCGAAGAATTGCAAAAATGTTTGTTCTTCCTGAGATATGCATTCATGCCTATCTTCTCTCTGTTTTGCCCACTGTTTTATCTTCAATTGTTATAATAGAATTTCCACCTATTTTTTCCCCTAACTTCAACAAAGATGGAATTTGTGTTTCCATTTTTTCATTACCCTTGCCGTGTGGGTAGTTTCTAAGGAAAGCAAAAGAAATACAGATTTTACTTACTTTCATAAATTTGCATTTAATCCAACAATTATTTGTGTTTCCACCTGTATTTTTTAATATTGCTGTTTTTAGAATAAATACATCAAATGAGAATAATGATGCCACCTTGACAAGAAAATTTTCATTTGACTAATAAACATGAAAATATTCCAACTCATTCTAATGAAGTAAATAAGAATTAAAATGATGAGGCAACAGTTTTTTCCTATGAGATTAGTAATGCTAAACAAAGAAATTATGGTCAGATTAAGGAAAGGGGTTTCCACATAAGGTATAATTCAGAATGTAAATTGTCATAGGCATACCTCTGACATTTTTTTTAATTAATTTTTTTGGCCACTTTAACTCAGAAATTAAATTTCTGGAGATTTATGCTCAGAAAAAGTGTGTAGAAGAATATTAATCACAATCTTGTCTATTTTAGTGAAGAATATCCTAAAGGTCTAACAATCAAGAACTGGCTAAATAAATAATGCTTTATTGATGCAATGAATGTTACATGGCCACTAAAAATACAACAGAGATGGTAGCTACAATTCTGGTGAACACAGCATGATATATGGAGCAGGAGATAACTTGTTGAATCACTTTGTTGATTGTTGTACATTGAGATATAATGTAAGTGTAAAATGCACTCCGAATTTCAAGGATGTAGCATAACAAAATGAATGTAAAATATGCTATCAATAATTCTTATATTGATTGCGTGGTGAAAGCATAATACTTCAGATATATATTAAGTAAAGTATGTTATTTTTTTAAGTTTATTTATTTTGAGAGAGAGAGTGAGAGGGGGAGAGGCAGAGAGAGAGAGAGAGAGAGAGAGAGAGAGAATCCAAAGCAGGCTCTGTGCTTACAGCGGGGCTGGGACCCACGAACCCTGAGGTCATGACCCCAGCTGAAACCAACAGTCAGAGGCTCAACCAACTGAGCCACTCAGGCACCCCAAAATATAAATATATTTATATTAAATATACCTGTTTCTTTTTACTTCCTCTAATGTGGCTACCAAAAAAGTTAAAATTACATATGTAGCTCATGTTATACTTCTAATAAAAAGTGCTGCCCTAGAGAATAAAGGGGTGACTTAATGCAGAAGCCATAAACTGGTTGAGAATGCTTAACCCACAGACTTCTATTGTTGGTCCATGCAGTGTTTTAAATTTTTCTCACATAATTGCCAGCTATATATATATATATATATATATATATATATATTCATACATATATGTATGTATACATATGTGTATATATAAAATATATTCATCTATATACACATATAGATGTACATATGTAATTTTTATGTTTTATATTATACATAATTTTTGAAATATTGTCACATTTGGCTTCTCTTGACAAATTAGAAAATTTGACAAAACTGCATTCATGGATTTATTTTTGAATAGCAAGAATTCTCTGGAACTGACAGTGGCTACCCTTAGCTAGCTCAGAGCTCTTTATTTTGCACAGCTCAGCTGCCAATAAAAAGTAAAATCACTCTTCCAGACCTCTGAAGACATTTGAGTTTGAAATCCTTGGGGCACATGATAGGATGATGTAAAAGAAGTGGGGATTTTACCCACTAAATTTGTTCCAGCACATGTTCTCTACATTGAGTAGTTTCCCTTATTCTAGCTACAAAAATTGATCAACATTCTACAAGGTGAAAATCCTATTGAACATTTTAACAGTGGCTCATAAATCGGGTAACACAACCAGAAAGAAGCAACATCTTGCATTGTGGTACAGAAAATCCTAGTAATGTTTAATGCAGAGTCTGCCCCTTTAAATTTTAGGAACCTCCCAGGTCCTCTCTGCACTATTGGCCTATATGACAGGCTTTAATTAGCACAGATTTTTCACGTTCATGGATAGATTAGAAATTTGGAAGTACTTAATGAAAAAGGTCTGTTACCTTGACCAGTCTGAAATTGCAGTTAAAGGACATTTGCTTGCTCCAAAGGCTGACTGCATACAAATATATGAATATTAACACTGTGCATACAAAAAAATGAAGTTTTAGGCTTTTTACTAAAGGAATATTCATTTTGATCCACTGTTAATACCCCTGAAGAATGTGAGTGGCATCTTTATGTAATACCTATGAATTAAATATAACTAGATTTTTCTGACACTCATTTGGTCATCATAGCTTTCTTTTTGCACATTGAATTAAAGAAAATGGGGGGGGTGGGGAATGAGCCTATTTCCCTTCTGTAGCTCACTCTCCACATGCAGTTTATGGTCTAATAGGATACAGAGACTAACAAATAAATAGAAAGACAAATAGAGACACATATATGCCTGTATGTGTGTATAGCACATATATACGTAAGTAAATGAGTAGAGTGGTTGCAAGTTATTGTGCAATGAAGGAACATGAGCTGAAGTAAAGAATGATACTAGAAGATAAAGAAGTGGTCAGGAAAGATCTCTTTGAAGAGGTGAAGTTTTCGGTGAGAGCTGAAGAAGGAGAAGTAGAGAGATGAAAAGCAGAAGAATATTCCAAGCAAAAGGAAGAGAGTCTGCAAAAGCCTCAAGGCGGGCATGTGTATTCCAGAGCTGAAAGAAAGACAGTAGGGCTGTGATAAAGGCGACCTGGCCGCCCAGCCTGGGGGCCATCAAGTCCCTGGACACCATCTCGACTCTGGCATGGTAGCATCGTAGCAGAAGCAGCTAGACATCGGCAACCCCGGGAGACTCTCCACACGCTGAGCATAAACCACATAGCCCACAGCAGTCGCCTAAACCAGCAGGACTACACCAGCTATCCAGCCTGCAGTACCAGAGACTGTTCACTTGGCCCTGAAATGTTCCTTCTCTTCTTTTTGGCTTTATAAGATCTACCTTTTCTCCCCTTGTCCAACCTCCTCATCCAGAGCTTAGACTCTGCTAAACTGGGCTTCTTATTGGGCACTGAAATTTTCCACTCTAAGAGTCATTCTGTAGACTCTCAGCCTTTAGTTTTTCTTTAATGTTTAAATAGAATGATTTAGGTAGAAAGCAGTAGAGATGAATTGGGAAGGTGGGAGCTATAGAACATAGGATTGGAAAAAAGTTTGGGTTTCATTTTAAGTATAAATTCAGATTACTGAAGGGCATTAGAGAATGTGACAAATACTATTTATACTTTGAGATGATTATTCTCACTGTTACAAAAAGTGTTTGAGGGTGGGTAACAGTGGGAGCACAGGGAAGTTAGGAAGAGAGGTGGGTATGGGTGTAGGAGTCAGTGTGCTTCGAATGGATGTGAGATCAACATGTTGAATTGATAGAATCATGCTAACAATAAACGTTGGCAATTTCAACAATGATAAGAAGAAAAAAATCAATATTTATTAAAATTTTTTCAATGTTTATTCATTTTAGAGAGAGAGAGAGGAGAGAGCATGTGCAGGGGAGGGGCACAGAGGGAAAGGAAGACAGAATCCCAAGCAGGCTCCAGGCTCTGAACTGTCACCACAGAGCCCAACGTGGGGCTCAAATTAACAAACCATGAGATCATGACTGGAGCCGAAGTTGAAGCTTAACGGACTGAGCCACCCAAGTGCCCCCAAAGCCAATATTTATTGAATGCAAGCTACTTTATATTGTTTCCTACATCAGATCTTTACCCAAGCCTGTGAGTATGTGAGATTGAGCTCATTTTACAGTTAAAAAAAAAAATGCAGACTCCAAACAGTTTGCCGAAAGTCACACAACAAGTAGCTGAGAGCCAAACCAGATAGTAGGATTACTGACTTTGTACTCTCACATATATAAATTTAATTAATTAGCAAGCGTTGCTGAGAGCCTGTTGTTGGCAAGGTTATGCACTATTACTCAAAAAGAGAAAAGAAATGACTGAACAAAATCTTAAGTCTTCATTTCTTATGTAATAAAACAGGAATATGATTTTTTTTCTGTAAAAATACAGAACGTAAAGTGATAACTCAAATATCCCAAGTTTTTAATTTCTCTTATTATCAATAAGACTTATTGGTAGATAGATAGATATAGTTCAGTTCTATATCTTAACGATAGCTTTACGTAAAATTTGAAGGAAACCACATTAAATCAAGCATGTTTGTTTGTTTTAAATCCCTACCTAGGTAATTCAGCTTCGTCAAAGATAGAAATGGGTAGGAGATAGTGGAGGAAATCAAGCCATGATCTAAATAAAGTACTATTGATTGGTCAGTAGCTTTGCTACAGCTCCTTTTTTCTTTTTTTTTTTTTGTAACTAAATAACATGAGCACTAGTCAGGAAGATGGATTACTATCCTCACAGTTACACAAGCAAGTCACATTTGGACCCGCATCGGGAACATTCACTACTTGATTACCCAGTCACATTGTTCTTTACCATTATTCCTCACTTGTTGGGTATGAGTGAGGAAGGAGAATTCATTTTGTGTACTAATCACATCCTGTTAGCACATCTTTTATTCCACCTGTCTTTGCTTTTTTCTTGCCTGTTTGATTTTTTTATTTCAGAACCAAGTTTTTGATACTTGTATCCTTTTAGTTCAAGGGAGTCATTTAACAAGGCAAGTTATTCTCAGCATTGGAATGGAGAGCACATTTTGCATTCTCAACCCCCACCCCCAACACACACTCAATTGCTGTGCTCTGGGCAATTGGCTACAAAAGTATCACTGTCACAAGGTGCCTTGGAGCATGCAAACCCACTTGCTCAAAAACAAAGAAGCTTTCAGTAACACTGAAACACTCATCTTCCTTTTTCCCTACCTCCTGCCCCTACTTCAAACCCCATTCTGGCAAGATAGCCCCAATGGAAATGTTTTCTTTCTGCCTCAACCCCCCACTTCCATGAAATTAATTAAATGATGTCATGCTTCATTTTATCTGATTTGGAAGCAATTCATCACCCTTTTGCTGGTTGTATTAGTCCAAGTGATCAGCATATTAATTCATTTGTGGGAATAAGCTCAAGGGTAATTACAGTGAGGAGGTTTAATGCCTAAACGTGTTAATGTCTGTAATCAGAAGTATTTTCTCAGTACGGAACAATTGTTAGACAATTACTGTTGGATATGATTGCCCTGGTAGACAACAGACATGTTGTCAAGAGGGAAATAGCAAAGGCTTGTTTTGCAAGTACTGTATTATCAGCAAGTTCTCTCTTTTTCCCCCCAACAGTATTTTCTACTATGTTCTGCTCATGTATAGTCATCCTAATACTTACTCTCTACATTGTTGATTAAGTAAAAAAGTTGTATTTGTTATGTAAAAGAATCACAGGAGACAGCTTGGCACTTCTTGAAAGTCTTACCCTTTTCTTATTCTTTCTCTTCTGGTGCTTTGATTTCTTTCTGCATAAAATTACCAACTTAATAGCTTCCTTTTATTTCCCAATATGCCCCAGAGTCTCCATTACCTATTTTTTTTTTCCTGTAGTGAGAAGATTCTTATGTCTGACTGAATATCAAGACCCAAACATTCTTAACAGGGAGCAATCCCTCTCAATTAGCAAGTTGCAGTGAATTGGATAAACACAGTGGAAGAACCTGATTATTGATTATCACTCATTACTCAGCTGGAGTGATTCTGAATGTGAATTTGGATTTAGTCTCCATTACTTTTTATTCCTTTTTCTTCTCCTCAAAGCTTTATGATATAATTAAACACGGAAACGCAGTCATAGCTTCTTCACTATATGGTTTTTTGCTTTCCTAAACCTCTTCTCGGCACCTATGGTATAGGATTGCTTTGAGGGGGAGCAGAATTTGTGACCCCAAGATATGCCACTTTGGCACAGATTATTTTGAGCTGAAGGCAGTCAAGACCTAGCTGGCTCAAGAAAATCTTTAACTTTTTTTACTCAAAAAAATTTTTTTTTCAGGCCTCTGGCTGCAACTGCCTCTATAAAATAATGACCTTTCCTTCTCTTTCACCTTCCAAATATCACTGAGGAGTCTCTCATTGGCATGTTCTAACCAGGAACTGAAAGGCGGTAGATTGCTTCTGTTGTGCAATACCTTGTAATGGAGTGGTGGCAACATTGAATTGAATTGACACAGACAATCCAACACACTTGACATCTTTAATGAGTCTTTAAAAAAAACAAAACTTTATTGGGATGCAATTTACATAGCACAAAAGTCACCCACTTAAGGACTACAATTCAGTATGTGTATATATACATATCCAATCACCACCCAAATCTAATTTTTAAACACTTTCATCCCCTTAAAAAATAAATCCTATTTCTATTAGTAGTCATTCTCCAATTTCCACTATCTCCCACATCCCAGGAGTAGGCAACCCACAATTTTTCTGTCTCTATATGTTTGCTTATTCTGTACATTTCATATAAATAGAATTATTACAGTATCTAATCTTTCGTGACTGGTTTCTTTTACTTAGTATAATGTTCTCAAGTTTTATTCATGTGCAGCATGTACCAGTACTGCTTTTTATGGCTGAATCATACTCCATTTTACAGATACACTGTCAAACCTTGGTTTGTGAGAATAATTTGTTCCAGAAACATGCTCGTAATCCCAAGCACTTGTATATCAGAGCAAATTTCCCCCTAAGAAGTAATGGAAACTCAGATGCTTCTTTCCACAACCCCAAAATATTCATATAAAAATGATTATAGGACTATAATATAATACAAAACCATAAAGAAAATACAAAATATAAAGAAAAATAATCAAATTAACCGGCACTTGCCTTTGAAAACCTTTGTGACTGTTGTGAGGGAGACAGGAGAGAGGAAGGACTTTCATTATCACTAACAGAATCACTGCTATCTGTTGGCTCAGTGGAATCTTTCTGCATGGGGGCCATTGTATGAACTCACGTGGATGTTGACTACAGCACAGTATTAATAAACTCTTGTCATATACTGTATTAATATACATGTATATGCAAGTTAATTAATATAATATATAATTAATATATAATATATTATATTATTATAAATAATATATTAATATATTATTATATAATATATTATTATATTATAATTATATACATTATAATATGTATATGTTATATACATGTATATACAGGTATATATACAGGTATATAATATGTATATTATATGTATTACATGTATATACAGGTATATATACATTATATATATTGTATATACATTATACATGTATTACATGTATATACAGGTATATATACAGGTATATAATATGTATATAATATATAATATGTATATAATTATAATATAATGTATTATATTATATTATATTATATACATTATATTATAATATAATATAATGTAATATATGCCAGTTAATATAACTGGCAATAAGGAGCAGAGGAGAGTCTATATCTTCAGGCAGCCTGACCTAGAATGAAGCAAAACATTCCTAAGTTTACTCTTGTATGGAAAAGCAAAGGACTGTCCAGAGGTGCTTTGATGTGACAAAAAATATACTGGTGCCAGTTGTGGGCACCTTCCGATGTTCTGAAAAATCCCTGATTTCTGCCAAACACCAAGGCCTGAGGCCAAGCATCGGAGCATGGGAGACTATCACCCATAATTCCACAGTGAGAGAGAGAGAGAGAGAGAGAGAGGAACCACCGGCTTAGTTGTAATCATGTGGCATTCGGCATCACATACTACTCATATTGCAAGACATCGCTCGTTTATGTTAAATTTTTTTGGAAATGTTGGCTCATCTTACAGAACACTCACAGAACAAGTTATTCACAATGCGAGGTTTTACTGTACCACATTTTGTTTATCCATCCTTCAGCTGATAGACATTTCAGTTGTTCTCATTTTTTGTTTATTATGAACAATTCTGTTATGAACATGCAAAACATACACATTTTTGCATGGTCATACACTTTTATTTCTCTTTGCTAATGATGCATTATATTTTCTAAGTAATTTCTGTTGTGAGGGAGTCCTGCATGGGCCTTTTGTGCTCCAAAAATTTATACTGATTGCATCAAAATTAAAAGACCCCAACTTCTCTTTCAGTTCAGCCATTTTCCAGGATGGCTTATGTAACTGGCTTGCTTATGCTTTCTATAAAAGCAGGCATTCCTTGAGACCCAGATTTCTCAGCAGCATTAATCCACCACATGTGGCTTCCATCAAGGTCCATTGTGCTGTCCTGTCAACTTGGGGGTAAGGCAACTGGAGGGATCATGTGAATGCTATTGCATTGTTGCAGAAATTTTCCTCTGATTCCTTATGTCTCTCGTCTACATTCAGTGCTTGTGGCAAATTATCCCAGGTTAACTACCTGCCATGCTCTATGAGGTTGGAGGTATTGACTACTTCATATCAGTTTTTTCACCACAAGCTTATTAGATGGAAAGCTGAGTAGAGAAGTCAGGTCTCTTGCCCTAGGTCCCAAACAAATTGGATCACACCTATACCTACTGTTTCCTTCATGTACTCCCTAATTAGAAATAAAGAGGAACCTCAAGAAGAGTAGGTCCAGATAACCAAACCCTACAGACTAACTTTTACTTAAGAAGGGATTATAAAAAGAATTCAGAGGGCAAAAGTCACCACCCTAGAAATAGGCATATGGAGATTATCTTTATTCGAATTTTTTTTTATATCTCTGGACTCCTGGCTTTGTCCATTTGATCTGTGTGTTTATTATTCTCCACCTCATGGAATCCTTAGATTTTACTTGACTTACTTTTATGGAGAATAAATATGTACATTTCTGAACTATGCCTCCATTTTTTGATTATAAGACCTGTGGCTTTTACCTATCCCCAACATTTGCCAAACCTCTCTTGATCCAATACCCCCAAAAGGAATAGCATTCTATATAGAGTTATGATTACCTGGCTTACAAAATCATTAAAGTAATGAACCAATAACCAAAAACAACTTCCACGTGTCTCTATTACTATACAAATCCTTTCATATCAATATTTATGGAAGAAAATTTTCTTGTGAGAAAGATTTAAATTATTCGAGGAGATTTCTTATTTTATTTTGAATTCTTCAGCCTTCAGGGATTTTTGTGGGACAAGGGGCCTCCCATTTGGCTGCATGACACCAGCTCTGTACTGCTGTTGTATAATCATGTTGCTTTACTTTAGATCAACTAATGTGAAAAACATTTGCACAGAAGGATATGAAACATGCAAAACAAAATACAGGTCTTAGTGGGCTCTTTATTTAAGCTGGAAATTTTAATGGCTCATACTTAGATTCTTTGAAAATATTAAATTCACATGGCAGTTCTAAGAATGTAAACCCATGGCTAAAATATAACATAGTTGACAATGAGCTTTATTTAGCTCTCAAAAGGTGTGTCATTTTTGTGGCTTTGAGTAAATCATTTAACCACTCCAGGAGCTTCATTTCCTTATTTGTCAAATAGATATTCATTCATTCATTCATTCATTCATTCATTTGACACATATTTATTCATGTTTAATAGGGCCAGACTCAGTTGAGGTGACAAATATAACAGTATGTACATGATGACTAGCTTAAGAATTCATTACATAGTAAGAGACAAGTTCTATAAATAAATAATTCAATACAATATGATGACAGCAATCAATATATGAAAAAGTGCTTTGGAAATATGAAATTATGAAAGGGAGTGAGATAGCACAAATTCATAGAAGAGTTTAGTCTTTTTTTTTTTTTTAATGTTCATTTTTAGGAGAGAGAGAGAGAGAGTGTGTGTGAGCCAGGGAGGGGCAGAGAGAGAGGAACATAGAATCTGAAGCAGGTTCCAGGCTCTAGCCCCTGACACAGGGCTCGAACTCATGAACCATGAGAACGTGACCTGAGCGGAAGTCAGAGGCTTAACCAACTGAGCCACCAGGCACCCTATAGTTTTAAATGCACGTTACTAATTTGCAAAGAAAGGAGAGACTTCAAAGAGTTATTGTGACAGTTAAATGAGCCAACAAATATGTCACTACTTTAAATTTTAAAAACTTTAAACAGAGATTAACATAAATTAAAAACAATTGCATGTGAAATGAACTCTGATCAGCCTTAAAAACATAACTTATCACTTTGTATATCCCTACCCCACTGCCCCCCAATTTCTTTCTATAAAGTTCTTTGTGCTCAGGGTCTTTGCCATAACTATTTAAATAACGAATGGATTTGAATATTGTCTGAGCTCCTCCTGTTATGTTTTGGGTATAGTTAGGGCTGGGGTTTAGCAATTTGTAAATTGTTTCTACTATCATATAGCATAATTTTAAAGAAAAGAGATAAATATGAAAAAGGAAGGAAGGAAGGAAAGAAGGAAGGAAGAGAGGGAGGTAGGGAGGGAGAGAGGAAAGAAGGAAGGAAGGGGAGAGGAATCATATAATTACCAAATCACACTTAGGCAAGAACTAAAAAGAAAATAAATTATATTAAGTATAAAAAAATCAAAAAAAGAAATAATATTCGAATGGAATCATCAGGAAAGTACTCTGATAAAATGACATTTGAGAAGAGAGTCCCATAAAGAGAGAAAGCAAATGCAATGGTTTTGGAAAGATAACGTAGCACATGACAAGTCTTTCATCTTTGCCAGCATCTGCAATTCCCTGTCAATGTATTAAAACTCCAACCGCAAGTTTCGTCAATAGTTTGTCTCCATTCCTACACTGAGCTACTGAGAGCTACTGGAGAATATTAAATGACCAAGGAGCTAGGTCTTCCACTATCAATCCAGTCTTTTATTCAGTTGACCCTGGACACTCCCTATCACTTGTTTTAAGTTCTACAGAGTTCTTCCAAACTCTGTGCCCCCATCTCCTCCTCTCTTTCCTCCCTTTTCTATTTTTTTTCAGAAAAAAAAAATATAGGATTTATTATTATGTATTATTGCTAATTCTTGTTAATAACCTAGCAAAATTCTTACATCTGCAATCTAACTTTCTTTCTTCTCTATTTCTAATGGAAAATGTGTTATGTCTCCAGTGTCAGCCCAATCCTCAAATTTATGCTTTTATTGGGAGCTTTGCTCTTCCTTGTATCTTTAAGCTTTTCCTCTCTGCTGGCTTTTTTCTATAAACACATGCACACTTGAATTTTTGAATTTTAAATCAAACACTTCCTTAGCCCCCATTTGTATCTTCCATCTAGGCACGTATTCATCATTCCTTGCATTTAATTCAGTTAAGTAATTTAATGTATTTAACATGTGATGGCATTGTGCTAGGCTCTGGAGATACACTGATAAGTAAAATATCAAATAAAATAAGGACATGATATACACTAAGAAAATAATAACTCTAATAGATATCCAATTTAAACTGTGATAAGTGTTTGAAAGAAAAACAAAACAGTGTTATAAAAAGAATCTCTCTCCTTTAAGACCCGACATGCTTTAGAAATTCAGAGAAGTTTCCCTAAAGGAACAATACGTTTTGAAGCAATGGATTTTTGAGGGACAGTTTTTCAGATGCAGGGAGCAGCATACATGGAGTCCACAGCATCGGAAAATTCTACAGCAATGTAGCTGAGAAAGCAAAGACAACTATATATTTTATTATCCAAAATTGGACTCTTTAGACAGTAAAATGGGGTCATGAAAATATTTTTAAACATATAGTTAAACTATATATTAAAGAGCAAGTTGACCTTAGTTTATTTGTAGACTTGTAAATTCTAAAAAATGTAAAAATAACATAATGCTGTAAACATTAACACAAAAATCTCATTAATGGTGTATGCTATTAATTTTTAATTAACAGGGTTTGCTCTTTAGCACTTGATTAAACATGAAAGGTAACCAGCAATAGGCCATCTGTCTTTGCCCACCATGTTCCAGATGAAACATAACACCTTTCTTCAAAAACAGTGTGCAAGATGCCCACTCGTAAGCATCCCTGGGTACACGCAGCAGAGAATACCTAACCCATTCCAATCTAAGGCAGTGAAGGTAGAAGTATTTAAAGCTGCTTCCCTTCCTGGCCTCTTGTTGCACCACTTACACCCACCATACCCTTAGAAACGCACACACTATTAAAGCACCAATCAGTGAGAAACTCAAAAAATTATAGTTTACAGGTAGATGAAATATGTGTGGGAAATAGAGGATGAGCAATCCTTTAGAGTGTATTGAAAGTAGTTTACATGTCCTTGCTGTAGTGGATTGTTTTTTATTGTATTATATATTTTATACCTCTTTATTTAATTGTCCATTAATGCTCTTTTATTTTATAGTAATTCCTTTTGGCAACAATGAACTAAAATAAAAGTTTTTAATAATGAACTGTTAAGTAGTGACTTTCTGTTAGTGAGAGGATGTCTAGGATAACTGTGTAATGATTTCCAACAGTGTCCGTGTCTGTATGATACAACTATTTGCAAATAACTTATTTATTTTAGTCTTATAAGGTTGGTTACCTTTGGATAATTGTTGTAGATGGCATATCCTAGTACAAAGAAGTAGGTTTTGACCTACTATTTGAACAGTAAATTCTGTTTTAAAATAAATAAACCAGAGGGAATAATTATGGGTTTTACGTAATTTAGAGCTAGTGTTACTTTAAATAAACAAAAACAAGAGCAGAGGAAAATAAGATTCCATATCTAAAATAAACAACAAACAAGCAAAACTTTAAGCAATTTCAGAAGGAAAGTATTGTCCATTGGCCAAGTAGACCCAAAGTAATGTAAAGTGTTATCTAGTACTGAATATATCCTAATAGCTCGTTAGTACATAGAATGGAATTTCCAAAGACTAGGTAAAATTTCCCAGTAGGGTGCATTGACATGACTTTGAGAGTCTGAACTCATATGGCAAGACTGACTGGTCTATTTAATACTGTATCAAAGCTTTTGATTCTTTTTGTACTCTTGGTTGTATTATGCTAACCTCCCCTGAGATATATTCATCATCCCTTTAGTGAATATTATTGAAATAGGCCCAATTTATAATAAAAATCATATAGCTTAAGTTAAACAAAGAAAAAGAAGCAAAAAATCTTGATCTAATATATGTGTGTGTGTATATATATATGTGTGTGTGTGTGTGTGTGTGTCCACCAAATGAGTTAGATTTCTTTAAACCCAGATCTGACATTAGTCAGTGTTTCTGACTAATGTTTCATAAATCTTAAAAATAAATTCATGACCACATTTTAAAACCATCTTTGCAATGTTCACAGAGGCTGTCTTCATTACATTATTTCTGAATTTTTCATTTGTTGCCATAAGCTGTTCACATTTTCTACATCCATTTATTACTTCCAGACAGCTTACTTCAGTAAATTGAAGTGATTGTGTTTGTATGTGTGTATATAATTTTTGTATATATTATATATATTTATATATATATATTCACATATATTTATATATAATAATAAAAAATATATATTTATATATTTATAATATATATTTATATTTTATATATTTATATATAAATTTATATATATTTATAAATAATATATATTTATAATAAATATATATATATATATAAAAGTTGCTCTAGTCATGAATGTCTAGCCTTTATGTTATCCAAACTTTTCTGAAAAGCTGAGAAAGTAAAGATATAGAATTTTTCTTTAGGAATAGCATTGAAGATACAGAATGGGTTTTATGTGCTAACTAGTCACTGTTTTCATGCCAGTGTTAAGATGTCAAAACCATTTACAAGAGTTACCCTGGAGTTCTCCTAGATTCTGGCCAAATTGACCTTTAAAATTCTTTCCTTTACTGAGTTATTCTCTGATCATAGGCAGAGCCACTACCCAGTCAAGTGATGTACTTTGGAATATGTGTAAGATATTCAAGGTCCTAAGTATGGACTAGAGAGTCAGGTCTTCACTGGCACATCAACTTTTCCTCTCAAAAGTGCAATCCATCCTCACAATTTTCTTATCTCTATTATATTCCATGGTTAATATTTTTTTTAATTTTTTTAACGTTTATTTATTTTTGAGACAGAGAGAGACAGAGCATGAACGGGGGAGGGGCAGAGAGAGAGGGAGACACAGAATCGGAAGCAGGCTCCAGGCTCTGAGCCATCAACCCAGAGCCAGATGCGGGGCTCGAACTCATGGACCGCAAGATGGTGACCTGAGCTGAAGTTGGACGCTTAACCGACTGAGCCACCCAGGCGCCCCTCATGGTTATTATTTTAATCACACTTTTTATCATTATTGTTAACTCTCGTTATTTTATGATTTTTTTTTTTCAGGCTTGTTGAAAGTACATGTTTCAGTGGATCCAGTGATCCTTTTTCTCCCGACTTAGACTTGAATAGCCATCATTATTAAAACCAGGTCAGAGTGATTCCACTAATAATTCATTATCCCCTACCTGTGCTGGGACTTCCAGGGGGCTCATTCCTGGGTCTCCCACCTCTGTCATTTTTAATTTCTCATCAGGGATCCCATTCCTGACTATCACTTCAACTGCCACCTATAAAATAGATTGTCCTTAAATTTGTATCTCCTGCTCATACTTTCCTCCCAGCACTGAACTAGCATATTGAACTGCCTAAGAAAGTATCTCAAGGCATCGTCTACTAAACTGAACCTATGGTTATCTCTGTCAAGCAATAAAGTACCTCATTTTTTTTTCCCTATTTCAGACAAAAGCAGGACCATCTATCCAGTTACAATAACCGTAAATTTGGGAATCATCCTTAACACCTTTTTTTCATTAACAAATCCAGTTATGAGGATATATCTATATCTATATCTGTATGTATATGTGTATCTGTATCTATATTTGCCTCTGTATCTATCATCTTTACTCCCTTATATCACCATTCCCATCCTAGTTTAAGCTCCCACCATCTCTCAGATGGACCACTGCAAATAGTCTCTTAACTGGTCCAGCCTCTACTTTGGCACCCTTTAAACTCTCCTCTGCATAGAGATAGAGTTGTAGATTTCCAATTCAACTGTGGGGCACCAGGCTGGCTCTATTGGTAGAGCACACAACTTTTGATCTCTAGTTTGTGAGTTGGAGGCCCATACTGGGTGTAGAGATTACCCAAATGGAAATCTGATCATTTAAGTCATCTGCTTAAACACTTCAATAACTTCCCATTGTTCTTAGAAGAAATATCAGAATCCCTAACCTGATTTCTAACGGGCTATGTGGTCTGGGCTTTATTTATTTTCCAGCATCGTCTCAAACTTCTCTCTGATTTCTTCTTATTGACAAATAATCTCCTGGGCTTGACTCTTTATATCTTCTGCTTTCTCTCACTCGTGTGCCCTTTCTTCCTTTATTTAGTCAAATAATTACAACTTACCCTTCCATATTTTAACTCAACCATCAGTTCCTTGAGATCCTTCCCTGACCACCCTGACTGGCTCTAATTCTCCATTACAAGCTTTCATAGCACCAGATAACTCTTCTTTATCACACTTAATACTCTTGCAAATTGACTTTTGTGTGTTTCGCCGCTAGACTATGAGCTCCACCGCAGCAGGAGATATGTATGTTTCATACAGCATTGATTTTTATCCTTGGTCTCTAACACAGTGTTTAGTTAACACATCTGCAAGGTGTGTGAGTGTGTGTGTGTGTGTATAGATGGAGAAGAAATTGTTGAAAGCAAAGATGAAATGAGAATTCATATTTATGATGTGAAACCTTAATAAATTATTTTCTCTTTTCCTTATCACTGTTATCATCATCACCCACCAATATTCACTGAATGTTTGCTATGTGCCAGGAATTAACCCAAGGATTTTACATGCATTAATCAATGCAGTATCTCATTTGTCCCTTTTTTTTTTTAATTTTTTTTTTTTTTAGGAGAAATGGAATCTCATTAAAGGGAAGACATCAACGTGGGGTTGTAAATTCAAATCCAAAGTTTGATTTCTGAGCCTTAGGCCACATTTTCTCCCAATCCCACAGACCAGTGTATCTCACCTTCTCTAGGGAGCTGTCTCTAGTTTTGCCCATGAATATCAGTACATGTTTAATCACCACTGATATCACAAGATAGTACTTTAGCACTTATTTCTCACTTTTATCGTGGTTAATGATTGTTACTTAAACCTTCCTCTTTAAAGCAGTTACCAAGTCTTGTTCCTCTCTGTATCACCACATAGTGCCTAGAATAATGACTTAAACATAACAGATGGGCAAAAATATTAAAGAATTAGGGGTGCCTGGGTAGCTCAGTTGGTTAAGCATCTGACTTAGGTTCAGGTCATGATTTTGCAGTTCGTGGGTTCAAGCCCTGTGTCGGGCTCTGCGCTCACAGCTCAGAACCTGGAGCCTGCTTGGGAGTCTGTGTCTCCCTCTCACTCTGCCCCTCCCCCACTTGCACTCTGTCTCTCTCTGCCTCTCAAAAATAAAGAAAAATTTAAAAAAAAAATTAAAAACATATTAAAGAATTCTATAACCATGCTTATGAAACTGAGGTTGGGTGTGCAAAAGTACAATTATTAAAGAAATCCAGGGGCTCCTGGGTAGCTCAGTCAATTGAGCATCCAACTTTGGCTCAGGTGATAATCTCACAGTTTGTGGGTTTGAGCCCTACATCAGGCTTTATGTTCTGATATAATATAGGATTGTTTTCCAATATAACATGAAAATACAAAATTTCATTCTCTTAAAGTTCTTGGAAGTGATACTTCATGGATAGTGTATTAGCTTTCCAATTGCTGATTTTGTAACTGCTGCTTAAAAAAGAAGAAGAAGAAGAAGAAGAAGAAGAAGAAGAAGACAATGACGACCAGGGTGTATGGGTGGGTCAGTTGGTTAAGCGTCTGACTTCAGCTCAGGTGATGATTTCACGGGTAGGGAGTTCGAGCCCCATGTCGGGCTCTGTGCTGACAGCTCAGAGCCTGGAGCCTGCTTCAGATTCTGTGTTTCCCTCTCTCTCTGCCCCTCTCTGTCTCATGCTCTGTCTCTCTCTGTCTCTCAAAAATAAATAAATATTAAGAAAAAAAAAGACCACAACCTTAGTGGCTTACAGGAGCACATATTTATTTTCTTACAGTTATGGAGATGAGAAATCCTAAAAGAAGTCTTATGGAGTTAAAATCATCGTGTCAACCTTCTGGAGGCTCCCAGGAATAATTTGTTCCTTACTTTTTCTATCTTCCAAAGGCTCATGGCCCCCTTCCAGCAATGGAATCACTGTGACTTTGCTTCTATCACCACATCTCCTTCTCTGACACTATATTCTCCTGCCTCTAATTTATAGGGACCATTGTGATTTCAGTGGGTCCATCTAGATAATCCAGAATAATTTCCTCATCTCAAAAATCCTTATTCACATCTTCAAAGTCTTCTTTGCCTTGTCAAGTAAAATATTCACATATTTTGAGGGTTAGGACGTGGGTATTTTTTCCCTATCTCAAACAGCATCTCTAATGCTTCAAACTTCAAATCAAACACAAGAAAATCTAGTTTTCAATTTATTGTGGTTAATAATCTTTTAAAAAATGCATAGATACATGAGATAAATGCATAGATAATAGATAGATATATAGATAGATGTAAATGATGATATTTTGATGTACAATAAAAATATATATATTTGGTCTTTATCCCTGTTTCTGGCACAGAGCTCCTAACTACCTTGAAATTTCCTAAGTGGTAAGAGCTATAAAAGTGTCTTGATATTCACAAAAGATCCCTTTCAACCACACCTGGGTTTATGTTAATTAGATGACTTTTGTAAAGTACCTAAAGATGGGGGCTGGTTGCCACGAGAATCAACCATGTGATTGGAGGGTTGCAACTTTCAGTCACATCTCTCTAACCTAAGAGGAGTGCAGAGGGGCTGGAGGTTGAATCAATTCCAATGGCCAAAGATTTAATCAATCATGCCTAGGTAATAAAACCTCCTATGAAACCCAAAGGTTGGGGATTGGAGTGCTTCAGAGTTGGTGAACATGTAGAGATTGGGAGACAATGGTGTTCTCCAAGAGCACGGAAGCTGAACCCCTTTCCCACATACTTTTTCCTATGCATCTCTTTCATCTGACCATTCCTGAGTTCTATCCTTTTATAACAAACCAGTATTCTAGTAAGTAACATGTTTCTCTGAGTTCTGTGAGCCTTTCTAGGAAATTAATGTAACCCAAGGAGGGCATCATTGGAATTTCTGATCTATAATAGCATGCCAGTCAGAAGCGCAGAGGCACTGGACTTGCAACTGGTCCAGTCTGAAAGGACATTGGTTGGGGTGGGCAATCTTGTAGAAATGAATCCTCAACTTGTGGTATTAGATGCTATGTCCAGGTAGATAGTGTCAGAATTGAGCTGAATAGTAGGACATCCAGCTGGTGTCCAAGAAGTAAGTGGTTGATGGTGTAGAAATCCCACCCCAACCCCTCCCATACATTAGAATTGAGTGCAGAGTATTAGATAGATAGATACATAAATACACATGCACACATACATACACACACAAATATATACAAAGAGTTTACAAGTTGCCCAAATCTACTTGAACTAATAAATCACAATGGGCATTGAGGGTCTAGAAAAGTCTCAATCAAAATGCAAGAATTATTCACCACAATCAAGTGGAATTTATTCCTGGGATGCAAGGGTGGTTCGATATTCATAAATCAATCATTGTGATCCACCACATTAATAAAAGAAAGGATAAGAACCGTATGATCCTCTCCATAGAGGCAGAATATGCATTTGTCAAAATGCAGCATCCTTTCTTGATAATAACCCTCAACAAAGTATGTATAGATGGAACATACCTCAACTTCATAAAAGCTGTATACTAAGACCCACAACTAATTATCCTCAAAGGGAAAAACTGAGAGCTTTTCCTTTACAGTCAGGAAAAAGACAGGTATTTCCACTGTCACCATTACTCTTTAAAATAATACTGGAAGTCTAAGCCTCAGCAATTAGACAACAAAAAAGAAGTAAAAAGCATCCAAAATGGCCAGGAAGAAATCAAACTTTCACTATTTGCAGATGATATGATACTCTATAGAAAACCCAAAAGACTACACCTAAAAATTACTAAGACTAATACATGAATTCAGCAAAGTCACAGGATATAAAATCAATGTACGGAAATCTGTTGCATTTCTATATACCAATAATGAAGCAGCAGAAAAAGAAATCAAAGAATCTATCCTATTTATAATTGCACCAAAAACAATAAGATACCTAGGAATCAACCTAACCAATGAGGTAAAATATCTGTATTCTGAAAACTATAGAAGATCTATGAAAGACAATTGAAGAGGACAAAAAAAAAATGGGAAAAAAATCCATGCTCATCGATGGGAAGAACAAACATTGTTTAAATGTCCATACTACCCAAAGTAATCTACACATTTAATGCAATCCCTATCAATATACCCCCCGCATTTTTCACAGAGCTAGAACAAAAAAATCATAAAATTTTCATGGGAACCACCAAATACCCCAAATAGCCAAAGCAATCTGAAAAAGAAAAGAAAAGCTGGAGGCATCATGATTCCATACTTCAAGTTATATTACAAAGCTGTAGTCACCAAAACAGTATGGTACTGGCACAAAAACAGACACATAGATCAATGGAACAGAATAGAGAACCCAGAAATGGACCCACAACTATATGATCAACTCATATTTGACAAAGCAGAAAAGAATATCCAATGGAAAAAAGATTATTCAGCCAATGGTGCTAGGAAAACTAGACAGCAATATGCAGAAGAATGAAACTGGACCACTTCCTTACACCATACTCAAAAATAAACTCAAAATAGATGAAAGACCTAAATGTGAGACAGGAAACTATCAAAATTCTAGAGAAGAAAATAGGCAGCAACCTCTCTGACCTCGGCCAAAACAACTTCTTACTAGACATGTCTATGGAGCAAGGGAAGGAAAAGCAAAAATGAACTATTGGGACCTCATCAATATAAAACGCTTCTGCACAGTGAAAGAAACCATCAACAAACCAAAAGGAAGTCTATGGAATGGGAGAAAATATTTGCAAATGCCATATCTGATAAAGGGTTATTATCCAAAATCTATAAAGAACTTATCAAACTCAACACCCTTTCCCACAAAGAACAAATAAATAAACAAATAATCCAATTAAAAAATGGGCAAAAGACCCTAGGAATAGGCACTTTTCCAAAGAAAATATCCAGATGGCTAGCAGGCATATGAAAAGATGCTCAACATCACTCATCATCAGGGAAATACACATCAAAACCACCTCATACGTATCAGAATGGCTAAAATTAACAACCGAGGAAACAACAGATGTTGGCAAGGATATGGAGAAAGGGGAACCCTTTTGCACTGTTGATAGGAATGCAAACTGGTGCAGTCACTCTGGAAAATAGTATGGAGGTTCCTAAAAAAGTAAAAAATAGAACTACCCTAAAATCCAGCAATTTCACTACTAGGTATTTACCCAAAGGATACAAAAAAACACATTCGAAGGGGAACATGCACTCTGATGTTTATAGCAGCATTATCAACAATAACCTAACTGGAAAGAGCCCAAGTTTCCATCAACTGATGAATGGATAAAGAATATATATATATATATATATATATATATATATATATATATATATATTACTCATTATTACTCATTCATCAAAAAGAATTGAAATCTTGCCATTTGCAGCAACGTGGATGGAGCTAGATAAAATAAGGCAGTCAGAGAAAGACAAAGACCATATGATTTCACTCATATGTGGGATTTATGAAGCAAAATAGATGAATATATGCAAAGGGAAAAATACAAGAGAGAGAAGAAAACCATAAGAGACTCGACAATAGAGAACAAACTGAGGGCTGCTGGGAGAGAGGTGGGTGGGGATGGGAAGAATGAGTGATGGGCCTCAAGGAAGGCACTGTTGTGTTGAGCACTGGGTGTCAAATGTAAGTGATGAATCACTGAATTCTACTCCTGAAACCAGTATTACGTTATATATTATCTAACTAAAGTTTAAATGAAATTAGGAAAAAAATTCTCAAAAAGTGCAGTTGAGACTTAAGAAGCCTCATGAGAGCTTCTCTCAGTGCAATGTATTTCTTCCCACAGAAGCAGGGGGTCCTAACTTTGATTATGTACATTGTAATTTCATAACATTAGGAAAATTACATTTTATAAACATTTGTTTTTTATTATCTAAAGCAGTTTCTTTAAGAATAGGTGTGAGGAAGAGTAACATATCTCCCAATTTGTCAGGTAACTAAAGATCATTCAAAAGAAATCAACAGTCACTGAGAAAAACTTCTTTATTTTGCATCCTCAATAGACTGTGACCTGAATTTTATACTTGACTCAGTATTTTTTTCTGTTTATTTGTTTGTTTTTAATATTTAAATGTCATGAGGTTTTATATATTTTTCTACCCCCTAAAAAGCCTGTTAATTTAAGAATTAGACAATGAGGGTGTACATGAAAGGGCTGTATGTCACCAGGCTCACAATTTTTGTAAACATTCTTCCTTTTCTCCCCTTTAACTTCAATTTTCTTCTCCTAATTTTTTTAGAAGAAAATAATATTTTGAGAAAGCATAAGGAAGAGTTATCCTCTAATCTTTATATAAATTTTAGGGACATAAGTTTTTAAATAAGCCAATGAATGTCCTGAAATTCGGACTCAACAACATGCAACAATGCCCACTGAAGTTGACTTGCTTTAACTAAAATAAGAAACTGTTTATTGGCTTCATTACTTATCCATGTTATTATAAGAGGCAGAGTTTTTCTTTTTCCCCAACCAAACCATGTTGTGGAAATTTACAGAAGAGCCTCTGAAAAGTAGAGTATCCATCATTCTGACAAGTTCTAAACCCATAGCCTGTTTTCTGGTGAACACGTAAAGATCCGTTTTTCTGTAAGAGTTAACATTTCTATAATGTTCCTTGCTGGAAGTGTATGCTTATTAAATTGATAACAGAGAGTAACCATATTTTAAACCAGTAAATTTTCCTCTCTGCCTTCATCAGAGCACCCACCCTCTCCCTGCCCCTCCCTCCTCACACAACCCCACCACCTTATCATTATTAATTTTGGCCCAGCATTAATGTTAACTGATATCTAACTTTCAGTCCTACAATGACTGAAAATGTAAAGTAAACCCCATCTTTCAACAAACTGGTTACTGTAGAAATCTTTTATTGGAAATCACAAAAATATGTAGCTTATTCTGCATTTGGAATCTCCTGTGGTTAAAAAAAAATATTTATTTGGAGATTCATGGGTACAAGGAAAAAGAACCCTATAATAAATTTTATTTGTATCATTGTTTCTGTATGATAATTTTTATTGCAAACTTCACTGAAAAAAAAAACATCAAAAGTGGTTGTGATTATAGCATTCATGTTTGCTGATCTGTTCCAAACTGCTTCTCTTTCAAACCATTGATTTTCTTTGTCTTTTAAAATATTATTGTATTTTCAAAGAACCAATACAGCTTTTCCTTTCCTGATCAGAATATTTAATACCTATTTTATTTATGCAAAATTCTAGAATTATAAATGCATGCTAGGAAATCATTGCATTTAACTGAAGTGTGAACTCCCACTTAAAATACGCTGGTCTTTAGGAAGTGTAATTTTTTTCGGGGAATCCTATTAACAAAACATTACTCGAAACTCTCCTAAGGACAAGAAAAAATATTTCATCATTTACATATTCATATGTTAAAATATTTTTAAACATCAGAGCAACCAAATAAAAAGAGCTCTAAGTGTTAATGACCATCCCTTTACCCCCATCACTTGGGATAGCATAGACTATGGCACAAATCAGCCATGACCACTTTGGAGTTACGTTCAGCAGAAGGTACACTGCAAAATTAGTTTTCACAAAGATACTCACACACTATTAAGAATGTCAATCCATGCACGATAGACTGTTGGAGATCTTTGTTACAAAATATACCACATATTGGCTTCTACTAAAGGTATGTAATAGCTTGGGTATTCAACTTCCCAAGAAGAGAAAAACACGTTACATAGTGCTAGCAGAATACATTTTTGTTGATTTTCTTTGTTAGCAATTTATGATTGCATATAACAGACATAGGTCAGAGGTTACTCTTTTCCTAGGGAAGAAATGCACCAACCCAAGTTATTACAATCTGCTAAAATTTAGGACTATTTTTTTTTGAACAGTCAAGTGTAACATGTGGCTGAATATTAATTAGTCATAAAGTATTTTCATTAGTTAAATCTTGACATGGTATTTTTCAAGGTAATGCAAACCTATCATTGTTTATGTTATTTTTTTGATGATTTCTTGTTTGTTTTTTGTGTTTTGTACAGCTACATCTGGGACTCTTGGGATATCTACCCCTGCAAAGACAGTGCTGATATAATTCAAATCTGGCATTGTTGGTTACCTTACATTTAAGCAATGGAGTAAAGATGATGCCAAAATTTTTCAGTGATATATCTGGTACATGGGATTGTTGTTATGCATTCTACTTTTTTTTATCACTCAAAAGAAACATAATCCACCAACAATCCCTGTGTGTGTGTGGGGGGGTGTGTTTGTATACACACAGAGAGACACAGAAATATTTGTTAGTTTATTTATTTGTATTTAACCTCGTTGAATAAAATTGTAAACATCAGTGTTCACCTAGAATATCAACTAGTAGCTTCCAGAGATCTGATGTGAATGTGTGCTGAACATTAACCAAGCAGTATTCTTTGGCTTGTACACTAAAACCTAACCTTATTTACACATTTCTCTTTCTTTATTTAACATAGTAGGAGTTTCACTCTTATTACTAACAGAGAGCAGTTTTCAGGTAGTTTCTGATTTTTCAGAGTATCTTGAGAGGCAAATCAGTAACAATAAAGTCATCAACTGATTTGTTCAAAATCCAGCCTTGAGTCAGTGACAAGAGTTAAAAACAATAGCAAAATGTCAAACTTCTGAACTTTCAGTCCTATAAAATATAAACACAATTATCGTCCCAAAAGAGCTAACAAAAAGACAAAACTACAGTCTGTCCATTTTGGATGATGAAAAAAAATACCATTAAAAGTTAATGGAATTCACCAATTTTGGACATTAGAATCAAAGGCTAATCATGATAATCCCTTGAAATTAGCCATTAAAATGAACTGCTGCCTCTTAGGCCACAAATTATAAAGGTTTTTATTTTTTTTAATTTTTTACCTATTAGGAACATATCCAGAAGGAATTAAAGGATCTGAGTTTAAGGTTTAAAAAGCTAGATCCTTTTCTTTCAGAGATGCAAAATAGAAATTAAAATGATCATTTTTCCTCTTCTAAAAGTATGCTATTGTGGATGTTAATAATTGATGGAAGTACGCCAGTATTTTTCTTCAGTGTGAATAAAAATATGTCTTCTCAAATAAAGAAATATTCCCACCTTAAAAGATTTATTTGGCAGGCACATACCTGTTTCATGTATCATCCCAATATGGAGTGGGAAGATTTTTCAAAATGTTTATTTAGCACCTGCCACAAGAAAAGTTGTACCAAGTTTAAACAGGCAAGGAAAACTTTAATCACGGCTATTGCAAAAGGGAACAGAAGCCAGAACTCAGTTTGAGCTCAACTCCATGAAAACAAAGTGCTCAAGAGGTTTTAGGAGCTGGGGTAGTTGTTGTTTGTTTTTTGTGTTTTGTGCAGCTACGTCTGGGACTCTTGGGCTATCTACCCCTGCAGAGACAGGGGTAGAGGTGGGGTAGAAAGAGGGGGCCATCTGTGATCATTAATTGGCCGTATCTAAAGGATTATAAGTTGTCTCTTATCTTCATGAGAAGGGGTAATTTTATAATTTGGAGCCAGGTGTCCACTGAAATCAGGCTCCCACCCTCATGCAGAGACCATGGGATAGAGGCTGGGAGACGGCAGGACCGTTACCCTACCGATTACATTTCAACAGGTTGGTTCCTAGATCCTTGAAAAAGACTGTCCAGAGTTGTGAAATGGGCAAGAGGCTTTTTAAAAGATTCACATCTCAAAGGGGCAGAAAAAGAATTTGCAATTATAAGTTTTCCAAAGGAAATGCTCTAAGGAAAGTCAGGTCAGGGGTCTAGAGGCAGAAGGAAGCTTGGTCAAGCTGAGGGAAATATTCAGGACATATTGGGCACATCTCACCTTCAAAAAAACGAAAATGAAATGATAACCTTACATTCACATTTTCTCAGAAATTTTATTGCAAAGAGAATATGAAGCATCTGGAAAAAAGATGTTTAGCCTCTGTTTTTTGTTGCATTGTCTAGAATTTCATAACCAAACTTATGTTTTCTAAGGGGAAAGAAAGGTATTGGGTCAGGGGAGGGGCCGGTGTAAAGAACAGTGAGGGTTGGTATGAACTTGGGCTGGAAATGGTCGGTGTTAGGTCAAGCCTTAAAAGCAAGGATGGGCTGGATGAGGTCTCCATGGACAGAGCAGCCAGCACCTGGAAGATGAGGTTCATTTTCAGGCAATTACTCTGAGGTATGGAGAAGTTCCCTGAGCTTCAGCTGGTGTTGATTATGTTAAAGGTTAAACTGAACCAGAGTCAAAGGGTGGAAATCTAAACAAGAGCAAATAAGTATGAGAGAAAAATGGCTAATAGCAAGCCTTTTATGGTTTTCTAAGATCTGTAGATCTCTACCTATATTTATACATGTCTTTATATTTCCAATTTTAAAATTAGCTATCACTCCAATACATAGCAACTTCTCTGGGCTTTTTCCATAGCAGTGAAACAAGGATTGGACTCTCTAGTCTTCTCAAAGAATGATTTGGGGATCTTCGACTTCTGTATCAACTGAGATAGTGGTTAAAATGCAGTTTCCTCGTCCCACAGAGACTACTGAATCAGATGGGGAGTGGGGAGAGAAGCAGGACAAACAGGGGACCATAGGGAAGTGGAGGAAAAACCATTAAAAAAAAGGATGAAAGAAAGTATATATTGGAGAAGATGGAGGGGAAGGTAAAATTTTTATTGATCTATCGAGGTGATTCTTATGCATAGTAAAGTTTGAGAACTGCCAAACATATTCTCCAAGATGCCATACAACAGATGTACAGGCTTTCACAGTCTTAGTATAAAATAAGTGGGAAATAATCTAATGCAAATAAAACTGTTTAACATTTAGTAACTGGTTTGTAAGAATTCAAGAACTAGGGATAAGAAAAATCATAAGATATGAGAATGGCAAAAATCGTTAAATATCCTTCAGTCCAATCAACTTAATTAGCGCTGAATTTCTAAAAGACCCCAGAAAAAAAGCTAGCTTCCCATTTCACGTATTTTAATAAAGCAATTCTCCTAAAATATTATCTTTTTAATAACAGCGACCTGGGAATGTGCGCACTGTCATTAACACCTTAAGATGACTTACTTTGGGGACAGTCTTTTCCCCTAGAAGCTTGCTATAATCTTATAAATAAAATAATAGTATTTATAATAAGGGAGGGATAGTGAAAATGAAAATGTATGGAGCTTTATGAGCCTGGGGCAGATTTAAATAGAATATCACAACTGAAACATTTGCTTTCCAGAAGGTTATAAAGAGGAATTAGAAGGTCAGAGAAAAATAGAGAAAAGTGTGAAGGAATGAAGGCAAATTATTTTGATTTTCCCCATTACCAGCTCTTTGTCTAATGAGGTCTGGTTTATAAAAGATGCACTTTTGTTCATATTCAAAATGACTGTGTATATATAAAAATTGCAGTTATTTTATTGATGATAAAAAGTACTTATTATTTAGTGAAAAAAAGAGCCAGCATAACAATATAATAGCACAAGAGACATACACAGCAGTTGAAGCAATTCAATAAATGATTGATATGATTCTGTTTACACTTAAACCTCTGTTTTCCTGACAACATATATCAATTTTGTACTTAAAATGCTTTGTGTGCCACTATTAGAATCTTCACACACTTATGGTATTCCCTTAGAGTGTGTGTGTGTGTGTGTGTGTGTGTGTGTGTTTTCCTTGCAAAATGTGTATTAGTGAGGTTATGTTTGGTTCCAAGTCACGGAAGCACAACTTGGGTGGCTTGAGAAGCATGAGAGGCAAGGAAGAAGGAAACCCCTAGCAAGGGTGGCTACTGGGAGGGAAAAGCAGTGCCCCTGCTGATACTGATTTTGGGTAATTTTTTAAATGTTTGTTTGTTTGCTTGTTTTTGAAAGATAGAGAACACAAGTGGGAGAAGGGCAGAGAGAGCAGGAGAGAGAGAGAATCCCAAGCACACTCCATACTCAGCATGGAGCCCGACCTGGGGCTTGATCTCACGTACCATGAGATCATGACTTGAGCTGGAATCAGGAGTCACCCCCCCAACCTACTAAGCCACTCAGCCACCCCTGAGCTTGGGTATTTTTTAATTTTTTTAAATCTTTATTTTTGAGAGAGGGACACAGTGCAAGTGGGGGAGGGGCACAGAGAGAGGGAGACACAGAATCTGACGCAGGCTCCAGGATCTGAACTGTCAGCACAAAGCCCCACGTAGGGCTGGAACCCTCAAACCACAAGATAGTGACCTGAGCCGAAGTCATACGCTAAACCAACTGAGCCTCCCAGGTGCCTGGGGTACTTTTATGTTTTAGTTTATTTACTTATTTTAAGAGAGAGAGAGAGAGAAAGAGATTGAGAAAGTAAGTGGGGGAGGGCTAGAGAGAGGGAGAGAGAGAGAATCCCAAGCAGGCTCCCCACTGTCAGTGCAGAGCCTAATGAGGGGCTTGAACTCAAGAACCATGAAATCATGACCTGAGCTGAAGTTGGACCCTTAACTGACTGGGCCACCCAAACACCTGAATTTGGGTATTTTTAATGTATAATATTTCTTAATTTTCACAATTATTCTGTAAGGCAGAAATAAAAATAATATTTATACATTAGACAACCAGGGTATACTCCTCTGGTTAGTGCTGGGGTGGGGAGCCTTTCGACAGCAGAGCCTGTTTCCTTAACCACTCACTGGTCCATCTCCCACAGCTCCAGCCCCACACCATCCTCAATCCTTGGGATCTGAAAGACTTTACAAACATTCCTGGAAGGGATCTTTTTTCTAAATTTGTTATCAGCTAGCATTTTATCCAGATAATATTAACAATTGACAGAGGAAGAACTATGTCAGTCCGTTAAAGAAGTGAAGAGACATTTGCCTGATTTGGGATTTTCCATCCTTGTCCTGACAGAAGATACCCACAAAATGAAGCACAATTCTTTTACCTCAGCATAGAGTTCAAGAAAGTCACACATCTAGGCATTGATTTAGCTTTCAACTGGCATCTTCTAAACTAGATGTGAAAAAAGGGTTTAAATTCTTTGGGATGGCTGGTGAGACCCTAACTTCTTGCTTATTGATTTTTATGTTATTGCTCCTGGTTATGAATTGTGGATTTAAAAAAAAAAACTTTTATGATGGCTAATAAAAGAGAAAGCCAGGGGAAAAATCTAAGCCCCCATCCCACACCACTCCCATTAGTTTCATTTTTTTAATATAAATCTATAAACAGAATTCAAAAAAAATAGTATATAAAAATCCAATTTGTGTCACAGAAAGGTATGAAGAAATTCCAAGATATAAGGACTCTGTATGATAAAGTAAAAGACAGAGACTCCATTTCACCTGGAGACAGAGGCAAGCAAGAGAGGGCATTAACCTTTTCTTTGCTGAAAGGGATACCTGCTGATCAATGATGAATTTCAGTCATTAGTCACTGAAAAACGAAGGACTAGGGTTTTTGCTTTCATATACCCAGCCAATAATAAAGCATCAGGTTTCACAATTTGTTTTATTATATCATTGCAGGCAGCTGGAATATGAGGTGTTGAATTGCTGCTCCTTTGCAAAGAATTACAGCTCATGTGTTGTTTTTATTATGGTTCATTGGTGATCTGGGTCAATCCAAATATATAGCTTTAGTGTTTTCAAATTCCAGTTTGACAAATAGTGTCCTGAAAAGTATGTACATAGGGAGAAATCAAATTCTCTATATGCATACATTAAATAATGGGCAGGTTTTATGCTAGGAAATGCTAACTCCTAAAAACCTTTTCTACTAAATAAATAATACGGCCATTTAATTCAAAATCTTGGGTGGGTCCCATTAGAGTAATAAGGTCTTAAGAACAGACACCATTGCCCCAGGACTTAATTTATGATTGGAAAGGAGGTCTTCTAGTCCCCTTTCCATCAGTACATTAAAATTCTCAGAGATGCCATTGCTGATCTCATGAACAGCATGGGTCAAATGGAAAGCAATCAAAAAATAAAAGATTGAGAAGCACCCTGAATGCAAGGGATAGTGGAATTAACAACTGTATGATCTAGAAATTGAAATACTAATAATGACCACTTGCTATAAAAAATGGGGTGCACTAAAATTTCAGAATGAGCATTGTCATATTCATTTGGGGAAGTTCTTTTTTGTAGCAAATGGTTGCTGCAGAGAAGGGAATACATTAATTTAAACATTTCTGTGTACTTTTTAGTAAGCATAGGATATAAATCAGAACTCCATAGACACATGTAGGCCTGTATGGAAAATGCTGGGAGACTTTCATCAGGCTTTCCTGTGAATGCTGATGGGCCCACCACCATGCAAGTTCCTTTGCAGATGCTAATTTTAATACATTTAACCTGGAAAGAAAGCTTTATTCTTAAAGTTTAAAATACAAAACTGTAATTCATGGATATTATTAATTTCTTAAACAACAAACTGGGATTCCAAACAGGTGTATTGGATTCTAATACTGTAGCCTTTTCTATCATGCTGCTGCTGCTCCATTAATCAGACTTAAAAAGAAAGGCAAATGAATCTCTGAAATTTTTCTACTTTTTTAAGCATTTTTCTGCAATTTCCACTTCTCCTCTACCTCCTATAAGAAACCTTTCCTTTACACTTCTTTTCCAATCCCATGCCCACAACACACACACGTGCACACATGAACACACTTATGCACACACACACATACACACACATATACCTATGCACGCGTCCTTTGGACCCTGACCTGTGTGTATAACCTTTCTTTCCCTTGCTTGCATTTTCCTTTCAAGTTACTAGTACTTAAACATATTCCTCAGGTTTCTCTTCCCTACTGGGTGACATGGTTAATGCAAAGTCCAGGCCTTAACCAAATTTCATTATAAATTCCTTCCTTCTCAGAGCCAATAACCTCTGCAATATATCTGCAAATTAATTTATCCAGGGCATCTTCAATTACTCTTCTAGAATCCAGTCTAGCAACTTTTCAAATATAGCCCATACTTGCCCTCCATGTCTTTTGCTCCATTTCCCAACCCTTTGAGTAGTTATCTATCTAGTTCTGCAGTAAATGCAGACACACCTTAATGAAATCACAACACAACATTAAAAGTGCTAGGGAATGGGTTGATTATTATTTTATTAAATAAGAAGTGGACTAGTATTAGTATGGAAAATTAAGAGACATAGAGGGTGTATTAGTTAGACACTACTGCCGCATAACAAATTATCTCAAAACTTACATCTTGAAACAATAAATATTTATTATCTAACACAGTTTCTAGAATATTTATTATTCTAACACAGTTTATTATCTAACACATTCACTTCCAATGTGACTGTTGACAAGAGCTCTCAGTTACTTACCACATGGGCCTCTCCATAACTGCTCAATGACATAACCATTGGCTTACACCAATAGGGTGAGAAAAAGAGGGAGTAACAATGTAACAAAGACAGACATTGGATTGTCTTTTATAATCTAATCTCAGAAGGAATACAAATATCATGATGTTTGTCAGATCTGTGACATTGTGGGAGGGTACAACCTAAGAATTTTAATAAGAGGAGATGGGGATTACTGGGGGCCATCCTGAAGGCTGGCCACACCACAGGGGGAGACTGGAGTGAGAGACATCAAGGTACTTATCTCTTTTAAGCATAAAATGATAATTAGATGGTTGTGAGACAAATCAAAAGAACAGTTTGAATGCAGAAGGTTGAAAAAGAGGAGTAGTTAAACACGAATCTCAAATTTGTAACCTCAGGCCCCGACACTGATGTTATTAACCACAGAACAGAGCACAAGCAGGAGAAGGACCTGTGTCCAGATTTGTACATGTTCTGTTTCAGAGGCATGAAGATGTGCCTCCAGATGGAAGTGTAAAGTAGGAATGCCTTACTTTCAGCTGCAAGATCTTCTGAAATTCTGCTTATCTTGCAAAACTTACCTCAGATACTTTCTGCATGAACACTTTCTTATCTCCAACACTAGAAGCTATATCTTCTCCTCCTTAGAATCTATGTGCATTAAATTCCTTTCTCAGAGTTTATTTTACTCTTTTTTACATTCAGCTATTCATTCCTATTCTTATTTGGGTGTAATCTGCGCAAATTTAATTTTGCTAGAAGCTTTCGAGGGCAGTGAACATGTCTTCAGGCAGCACTAAAACTCTTTAGCACTTGGCCACATAAGTCTTCCCATGAATATTTGTTGAATGTAATTAAAAGCATTTAATTTCAATGAAGTCCTTATTGGGGCAATTTCAGGCAATATACAGTCAGTTAAGAAGATATTTATTGAACTGTACCTCCTTGTCTTCACACGGCTGTTTTCTTATAACAACACCAGTCATATTGGATTAGATGCCTACTCTACTCCAGTATGACCTCATCTTAACTAAATAGATCTTCAATGAGGTTATTTCCAAATAAGGTCAATTTATGAGGTAAAGGGGCTTAGGATTTCAATATTTCTTTGAAGAGACACAATTCATCCACAATATTAGATATCCAGGAAATGAAAATTAAAACCACAATGAGATACCCTTTAGTTCTCTGAGAATGACAAAAGTTCAAAAGGCTGACAATACTAAAAGTTGTCAAGAAGCCCTCATATGTTGCCGGTAGAAGTGCAAAATGGTACAACTTTAAAAAATGGGAAGCCAATTTCTTATAAAATAGGCACACATGAATGCTACAACCCAGCAATCTTACTCCTAAGTATTTATCCAATAAAAAAGGAAAACACAAATACTTGTGTACAAATATTCAGTACATCATTCTTCCTAAAAGCAGAGAACTGGAAACAACTCAATGTCCATCAACTGGTAAATGTTGGTTGTGATCTATATTACATAGCATCACTCAACAGTAAAAAGGAGCAAAATCTTGAGACGTGCTACAATATAGATGAATTTCAAAAAAAACACCATGCTAAGTGAGAGAAGTAAAACAAAAAAAGTCATATTCTGCATTGTTCTATTTATATGAAATTCTAAAAAAAGAAAAACTATAGTGATGGAAGATCAGTAGTTGCCTATGACAGAAATGGGGAAGGGGATCCTCAATGAAGAGTCACAAGGAGCAGTTTTAGAATGCTGGGGATTTTTCTATATCTTCTTTTTGGTGGCGACTATAAGGTTGCATACAATTATCAATGTTTATCACAATGTACACTAAATGAGTACATTTTATTCCATGTGAATTATATCTCAAAGTGAGGGAGAGGTGAAATGGTAAAAACAAATATCAAAGTTGTGGACTCATCTATGTGATCCAATACCATGACTAATTTAGCTTTAACTCTTTCACAGTTTTAGAATCCAAATTTCAAGACTCAAACAAGGGACAGCCTTTAAAATCAGTAGATATCCTTCCCATGGTCTGAAGAGTTGGCAGATAAGATTGGAGTGCTAATTCTGTTTAGAGAAAGCATCAGCTAATAGTAGTCTTTGTAAATTTTTTATTTTTATTATTTCATGTGTGAAGACTCTTATTCTCTCACTGCTATGCTGTGGGGCCAGAATGGTGTTATATAGGCACAATGGCTCCTCCATGAAAGTCACCTTCTATATGGGTGCAGTTGCCTGAACTAGCAGGTGCTGATTGGATCAGACATTTATCTTGCCTGTGGTTCAGAGCCTGTGCAACTACCTTATCTCACTGCTAACCTAAATTTTGTTTGACTAGTTGGGGCCAACCTTCTTTTCCCAGAGCCTTTATTACTGAGATTGAGTGTAGTGTCTTCCACATTACCATTTCCTTGGGGGTCTGTGTCTACGTGATGCTTCTGGATGAGGGCATAGAGATTTTTGTTCCTAATTCTCAGGGAAATCAGAAACTCATAAAGAATACATTAGGAACAAAGAAACTGACTTTGGAGAACAACTTGATGTTCTATTATCGCCTCTCATCAATCTCTCATCCACGGTCCTCTCAATCTTCTGGAAGCCATAGAGATAAAATGTTCTACGTTTCTTCAGTTAACTCTCCTGTAATATTTGAAATATAAATAAAAAAATATTGAGAATGAAGTTAAAAGGAAGCTATTTTTAAAGTCTTTTTAAAGTGCTCTTTATCATCAAATCTGATAGATTTATTCTACATGTAATTACTGCAAAAAGCAGATATCTTTGTTTATAATAATAAGTCAAAATCTAAATCTGTTGCTAAATTTTGGTATAATTTGTGTTTCACTAAGCAATAGAAAATGTAGTTGTTTTACCTAGTTTATTTAAAATGTAAACTATAAGAATTATCTGGAAATAATGAAAGATTATACCTTTAAGGTAACCTGAAAGGAAGATACCTTAAAATGTATATAATCTATATATATTTAATCTATATTAATTTTATATGTATTATACACACACACACACACACACACACACACACACACACTTTCTCTCCATTTTATACTTTCAGGCCTTTTTAACCCCCTAGTCTTATACCTATACTCATATCATTTTCTTTCCTCTTTCTCTTCCTCATAAATAAGGAGGACTTTTCAACAAATGCTCTTGCCAAAACTGGACACTTCTTCAGTGAATTTATAGATATGTCATCTTCCAGAGTCATTTTACTTAAGAATGTCTTTTCATCAATTATATAAAAACAATAATGATGGTTTTCAAAATCAAGCAAAGCTTCTTCAAATATACCATTTTCCCTGCTTTCTCATTGTCACCAACTTCACATTATCAAAATAAAAATTGTTAATAATTGTATTGTGGTGTGCAAATATTTTTAATGATAACTACTCTTACATGTTCTTGGGAATGATTGATTCTATCAGGGCATTTTTTGAGAGAGATTTCATAGGTAAAAGATAAAACCAATTAGTGAGAGTCCAAGAATAAGGTGGCAGAGGAAATGTTAATTAAATTAGGTTTTTAAATATATCACTTATTCTATATTCCTATAGAATATTCCTATAGAATATAGGAATATTCCTATATTCCTATATTCAACATCCAGGTGGAAGCAGATGGTTTGATTATATTTTTATGACACCCTTAAATGGTACGGATTTTTTGTTTTTCTTTTTCCCTTTGGGTGCTTGAGGGAAGATAACAATCAATGTAAATTCAATTTTCTTAAATGTTTGCTAAAGTTCATAGAATTATTAAACATGGTTTAAATTCACCTCACTGAGAGTTTCATTCAAATGATTAAGCTTGAGCTTTAGCTGACCCATAAGGGCTATCACATAAAAAGTTAATCTTGACTTAGGTAAGGAGATGCTGATTCAAAAAACCATTGAAACAGAGGAGGTGAATTATTGCAACAAAGGGGAAATATGGCGATAGGAGAAGGAGGATCCTGAATCTAAGAAGGGAAACTATTTTAATAGAGGGAGAGAGAAAGAGAGAAAAAAACACTCCAACCATAAGATGTAGAATTATCTCAAAGGCCAGGTAGAAAGGGCTCAGTTGGGTTAAGCATCTGACTCCTGATTTCAGCTCAGGTCATGAGCTCACCTTTCCTGAGATTGCACCTTGCGTTGGGTTCTGTGCTGACAGTGTGGAGCCTGCTTGGGTTTCTCTCTCTCCCTCTCTGTCTAACCCTCTCCCACTTGTTATCTCTCTCTCTCTCTCTTTATAAATAAATAAATAAGAAAGAAGGAAAGCAAGCAAGCAAGAAAGGGTTTTTCCTTTATGAAGGGAAGTCAATAAGACTAGAAAGAACCAGAGGTGGGTATGTACGATTATCAGGTGGCACAATCAGATAGTTGAGCAGAATATTTTTTGTTTTTGTTTTTTGTCAGCTCATTTTCATTAAGTAATTGTTCTGTAATGGTTGCTTATGCTTAAGACTGGGCCAAACTTCAGGGGTCTTGGAAAAGGAGAAGCTCAATTAAAGTGTGGTTAAATTCAAGGGTGTTCTGTCAAAATTGAACAGTAGGGACAAACAATGAAGCTAATCATTTATGAGACAAAGTATGGTAATTTTCAGGGTCTTAGGTAACTAGGGCTCACCTTGGAATCTTAGCTAAGTCATATGTGAAAGGTGGTTCTTGGCAGGAAGCCATTTTCCAGAAAACGAAAAGATGGAGAATTTCCTGCATGTCACTGTTTTCCAAGAATGCAGGGCTCAGGTAAAATTCAACATTGCCTGAGCCCACTCAAGCTAAGCAAGAATGAAAATGCTCTCTTGTTAATCTAAGATTTGTATTTGATGCATTGTTCATAACTGCAAAGATGTTAATTCCCCCATAAGCAGTCAATGTGACTGTATATGTTAGGAATTTCTTATTTTTCTCTTTCTTCTTTTACATGCTCAGCTGTCAAGAAGAAAATAATAGATTGTCTGAGTGTGCCTTTGTTCACTAATTTATTTGTTCAACAATGAATCTAAGATATTGGTGTAGGAAAAAAGTCTGGATATGGATCATGTTGGGTCATTGGACTGTAAACAGGAGATGGGAAGATTTTTCAAAGGAGACTTGAGGTTTATTAATGAAAGCAGGTTTTGGCTTCCCCACTGTCCTTGAAATCACTTCTTAAGCCTCAGTTGTTAAAGGACCCTGCTTTAGTGCCTTCCACCCCCTATTGGTGTGAGCTTTGGTCTGAGTAAGGAGAAGAATATCAAAGAAGAGCCTGCCAAGTACTCTCCAACTTTTTTCAACATTCTAGCATAACACCTGCTGCTCTTCCTGGGGTACAGCCACTTTTCATGAGAAGTAATATTGAGAAACTGATGGGCCCAGGTTCACCTTGGCTTTTCATCATTCTAATAAACACATAATTAATATTGCTTTTTTTTACTAGTATGATAATCCAAAGTTTTATTACACAATGTTATACCTTCTTTAAAAACTGTTAAACAATAGTGATTTGCTTCCCTACCCCCATGTTAAAGGAATTATTTGTTTTATGAAGAAATTTACCACAATATTTATTCGGAAATAAGTGTACCCTATACGGTTGTAATTTAGAATTGTAGTAGCGTTAGCTGCACTTGGGTTGAATACCTCCAAATGCAAAGGGTCACTGAATGGTAATTTAATTTGCTAGCCACAGTTGGGAGACTGGCTTGTTTTGTTGTCCATTTGTCCAGCCTTCTTCTCTGTCCTATAAAGAGATGGAAGACAAAAAAGAAAATGTTTGGTGTGGAGAAAAAAAAAATTAATGTTAAGTAGAATGAATTTTTCTCTCCTCCAGAAGCAAAAAGAATATATCAGTGCCAGCTTCAGGAACTTTATGAACCAGACATTTAGATGAGGGAGTGTCAGACACACTTTGAAGGGAGTAGAAAGTTGAGTCCCTCAGCCTTTGGGGTGGTAGCATAGTTTAGGGCATATGAATTTGCAGCTACATGTACAGGCATGTGTGAAAGCTTATGGCACTTCATTTCTTTAGATAAAACTAATCTGATTTCATCTCTGCTTTATGATGCCCTGAAGGTAAATTTCAGGTCAGTCTTTCTAAAGATTCCAGTTGACCTATGTAGTTTATGCAGAGCAAAACATTCATGAATGACCACTCCACTTTCAGTCCACACACATGAACCCAGTGCGCTCATTACTGAAATCCACATGGTTCTGTGATAACCATTGGTTCTTCTACTTCTCTGCTAATTTGAAAACAGGGAGCACTGTCAAGGCCAGGAGTCACAGATCAGCTTTCCTAAGTGTCTGGTGTATCCATTCTCCTGAGAAATTGTGCCATTGTCTCAAGCTCCTATGAGGATACCTGTGGTTTCCAAACACTGCCCCTTTCCTAGCCTCAAACATTCTCCCCGTTGTCTTGCTCTGAGTGTGCCATGAAAGGAGGAGTTCCTCTGTCTTATGAGAAATGCTTCAATTGATTTAGATTCTCATAAATGCTATGAAGGTGAATGTGTACAAGTCCTTGAGAAGAAAAAATAAGGCGGTAGCCTTCTGGAATGGCAGAGGAGAAAATCCAGAGAACAAAGTACAAATAGCTCTGGTTCTTTCACAACAGAGAAAACAAAATATAAATTAGCATCCGAATACATTTTTCTGTCATCTGGGATAGTCAGAAGTTGAAAGATTACCTGAATTATCATTTTCTTCCTTCTTCCACTGTGAAGGAGGTAGATGGGTGGGAAAAAAAAATCATGTAATTGGATTCTCAGTTGGGCCATTTACTTAACGTTTTGTACATAAAACACTATATATATATATATATATATACACACACACACACACATATATATATTTGAATATATATATACTTAAAATATTTAGTATATATATATATATATATATATATTAAAATTGATTAGAGTAATTTCCAGAATCTAGGAAAAAATAATATACGCCACCTCCAAATAATGGTAATTCCAAGGTAGGCTGGTTAGAATATGGCAGCAGGTATGGAAACTGGGGGTTAGGAGCCAAAGCGTAAACTCTACCCATAGGAAGAAACAAATATTTGGCATGTTGTTAGAACATAATCAATCAAATGTTAAATATAATGAAAACATTATACAAATTGCATATTTTCTAATGGTTTGGAGATATGCTTTATGTTGGGAAATACATTTAATAGTTAGAATCTTTAAAACTTTTAGTGCCTTTCAGAAGCCAACAAGAATTTTCTGACAGAAATAAGACAAGCATGATATATTTCCTATGGGAGGCTTCAGGTATGACTCAAGATCCGTGAATTTGTACACAATACTTTAACCCAGGGATACAGCAGTATGAGTTTAAGATTTTGGTGCTTACACTTTAAGCTTTAAATTAAAGGCCAGCTTACTTGTTTATGAAGCTTTCCTTATGCCTTTCTTTCACAGGTTGAACCTCCTAGGTGTTAAAAATAATAGCTTCTACCCAGCTAATTCCTGTGGGGAGTGTGAAGATGACAAAGAAGGATATTTGGAAGAGGAACTTCATATCCTAATCTATCAGCTGATCATCCTTGTTTCATTCTCGTATCCTTTATGTCTCTCAGTGTCTAAGAAATAACGTTTCTTCTTTATATCCAGTCAAGCAAAATTTAATTGCTCATGTTCTGACAGCTTAGCTCATTCAATTTCTCCTGCAAGTGAGCCAATGGCCCCTTGTGGCAAGATGAGTAACAGAAGTGCAGGGGGTTGAACCCAGAATCTGAAACCCTCTTTCCTGTTTCTGTACCTTAATAACTTTGAGATTGTTCAGTCATTTAACATTTCTTGATTCTATGTTTATCTTACTACAAATAGTATTAGTAATCTGTTGATAATGCTTGCATTCCATATAGTACAGGATGATCACAGTGACCAATCAATATATGGTATACAAATGCCTGGTACAGTTGAATAAAAGAATAAAAGAAACAATTGTAGTTTAAGGTACAATACATCTGGCTGGATAAATTTTGGTTAATAGCCCCAGACATTTTAAAATTTCCTAGCCAAAATGATCCTGAAAAGATAAAGCAAGAAAAGACATTTTTTTTTTAATTATAAGCATTTTTTTCTAAAGTTTATTTATTTATTTTGAGAGAGAAAAAGAGAAAGTGTGAATTGGAGAGAAAGAGAGAGAGCAAAATCCCAAGCAGGCTCTACACTGGCAACGTGGAGCTCGACATAGGCCTCAAACTCATGAACTGTGACATCCTGACTGGAACCAAAACCAAGAACAGACGCCCCCAGAAAAGACAGTTTTAAGGAGAACCTTGAACATATGTTACCAGAGGTCTCAGTGGAAGTGACTTAATGGATACGTACCTGTTGTGGTAAAATCATTTTTAAAGATATTTATTTGCGTTTGCTTCTAGTATTTTCCTACTCCCATTTAGTCAGATAGGATGCTAAGTGCTCCCTTGCCTCTTGGGAGGGTTGTGATAGTGTAACATGTTGGGTTTGATTTTACTTCCTGGTTTTTGTTTTTCAGAACTTCAAGTCACTGACAGGATTATGTGAAATAATCTTCAGAATTATCCGAAGAGCTAGTGCCTCTGAGGGAGTCATTAAGTTAGTTCTAAGGGATTACTGGAGACCAGCAAGGGGCCAGAGATCTGGGAGTTGGGAAAATGGAAAGCTGACCCTTTGATTCTGGCACCACATTGAAAAGTGGCAAGAACTCAGAGAAAAAATAGCTGCCTGGCTCTCCAACTGTACAAAGAGCCTTCTTCCTCAAGCATGTGCAAACATTGCAGTCAGAGACCTGAGGACATCATGTGAACTGGAACAATACATGATTTATCAATAAGGTGTGGGCTGTTGATAACAACCAAAGGGGTTTCCCCAGGGCCTAAGCCAGAGACAGGTCCATTCCTCCAAGAGGGGACAGCTCCAATTGGCCTCATTTGTCTTCTTAACCAGCATAATCAGCACTTATTGTGAAAATTAGATTCACTTTACAAAGTGTTCATTCTTGCCACTTGAATTATGATGTGTCTTAAAAACTAAATTAAATAATAAAAAGGAAGTCTATTGAATTGGCAAATATACCTCTTCTTACTTGCCAAAACTAAGCTACATCCAATCTGATGGCTTTAGCAGATTTAATTATTATTAATTGGTCAATCAAATGTATTTAAGATATCACACCAGTCAGTTAATATGTATTGAACATCCTCCATGAACATAGCATGGAGCATGAGAATAATTTAATTATTGCATGGTAATTGAATTAACTTATAATTTAAATAGCTGTTACTCTGTGGGCCTACCTCCCTTCCTGGAAAATATGTGCCCAAATAAAGAAATGTCCAAACCATGCCTGAATCAATCATCATTCTCCAGACAACATTTTAATTACACTTGTTAATAAGTAATGATATAACTAAATGGAATCATCACTTTTCATGTAAAATCGTGGAATTTTAATGCTGAAAGTGACCTTTGAGAGTGTCTAACTCTGACTCCCCTCTCCAGGAGTATGAACAACTGAACCAAAAACTTAGCTAATTTATCTCAGGTCACAAAGCTCATGACAGAAGGATTTGAATCTGGGATTTCTAACTTTCGGCCTTTATTCTTCCTCTCGTGTTGTGAAGTTGTATTCCCTATCTCTGTAAAGATGATTTTATCCAGGGTAATTATACGTGGTGAAAAAACTAGCAGTGAATGATAATATTATCTTAATAACCAATATTTACTGAGTGTTTACTATATGCCAGGCACAACTCTGTCTGGACTTTCTCATCACATGTTAACAGCAGTTCTATGAGATAAGTAACATTAGCTTTCTGATTTTGTATGTTAAACTAAGCTGAACTAAACCCCAGAGAGAAGGAGTCAAGTCATATGTCTAGGAAGAGGAGGATTTCCTGTCTAAACACAGGCAGTCAGTGAAAAGCTCAACTTAATGGGGCGCAGTTTCTTGAATTATAGAAAACTGACCAAATTAATGTGTTAGTTATTTATTCATTTGGCAAATATTTAAGTTCCAAGATTCCCGGTATTACACGCTGATCTAGGCACTGGAACTAGACTGTAAATGAGAGGAATGAAGTTCCTCACCTTAATGGATTTTGTATTCAAATATCTGTTAGATATTTTTAGAGTGTAAGGAATAAAGCCATGTGTGATTGTCTCAGTTGATAGCGTGAAACATAGAAGGCAAAAAATGCCAGGGAGGATGCGAGCCACACAGCTGCACAGCCAGCCTTCCTGTGTGGGCAGGCCACAGCAGCAGCTCTGGGACCCTTGGGAGCTTAGTAATCTGATGCGGGGTTCCCTAAACTAGTGGTCTGAGGTGTTGAGGATTCAGTGCAGTCACCTCTCTGCTCTGACTATTTAGTTAGTCTCTGGATGGTTCTGAAAATTCCTGGGAGACTATTTGACTAGATCACCTGTTGCTATATGATACAGAGCAGGCCTGTGAAGCTGAGCTTCATATCAGGTCACATCGCCGCTTGTGGCCAGCTCCTGGATGGCCACATTCTTGTCAGATGCCAACTCTGGTCAAGCCAACTTTGGCAAGGGTGCTGGATCATGACAGATGGAACAGAAAGTGAGTTATGGAGTGACACGGCTCGAAAGCCATGCCCGGCATAATTGCAATGTTCCACTTCTATATATGACAAAGACTTACTCATGATTACTTTGGCTACAGAAAGCCATTCCTTCTTTTCTTTTCTTTTCCTTTTTTAATTTAAACATTTGCTGAGAATTAGATGAGACTTAGGTAGGTGGAATTGCACAAAACCTACATTATTTGCATTCAAAGTACACTTATATTGGCCAGATTCATTTTACTGACGGATAAAATATAAATTTCACGCAAATTGGCAGTTTATTACTTTTACAGAATCTTTCCTGACAGCCATTCTTTTCGTTTATATACAGTGCATTTTTAAGTATTAGAAGATGAGGATTCAAAAATAAAAAAGACATAGTCCCAGTCCAAAAGTGCCCAAGAGAGCCAGGGGGAATATGCAAGGTAAAGCTGCAATCTAGATACTAAGGGAGTGAAAGTTAGTGGTATCTCCTGGGGCTACTGCTGGGAGCCAAGGAGAGATTAGAAGAGGCTTCCCAGAGACGGTAACACCTAAACTACACCCTGACAGACAAAATAAGGGAGAGGAGAGAAGCTTTCTAAGCAGAGAAAGTACACAGATTATTAGGCAAAAAAGAAAAAGCAATGTACTATGGGGAAACAGGAAGTAATTCAACATAGCAAACATGAAGAGTTTGTGGATAGTGGTACTAAGATCACAGTACGTTCAGAGAGTTCTGGAAAGGTGAAGAGGGTGAATAGGAACAAGGATGCTGAGAATACATTCAAGAAAGAGGTTAAAATGATAGACTTTAGAATAGATAAGAAGGAAATGAGGAGAAGGCACTACATTGATCAACTGGGAGAAAATGAGAGTATTGAGATCTAAGAACAAATGTACTGGGCAAAATGGAAAAGGAGAGCTGCAGTGTTGGGGCCTGGATGAAGAATCTTGAAGCATAATTTTTTAGATGTGGAGACAGTTCTAGGTGATGCCAAGTTTTAGGATGTGATTTTATTTTATTTTTTTTAATGTTTTTATTTATTTTTGAGATAGAGAGAGACAGAGCATGAGCAGGGGAGGGGCAGAGAGAGAGGGAGACACAGAATCTGAAACGGGCTCCAGGCTCTGAGCTGTTAGCACAGAGCCCATCGCGGGGCTCGAACTCATGGACCGTGAGATCATGACCTGAGCCGAAGTCGGATGCTTAAACAACTGAGCTACCCAGAGGCCCCTAGGATGTGATTTTATAAAAAGGGTGATAATGAGGATGAGAAGCTGAGATGAAAATACTAAGGCTGAGATGTTACAAGAAATACCACATAAACATAAACTTGAGAGTGAATATGAGGGCAGGCGTAGAAACAGAGAAAACTGTGTTCCAGTGCTAGAAACTTCAGTAGAAAGTGATCCAGAAATTACAGTGATAGGTAGAAGGTGTCTGGTTAAAATGCCTGATTCTTGAAAGAGGAGGAATATTTGCATAAAGATAGAGGGAATTATTGTGTGGAAATAGTGTGTAGAAACAAGAATGAAGGAGGGCTACAAGATAAAGAAAGCAAGGTTTGGTTACATCCAACAGGTAGCAGCCATATAGAAAAAGAACAACAGGGGCACCTGGGTGGCTCAGTTTGTTGAGCATCTGACTTAGGCTCGGGTCATGATCTCGTGGTGCGTGAGTTTGAACACCCCCCGCCACATAGCATAGCATAGCATCTGGCTTGCTGCTCTCAGTGAGGAGCCTGCTTTGGATCTTCTGTGCCTCCCTCTCTCTGCCCCTGCCCTGCTGATGCTCTCTTTCTCAAAAATGAAAAAAAAATAAAAAGGAAAAAAGAAAGAAAAAGAACAACAAAAGGTAAAGAATAACATCCATAATTCCTGATCTGCATCCCTTGGAACCAGATGTATTGTGGATATCATACTTTTTTGGAGTTTAGCTAGATAATACTGGGCAAATATACTATATATTATGCACACTGTCGCAGGATTAGGAAAAACAAACAAAAACTTCTCCAATCAAACACTTAGTATGTCTGTAGGAAACTTTATGGCCTTTTACACCAAATAAGAGAAAAAGCAATTTTAACAATAGCCTCTTATCAGTTTAGGCCAATTTTTCTCACCAATTGATTTTCCATAAACTCAGAAAATGTGTCTGATTTTCCAAGTTTTGAAGACTTGGGAATTTGAGGGATTTTGGAAATATGGGTAAGAGCTTTTGGATCTGTAGGTCTTAAAGCTAAAAGCTTTCATAGACAACTTTCTCCACAGAAGGCCTACCTTGTATTTCAGCATTAATTGATTTAGTCTTTTTTTAATTTTCTTTTGTTTTATTTCTTTTTGAGAGGGAGACAGGTAGAACACACGTAGGGGAGGGGCAGAGAGAAAGAGAGAGACAGAAAATTCAAAGCAGGCCCCAGGCTCTGAGCTGTCAGCACAGAGCCCGATGTGGGGCTTGAACTCACCAGCCGTGGGATCATGACCTGAGCTGAAGTTGGATGCTTACCCAATTGAGCCACCCAGGTGCCCCAATTCAGTCTTGACTGCTGATAATCCTTCTGTAGTTTAGTCCCTCTGTAGAGTGGGTATAATCTCATATGTAAGGAAGATATAACAATGGGATGTATTTTATTAGATTTTTGGGAGCATCAACTCTGACAATTCATATAAACCACTTACCTCAGTGTATGATACATACTATGTGCTCAGTAGATTGTTATTATCATTATATTAATAAAAGCAGTCCTGAGCAGCCAGGGCTTCCTCCTTTCTAAAATCTGCCCTGGCTCTACTGGCTTGGCAAAGCACAGCCATCTTCCCTAGAAAAGGCAATCCTGCTCTGTACTCCCTTTTCCCAAAGTAGAGGAAGACCACTGCAGAAAGAATCTCAGATTAGCTCCCAACTAGTAGAGACAGCCATTCAAAATATGACCTTGTCCTCCATCTCAGGTGATTTATAATTTTTTCATAACTTCTCTCCAAAGGAGCATTCCTCAGTTATGGGGTAAAGACAAGAAGGGAAGGGAAATTTCTGATATTTTTATTATTTATCATGAATGACATTTATTCTCAACTGACTTGTTAATTCAACATTATTTCTTGGTAACCTCTTTATGAAGCATTGAGTGAGATGTTGCAAATTTAAAGTTGAAGAGAATAGATAGTCCTTGGCCTTAAGTAGGTCACAGTACAAAGAGATTGAAATGTAAATAAGTAATTCCAGAGAAAGGAGTACTTGTTCCAAGTGTTGAATACGATGTGGAGGACAAGGAATCATGGCACTAGAGCTGTTAGTGCAGGTTTTGCCCATAGTGACGAATGTAGGCTTTATTCTGTCGGCAGTGGCCAGTACTGAGCAGATAAATTAAACAAATAGAGTAACTTGCAGTCTCCTTTCATTGAAACCTCTGTCAGCCCTAAAGTGCCATGGATTCCTTTGTCTGGCTGCAAGGTATTATTGAATCATAAGTGAACATTCATTTCCTCTCTCTCTTTCTCTTTCACACACACCAGATACCATGAATGCTCATTGTACATACTACAAATATTTCCTAGTGTGAGATCTAAGAATCCGTTGAGCAGTTTTTTATCCACATGATTTAAAATGCAATCACTTCAGCTCACCACAGATAAATGCTTAGGTCTACCCTCCCTAAGTCCGGCACTGGTGGACACACCCAGAAAGTCATGTGACCACTTTAGACTTGATAATTTAATCCTTGAATTGAGGAAGACAATTGTCATTGATAGTTCTGGTTGATTGTGAAAATTACCATCTTCTTAGGACATAAGAGAAATCAAGCACAGCTTAACATAATGAGTGGGACTTTATAAAAATTTTTACTTGTTAAAATGATGTCTTGAGGACATAAGAAGTCCACCCCTGCCCCTCAATATTAAAAAGTATATAAGCCTTGAAATAAAAAAGATCGGGTTAAAATACCAGCTTTTACCCTTGTTTTGTTGGTGCCTTTGTAAAAATGTGTTTTTACTACTGACACTTAGTATCTTCACTAGCAAATTGAGTGTAGTAAACACAGCCTCATAATATTGTGGTGGACATTTAATAAGCTAATTAAGTCTATATTAACTGTTAGGGTTATTTATAATTATGTAATAAATAATCTCAAATTTTACTGGCGTAAAATAACTGTGAGTTAGGGATTTGGAAGGGTTCAAGCAGGATAGTTTGTATCTGTTCCATTGTCTGGAGCCTTAGCTGGAAGGACTCAAAGATGGAGTGGAGTAACCTGTCTGCTGGAGGCAGGAGTTGTCAAGAAGTATCTTCATGTGAGTCACATGTGTCAGTTTCTTATGTCTGACAGTTGATCTGTTGGCAGGGACTTCAGCCAGTACTGTGAAGCAGAAGACTCATGTAACCCCTCCATGTGGCCTAGGCTTTTTCATAGCATAGTGACCTCAGACTTCTTATATGATAGTTCAGAGATCAAAAGATGAGTATCCCAAGAGAACCAAGTGGAAGAGTGGCATAATTTAAGACCTGACTGAGGAGGTTACATAGCTTTATTCAGTTCTAGTAACAAACTCATCCAGATTCAAGGGTATGAATATAAGGACCCACCTCTCAATGGAAGGAATCCAAAGTCAAATTGTCAGAAGACTACATATGATAGGAAATATCGTTGTGGCTAATTTGAGAAAATACAATCTGCCATAATAACTGACACATGGTAGTTCCTAATAAATATGGTTTCCACTTTTGTACTCATCTTGATCATTTGGCTAAGTTTCTGATCGAGGTAATAAACATTCTGTGTTCCTTAATTCAGCCAACAAATATTTAATACAAACTATGATGATTATTATAGGGGATCAGTGTTTACTGAGTATATAATATGTAGCAGACACTATTTGAAACACTATACATGCATCATTTATGTGATCCTCATGATATGCTAATGAGGTATCTTACTGTGGAAAGATAATTAATATTTGTTAGATGCATTTAACATGTTTAAAAGTACGCTACATTTTTTCTTTAAAAATTATTTATTCTTTGGAGAGAGAGAGAGAAAGTGGGGAGGGAAGAAGAGAGGGAGAGAGGGAATCTGAAGCAGGCTCCAGGCTCTCAGCACAGAGCCTGATACGAGGCTTGAACCCATGAACTGTGAGATCATGACTTGAGCCAAAACCAAGAGTCAGATGCTTAAGAAACTGAGCCACCCAGGAGTCTCTTTTCTTGGAAATAATGTTGTCTGGTAGCTATGGTGATTCCCATTTCATTGGATGCAATGTTCTTTCTTTTTCATCTCTGTCTGTTTCTCTTTTTATTCAATAACTATTATGCTCAGTCTTTGTAGTGTGTACTGAATCAAGATTACAGACAAACACTCTCAGGTTCTAGCATATTTATGGTTCTTGCCTTCAGAGGTCTTACAATTTATCAAAGAAGATAAAGAAGATAGATAATTAAAGAAGTGATTACAATAAAGTATGTAAAAAATGTTATGATGAGGGAATTCCTGGGAGCCATGGACCCCATCGTAAGAGACCTGGTCTTATCTAAGCATGAGCATGAAAGAAACCTAGTAGAAATAACATCAAGATCTGATTATGAATTAAGGAAAGAGATTAATGAAGAACAATCAGGACTTATATGTACATTTTAATTTCTGTCTTTCCCAATTCCTACAATAAATAAAAATATTTATTCTGTTGAAGAAATAAGAATGGAAAGGAGAAGTATTCCAGGCATATCCTGATATAACATTAAAAAAAATGGAGATACAAGTCCAGACATTTCTAACTCTAAAGCCAAGAGTTTTACCGCACATCAGGCCTTTGCAAACTATAATTCCCTAAACACCAGCACACTAAGTACTGTTAGATTGTAGAAATACAAATTTATTGGCCCCACCTGACCAACAGAATCAGAACCTCTTGGGGATAAGTCCCAACAATCTGTTTCATTCTACCCTCTAGTTGATTCTGGTGCTCCTGAAGTATGAGAACTGCAGCTCTAAACATAATGAGGGAGAGTGAATAACAGTGAGTTGGATGGGTAACACTCCCCAAGGAGTTTAACATCAAATAGAGGTATAAGAGAAGCTCACACACACACAAAAATCAAAGTGAAGGCCATAAAGTTGCCATGTAAGTAATCCTACAACTTCACAAGAATTCAGTATAAGAGAATTCGGTGTGTTTGAATGATCAAGAAAGTGATTAGCAAAGACCTACTGAAGAAGATGACACTGAACTGGAACTTGAAGGTTAGGGATGATCCTGACAGAAAGTAAGAGAAGTCCTTCCAGAAAGAAGGAGCAGCCCTGATCATACAAGTTTGGCAATGAGCAAGTAGACAAGTAGCAAGTAGAGCCTAAGGGCATTCTGTGGACCAGAACAATGGCAGGATGCTTTTGCCTTGCAACATATCACTGGGAAATGCCCATGCACAGTAATACTTCAGAAGAGCTGATCTTGTCCACACTGAGAGTTCAGTTGGGACTAGTAGGGATAATAGGTTGAGAAGCAGTGATCTAATAAGCCTCCAAAGTTTTATAAATGAGTGTAGGGGAGGAAAATTATTTTCCCGCTACCTTTATAAGTTCTTAGCTGATACCTCCGCAATAAAAGCCATATTAACAAGAGAAAACTAAAAAGTTTATTAATATGCGTACCTCGTATATACCTGGGAGATACTTAGAGGGAAATGAGTAACTCTCAAATATGGCTTAGATTTCAGGCTCACATACCATCTTGATGGGGAAAGGATAGACTTCTTAGGAGAAAGTGACTGATTCGTAGAAATGAGCCCTTAGAAAAATGAATAGGAGGATTGATAGTTTGTGACAGTTTATCTGGGTGTGATGTGACTTCTAATCTTCTCTCCTGTGATATGACTCAGTCTTCATTGGTTGATAAACCTCCAGGGGAGAGGAATTATGACATTTGGGTTGATTTGGAGAATCTGTCTCTAGGCAGATAAGGGGAGTTCAGAGAATTTTCTCCCTCCATTAGTTATTTTTCAAGTGCCTGCAGCTCAAAATAAGCAATATATCAAGATGGTGTATTTTGGAATGGCAAGTCCTATACCCCCAAAGTCATATAAGTACATATATATTTTTTATTTTTTATTTTATTTTATTTATTTATTTATTTATTTAGAGAGACAGAGAGAGAGCGAGAGTATGTGCAGGATGGGGAGAGGTAGAGTGAGAGGGAGGGAGAGACAATCTTAAGCTGCCTCCATGCCCAGTGCAGAGCCCTATGCAGGACCCAGTCTTGTGACCCTGAGATCATGACCTGAGCTGAGAATATTGCCTGAGCTGAAATCAAGAGTCAGACACTTAACCGACTGAGCCACCCAGGTGGCCCCAAAATTCATATTTTTGGGTGGCATATTTTACTACCTTCATGAGGAAACTGAGGCTCAGCAAGGTTAAATGATTTGCAAATATCACACAGAGATTAAGCAGGGATTATAACCAGGACTTCTTGTTGCATTTTTGCATCAAAGTCAGGGAAACAACTTTGCAGGCTCTAATGCTACAGGTCAACTCTTCAGGTCAGAGTTACTGAGCATAACAGAAAAAGTAATGGAAAGGAGAGATGGGGGGGGAGCAAGGTGATAGAATTTATTAGAAAATAAATTCTTTACAAGCCTTCAGGCAGACAAGTAGATCAGAAATGAATTTAAAAAGTCATATTTAAGAATTTTCCTAGAAAAATATCCCACCCAAATAATATTATTTGAAAGAGAAAAATAATTCAATAAGCTCAAGTCATTTTGAGATGAATTATATGCCAAAGTTGTAGACCCCAGTGTGGATTGCAGGGGATCTATTTCTCCCTCAAACTGAAGACATTCAGTATTAATAGCCGCCTAATTACAAGGAAATTTTGCTATCTTGACATGTGAAGCAGAAAGTGGTACTACTAAAACAAACAAGGGCAGTGGCAGTGCCTTAGGCAGCCCAGATTCTCAAAGGCTCTGGCCATACTGCACCCCCCCAACCTTCATAACTTTTGCCAATGGGTCCAAAAGGAATTTCAAGTCAGTTAAGGGGCAGTAAAAGGAGAACCCAAGAGAAGAGGGGCCAAAAAAGGCAGTGGAAAAAGATAAATCATCAGACAAGAATGTGCAAACTAAGGAGAAAAAGGGAGCAAAACGAAAAGAGGCAGATAGGTCTGCAAGAAATCAGTCTCTGAAGAAGCAGGAGGGGAAGAAGCCACATCTGATGCACATAGGACTTTTCAGCGTTATCCATGCTGCCCTTACCTCACTTCTTGTGCAGTCCAAAGTAATATTTTTATCAACTGTTTTGCAAATACAGGTTTTAATGGCACAGAAAGACATTTTTGTCATCTCATCCCATTTCATAAGTATATTCTTAAAGACTTTGCGTAACTGCTTTATGAAGTGAAATTTTATGCTGCTGGGGTTTTCTTGATGCATGCGCATCCAAAAACGATAAGGATGTGGAATTAACAGAACTTTATCTTGTGTGTCAACTGAACATTTCGATATCAGATGACTAAAAGAACAAAGTTGGAAAACCAGTGTTCAGTAGGAAAGAATTGTAAAGATATGGGAAAAAAGGCATAAATTTCATCCCACACACAACTTGGGGCTGTGAACTTTGTGTAAATTAGCACCACATCTATTTCTGGCATGTTACATGCAAGTTAACATATTTTATATTTCGAACAAACAATGAGAAACGTGGACATTTCCAGTTAAGAGAATTACATTCTAGGAAATGACCTTTCCAGGCTAGTGAATGTAAAATATCGAGGTCGTTCAAGAAACAAATAGTTGGCACCTAGGGAAATTGGAATATTTAAAAATATGCCTTGAAGAGCTAAATGACCTTTACTTTTTCTCACTAAATATAAAATACTCACCTGCGTCCAGATTACACATTTACTAGGAAAGTTTGATTTGAGGTGTTCAAGCATTTAGACTTAGGGCATTTGACTTACCAAAACTCATAGCATTAAAAATGAAGAGGAGTTTGCCTGGGAAAATTTTTATCTGTAGAGCTAACGCCCCAGGAGAAAAGCAAATGGAAATTCACTATGATCTAATGCACTTATATAAAACACAAAGCAATCTCCATCTTCACTTGCAAACAACTTTGCAGTTAAAGGATGTAGTTTCCCCTTTTCTCTAATTTGGCCAGGTAATTAGGGGCTTATATCAGCCATTGGAGCTATTGCATTGTTTCAATTTTGTTAACACCACATTTTGATCAACAGGTAATTAGGGGTCCTTCTGTAATGCCTCTATAATTGGGTCATGGACTGTTTTTCAAGCATTTTCTCTTCAATGTCATAAAATTATTATTTCTCACTTATATGCTAAAAATCAATGATGCCTACTCAATAAATAGAAAAAAATAAATTAATTTAAAAAATTACTACAAAATCCAGATTTCATTCTTGCTGTCTTAGAAAAGAATGCTGTTAGAGTTTGAGTAGTTCCCCTTATCTCCAGTGTTTTGCTTTCCTCTGTTTTTTTTTTTTTTTTCAGAGCCCTTTTGGTGTGGACCATAATGGAAATGGACATTTATTTAGATAATTTGAATGTTTCTCATCTTAAATTCTTCAACTGATACCACTCCTACTGCATACTTATCAATGTGGAAAAATTATATAATCTAAAAATAGTAGCTTTGTCTACTATTGGAAAAAGGTATATAATGGAATGGAAGCAGTCTTGGTGGTAGTATGAAAGGCTGGCAAGCTCAATTCCAACTCCTTTCAAATGGATACAATGGTCTCATTGGTATTTCCAATACATTATAATTGTTCGTGTGGGCTTGATTTTCTGTTGGGAATGAGTGATGTTACTTCTCAAAGAGCTATAAGCAATTAAGACTATCAGAAGGAGAGTGAATATATTTGCATAAACTGTACAGTTCCACTTTTAAATTATGTAAGTAAATGTAAGGACCTGGTCTTCAAAGTACAGCTAATAAATGTCTATTTTTTAAAAATAGAACATTAAGTGTAATCTGTTATCTTTTCTGATTTGCTGCAGCAGCAATAGTATCTTTGGTGGTGATTGCAGGTGGAAATTGAAAACAAAAGGATGGACTCCAACACAAAGTAGCATCAATGCCAACTAGCATATTTAAGACATAGCAAGAGAATGCTGAAGGAATATATTTCACATCCCTTAAGGGAGAACCACAGGGTCCAAACACAAAACTAATGCAACTCTTGAGTTACTATTTGTGGTTGGTGATGAAGTATATCAAACGAGGAAAAGACATTTCTATGATTTCAAAATCTGTGTCCCTGTTCAATCAGCTCCTGGGTTAAAGACAACTTTATGAGGAAAAGCATCTTGGCCTCAGATCTCAGATCAAATTTCTCTTGCTTTATTAACCCATAACTTGCTCATTTCTCTAGTACTGGGGGGGGGGAGTCAAAATCAGGGTCACTAGGGTAAAATGTTTCTAGTGAGGATGGGACATGCTCTGTAATAGAGAATGTCTCATCATAAAACGTTGTCTCTATGAAAAGGAAGCTCAAAGTCAGCATCTTTAGCAACACTGGCACACAGAGTTCTGGAACTGAATTGGTAAAATTGACACTCTGTGGGAATTTATTTTGTTTTACATGATTCCAAGTGTGTCCACAAAGATTTCCCAAAGTCAGATGTGTAAATTATGGCAAACTAAAATATTCTTTCACAGTCTCTTAATAAAATGTGCACATTGATTGACTCCAAAATTCAACTTCTAATAATTTGTCCTAATAAAATAATGTATGATGTATATGAAAGGCCAGAGCAATGTAGATGTCATCAATAAATAATTTGGTTAAAAATATAGTACTTCCAGACAATGTAAGAATCTGCACCTGTTATAAACAAACCTTTAAAAAGTATTTAGGGGCACCTGGGTGGCTCAGTCAGTTGAGTGTCTCTGACTTCGGCTCAGGTCATGATCTCACGGTCTGTGAGTTCGAGCCCTGCATTGAGCTCTGTGCTGGCAGCTCCAAGCCTGGAGCCTGTTTCAGATTCTGTGTATCCCTCTCTCTCTGCCCCTCCCCTGCTCATGCTCTGTCTCTCTCTCTCTGTCAAAAATAAATAAACATTAAAAAAATTAAAAAAAAAGTATTTATGGACCTGGAAAATGATTATGATATGTTAAGGAGGAAAAAGTTAATGGAACATATATAGCTGTCATAGACTCTAAGTCTAAATTTCTCTTTTGGCCAGCAAAAGAGCGGATGCAGGTTAAAGCAAGAGATGGCTGTCCGGGAAAAGACAAGAGTCCCAAATAAGGGTCTTTGCCCCGTATTTATTCAGATAAGAAGGCTTACAGAAATGATGGGCATGTACAAAGAAACAAAGAAACTGTGAACATTAACTTGGGGACGTGAGGGAAAAAGGGGGTTTTGAAGTATACAGTGTTTGGGGTTTGGGTCAATATAAAACAAAATCCAGGTGCCAGGCAGTCAGGAGGAAGGTTGCTTACAGCAGACATGAGGCAGCACATCTGTTTATCTTTACTAGCCTAAGGGATGAGACAGGTGGGGTAACCTCAGGGTTGACAAGGCACCTTTTCCTTTGTTAACCATTTCCGCTCTGAGTTGCTTTGCCTGCAGCACAGCAGTCCGTAATCCAATTCACCAATTTATCTAACCTGGCCCTATCCTCTTGTGAAAGTACCTTTTCTGCTACACTACTAAATTGGAGGTGCTTCCACCCTGAATACCTAATCTTGTTTATTTCATATACCTATGTATTGGGAAACTTTATGCTCACTCTTATTTTAGGCCTTTGCCACTCCCTCTCTATTCTGGGGATCTGCACCCCCTCTCTATTTTGAGGTGCCTTTGCACCTCCCTATTCCCGACACCTTTGTCCCTCCCTATTCTTGGGGTGCCTTTGCACCCCCTATTCTTGGAGTGACAATCTGGTTTACCCAAACTCAGGTATGAGCATTTTATGACTTTGTATTTCTTTATGCCTTATTAATCCATTGATGTAAGCCTGTGGAATTCCTAAACTTATCCCCCACATATAGCAAACAATACCAATTTGCAAAATAGTCTGTTTGGATTTAAGAATTTATGTATATGATACGCCATATGATGACTTTTAATTTTTATTCTCTGCATATGTATTTTCTCATTTTAACCAATAAATATGAAATATTTGTAAAGCAAAAACTAAAGTAACTTAAAAAACAATTTGTCCAAGATAGCTAAAATATTGAGTTTGTGTTATATCTGCTGACTTTCTGGGATCATTTCCATCATGCCACACAGAACAACCTGGCTCTCTCTCTTAACAACTTCAATACAAAGTTGGCATCCTGGATTCATCTGTTCATTGGGAAAAAAAAGAAAAAGCAGCTCTCCATAGCACCTTCCTCTAGTTTACCATCCCCAAGTAGCAGGAGAAAATTTTCCTAGATATCAGACCTGCCATATTTTACAACATGAAAGAATAACACTCAACAATGTCTCCCTCAAGCTGTGGGTTGGGTAAGAGAGCAGGCAGGGGAATGTAATCTTTGGTCACATTCTCATCCTGTTCCCAAACATGTCAACACTATCTGGGGGAAGAGTTAGAATATCAGGCTTAATCATTCATTGCATGTTTCCAGGGGAGCCTGGAACCATGATTGATCCTTGGCTAAACTCTGGAAATGTGGCCCTCAGAATTCTTTTATGTTACTAATTGATGATGTTGTTATGTATCCCTGGAGAGATGGGGCATACTGCACCAGCTTGTCAGGACTTGTCAGCATGGATTCATACAAACATGAAGATTGGGGATGCTCCTCATTTCACTATTGGGATTCTGAATTTCAGTTACGATGGTTGATTGCATAGCAGAGTGTATCAATTCTCCATGAAAACCTTGGATCTTAAGACTTGAGCAGGCTTCCCTGGGCAGAGACATTTTGCATGCATCTCCACAGTTTCCGGCTAGAGGGGAAAATGCATCTTGTATGATCAAAGAAGAAGGACTCAGAAGCTTGTGCTTGACTTCTCTGGACTCCTTCCAATGAATACCTTTGTCCTGCTCCTGGCTGTGAATATAGCCTGCTGTTGAGGTTTGTGAGTCCTGCTAGTGAATCAGAAAGCTTCAAGGTGGTAGTCAGACCCCCACAATATAACCTCTCCATTCCACCCACAATTCCCAAGGCACATAGTCTGTTGTCATTTATGTTCCCTACCAAGATGGCATTTGATATTTGCCTAGAATTCATCCGTTTAATAATCTTACTGAGCAACAGAATCTAAGAGGCTTACCTCAGTGGCCTTCTCTTTTTGTCATGTGAGGAATTTGCACTTCTACACCCCCAGATGAAGACCTCACTGAGACACTTGAGAAGCAACATGCTATTGTGAACTAGAGAGCAGTATAAACAGTAGTGAGATCTCCATCCTGAATAAAGGACAGAATGCCAGAAAGGGGCACAGGCAGAAGACTGACCGTGGTGGCTGTAGAGAAAAACCAACAGAAATAAGCTAAGTATCTAGTACCCCAGAAGCTGTTTTGGTTGGTTCTTTTGGTTCTTTGGTGTCAGTTGATTTGGGGAATTATTTAGACTAGTCACTGATGCTATGTCACTCATCTGATAGCTTTTGTCCCTGAAGAATTATTGGTTCCTTCCTCCGAGTTTTATCTCTTGCTCTCTATATTTTGTTCCTTCAGCTTTTCTTCCTAGGAAACAATTTTAAGTCATTAATCATTTGTTGAACGTCTCTGAGATGTTTTGATGTTTTATATACTATGCTTCAAGTATAATGCTCCTTTGGGGCACCCAGGTGACTCAGTCCGTTAAGCATCTGACTTCAGCTGAGGTTATGATCTCGCGGTTCATGAGTTCAAGCCCTGCATCAGGCTCTGTGCTGACAGTTCAGAGCCTGGAACATGCTTCAGAGTCTGTGTCTCCCTCTCTGTCTGCCCCTCTCCTGCTTGTGCTCTGTGTGTCAATATATATAAACATTAAAACATTTTTTTTTAAAGTATAAAGTTCCTTTAATAACATAACTTTATTTTAGCTATTGCTATAGATCTATTGGAAAACCAACTTCCATTTATATGTTTCCCCTTTGCACACAGATCTTTCCTATGTCTCAGGTAGTTGGGTGAATAGAATTTTCCTAAGTATTTAGATTTCTGGGAGTCTCCTGAAATAGGAAAATCAAGAGTTGGTGACTAGACAGTATAGTTTTGCTTTGTGGGCATTTGTAATTTGAATTCTGTGGATCAGATTATAATAATGAGTTTTACTGTCACAATGGTGAATTTAGTCATTATTCTTAAATAAATTTAAAACTTTCTCAGAAAACTAAAATTAAAAAAAAAAGTAAAAGCAAATACTCATGCTTGAATAAATTTCTTCAAGCTGATGAGTTCATTTAGAGCCATTTTATTTTTGTTAAATTGTCTCTATCTTATTCCTTTGGTTGATATTACCAGAATTGTTTTCTGGTATTTTCTCTTCTCTCTTCACCTTAAAATTCAAGATGAGTTCCTGAGTAGGCAGGGAAACAGCAGAACATCTGATTAGTACTTTGTTATCTGTTCTTTGACAACAATGGTTGAACTGTTACTATATTTAGTGAGACTTCCAATTCAATCCAGATCAGTATTAAAATCTTTTACGCAATGTCCCTTCTATTCTAAAAGGAAGATACAAATGTTTTTCATCTTATAATTCTTCAACTTCCACAATCTTTGAATTAGGTCAGAAAATTAAATAACATTGGAACAGAAACGTATATTTCTCACACAATAGTAAAGTTGACCCATCTGACCATTTGAGTATTAAATGCCTTGAGGATGGTTTCTACTGGATCTGTCACTCACTGAGTGTTAGGGGGGAATATAGCATGTAACAGAATGAAGTCAGTTATTTTCTATAGTGTTAAGCAATTATGCTCTTATTGACAAAGATAAAATGCTTTAAAATTACCCTGCAAAGTAACAGATTATATCTAACCCATTGGATAGTAAAATGCTCTTTTACCAGATTTATGTCAATAAACACAGTATTTTTATTATTAATATAAAGATTTTTTCAAAAAAGTTTTGAATTTATTTTAAAAATAATGTAAGAACAGTTTCTCTTCTTCCTCCCAGACACATTCTTTACCACCTGTTAAAATCCAGGGGGACAACTGGATACCACGCACTGAGAGTTTGGAAAGCAAAATGTACCAAGGTAAAGTTTAAGTCTGGGCAGACAGCCTAGAGAGGTAAATGCATAGAAACTAACACATGATATCTTCTAGCAGTTATGCAAATGACATGGTGTTCAAGACAGAAGAAAGATCCAAGCTGAAGGGTCAAAAGAAAGCCCAATAAGGCCTTCCTAGAGAAGGTGTAAAAGAGAACGTCTTCACTTAGCGGTATAGCCAAAATCCACCTGCTCAACTTTTGGTTAAGCAACTTAATATGTCTACATTTCAATTACTTTGAAAAGAGGAAACATGACAGTTTGTAGTAGAATATTTCACAAGTGCTGTCTGACCCAGTTTTGCGATCCTCGCTAGAAACTCTCAATATTCTGTGAGAAGTTTGTCAATCTCTTTCCTTATCAGACTCTAGCACTCCTGGGTTACAACACACACATCCAACTGACTGAGCCCCCAGATGATAAACATACCTCTTCCTTAGGCCTGAGGAATTATTCTAAATGATCTACAGAAAGTCCGTGAAACTTCTCCAACTCCACCTCGCTTGCCACATATAAACTTTGCCCTAGAGTTCCAGGTTGCTGTTATTCTTTTCTCTAGGTGCACCCTCCTGTGTGGCCCTGCATGGCAGTATTCTCACAGACAAAACTGTAAGTAATAAAGAGTTCTGCCTTTTCTCTAACTGAGGACCATTTGTTATGTCCCACCATCATCTGAACCTAAAATATTAAAATACAGCACTAACTTTATAATTTATAAAGATTATGTGACATGATGCATGTAGTTTGCTTAGCATACTATCTAATACATACTTATTTTCCCCTCAGCACACACAATTTTTGTTGTGTTTTGTTTTTTACCCAGTGAGAAACTCTCCAGGCCACAAGATGGGAAACCTCCATGGTTCCATGGAGGAACAGAACCAGAAAAACAACAAAAGCTTGGCTTTTAAATTCACTATTTAGAAAAATATTGATTAGATAGAACCAATACTTCACATTACTCTTCCTTCCCCACAAATCCCACTTTCCAATCAATAAAACTCTGACCTGGAGAGGAAAAATTAAGATGAAGAAAAAAAATGACAGGTTCTGGGTGAGTGCCCATGAATAGAATTCGATTCTATGCATAGAAATATGATTTGGTTCTGCACCCTCCCTGAGGTCAAATTTGGAAATTAAAATTATAACTCACTTTCTTCTGGAATCCTGAAAAGTGACTTCACAGAATTGCAGTTGCTCTTGAATTGTGAGTAAGAGGGTAGATGTGTTAGCATGGGGAATCTCAGGTAGCAGAACCAAGTTTCTAGAGCCTCAAAATAATCTGAGCAAGCAAATTTTACTGTGTTCTCTAGAAAGGTCCAGGAGTCTATAGGAGACTACAGGAACCATGGTCACATTCAGGATGTATGACAGTGGAATATGTATTAGACCAAATAGCTGGATATCAGATAGGAATGTAGACATTTTGGTGTAAGTCAGAGTAAGAAGAAGGATCATGATCAATAATATGAACTACACTGTATATCCTAAAAGATGCCATCATCCTATATTGGCCAAGGACTAGATATTTCCCTTCATTGACATAATGCTACATTAGCCATGTGTCAGAAAACTTTATGTTCATTCAGTATCTATATATGTATGTGTTCCCAAAACTACCTTGAACTTGAGTAGGACCAGGTGACTAGTTTTAACCAATGGTCCATGAAAAGAGGTGCTATGCCACTTGGCTATGACAGTGAAAGCCCCTGTCTAACCCCCAACATCCTTTTCTCTATTACAGCAATCATAGAGGTAACATGTTGAGATAGATGAGCCACAGATGAAGCTTGAATGGTGAGTCTCCTAAAGAATCATTTGGAAGAAAGCTGTCAGACCCATAGCAGAAATAAGCCTTTAAGTGATAAGCCAATGATGTTTCAGGGTTAATTTATCTTGCAACATGCAACTCTTTATTAATATAAGCCCCAGAATTTAGATGTCTCCCCTGAGATAAAGTAATTGGAAAAAACCTTAAATTGGTTGAGTATATTTTGAATTAATTCTGAAAAATCCTTAATTGGTCAGTTTGTGTTTGCTACTTCTGGATAAACTTGAGAGTTGGAAAAGACACTAAGTTTTGTTACGGAAAAAGTAAAATTGCATTTATTGCACATCTGAGTTTAAATGTTTGAAGAAACCACACCTGCTCCATAATTGTTACTATTACAAGATAAATACAGTACAGTTTAAGGGATAAAGTATTTTTATGTCAAGTGGATAGGTGGCCCAGCTATGCCACCTTTTGTGTGCCTTGTACAAGCTTTTCAACCTTTCTAAGATTTTGCTTTTCTCACTTACGAAAAGAGGAATGATAGCACCCAACTTACAGTGATGTGGCGAACATGAAAAGAGACAATCTATACAGAGTGCTTAATATAGGGCCAGACATATGAGAAATATTCGATCAATGTTTATTATTATTTTAATGTTGTTGTAATGGTGAGAAATCCACATAAATAGAATAGCTTTGCAGTGAGTAAAGGCAAGATGAATCAATAAATCCCTGTAATACATGGAAGAAGATGACATAAGAAGATATTTAACATAATTGGAATGACATATTAAGATTTTATCTTCAAGATATTTTATGGTACATATGTGCCTCTTATAGGAATCAGTGGGAAGTTAATAGAATATGTCTTTAAAACTTGGAATCTTTGTTTTTCTTTGTTTCTAAAAAAGGCAAAACACTTGGATTGTAGCATTTTGTATATCATGCTACTTCTCTTGGAAGTATAAGGAGGTATAAGCAGGTTTGCAAGATAAGTGTATTTCTTTTAAAAATCTGTGGGTAACTTGCAAGAGCAGGTATTTCAATATTCGCTTGTCTCATGTGTACCATTTGGTTTACAGTCTCCTGATTGCTATCTTGTGGTGAATTGTTCTGTTTATAGCTTTAAAATTGCTATCTGGGTGACAGTCTTCTGTTTCTAATCTTAAGATGGTTGTCTAGTGGCTTTGCTCCCCATGGTTTATCATGCAGCTTGATGATACTGTGGAGGGAAATACAATTAGCAAACTATGCACCTGTTCAGTTTACAATTTTATGAGTGTAAGTTGTAGTATGATATACATCTTGGGGCTTGTAGTAAAATCACTTGAAAATAGAGATTCTGTATGAAATCTGTAATACATAAAAATATCTAAATATACTGTGTCTCTATATTCTCTCTCTTGATGTGTACGTATATGTATAAATCATGTATATGTATAAATACATGTATATGTATAAATACACGTATATGTATAAATACACGTATATGTCTAAATACATGTATATGTATAAATACACATATGTATAAATACATGTATATGAATATACAAATAGTCCCTGGCTTATAATAGTTCTACTTCAGAGTTTTCAACTTGATGATGGTGGGAAATTGATACACATTCAGTAGAAACTACACTTCAGATTTTGAATTTTGATCTTTTCTGGAGCTAGTGATATTTGAGATAAATACTCTCTCATGATGCTGAGCAGCAGAGACTGTGAGCTATGGATCCCACTCAGCCACGTGATTGCCAGAGTTAATTGATACACTTAAACCATTCTGGACCCGTAAAATAATTCTGGATTTCACTTTTAGTACACTATTTAATAAGTTACATGATATATTCAACACTTTATTATAAAACACCAGGCTTTGTGTTAAACGATTTTGCCTAACCATAGGTGAATATGAGTACTCTGTGCAAGTTTCGATAGGCTAGGCTAAACTATGCTGTTTGGTAGGTTAGATACACACACATATGTATTTATTTATTTATTTATTTATTTATTTATTTTTTAGAGAGAGAGACAATGAGTGGGAGTGAGGCAGAGAGAGAGGGCAACAGAGGATCTGAAGCAGGCTCTGCGCTGACAGCAGTGAGCCCCAGACTGAGGTGGGGTTTGAATTCACAAACCATGAGATTATGACTTGAGCTAAAGTTGGACACTCAACTGACTCAGCCACCCACGTGCCCCTGGTAGGTTAGGTATAGTAAATGCATTTTTTATTTACAGAATTTTCAACTTACAATGGGTTTGTCAGAACTTAACCCCATCATAAGTCAAGGAAGATCTGTATAAAAATGTGTGTACCTTTCCACAGGACTTCTAAAATTAAATTGTGAATTCAAGTCTTAATTGTGACATTCATTTTGGATTCTAACCTTCTATTCCCTTATATACATCACAACTTTGCCATAAGGTTTTTCCTCTTACCAACATCATTTTAATTGAAGTTTTGACATTGGATCAGTATCAGATTCTGTGCTATGCTTCAGAAAAAGTTAGCATGTAGTAAATCATAGATAATTTGTCAAGTTATTTATAAATTCAGTTTTTCATGTGAGATTTCACCTAGATGAACATTCTTGTATGTAATAATATTGCCAGACATAAGTGTAGTTATATGCCATTTTCTCTGACATGTGTAAGGAACAAGTGGTGCTTTCACTAGGCAGATTTATTTATTTCTTGTTTATTTATTTATTTTTAGAGAAAGAGAGAGAGGGAGGGGGCAGAGAAAGAGAGAATCTCAAGCAGGCTCTGTGCTATCAGTGCAGAGCCCCACATGGGGCTCACAAACCATGGGATCATGACCTGAGCCAAAATCGAGTCATTCGTTTAACCAAATGAACCACATAGATGCCCCTACTAGGCAGATTTATAAGACCCTGAGAAAGGGACGCAATCAGTAGGCTCTCTACATGGTCATTTAAAAAAAATAATTCTACTTATTATGCTGCATTTATCTTTCTTGAATGAAAGGAGTCTGATTCTCCATCATGGGTGAGTTGCTTTTGTGTAGTTTGAGGGGGCAAAGAGAGGTTTTCAGTTTTATCAGAAGAGCAGTTCTCATGGGACTGATGAAGATGACTGGTGGTCTTAAATTGATTCAATGTGTCAGCATAAAGTGTGGTGTGATCAGAATGAGGTTCTTATTTGCATAGGAAGAAGAAAAGTGGTTAACTAAGTAGAAGAAAGATATTTAAGTCAGAAGATGCAGCTTTGAGGGTGGCTACAACCACTTAGTAATAAAGGTCACGTGACTCTAAATTTGTTATTTTAGTCTTACTTTCCTTATCTAGATGACCAGAAGTAATATGGTGTCACGGGAAATGTCAACTGTACTTTAGAGCATTAGAAACATAAATTGTTTCTCCCTCTTCTTCAGCCTATCAGTTACTTAAAATACATGGTGCCTTGACATATCTCACCCTGAATGGTATGAAATGACAGTGATTCCAAACTAATGGGTCTCAACATCTAAGGAAGAGAATGTGTTTGTGTCCATGCAAATAGTAGGTGGTGCAATCAACAGGATCTTTAAAGACCCATATCTGAACAGATTTAAGAGAACTTACTCCAGTTATTATGTTGAAAGATATATTTTCTGTCCACTGACTCAGTTAAGATCATATGTTATCCAATAACCATGGTAGTTTGAAAGAATAATAGAATCTTGAATAAAAAGCTATTAGAATCTTAAAGTTCTTACACTTTGGGGGTAGGAAGGAGTAAGAATCAATATTTTAAATAGAAAATTTAGAATAAGAAGCTGAGAGAGGAACTTGTTCACTTCATTAATGTCTCTGAAATTATTCTTACACATTTCCATGGGCTTATCTCAAGTCACTCATCAGTTCATTGACTATTTACAGACCCAGTCCCTCTCCTGCTCTTTAAGCATGGTACTAACATATGATATTCTTTCTAACAAAAGCTTTGCCAGAAATATTTTTGTAAATTGCAATGGGGGCAGAAATAAAGTAATTATAAAAATATTACTGTTATTTGGATACAACCTACCAAATATTCCATATATGTGTGTGTGTGTGTGTGTGTGTATACTCAAAAAAACTCCAACTAGTTAATTAAGCATAGTCCGTGCAGAGGAATAAGTATGTACACATCAATAGGCATATGCACTAGAGCAAAACCTATGGAATGTATCACATTCCAAACAACTGAAGAGCTTCAGTCCAAAGAACTAAAGAGTTTCAAGGAATAATAATTGGCATTCATAAATGTGGACAAAAATAAATCCATATTCACATGTTCAAATTATTAAATCTAGAACACATCTTCCTCTTTCCCAACTGGTTTTTCTTATAACAAATTTCCGACACAGAAGAGAACATTTGTTTCATATTTTATTGAATTTCATTTATATTAAATTAAAAATATATTTCTGACAGATTCATGTAACAAAAAGGCAGAACAGTTTTCAAATTGTTCAGCTGGGATGATCAGTATGGAATGAGGCAAAGCAGGTCGCATTCTATAATTGCCTTGTACAGGTACAATCCTTTCCCAAGAGCCAAGAGAGGATCCTTGAGAACTAACTGAAAAGCCTAATTACAGAAATTTAAAATACTGTTTGTCCCTCATTCTCAAATAACAACAGAAATTGGGGGCAGGAAAGGAGAATGGGGTGAAGGGTTGGTGGAGAAGAAAGAATAAGGGAAATTATACTAAAATATACCTAACATTAAAAAAGTTAGTATGTGTTAAGTGCATAATCCTTCATAGATAAAATAGAAAAAAATCAAAATAACATTACACCACACACAATTGGCATCTCCTATTGTGTAAGCGAGTGCAGAGGTTGAACACATCACAATAGCGCTGAACACAGAATCACAAGTAATGTCAAAATGATAACTTCCAACCAAAAGGAAACAATCACAAGCCAATTACTTATATACAAATCAATCCTAAAGACATTATGTCCCAAATAAAGATGTCCACAAAAAAAAATCAAAGCAACATGACCCTTATTTACAAATGCAACTAGCCATGTCTTTAACAAGCTATAAAAATACTATTCACATTTTCAAACATACAGTAGTAATTTTTGTTTGTTTATTTCAAAAAGGCAGCTAACTTTGAACACTGGGATTTAAATGAAACATCAATGGCTTACCAGCTAGGTATTTTTGCACCCCTATCCTCTGAAGATACTTCACAAGAGAGAGGGCTTGTTTTCTGTTTACAAGTTAAGAACATAAGGAAATGAATACGAATGTATATAATACCTTAAGCCTCTGCCTTTTCCGTGAAATGTCTCCCTTTATCACCTGAACTGATCTTAGTCAACTACTTGGATGCATGTATGAGATGAGTGTTTGAGAGAAGATTTAACATGACTTATTTTTTTGTGCTATGATTTGTCTTGCAAATTGATCTCACTTCCATTTGATCTTGTTATAATGGTGCCTAAGAAAGAGATGAACAACTAGTCATATACCATGTAAAGATGTAGTTTCGACATGCAGCGATGCAAGTCCCTGGTGCTCACAACAGGAAGTGTAGACACACCAGCCAGTGAGGTGTGCATTCAAAGTTAGCTGCCCTCACACAGCTGCTCAGTTTAATAATCGACCCATTTAACAGCAGTACCAATTTATGCTACATTTTTCAAAGTACCTTACTTTAAAAGAACCACTTACATATCTACATTTAGAAAATAACTTCCATACTTGATTACTGGAGTAATCCCAAAAGGATTCTTGGAGTGCTATGGTGTCATCCCCTCACTCCCCCCCTCCCATCCCCTGAGAGATCCAGAAATATACAGGAAAACGACTCTCACATTAGGGAAAAGGAACAACCCCCATTAACTGAAGAATCTGGAAGTGGTATTCAAGAACCAGTTTATGTCAATATATAGGAGGTATGATTTCTTTCAAGAGAGCTGCAGGCCTGGGGGAAACATCACATCAGGGATAAAAAAATAGCAGTAAAGCCAAAGTGGTTTGGACAGGTTAGACTATTACCTACAGGTATGAAACTTTGTTTTCTGATATTTGTGTATTTGTACAAATATAACCACTTCTCATCATATGGGAAAATTCATTAGAGCATTGAAATAAAAATGTCCTTAAAGACTAAAAGTGGAGAAAAAAGCGGCAACTTATTAGACTACATGGATTTTCATTTCAGTGAAACTGCCCTCATTATGTATTTGTCAGATAGATGAATGATCCAATAAGGAATGGCAGGTGGTTCTCAAAGCTGAATAACCTTTACCTGTTTGATAATAAGACTCTTCGTTTGTGAAAAAAAAGTTACAGCAGCTGTAAAACATTTGCGATCAGGAATAAAATAAATATGTAAGGTAAATAAGTTAATTGCTTGCAAAACTAACTTCTCATGTGTAAGTTTTCTATGAAAAGATTAAATCTAAGACCTACCAAGGGTATGTGCACATATGTAAATTTCAAGATTCATCACTGGGCTGACTCGACTCAAGTTTCTGCAGAGAAGGATATAGTAAGAGAATTGGTCTTTATGGGAAAAAATAATTTTAATATCATAAAGCATACTCTGTGCAGTAATCGATTTGAGAAGACATTTAAACAATGTCCGCATTGCTAGAATCTTTTACAGAGAAGGCAGGCATTTGAGGAAAGAGGCTAAGTCAGTATTTCACAAAGCAACATGTGGGACCTAAGAGACCCACTATGGCTTCACAGAGGTACAGCATCAAGAGGGCCACTTTGAATTAAGGTTGTAGACAGGTGAAGAGAACAGAGGTGGCTGTGCCAATGCGGAAAGAAGTAAGGGTGGTCTTTTTCTTTAAGGTCTAGAGAGATATTACTTTTTCTGTGTTCCTAACAAGATAATCGCTTACTTGCAAAGCTGTCAAGGAATATTTTCCAAGGTAAGCAGGAGACACCCCAAGAGGTTGGGGCTTAGAGTGTTGTCAGCTCATAATTGAAAGAAAAGCATTTTCTTCTGCCCAAAATATCACCTGGCTAGAAAGAGGTGAGGCAGGAGTTTGCAAAAGTGACACATCCTACATTTTTGTACCTCTACAAAATCAGCGGGACTTAAACAGAGTATCTGATATTTTGACTATTTTCTAGAGACTTTCCTTTTAATGAAAAGAATGAAGCAGCCCATGGTGTTAAAAGCCATCTGTCCATACAAACACAAGGGTTCCTGACCCAACATCGTGCCCACAATAGCTTCATGCTGGCAAGTATGGAGAGAACTACTCTTGCAAAGGCATCTCTGGGATTAAAAAATTGTATTCATTCTACCCAGATTTACAAAAGCTATCCCCACTGTGATATCAGTAAAATCAAGGTCCCACTAATAACTGTTATTTTAAAATCACACCTAACCTACAACTATATAATGTCATTCGTTCTTACGCAAATGACAATCAGGAGACATGAGTCTGCTTTCAGTGTCTGTATGGCCTCAAGGCTGCCCTTCGAAGTCCATATACACAGTTGGAGGAACAGCAGAATTTTCTTGCCTATAGCATATACAGTAGAAGTTAGTTTATCTGGATTTCTCACAACTAGAATTTTATACACCTGGACTTCTTGTCTGCAATATTAAAAATCATTGGTCTAATAACTAGAGTCCAAAATGATGGAAATACAGCAGTTTGAAATGCTTCGTTTAGCATTAGTTATCAAAAATTTGTCAATTAATTGCTTCTTTTTGTTTTTGAAAATGGGAGGGTATCGTGGGAAAAATGGACATTTTACAAATTAAATGTATTTTGTTTGCTTACTAAATGGCACCACTCAGTCTTTGTCTCTGCATAAGGTAATAGAACATTCACATTCCCTTTACTTCATTTTGAAGACCTCTTACTTAAAGTCACGTAACATATTTGCCTGTTAAACTCTGCAAGGTGGTGTTTGCAAAAAAAAATTAATTTTTTTTCTCTTACACTTAATACAATTAAAAATGGTAAAAGAATAAGAGAATGAGAAAAACATTTAATTGCAACGCTTTAAATCAAGCTTTCACAAGTGGAACCAGCTCTTTATATGCCTACTTTCAGCTAAACCTAACGAATAACAATTTTAAGTGGCAAACTTATACTATGCAAAATCCATCCTACATTTTCATATCCTGCATTTTATTTTGTTACATAATATTCTGTGGTTAGTTTTCTAGTTTGATTTATTTAATAATATTAAAATCATTTATTTTCTGAAAACCTAACTAAATCTACGTCTTACAGCATTATCATGGTTTTGCCCAGTTATATACATGCTCTCATGATCACCTTTTCTATTACCTTATGAACTACATACTAGTTAAATAATCAACATTTATAGATGGGTGAATAATTCAAGTTTTGAAATAAAGGTTAGATAGTTCTAGAAAACATGTATTTACATCCTTCCCTGTCGGGCTTAAACAATCTTATTTTTTTTTTCTTTTCACTTTGACACTTCAGAAAGTGAGGGGCACATTGATAGCCCCTCTGACTTCATCTAGCAGCAGAACCTCCCAGTTCTTCTACTGGTTTGTCCTTGGCATTGGGAATATGCATGCTCTCCATGTCACATGCTGCTTTTAGAAGGTATTGATACGTACATTGTAACACTTAGAACACTGTCTCTTCTTTTCTGCATCTCAACATACAAATGTTCAGTCATTCTTCCCGATCTACTAAGGAAGAATCTCTTCTTTTCAGTTTGTACATGTTAATGTGATTTCAGCTTGTATTTTTGTTTTCATTCTCTTTCAAGAATATTACTTGAGAAAGAACCCTCATCCTAACCCATGCCACTAAAATTTGGAAAACCAAATGTTACTCAGCCATCCAAGCACCTCTTTATGGTGCAGGACGCTTTGTGGTTCTGGGTCTAGTCTAGAGAACATCTTTTCTCATTTAAGAATTAAAGAATGGTTCTTTAAGCAACCATTTAGTTGTACAGTGTTTCCTTGTCTGTAAATAGGATTCCCCAAGATAGGCTAGGCTACAAAATTTGGTGATTTAAAAAAATATAGTCTGTGTAATTTTACTACTAATTTTCTTAATTGGTTTTGCATATTTGCATTGATACAATCAGCTTCTGGGATTTCATATCCTGATGTCCTTTGCAGGCTTCAATTGGCATTTTAAAATTTCATTCTACTGGGTTGAATAAGTTATTGTTTTAGAACAGATAAAACTAGTTTTTTCTTCCTTTCATTCACTCTCAAGTATGTTTTTCTAGGAGACAAAAACAAAACAAAAGAGAAATCCTAAAACAACTGAAATCAAAGATGTACTACAGAAAGCATTCAAAAGAAAAAAAGTTTTTGTGAAGCATTTTGGGTCATCTTGGGTTATACTTGAATCTATTTCTAGTTATTAGTGGTAGACTACCTGATGTGTAAGTGTTTTGTGTTCTCAGAATAGAGACTACATCACTGAATACATTCTATTACCTTCACAGTAAAACATTTATTTTTCTTTCCTTCTCAAAATAAGTGATTCTTTTTTCCATATCCCAGTAAAAATCATATGAATATAGCAAATCAGAAGAAAAAAAATCAAGTTCTAGTATCCAACAAGGGTGCTGTCAGTGGTAAGTTGTTATAGATTTATCTAGAAAGGGAGGCTTATTTCCAAATGTTCATAAGAACTGATGTGAAGTCCCCTTCCTCTGGAGACTCCTCTAAATGAGTGGGAAAGTTTGAAGATGGGAAAGATGTTGGGCTTTAGCCCCTGAGTCATTCCGTGTCTTCAGCCCTGAAAAGTTCATGGTTGAACATCACTGGAAGGGTTCTTACAAACCTCTCCCTTGCTCTATTTCACTCTTATAGCTTACCTGATTTCTCATAACTTAGTAAGAAACCAGTTCCAGCACCTCCAAAGTTCTTGGCCAAAGACCAAAAACCTGCTGTTGACTGAGAATCCAGATAGGCCAACTAGCCAGTGAGGCAATATCCTTCTAGACCAGTACGTGTTTGGATGGTAACACTGAAACGGTCGTATTAGTCAACTTCAGTAACTTGTAGGTTGTTTAATTCATGTCTCAAATGGATTCATGGGAGATCTTCTAACAACTGATTTTATGATGACCACTCACAAAATAGTCCATAAAATCTTATTCCTTGGACTTATGGGGAAATTCAAATGTCATTCCAAATAAATCCAGACTTAAAATCATTAAGTTAGGGATAATATTGTATTTATGTTGATGTTCCCCATTTACACAGTGCTTTTAGTAGACTCTAAATAAATATCAGTTGAAAAATAAGGGTGTTGAATGGATGGATTGATTTACTTTTTCAAAACAGGCAGAAACCTAAATCTCTTTCCATTTTTTTCTCTCTCTAAACTCTGTTTTACCAATGGAGATTTTTAGTCTTGTTGCTTTCTTTTTGGTAATATACTTGAATTTGATCCCAACATTTTAACGTTGGGAAAAAAAAATAATCCTAATGATTGCCCACACAGATTTTCCTAGAGAGACTACCCAATTTTCCTAACTGTTGACCTTATTAGGTCTCTTGTTCCTGGAGACTCATTCCTACTATTTGTTCACATTGCTCATCTTAACTCAGTAGGTATTCTTTTAAAAAGATACATAAAAAGATGGTTCTAGAAGTAGGATGATGTGTTAGAAGAGAGTGTTATTATACAAAGTATCAAAAGATTAGTATGTTGGATATTAAAATAATTACATGAGAAATTTTTCACCTTTATTTACAACTTTTGACCCAAGAACCTATCTATAAACTGCAAATGTTTGTGTATTTCTTTTTATTATACCAATTTATGTGCAAAGAGTTACCTTCTACTTAATATAAATAGAGTCTCATACTAGAAATTCCATGGAATCAAGCCAATCCTTACTTGCATTCCTTCATGTGGAGTATACAAACTGGATAATTTTCTTTGCGTAGCAAATATGATATCACTTGTAGATAATGTGCTGGACCTCTCACCATATTCTCTTGATACTGTTCCAAAGTCCTAATTTGCTTGGTTTGGCATTTCCACAGTATTTCCTTATCTTAGCTCTTTTAAAAATGTACTTAAATTAGTTATTTTGCTGGTTGCTTCCATATTGCTTCATTCAAAATCCAAAATGGAGTTCAGAAAGAGAACAAATAAAATTATAGCTTAAGTGCAAACTACATTTCTGAGTTTCTGTCAAGTAGACATACCCAATCCAGTGTGTCTCTTCCAGTTCAATGGATTCCCCATTGGACCACCCCTGAAAGTGTCAGTAGTTTTCATGAACCACACAGAACTGTCTCTTAGTTTCCCTTTAACTCTTTATATTCCAACTGCCTATTGAGTACTGTCATTTATGGAGAAGAAAATGTTGACGAGTGTAGAGGATGTGGGGGGTACATATTCAATAGATTTACGTTACATTTGACTAATATCTTGGCCTCCCCTTCTAATTTTAAAGACTATAATATTTAAAATAATGGCCATTCCACCATATTAAAATATTTTTTACAATGCTGTCAATTTATAGCAACACATGAGAAACATTGATGTAAAAATATTTGCAATTAGAAAGTAAAGTCAAAATATAGGAATAAAAGTAATATAAAAGGACAGACCGAAACAAAGCAAAACAAAACCCTCCAAACATAATTACTAGCTATAACTTTGAGAGAGATCTAAAAATTATGGAAGCTGAGTTGGCCATTCTTGCTTGTCAGGATAGAAAGTGTTGAAGAAAGAAACTAGATTTTCAATCTCAGTTACTATCATATGTTATAGAAAAGTTTATCCTTTTTTTTCTAATGGAAACTTTATTAGGATTTCCAAAGATACTGAAAATGTACACATCAGTTCCTGTAGATAGGAACAGATAGCATGGGTCTTTCAAGCATCTGCATTAAAATTGAAAGAAAGAAAGAAAGAAAGAAAGAGAAAGAAAGAAAGAAAGAAAGAAAGAAAGAAAAAATAAATAAAGAAAGAAAGAAAGAAGAAAGAAAGAAGAAAGAAAGAAAAAGAAAGAAAGAGACAAAAAAGGGAAAAAGTTGAGAACTAGCTTGACAGCAGGCAGTATTGCCTTATATTTGCTGGTCCTTCCCTAGCTGTTCCAGTCTCCTGACCAACCCATGCAGAGAAATGAAGAAACAGTGTGGTTCCTCCTGTCTTTCTCTTTCAGTTCTTCCTTCTAATGTTCAAGTTAGATGAGCACATGACTATCATTGCATCTCTATATCTTCCACTGGGAAGTGTCAAAACTACTGGCCTTGGGAATAGAAGGAAGACCATAAGAGAAAGAGAGGCGGCAGGGAAATTGGAGCGGGCGTGTCTCTATCTTAAAGCCACCGCTGAGCTTACACCACAGTGTTTCGGTGTCTGTAGGGTGGAGGAGGCAGCACGGTGCCTGGCTTCAGCGAGAACTCAGAGAGGTATTCAGGATTCTCTGCCACAATAGGCCGGATCCGTCCATTTTGTTTATAAAAATATTTTGTGCTGTACTCGTGCAGGTAGTCTGGGTGCTGAAGGGTGCTCCGGGGTGGCAGGCTGTGGTTCCAGTAGTCAGGGTTGTCGAATGCTTTCTTGGCCTTCTCTGGCACAGACAGTACATTGTTCTTCAGGTACCCGGCATTCCCCAACGCGTTGGCAAAGGTGTTGAGGTACAGTGGCTCATTCACATACTCATCCTCTGCCTTGGGAGGACCGTTGGAAGCATTGTGATATTCGGGATTATCCAAAGCTTGAAGGTCTCCATTTTTTCTCCGAGAAACAAAAGGGTTTTCTTCCACAGGGTTCAGGTATTCTGATGGAATACAAAAATATCAGTTAATATCCACTTTCTGGAAAATGTTTATATAGGATGGTTAGCTTCTTGTTCCAGAACAATGAAGCCACAGATTTGTCTTCATGAATTCTCAAGAAAACTATTTTGTTGATTACCTGTGTTGATTGCTTGGTTGATTACTTTTGTCATATGAAAAAAGAGTAAGTGGGCCAAAACTCTTAGTGACTAAGGCACCGCAGGCCAGAAGCAGAGTTCCTGTCCCCTAAATTGTTCCTTTTTTTTCCTAATTGTATTTTTTATCTCCTATATATGGGGCCACTTGTTTAAATGCTTCTGTTTTCTAAAAGTCGGCATTCTATTTGTTGGAAAACAAGACAATCTATCAGGGTTAAATAGCTTTTAAATGCGAAGAAATTTGAATTTTTAAAAGGATATTGAAAAATCAAAATGTCTATAGCTTAACTCCATGCTAAGATGAATGGATGAAGTGAAGGAATAGCAGTTTTTAGTCTGTGTGGTTTGCTGTGATGCTCATATAGGTAAAATAGATTTGATTACAGATGTTTCATAGAAAGCCTGATGCATAGGAAAAGAAACATCTAAGGAAAAGACTCAACTGATAAAAATACCTGATGGACATCTAACATCATTAAATTGGCATGCCTTACATATGTTTAAGACTACATATGCTTAAGAATAAAGTATAATTATAACATTTACTTCCAAGGGCTGACCATCATCACAAAATAGCAAACTATTAGTTTGAATCATATGAAATGACTGTTTTGTAGGTGGAAACCAGTCATAGAGTGGCTATATTGTATGATTCCATCTAATAAATCAATATGAAATAGGAATTGACACAGAATTTTTTTAAAGGTTGTTAACCAATACTTTTCTCCTTAAATTTAATTCCACCTCTGTGTATATAGTATACACATCTACATAGAGTAGACCCACTTTTTGTCCTCTCTTTTCACTGTATCCACAGAAATGACACTTTACCTATTCCTATTTTGGTGTTGGGCCAGGAAAAAGGCACAATTGTTGAGATGCCATCATTCTGAAACAAATTTTCTACCCTCTATACTTAGCTTGACAAGTAGAGAAAAACAAATCATCAATTCAGGGTTATTTTTCCCTGGATACAGGACTGCTGGATATGGTTAAGTATTTAACATCCTGTGCAAGTTAAAAGATAGTAATGACTAGCCCACAATCATATACAGAAATTACAGGAACTAACATCATCCTCACAGCAATCCTATGAGCAAGGAAGGACAAGCTGTAGCTTTTCAGTTTTATAAACAGGAAACTGAGATTAAAAGATGTATTAAGGATACAACTAGTATTGAACTAGATAGAATTCAGATCTAAAACTCCTATTGAACAATCTCATTCTACTGAACTGTTTTCATTATTGTCCCTAAAGAAGTAGGGAGAACTTTTTACTTCATAACATGTTGGAATTTGAATGGTTCGCAAAGCAACTGTCATTTTAAGAACAATGCATGTAAAAACTTACACAGGAGGCAGAATTTTATTTTCCCTACCAGATTCCTGAAAGCGGAGGAGTGTCTGTCTATACTAAAATTCTTCAGTCTCTGAGAAGCAGGCTGGAGTACAAAAATTTTTATGGAAACTTGTATTCAGAGACAAAATCTAGGGAGGCTCTACATTGAGTCTATATTGACTGGCTTGTGTTTTCTTAGAAAGTTCATGTTACTTTACACCAATGGAATCTACTTATGTATTGTCCTGATGCAAACTTGCATAGCCATGTAGCTATAAATGGAGAAACAACTCTATGGTTGAGCTCAGGATCTTCCCAGAGAGTATTCTACTTTTGGGGGAATCTGCCAAATCTTCTCGAAACCTACGTGTGTGTCACTACTGTCTTACATACATCTAGATAGATAAGCTTTAGTAGGTTATTTACAGTTTGAACTTAGGGATCCCTTAGTTGCATTTTATAAAAGTGAATATAACCATATAATCAGGAACATAATGGACGCTTGTAGAGAGTCTTAAAATTTACTTGACACCAAAGACTCTAGGACACAGTAATCAGTTTTAAATAACAATCATCCATCTTCTCCTTTTGTGATGCTGTTTAACATGGAAGGAGAGTGGCTTTTTCAAAAGTGAAATGTCACTTGATTTGGATATCTAACATTTCTACTACCAGCTCTGTAAAGTTATCACTGTACTTTGTAGAACCACAAACTGAATATTTTCAAGACATGATGGTAGACATACAAGTAAACACAGTGTCAGAACTTTAACATTTGAAATGTGTCATACGTCATACAAGAAATCATAATATTCTATAATGAACAAAGTCATTCTGATGACACAAAATTTTAAAGAATTGCAAATATTTTATTGGTGCCATGAAAATACCAGTCTTTATGATCTCCAATATGAGTCCAATAAAGTAATGGTTGTGAAATCTTGTGATATGTTACCTCACTCAAATATTTCAATAAAGATATGTTTAGATCAGTGCTTCTCAAGCTTGATTATGTATAAAAGTCACATAGGGATCTTGTTAAAATGCATATTTCTATTCAGGTGGTGTCTGAGATTTTGATTTCTAAAAAATCAGAATGCAATTCTAGATGATGTAATGCTGTGGATTTGGATAGCATACTACATAGAGCAGCACCTTAGGCCTTCTCTGGGTCACAAATGTTACCCAGTCCGGTGGTTTGTCAATTTCCCTTCTATACTTTGCTTATTTTGATGGGAGTGAATTTTGAATGGCAATCATTTCTGAACATTCTGTTTGTACCTTGTTTAGGTTTATCTCGCATAGGGGTCATGTAACCTTCTTCATCCAGCTCTCCTCGTGGGCTCCGTTCTGGGGCAAACACCGTGGGGTCGGCGCTGTACCTCTGGGTGCTGCTATCCTCTGGAACATGGGGTGCCACTGGCTTGCGTAGGGTGCCGTTGCAGCAGGAGTCATCAAAAATCTCCGCTGTAGCCCCCTGAGCAACTGGAGCTTCTGGGATTGTGCTGGTCGTGGCTCTGTACGGCACAGGCACTCCTTGCTCTGCAGCAAACCCCCCGTCTCGGTATACAAACTGGTTCTGTCAATAGGAGAGACACATTTGGATGGAAGTTAGTATTAGGAATAGTTGTAAAAAAAACAACCCAAAGGATATGAGATCTTGTCTTTTAGATAAAAGTCAGAGTGTCTTAATTGAATTTTTTCCCTGAATGGCTAACAAGCTTGGGTTACAAACACCTAAAATTCCAATTTGGTTTTTAAAGTAAATCATGGGGAAACAATTTGGAAATAAATATTTAAATTTTACTGACCACCTAACACATGGCCTAATAAAAAGTGTCTCATATTATTTCCCTACAGTTGCCAATTTTTTTATATAAAATTCATATTTCGTGACAAATGGAAATGCTATTGATTGTAGACAGTCGCCATTAAGAACAGAAGCACAGTGATGCCATTTGGATGATGATATGTCCTTATTGCCTTCTCTTCTGTGGTCATTCTGACTTTGAGTCTCCAAGTACCTAACTAGAGAATCTTCATGGAGACTCTGACTTTTTCGCACACAACCTGTAATCATGGGGGGAATAAAAGGTAACCTCCTCAACCGGAAGCATAATTATGAGTCCAGGTAAATCCCTCAGGTAAAAATCAAAAGCTACTGTTGATGCATGATATCTCAACTTTGGATTATCTCCTGAGATAAAACATATCCACAAAGCCCAGCTATATAATCTACAGCAAATTATGAACTCACTGTTGGCAAAAGCAAAATGAGGAAATTATGGAGAGACAAGAGAGAAGAAACATGATAAGCGAAGACCAAAAATACAAAAAAGATGAAGGTTGATTGTGAAATACTTACTCCTGACATGGGGGTGTAGGCAGGAGGAGGGCTGTGTCCAATTTCACTCTAATAGGAAAGAAAAATGGAATGATGGATATAATAAGAGGTAATATGAATGAAAAGAAAAAAAAAAGCCGCATGAGTTGTATGAACCAAAGAGGAAAACATGCACAACAGTGAAGTTTGCTAAATGGTAAAATTTTTATGCATCCTGACTACACGTGAGTTTATTTATGTGTTTTGAGAATATGAAATATTTTAATTCAATCCCTGAAAAAAAAATATACAGAAAAAGTGAAATTTTTAAGTGGATTAAAAACTAAGTTGACCATGAATATTTTTCTGATTAACCCTAGAAGAAAGACAAAGACAGTAAATAATTAAATATAGTTTTAAATAAAGAACCATTTCCTTCCTTACGTGTTATATGACTGAAATGGCCACATGCCACAGCATTGGTTTTCCCTTGTAAAAAGAAACTTATCTAGAAGGAGATAAAAGCAAATTTCAATTTTCCTTGAATAATTTTTACTATCAAGTTACATTTGTTTTTCACCATTTCAGCAAAGGGTCAACTTCTTAGTCTTTCCTTTAAAAAGGTGCATACTATCAAACCATAAGAGATTCTTAAATACAGAGAACAAACTGAGGGTTGCTAGAGGGGAGGTGGGTGGGGGGATGGGCTAAATGGGTGATGGGCATTAAGGAGGGCACTTGTTGGAATGAGCACTGGGTGTTATATGAAAGTGATGAATCACTAGCTTCTACTCCTGAAACCAATACTACAAGGTATGTTAACTAACTTGAATTTAAATAAATTAATTAAAAAACTAAAAAAGGTACACCTATTTTCTCTTCAAAGAGTCTTATTTTTTTGTAAGTTAAAAAAAAGGAAGGAAATCTTGAAAAACTAATTCCTTTCGTGGAAATATGCTTTATATATATTATTTTCTTGTATTTAGAGTCAGTTAAAATTAGATTTCATTAAAAAAAAAAAGGTATCTGGGGCTCCTGGGTGGCTCAGTTGGTTAAGCATCTTACTTCAGTTCAGGTTATGATCTCATGGTTGATGGGTTCGAGCCCCACATTGGACTCTGTGCTGACAGCTCATAACCTGAAGCTTGCTTCAGATTTTGTGTCTCCCTCTCTCTCTCTGCTTCTTCCCCGTTCATGCTCTCTGTCTGTCTGTCTCTCTCTCAAAAAATAAATAAACATTAAAATAAGGGCATCTGTATTCTTATAACTTAATACTCCATCCTATGGGTTAAAAAAAGTGGATACAAGAATATGATAAAATATTAAGGACAATATTCCTTGGGATAAATAGAGCGGGTTAGGTGAATATCAACACTGTTTCTTAATATACATATCCATTAAATACAATTTTTGAGAACCTTAGTCTACTAAGCCAGTCCCTTTTCTAGACACTGGAGATCATAAATAATTCAGGTAAAAACAACTGATGTTATGAAGCTTGCATTTTCTGCATACATGTATGAAACTTGGCTAAGTATTATTCCAGGCCAATGTTTTTACAATTTAGAGGTTCATAAAACATTCTAAGCAGAATGTGGTTCCATGGAGATTAACTGTTTAATGTAAATTAATAACAACTGGATAACACAATTTCCTATAATTAACTGGACTAATCAAGGGACAAGGTCTGAACTCCTACATTAAGTTTACATTTCAACTCTCCCCATAACTGAGTCATCTACATGATAGCGTAGAAAATATTAATCTCTTTCCTTCTCTAATGACATAACTAGGAACGTATTGAAGATCATGATGCGGAAAAGTAGAGACATATTTAACGTGCTATACATAGGAGGTAGTATTGTCTAGTAGACACATTGTTTTATGATTTGTTAGATATTTTAGCCCCAGTCCCAGTTACAAGTGATGTGATAAGTCAAGAAACATCTCAGACCCTCATTTTTATCCTTGCCCTCTGTCTTACTCTTAGTGAATACAAAGTAAAATGGTATATATAAGTGAACTTTGTAAGCTCTGCACTACTAAGCAAATAAAGAGGATATAAAAAAATTAAATATTCACATATGCTAAATCAGATTTTTGAAGTCAAGCAATCAAAATGCCAGAGCTACTCATCAAAGACACATTTAAAAATGTTTCCCTGTTCTCTACATCACCTTAAATACAGGTATATTTTGTTATCCTTTAGAAATGAAGCTAAATACATTTGCTCGTAAAATTTGGGAGGAATTTGCTGCCAGTGATATGCAAAACAGAGGGATGGTATGGGAAAAATATGGCAACTGCCTAGTGGAACTTTATCATATCTTCAACCTTGGTCTTGTCCTATCATTCAACCCCGATTATTGAGCAAGCATTTAACGAATATATATGCTGGAGATACCATTAGGCACCAGGAGAGACATGACCACTGGCCTTTTGCAATTTACACTGAATGATCAAATATTACCTGAGATTATTAGAAGAAAAGGCAAGAGTAAAATGAAACTGCAGTGAATTTATTTGAATTCTAAGATTACATATTAGAAGAAAGGTATTCCAAAATATTAGTAATTACTGCTGTTCCTTTGGCCTCTAACCTTCCAACAATTGCTGTACTGGTTTGTGTTTGACTAGAATCACAGCTTAGGAAACAGCACTGACTGCTGTACATTTTGCATTTTATAAAACTTGAGGGATAGATGATCAAAGGAACAAGTTACAAGTCATTCTTCATCAGGAAATACTTTATTATATATATTCATTACGTGAGCTGGACTGCCTTCAATTGTAAAGATGCTGTGTTAAAAATAACTAGATCTGTTGAAGAGAGGCCATGCCATATTAGAATGCAGGCACTGTCCCTGCTTTGACAAGTCTTTCCGTCAGCAACCTGCCAAATCTATATCTGGACACACTGCCAGATACCATCACAGTAATAGGAGTGTCTTCATGCTTTTCCTAGTTTTCTGCATTAAAATGGAAAAAAAATGCTAGGCAAAGTCCCTTAAGCATTCATTGTTTTTAGGGTTACTGGCTGCTTTTTATTTTTCTGTTTTCATTTTTTTCATTTGCTTTTTTTTTTCTTTTCTGTTTTCCATGATAAAAAGCACCTCATTCATTTCCCCCTGGAAGGGCAATGCAGCTACAAGGGAACATCTGTGAGGCCAATTAGCTGGGCTGGAAATGTGATATAATTGTTGTTTAAATATATTTAAATTACATGTTAATCACTATGTCATAATTTATAGGCTTTGAAAATAACTTTTTGTACTTGAGAGCCAAGCCAGATTTTACTTGTTTTTGCTGTTTTTAGTTTATAACAAGCTCTTCTCATTTCCCGCCCCTCTCCCCCCAATTCCCCACACTTGAAGAGCTAAACTTTTAATATTGGAAAGAATGACAGCTGCAAGTAAATTGGTGGAGTAAAAATTAAGATCCCCATAGTCAGAACGAGCTGGAGTGACCTTAAAGTTTTAAGCAGAACAAAGCAGTGCTCTCAGTTTAAAGGCTTTTGTTTTCTCATTGTTCCACTTTCTGCTGTCCATCAAAGCCCAGCTTTGTGGATCTTCTGGAAATACTGGGTGCATCTGTTCAATTAGCTAGTGAGGGGATTTACTGTCAGCAGGACAGAGATAGAAAGACGTTAGTTATAAACTGGCAGGTGATAGGGAGTTTGTTTCTGGTGGGGGGATTTGTAAGGGTGATAGAGAGAGTCAAGTTTAATTTTGTGGCCCTGTCACTGGGACATTGTATGATTAACTTGGACTGAAATGCCAGAGGTTATAGAGAAGGCAAACATCAGCAAATGTATCAAATACAGTGTTAAATGCACTTTACATACATCATGTCCTGAAATTTATCTTTCATTTGAATTATAAAAATGCAAAACTTTGTCTTATTACATGCACTGTATTTCTCATATTTATTGTGTTCATTAAAACATTGTATTGTTAAATATTATCCCTGGGAAATTTTAAACCAGATGGATTTCCTCTTTAATTTATTTTTAAAAATACGATACAAATCTATGTTCTTAGGAAACTAACAAAAATACATACTTAATGACTAACTTCCACCTGAATTAAACATGCACTTAGGGGCACCTGGGTGGCTCAGTCGGTTGAGTGTCCGACTTCGGCTCAGGTCATGATCTCACAACTCATGAGTTTGAGCCCCGCGTCAGGCTCTGTGCTGACAGCTCAGAGCCTGGATCCTGCTTCAGATTCTGTGCCTCCCTCTCGCTCTGCCCCAACCCGTTCACATTCTGTCTCTGTCTCTCTCAAAAATAAATAAACATTAAAAAAAATTAAAAAAAAACCATGCACTTAATGAGAGTTTTGTTTGGTTTTTTTAACTTCAGATAATTGTTCCTATCAATATTAACTATAGGATTAAAGTTTCTAGGGCCAAGAAATACGCTAAATCCTTTTAACTAAAACAGAGTGTGTCTCTGTAAGATGTTACCAATTCATCAACACTAATTTGTTACCAAAGCACTTCCACATGTAACTATTAAGGATTCTCAATCTTTTATCCTCCTTGTCACATATTCATAACACTCTGATGGGCATTTTCACATTTTTACAGGTCAGGTAGTAGACAAATAAAATGGTTTTTGCATTATGTACGATTTCTGATGTATGGGTGTAACATATATTTTTTTCACAACTGAGTTCAACATACAGAGTTTGAGACATCTATTTAGAATCTTCATTTTTCATAAAGCTGGAATCCAGAAGAAAGCAAACAAAATGTGTCCATAGACAAAAAGCCAGTAAGAACTGAGAGAAACCAAACAAATCTAGGCAGCTGGCTCACACACACACACACACAGGCACACACACGTATGTATATATAAATCACACAAAACATCTTTCGTCGATTTATGTTATGTGTTTATTGGCTAATGGACTCATCTACCTACTTGGTTTGATTCTGTGAGATGCTGCTTTTTGGATCAAGGAGTAGAAACTTCCAGTTAGAAAATAAAGTCATGGGATGTAACATACGGCATGGAGAAAATAGTCAATAATACCGTATTAACTTCGTAAGGTCACAGATGGTAACTACAATTTATTGTGCTGCTCATTTCACAATGTATACAAATGTCGGTCAAATCACTATATTGTACATCAGAAAATAATACATATTTTATGCCAATTATACTTCAATAAAAAACATGGATGTTGTTATAGATATTATTTTAAAAAGTTCTATGTGTCTTTGATAATCAAGAAAAAAAGCATTGGGAACATCATGAGAAATATAAAACTACACTCCAAATTTCAGAATCAACCATAAAGCAAACTTAAATATGGGATGATTCACACTCGTTAATAAAGAAGAAGAAAAAAAAAAAGAATCACCCGGAAGAAAAAAATAAAAAAAAAATAAAAAAAAATTAAGTTTTTACTCTCTCACTCACAAAATAAATAAATTAGCAATAATGATATAATAAATAAAAATATATAAAACCATATAATATTAAATAGATAAACAAATAGTTAATAATAAGCCTGTGATTCAGTTGAAGGAATATTAACTTGGGCTCTTATCCTTTGTTCAGTTTTCATTAACCTTGGAACATCTTATCCCTCTTGTATGTCTCATCTACTCTATTACTGAAAAGAAATTTTAATAAAGGGAGGGTATGAGTGGAATCAGTAAATATGAATGGGAGACAATTCAGAATTTACAAAGTAGAGAGGCATGGTGCCTTTTATCAACATTAATAACTCTACTCTCCTAACTCAGATCTTGAAGTCCAATTAATCACAATGTGTATTCTATTTTGTAGATGAATAAATGACTACTTTTAGGCCAACTGAGAAACAGGAAGAGAGACCATACGCCAGAGACTATTTTAGGTTTTATTTATTCTCATAACCTTTCAAGGTACATATCGTTACTAAAAATCATGATGTCCATTTTGCAGATGAGAAAACTGAGGACCAGGGAAGCTATAAGTTTCTCCCATGTACACACAGCCATTAGTGGCTATCTAAATCTATTACCCTTTTATTATGCCACATGTAGAACCCCTCTCTGCCCCTGCACAGTGCTTCAACTCTTCTCTCACATGAGTTCTCATGGTTTCTTTTTCTTGTGAAAAATTAATTTCAAGGAGGACTTGGCCTCACTAGCCTTAGCCATAAAATACTAATGATGCTTTATAGTACCACTCCTCCCAGCTTATTTGCATTTTAATGAACTACAAGGCCTTAAGCTGAAAAGGAAACTATAAGTAGAATGTGATGAGCTCATACAGGAGATGATGGATAAATAGATACAGATAGATAGATAGATAGATAGATAGATTCAAAGATTTTCTGTGACAGCACAATTGCTTATGATTTATTATTCCTACTCCATGGCTTAGTCAATAAATTCCTCTTAACTTGACTAAAGGTAAGTAAACTATTATATCTCCAAGAAATAACTCCTATACTCTTTCCAAATATCCATAAAACAAGAGGATATTCCTCTTTAACATATTCATGGCTAGATGATGAGTCAATAAAATGAAGCTGAAAATTCCTCATTTTGTACCTTGTTTCTTTAAGTCTTTGCTGCTGTTATGTGAAAAAGTCAAAGGACATTATTAGCACAGTCAAAAAAGAAAGGGTATAAGGAAACATGATTTTACATAAGTGCCAACATTCCTTAGCTTCATTCAAGATAAACAATAAGACTTTTGTCACCCTTCTTGAGATTAGTAATCACATAGAATTTATATCTGTTTATCCTGGTGCATATTCTACATTTTTTTGTTGGTTGTTTCATTCGTTGGTTTCTGGCAATTTTCTTTTGCATGTCTATATTTATTTTCAGAAGTGTGTTATGGTATTGAAACATTTCCTAGTTATCACTTAGCTTCTAGTTAACACATGCTGCTAGAAATCTAAAGAGAACTTCTATGAGGTTTCTTAAAGACCTCTTACCAGTTCATTTCAGTTAGAAAAAGTATGGATATTTTTCCTAATTTTTTAACCTATCCATAAGAACAACTGGTTCAATTGCAGTATCTACGTTTAAGAGTAAAAGTGAAATCATTAAGAGTTTACCATGTCGAAATTCTCGGGAAATCTGACTAAGTCTTTAAGAGAATCCTAAAATTGTCTCTCTGCTTGAGTGTTTCATAACCTAACATCATGAAGATTATTTAATGAAGACATCTTAGTACACAGACAATGCATTGAGGTCAGGAAACTCTGAAGACAACAACGCATAGTCCTGGAACAAGTGGTCACCTGTGGGCTTCTGCCACGAAATTTGTATTCTTGAACTTCTTGCCACTATGCCATGAGACCTTCAACAAACTCCTTAATCCACTGGGCCCCCAGTTTATTTATCTCTGAAAAAAGAAACTGGACTATGGGATAGGTAGTGAGAAAACGCACTTTTAACTCACAAATTATTTGTATATAAAATGAATATTCTGCCTTAAGCCTACACCATTGTTAAATACTGTAAAATGTGATTAACATGATAGCAAAAGCATCTTATACACTCTTCTTACTTAAATCTTTTCAAAGTATATGAAGCACCTTTTCTTTCTTTTTTTTTTCTAAATGGAGTATTTATAAAGTATCACTTAGCCTATATACAATATATGACTGCATATTCTTGGGAAACAAGACCATGTTTGGATGGTGACTAATGAAAATACAATTGTAAAATGAAGTATTATAATTTAAACTTTTCATTTTACTCATGAAACACTGATTCTCTAAGAGGTTAGGTTAATTGTCAAATCACATGTCTGACAGTACTAGAAATAGGGTTCCCAGAGTCTCCATCTAATGTACATCCTATTATACCTTACAGCCTCAAATGGCATTTAATAATGATAAAAAGTCAGGTACATTTTTAATGTTTTTCTGTAAAATACAATTTCCTTACTATAGCCAAAAGCATGAGACTTAACCATGATGGCATTTGGTTTCAGTTGAATTACATATTGATATACTCTTACAGTGAATTTAATGGTGCTTTGATTATAAGACAGAAGTCAATTTTTCCTATTAAATAGGTTATAAGTTTATTAGACAAAAGAAAAACTCTAATAGTATTAAATACTTTGATAAAAGCTACCCACACACAGATTAATTAAAAGCAGCACTTATTAAAGTAGTACTTTATTTACAATACAAATTGCCCTCCACAGAGGGAATATGTTATTTGAACATTCTAGCTATAAAAGTTAGTTATTAAAAATAAATACATATTGATTTTTGTATCTATATAAAATATTTTTGTATTTATGCAATGAATTTTATATTTATATTGTATTCAATATTTAAATATTGTATTTATAATATATTTAATATTTTATTTAATATTTAAAAATAAATTGTCACATGTTTCTTTTATGTTTATATTTATGCAAAATGCATATTGATTTTTATATTTATATAAGTATTGATTATGTGTATATATATATCCACATATAATAAGCTTATTAGTTGATATATGTTTACCTTAACAATGCTTATCTATAGCTATATCTACCTATAACTATTTATACGATGAGATAATGTTTAGGATTATAAAAATCATTTAAAAAATTAAGTAAAAAAAATTAAGTATAGGCAGGTTTGAGAATGAGAAAAGCCAAAAACTATAAGTACTATGAATTTCAATGCCATTATTTTTGAATCTAAAATGCTATGCCTTGGCCTGGGTATCACATACTTCTGTTTGTAATATTAGTAAACACTTAAATCACAATTTTAGGCTTTGTGTGTGTCTGTGCATGTGTGTGTGTGCGTGTGCGCATAAATGCACATGCATGTATATATGTATTCATACACACAATAAAGGGTTATTTAACCCATTCAAACTAACACCTTTTTTCCCACAGGCTGCCAGATCATTTGTGGGCTTGTTTTGTTTTGCTTTTACTATTTTTCATATGTGCATATCATTTATCAGCAAATGAATCTTGTTAACTAACACACTATGTAGGAGATATTTAAAAATATTTCTTTAGTGGTTGTTTGGAGTTTTCTTTTACTTGCAAATAATGATGCAATAGTGAAATATTCTATATTTCAATCTCCTCCTTAGCAATAATCCAAGCTCTGGAAATTTTATCACATATTTAAAATAACAGTAACAATATTTTGAGCAATCTATGTGTGCAAATGTAAAAAAAAAAAACTAGGGCGTAGTTGTGTACTGAGAGATTGAAAGCAATATTACAGGAAATAGAATTACAAATTTTGTAAATCTAATGTTGGCATGTAGATTTTATTTAGTATCTTAAAAGATAAGTGTTGGTAATAAGCAAACAATTTAACAAAATACAGATAAGGCTTACAGTGTTACAGTGTTCATATCACTTCAGTGCGGACCAGGTTGGAAATATCTTCAGTCACGCTAGTATGTGCAAACTGTTTACTAGATAAAAAGTGAATTTGTAACAATGGCTGATTCATCCAACTACTGCTCTTTAAGCTACCAGCGTGGCAACAGCTGTTGCTGTGAGTAAAAAGACTTTGAACGGTCCACCTGGAATTATGACAGCTGGTTCATGAGAGCTGATCTGAATAATGTACTGTGGATACTCGGGTACAGCTACTGACAGAGCAAACAGCACATGGCTGTCCCATCAGCCCAGAGCAAACACCAGTTACATTTCGCAGAAACAGGATGGTATTTACAACTGATCTGAGCCAAAATGAATATCAGATTGAAGGTAGCACCCCAGGAGAAAAAAGCTTTCCCCAAGAGCTACTTGTTGATTATAGTCTAAGCAGTTTTACCATTCTCAAAAATCCTTCAAATTTGATTTTGCTGCATATAAAAAGGGAGAAGGAAATATACAAAGAACTCCTGCACCTATTTGGGAACCACATTGGAATTACCTAAAATTAAAAAAAAAATGACCACAGTACTTCTTAGTTTCCCATTTACACTTTTTGCTGCCAAAGTCAACTTGTATGTATTTATGTATATATGTATTTATATACATATATATTTATATACATATATACATAAATATATATACATATGTGTATATAAATATATATATATATGTATGAAGAAGTAAAAATATATAATAAGCCTGAAATAAGAGAATCTAACTTAAATCTTACATGGATGCCAGAGATCACCCAATCACACTCGATTTTCAGCTATGGTAATAGGGATGACTAGCAATCTTCCTCAAGGTCACACAGCTAGTTACTAACAAGCCAAAATCCATAGGCTTAATTAGGAAATATGTTTATGATTTATTACGGGTAGAAAAAACTCTGCTTGGAGTCCTTTGAATATGTCTGCCTGAGTAAGGGGAAACATAGGTGAAACTCTACAGCAGGTGAGGTCTGATCTCAAAGTTTCCTCACCATGGTTGACTTCTTAGTTTCTGCCCCAGGATCATTTACTCCTCCCCAACAGACTCCAGGGCCCACAGATTCCTGCCCTGATTCTGCTGGAAATGAGACTATATCTGTATCCTCCCCCTACGGAAAGTGTACCATTCTGAATCAGTAACTCCCACCCCGAAACATCCTCTCTTATATACACTCTCATTCTTTCCTCGGGAATTTGTCAGTAACTAATGCAGAGGGCATCTCTTTATTCTGAATAATGTGGGAGAATTTTCTCAAATTAGTGCTAGTAGATGATAATGGCCCTGCCTCAGGTAACACTGAACTATTGAATACCAACCCTCAGCATGCAATGAACCACTGGCCTGATGTCTCTACTGGAACATTCCATGGCATTTCAAATGTCACTTTTTCAAAACTGAAATGAACATCTCTTTTCCTCACACTGAATCTAACTCTCTTATCTTTCTTGGCTTACTGGATAGTATCAACAATTTACCTACTTGTGCAAGTCAGATATCTTAGTATCATCTTTAACTTCTCCTATGTCTCATTCTTCATGTTTAAGCATCTTTAAGCATCTTTAAGCATATTTAACTCATCTCCTGGATCTTAGTCCTTCCCTTCACTCCAATCTAATATTCACAATTCATTTCCCTACTTAAAAAAACCTGCAAGATCCTTTGTTGCCTCAGGCCAAACCAAATCTCAATTTCTTGTGGCACTGAAGACTTTTGGTAGCTATTGTCCTTGCCAGTTTCTCCAGCCTCACCTCTGCACTTTCTCCTCACAAGCCTCGAGGCAAAAATATTACAGCACTTCCTTTGAGGGTCCACTCTTTCCCTCACCTCTGGGCCTCTATTCAAACTCTAATAATTTCCTCAATGCTCTCTCTAGCTTCTTTGACTTGACTACATGTTAACCCCATGAGAAATTATCATTTCCCTGATCATGTTTAATTATTGATTAAAAAATTCACTAAACACTTATCACGTTCCTTATATGGACGATTTATCACCGCATTCTAGTTGTTTATTTACTTCCTTAGTATGCCTTCTTCCATAAACTGTAAGGCTATTCAGAAGAGGACTTCCTCTAATACTCACTGTATCCTTGATGCTTAACACAGTCCAAGGGCATGGACTAACTGAATGTTCAGTAAAAGGTGTACCGGATCAAAGAATGGATAGATAGAAAGGTATATGAAACCCACAGACAGAGTGGGTCTATTAATGAGAATCTCAGGGACTGCAGACAGCCAGAAAGATATGTTTTAAAGAATGTGGGATTTTAGCATTACTCAAATTATATATTATACATATCCCAGCCTATAGATACTTAACAGTGAGTCCTAAATTGAAATTAAACCCCAATATAGTTATCTGAATATTATTTCTCATCTAATACATTCATTCTTCTTATCAATCAGCTGCTATTTCTGGAAGCATTGTTTAAAATCTTACTTTTAATGGCAAAACAAAACAAAACATATCTTCTGGTAAACACCGAATGGTTCCAAATGCAACACACATTTCACATGTAGTTATAAAACTTCAGGATTCTATCTCTAGTATGACAATACTCTCATGAGACATCTATGTATTTCCTAATGCTTTGGAGGTCTAGCAAACTCAGGCTTCAGCTTTATCCCTGAAAATATACATTGTTAATTAAGAACAATAGGAAAGACATACCTGTGAATAAATTGCCGTCATGAAGATGGAAAATGCAGTTTTGCCTTGTAAGATCAAACACAAATCCCTACCAGTACCTTTTAAGTGGTACATACACCCACCTGTATTTCTACACTGTGGTGCAAACCCAGACACCCACAGGGAAGGGTCATTTTAAGTTTTTCAAAAAGCATTATTAGGATATTATGACTCAGTAGTATAGAAAATCAAAGTTATAAGTAAATGAAATTTTACACCAAAGTTACAGAGTGTGTGTCTCAAGAAGGGAAGAAGCTGTAGGAAGAGAGCACTTGAGGCAAAAGCACTGCCATTTTTCTACTCTGCTACCATAGGTAAGTTTTCTTAAGACCTTAGTGTCCTCATCTGTAAAATGGGAACAATAATGTCTGTCCCACCTGCTTTATGAGTTTTACAGGTGTGTGTCAATGTTAAATATCTCTCAATAAAGTAACATAATATATAGGAGCACCTGGGTGGCTCAGTCGGTTAAGTGTCTAACTTTGGCTCAGGTCATGATCTTAGGGTTTGTGGGTTCCAGCCGCATGTTGGACTCTGTGCTGAACACTCAGAGTCTGGAGCCTGCTTCAAATTCTGTGTCTCCCTTTCTGTCTGTGCTCCCCTGCTCGCTCACTCTCTCTCTCTCAAATAAATAAATATTAAAACTTTTTTTAAAAACGTAACATAATACACACACACACACACACACACGTATATGTGTGTGTGTGTGTGTGTGTGTGAGAGAGAGAGAGAGAGAGATTTGGTACTTTTTTTCTACTAAATTAAAAATAATGCAGCTAAATCCTGACTTGTCCAAGTATCACTCACACAAACCACACTAAATGCTTCAAATCAGCACATGCTTCTTGCACACCAGAATAAAAATACTAATAAAAATAATCACAAAGCTATATATGTATCTGTGTGAAACAAGAGCCTATTTTTGCAAATTTGGTATCACATATTTCAATTGAAATAACTGTCAAAAATGATTGGTGTTACTTAAGTAAATAAAATGGTAGGAAATTATTTACAGGGTTCCTTTGAATGTATATTGATTAATATATCATTTAAAGCCATTATAAAATATTCCTTTGAAAATTAAAAATGATGTTTTTCTCAATGCAGCAGTAAATCAAAACAAGATCCCATGGAACTCTTCCTCCTCCACTTAGTCACAGAAAGGTGTGTATTAAATGTCCAATGATAAATTCCTTAACCACTAAAATAAACTAATGGAGTGATCTAACAGTGGTGATTATGATAAACTGAAATAAAATTGTCATTACTTTTGTTTTCTTTAGATGATGGGGGTGAGAAAGTCAATGAAACACAAACATTAGAAATTCACATCTCTGCAGAGTATATGTTGGCCTTGATTTTCTTGAATCACTTCTACTGAACACTTGAATGCATCCAGACAGACTCCTAATAAGATATGTCTCAGAATTCATGCCGAGGCATTGTCAACAGGCCAAGAAGAAGTCCTCAGTGCTGAATTGTGCTTAGATTGATTTTTTTTCCTCCCTGTGATTGTTGATCTTTCCAGGGAAAGCTGAGGCATTAAGAGAGGCACATGGTAATGCAGGGAATGTTTGAACTCTTGTACTCTGGTGGAGAGACAATTCCTGTGTGTCACCTCTTTAATACATTAAGCATTTTAGAGATTTTTAAAAGCATACTAAACATCTTTAAGAAAGACACATCTTGGAAAGAAAGTAGCTAAGTTACAGAAAATTGCTAAGATTTACAACTTGAAATAATTTGATAAATGACTTGGGAGTTGGGAAAAATAAAAAGGTTGAACTTTCCTACAATATGTGGGAAATATAATATATATACCCTGGGCTTTCTCCCAAGGACTACCAACAAACCAAAAAAGTACTAGACAGGTAAGAAAAGCCCCTGGTATAGTTCCCAGTCCCCTATGTCCTTTATTACACTAGCACAATTATTATTTATCATTTTGAAAGGAAGATATTAAGCCAACATGCAGTTGTGTTTTGACAAAATAAAATATTAATGGTTGATCTTACAAATAAAATCATAGAGGAAGGTTGTCTTTCTTGCTGTAAGGCTTAAATGGCAGGCACCCCCAGGCTCTCTTCAGAATCTTTACTGTTTTTACTACTTACAAATTATCCAAGAGTTTTAGAAACTGTTTCTAATTTATCTGTGTCATCTTTTAGGAAAACAAACTCCTTAAATATGTACGAAACCAGTTATGTTAGTATCTCACCTCTCTTCTTCGTCTCCAATTTACTTATTTGAATATTAAAAAGGCACCTAGCAGATACTCAGATTTTGCCAAAAACAGTAAGTGAGAAGAAATTTTGATTGTTCCTAAGACCGATCTCTTAATGCTTACTGAAAAGTAGGTAATCAAAAGCTCAGGTGAGAAAAATTAAAAGTAATATTAGCACTCTGACAGAACTTCTAGGATTTTCATTCAGCCTGTTACCATACAAAAGCATATTGGATGTCAATTATGCAGGAGAAGATATTTCCAGGAGAGCTAGACATAAGCCCAGGTTGTGAATTATTTGCTTTGAAATACCTTCATATTCTTCTGCTTGTAAATTCTGGTCAAGAGAAGAGCAAAAGCAAGTAGCAAGCACATCCTAAGCATATGGTCAGGTGAACATTCATAAAATGTTTATCAGCCCACAAATAAAAATTTTAAAAATGCTGGACCATCCTCCTCCAGGAGGGAGGAAAGAAGCACAATAAATAAAGAGTTCTTTGTTACTACATTAAATTTCCAGGGCCAACACCATCCATCTTGAGTTTCTAAATACCAGAAGCCCCAAAGGAAGCTTTCACTAATATGCTCTTTAAGCCAAGAATACATTCATTCCTGGCAGCCATTACTCTTGCATGGTTTCTCACCTTCTCTGCCCAGAATGAATTCACTTTAAAATGATAAAGCTTAAAGCTTTGTATAGCCCCTTCCAAGGCCAGAGTCCGTCATCGGTTCACATGGTTTTGGAATTTGGTAAATTCTGAAAAAGTAAGATTTTTATTTTTGCCTTCTTTTCCTTAGAGGCTCCACCCCTACTCCCAAGGATGTGTCTGGCTCCACATAACCTTGATGCTTTACCCTCACTTTACTAAGAATGTTCTTTAAGTTTATTCCTTATCAAAAATCTGGTATTCATGAGCAATCAGAAGGCTGCACATCCTTAGAACATCCTTTCCAGTAAAGAATGTTCATTCCATGATTCAACTCAGGCATCAGAGCCAGGGTTGATGGTGGAACCTTACAAGGTTCCAGATCATAGCTTTTCAAAATTCATTCAAACCCCTTTTCTTTTTGAGGTTCATACTGAATGACTATTCAACAGGTCCTGATCCTTGTGATTTTCTGCAGTCTTTGCAGGCACTTTCCAACACCCAGACTGTTCATTGGCATCATTCTAATTGTTCCGTGATATCTCACTCATACTTAATTCTTTCACCATGAATGCCACTGAATATATAATTTTCTGAGCTTCCTCCTTGCCTATGACCTCAACCTCAATTTTACTACCACACGGCTATATCATAACAACAGGAAAAACTCCCATTACAGGTTTTTAAAAAATATCTTTCTCTGACCATAGCCTTGTATTCATTCACTTTTGTGATTCCCTTTTCTGATTCAGTCAGATCTTCTGACTTTTTATTTTTTGTGCTCTTTAATTGCTTGACACGTTATTTTATCAGCATGAACTTTGAAGTAAGCTAGATATTGGTTTGAATCCTGTGCCACTTACTAGCTCTGTCACAAGCTACTCAACTTCTCTGAGTCCCAGTTTCCTTAGCCTAAAATGGAGAAAAGATGTTCCTTCTTTTGTTAGCATTTTTTAATATGTGAATGATTATAAAGAAAGAACCTATATCGCATTCAGTTTATAGTAAGTAAGTAATGATATATAATTAGGTAGATGATAGATTAAGGAAAAAAATAACTTGTACCACATGGTTAATTACTTAACTGACCCTCAATATAACCTTTAGTGCCTTAAGTTTCCATATTATTTTGGTGCAGCTGCTCTACCAGGTCTCAACTCTTGATATTTCACAGATTTTTTCTCTCCCTTGTGCTTAGTTCTCTTGGTGAGACTGAACAATCATGTATCCAAGGAGAATGGTGCCTCTAAAAAGCCATGTTTTCTACCTTTGGGAGTCCTCAGATTTATTGGCTCCTTATTAGTCTGTGTTCACATGCCTCACCACTGCATTTATTTTTGAGAGAAAGAGACAGAGTGCCAGCGGTGGAGGGGCAGAGAGAGAGGGAGATACAGAATCTGAAATAGGCTCCAGGCTCTGAAGTGTCAGCACAGAGCCTGACATGGGACTTGAACCCATGAACTGTGAGATCATGACCTAAGCCAAAGTCTGATGCTTAACCTACTAAGCCACCCAGGTGCCCCTAGACAATCTTTTTAAGCTCCCTAACCTGTCTTTGTTCTCCTCCATCTCTGACAACCTTGCTCTCCATATAATAGAGAGAATAGAATCTAAATGGCTTTATGTTGATTGTCAGTTTACTCTAAAAATTAAAATACAGTGGAACACTTGTTACTATTTTTTTATTACAACTGGTCTGAATATCCCTTGGGAGACAACTAACTGACTTTGTAAAAAATTATCAAAAAATGTTGGTGAAATGTTTGGAGTAGAAGGTAAATCAACCAAGAGCTGATCACCAAGACTTCAGATAAAAGAGGGAAAATTATACTACACAACACAGAAAGAAAATGCTGGAGACCCAGATTAATCTGAGAGAAAACAGAGCTAAAAGAAGTGAAGAGGAGAGAAAATGGTACGACAGCAGAAGACTTTTCTCTAGATGTGTCCCTTCAGTCTTGCCCACTGGTCTGTCTTCAGTCAAATCGACCAACATCACAAAGTCTTGGTGAAAATTACTTTTCTTGTTGGGAAAAAGAAAGAAGGGATTACGTGAAGTATGAACGAACTTGCTCCTACTGAAGGCACCATTTTCTCTCTGAGCTCACATTCTGCCTCCTTTCTTTCCTTCACATGGAAGAATTTTTCAAAGAAATTCCCACTTCATGCCTTTACTTTTTGGTCAGTTGTTTTCTACTCTCTGCTAGTGCTATATTCTATTGAAACTATTCTCAAAAAGAATAATAATATGTCATGAATACAGAATAATAATGACTTCCAAATGAAGACTTAATTTCACTGGAGCTCTAGACACATATTTCTGAGGATCTAAGAGTGGTATTTACTTATATTCCAAAATATTAATTATATTTCCTTATTCTACATCCTCTGTTCTCCTACACTAATAATAATGTTAACATCTCCCCAATATTCTAATTAGAAAACATGCTGTCACTTTGATTTCTCTATCTCATTCTGTAATATCCCACTGGTATCCAAATTCTGTTGATTCTATCTCAGAACCATCATTCATACCAACTAAGAAAACAAAACCAAAACCAAACCCAAATCAAAACCCATCACATACATGAAACATTACGTACTATATCCTTTGCCTTAACAGGTAATCAGTCTCTAGTTCGCATTTCAAAAAGCTGCCAGAATTTTCTCACTAGAAGCAAATCTGACCTTATCACTTTCCCTTCTTAAAAACAACAGCATGCTCAAATGACCCTTTATGCACTCCCTGTCCCTATTGTAACACTTTACTCATTGCATTTTATTGGCCCTTAGTTACCTGTAAACTTCTTGAGGTCAGGGCTGGTGTGGCTATAGTAAGGTAATCATGAGGTTAGATACATACATAGTAGATGACTCAATAAATGTTTGATCAGTGAATATAAGATTGAATGGAGAGCTGCTCTTTTTTACTTGCTTGAAATAATATCTTATCTGACAGAGATGAGTGAAAATCTCTGAATTAGTAGATAAGCAGCTACTAGTAAGACTATTCAGAAAACCCTTTAAAGATCGAAATTAGCCTTTAAAGGAACTTGATGATAAAAAATTTCAAGAAAAGTCAAAATTCTTTACTGATGTACTCAATTCATCTTTAAAGTTCTGAGTACTGAACTTCTAGCAATAATAAACCAGAAAAAAATGTCAAAAGCTGAGTGAGAGGCAATGCATCCTTGGGGTGAAGAGCATAGCCTCTATAGATGCTACAGCCAGGTTGCCTGGTTCTGTCATTTAACAGCCATGCCTCAGTTTCCTCACATACAAAATAGGCAATAATAATAGCAAATACCTCACAGAGTCTTCATGAGATTCTATAAACTAATAAACATTAGAAACTTAATAGGATACCTGGTACATAATAATATCACCTCTTGTTTTTTTTCTTTTTTGAATCATCTCATACTCTTACAAATATATGGGGTTACTAGGAATAAAAGAATGAGTTTACTAATTTCAACCCAGAATATCCAATAGCCAGGTCTCTCTACCACAGGTACTAATGCAGTGCCTGGCTCCAACTAAAAGGAGACCATACCAGACTCCAGATGAATCTGAATTATGTATATTCTACATCTTCAATATGCTAAGGATTTTAAACATTATTATTTTCTTCCAGGGACAGAAAACACTTAAGTATGGACGTTACTAACCAATGTGTGATTATTGTTGGAAAAAGCAAACCAAATTAGTTGTGAATTACACTTTCAATTTCTTTCCCTCTCTGATTTGCAGTACTTCTGTCATCACAATGTGAAAAACATGTTGCAATAAGGAATACAGTCATAGCATTTGGAATTTTTCCCACGGTGGTCTACCCATCTCTCAATTCAGCTTTTGCTCAAGTGTAATGAGAGGCTAGTCCACAGCCATTCATTTACAGTGTCTGAGTGAAAACTACAGGGCACAAATTAGCCTCTCTTTAGATCACTCTGGTATGTCAGAATTCTGAACTGAAAAAGGGAACTTTTCGTTTGGGCAGGTGAGCGAGGAAAGGGGCTGAAACACAAGATGCTTATGATTAGGGTACGTTCAACTGTAGAAAGTGCACAAAGGGAAGCTGATGAGCAAGCCCACCCCCCACTATCCACAACCATCTTCTCCATTCCGTTTCCCGGAGTAATCAAAGGATATTCTGAACCTCTCAAAATGCCATCAATCCTTATTGAGAGTGAAATAGAACATCTCTTTCTCAAGCCTTTGCAGGAGTAATCACCCTAACAGGCTGGCCTGAACAGGGAGCTCTGGCAGACAAAGATGGATTTGTAAAAATAAATAAATAAATATAGATATACATAAATTAAATAACCTCCACAAAATATGAATAGAAAGTTGATGATAATCTCCCAATTCTACTGTATAAAGGGTAAGGAAACTCACAATTGTGCTCCCCAGGTCTAGTACAGTAAAGAATAGGCTTCTTGATGAGATGTTTCCAATAATGTACAGCAGTGCTAGGAATCTTGTGGCAATAATACCAAAAAATAACCGCCTAAATGATTTAGATAAAACATTCATTAACATTCCAAATCTAAGTATCATCTCCAGCTGCCCCGCCCTCCTCTTTGTTTCCTTTCATAGCTCTGATTTTCTTCTTTAGTACATTTGAACAAAGAAGGGAAAAAGCTTCTTCTGATTATTCAAAAAGGTTTCTTATGCCAGTCGACAATTGCTTAAGTGTAAAATGATTTCATAAAGATCACCGAAACATTCTTTAACACCAGATTCTTCTTAAACAAACAGCGTTGCTGTGGTCCATGGTGTCTCAGTGTTGTAGGAGACTGGCAGTATGCCACTCCTGTACTGATAAAAAGCTACAGACAACAATGAATACAAGTTCTCTGAGATGAATCATGATTTAATAGATAGGTCACTCAGTTTGGAGTCTGAAGACCTGACATTGGTTTCGTTCTTGAATAACCAAGCGCTTAACTAATTTCCCAAGTCATTTACTAGGTCAGGACTTTTGTTTACTCTGAATTGAGGGTTCTGGTGTGAAAATAAAGTGCTACATATGTCAAATTTGTAAGTTTCAAAGCATTCTTCTGCTATCACTTATTTTTGAGAATGTTTCAAGAATGAAAGAGACTCTCTGATTTTATAATTATATTTTTTTGTAGTGGACTTTGAGTCTCCAAAAGGTTCAAGAAGAGGTGAGGGTACTTTTTGAAATATTACCTTGTAAACTAGAGTAAAAATGCTTTCATAAGGATTGTACTAAATATTTTTTTTAAATAACAGTAACTAGACATGTGTACAAACTATTTTTTAATGAACTTCATTTGAATAGTTAGGCTTTTTAAATAATTTTTAATTATTATTTATTGCAGATGATATATTGATTTCACATGTTCTTTCCCCAAATGAAAAGTGGAAGTTAAAAGCAAAAAGTGTAGACCAGATGTATTTGGGTTCAAATCTCACTTTTTACCATACAAGCTGGAAATCTCAACAAAAAGATTTGTCACCTCTATCTCCAGTCTCTATCTTCATAGAATGAAAACAGTGATGCTTTTTATCTACCCTTGTTGTGAAGATTAAGGGTATAAGGTAAAAAGCTCATAGCAGAACCAGACACATAAAAATGGGATCAATAAATGGTGGCTATATTTAGGTTTGCAGGTAAAATTTTTGAAACATTTGTGAAACATGTAAGGATCATTTTATTTTCGAGCCTATGATAGTTACTAAGTCCCCAGACAGTCATTGTCCCTGTTTTTTGTTTTTGGTGGGTTTCTTTTTGTTTGTTTTTGTTCTTGGCACTATGGGTTCCATTTGATCCTCCTAAACCATTAACTCTTGATTACAGGGAGTCTCACAGAAGAATAAACAGAAGAGGCAAAACAGCAGCAGGGTCTTTGGCTTCTCATTGCACTCCCAGCAGGAGCCTTTAAACCAATTGATGCTAAATCTCATTAGACTTGAAGTCAAAATCAAGATTTCCATGGTTTGACCAGCAAAAAAAAAAAAAACAGAGCCAACAGAGGATTGAATGTTAGACATGAAAAATTGCAACATGGCTTCCCACCTCTCCCTTAAAAGCAAAGAATGCTGAGCGATAGGTTTTCTTTTTTCCAGCATTGGTTTATGCATCTATAAAATGAGAGGGTTTGTGCTAGAAGGCCTTTAAGACCCCTTCCCGCTCTGACACTCCATGATTTTATAATTACTTAGGCATCCATCTCATATTACAAGGGGGCATGTCAGTAGTGAAAATTATTATATTTATTTGATCTATTTACTTGGGTCAGGGACAATACCACCTTGGTTATATATCTATTCTACTGGTTATATTTCAACTAGGGAAAACCAGAAAAGGATATACATGCTAGCAGAAAGGAAGGAAAAGTCACTGGCAAGTGATAGGGAAGAAGATTATATTGTTGATGTGGTCAGGAAGGTTCATGTCTATGTAGAAATGGAAGCATGAGACTTGAAAGTGCAAGAAATAATATGTTGCGATGTCTGTATGTATGTGTGTACTGCCAACCTCTTTTCTCCATCAAGGTTGAAGCTGGGAAGTTCTAAATGTCTTGTTACCACTTCAGCCTGTAGTGCGAGTGGAGAAATCACTCTGATCTACCATGACATAGGAAATATTCTGCCTCTATTACATTTGTAAGCACACATTTATAGGCATTAGTCCTAGTTTTACACATGAGGAGAACTAGACTTTGTGTTCAGATTGGAGAAAAAGAGAATAACTAATATTTATGATAAGAAAAAAATGTTGAAGGGAATATAGACAGTCATTTGCTAACAGAAAAAGCAGATTCTCTGCAGAATAAAGAAACAACTATAGAGGAGATCATAATGTACTACAACAAGGAGATGCACCCAAAGTTTAAATCTGCCAGAAGTAATTTTTATGATACCTGAAGACACAATTAGAGAAAGAGGTCTAAAATTTATCTCTTTATTACTTAAGAACTTGAAAGATTGATTTTGTTTGTAATATCTAAATAAAAGATTAAAGGAAGAATCTAGAGTTTGTACTATAGAGGGTTTCTCATTATGTTTAACAAGATACCATGATCTAAATCCAGTGAAAATCCATAGGAAGTTAGCAAGATATAAAAGAATGATAGCAGTGGGGAAAATAAAAAGAAAAGAAAAGCTTACAAAAAGTAGTCTAAGGAAAATAATATATCCATATTTTAAGAAAATCATGGTAGAGAAAACATAGCACAAAAAGGTCACTTGATATTTTGCTGCATAAATACTATCATTTGAGAGGGTGAGGGATATTCTCAAATATCCCTGGGGCACCTGGGTGGCTCAGTTGGTTAAGCATCTGACTCCTGATTTCTGCTCAGATCATGATCTCACAGTTCATGAGTTCGAACGCTGCACAGGGCGTTCTTTATGCTGACAGTGCAGAGCCTGATTGAAAATTCTGTCTCCCTAGCTCTCTGCCCCTCCACTCCTCTCTCTCTCTCTCTCTCTCTCTCTCTCTCTCTCTCTCTCTCTAAGTAAATAAACTTTAAAAAGAATGTTAAAAAATAAAATTAAAAAAAGAAAAAAGAGGCAAATCTATACTGTATAAGGAAAGATACCTCTTTGTTAAATTAACTACCTACCCACACTTCTGAACTAGAACAGAAAGCACCAACATGATCTATATTTTGAAAGAGATCAACTATGTGGGATAAGATTAGAGCTCTGAGAAATTTTGTGTATGTGAGCCAGAGAATAGTAGAAAATAAATTGCAGACACTGGTCAACTGGAAGGACCATGGAATTTTCTAAGATAAATGTTCAAAAATCCTTCAGCTATTGGTGACAATAGGATTATATATCATATAAAGAGAGATCTAATATAACATATATCATTCAATTTTATCCTATTATAAAAATGATAGGTATACTATCCTCATTTAACCAATGAGGATAAAAAATGAAAAGAATTAGTGCTGATAAATGGTCAGGTGCTCAAAATATTCAGTAATAGTATCTTTCATTTTGTACAATGTAAACACTATATATTTACAAATTGAGCCCATTTCCAAAAAAAAAAATAATGTGGATGTCAGTTAAGGAGATATTGTAGTAATTTCTGTGAAGTGATGAGGGGACCTGAATTATGGTCATGACAAAAGAAATAGAAGAGAGAAATTTAAGAGTTGTTTTTCAGGAAGTCCAAAAAGGATTTTGTTTTGAATTGGATGATTTTTTTTATTTCCTTAAGTTTCTTTAGTTTCCTTAAACAATTATTTCTCACACAAAATATGAAGTATTTAACTATTAATATAAATGTACATTACAAAACTACCCTGCTATGTCAGCCTGAAATGGAACTAACTCAGAATTTGTGTCTCAAGTAAATTTTAAATTAAATTAACTGTTTTGACTTTGGATTACAGATGCTTTTTAATCAGCTTGAATTGGATGATTTTAATGAGAAGAAAGAGATTTCAAAGTCATGTTTCAAGCCTTCATAACAAAGAAAAAAATAGAAATTTTGGGAGGAAGCTCACCCCATCTCCTCTGATAACATAAGAGCTCTCAAGCATGTATAGATATGGAAATATTACAAAACCTAAGATTTTTAAAGTATACTTAAAAAAACATCTCCTTGCCTTTTTTCACATAGGATTTGTTTGTTTGGTTGTTTGGTTGTTTGGTTTGTTTTATCGTTCAGCCTTCCTTCTGACCCATTTCAGACCTGCACTACTGAAACTCTTGTTTCTGTTCCAAGCTACACCCTCATCCTCTAATAATGATGCAGCTAGAATGACGATCTTAGGCTAATTTGGTTTACTTTGTCTTTTTCCCAAAACTTAGCATATTGCTTGCAGAATACTATCTCCCCAACTAAAATATAAACTCTTTTTAGGCCAATCTTTGATTTGAAACTCTGCACCCTCATTGTTCAACACAGTGCCTAGCCCATGATAAATATCCAACATATTAATTCATTTACTCTTCCATCCTAATTAATAACTTGAACAATATAAAAATTATTACTTAGATGGGAAAAACTTTGGGACAAAAAATACTTAGTGATAATGGCATGTCATAGTAAGAAAGCTCCTTCTTTTGGCTTAATAGAGTAAAAAAAAAAAAAAAAGAAAGAAAGAAAAAGAAAAAGAAATCCCAATCACATCTAAGATACGATGTGGGAATCCTTGACATATTTTGGAAGAAATGTAAAACCAATATCCTGAGACTACAATCATTTATCATCAAGTAGCAGCTGTTGTTAGAATTGATATTGATCCTTGGTAAATTGCAACCAGAGTAACCTTGTTATATCATCACAAAACTCTCCCACTACATCATTTAGCTATGAGATGCTTCCTTAACTTGTGTCCTTAAGTTTTTCTCTTCTATATTCAATCACATAAGGACACAAGCATGTGGTGCAGAGGCAATACAAAATGCTTTGGGACATTTTCCAATTAAATATTTGCCAGAAGATAATATATAAATTCATAAAATATAATACTTAGTTCAAAAAGTCATTTGATAATAAGGTACTTTTAAAATTAGAAAGAACTTAATAGGCAATATAGCTCAATTTTCTCATCATTAAAGTGAAGAAACTGAATTTAGTTAAATGATATAACTAGGGCTGTAACGCCAGAGTTTGTTCTAAAAAGTGGCATTCCTGACATCCGATTTATTTTCTTTTTTACAATTACCATTAAGTGAATGAAAAGTGTTAGTTTCATACATAGTAAGAAGTTTAATAGGAACTTGAAATGAGGAACTTTCCCCTACCACACTGTTATTTTACGTATGGCCTCCATGTGGGATTGTTGAAAGCTGGACTCAATTTCTAGATTTGCTTCTTATCGTTTGTGTTATCTAAACTTTCCACAGCTCAATTTTCTTAAGTTTTAAAATGGGATGAATATTAGTGTCTACCTAATAGGGCTTTGTGAAATAAAAGTGAAACAGTAAATTTAAAATACTTAGCATAGTACCTTGGTCATAGTAAGCAGTCAATAAGTTTTAGCTGATACTATTATTACTAGTTTTATGATTCCATAAAATAAGAAATCATAGCTTTGATCTGTTGAACAGTAAAAACAAATGTAATTGAAACTCTTATATTTTCAAATGTCATTATGGAAAGTGACATCATTATATCCCTGTCCCTGCATCATCATTTTGCTTGAATTTCTTCTAGTTTATATACATCATTAGGAAGCATATTTGGCACGATATCATAAATCCTATAGGGGAAACCAAAGTGCTTTGCATTTCTTTCTTTTTTTTTTAATTTTAGAGAGAGAGAGAGAGGGCATGCATGAGCAGGGAAGAAGAAAAGAGGAAGGGAGAGAGACAGAGAGGGAGAGAGAGAGAGATTGACAATCCTAGGCGGGTTCCACGTTCAGCATGAAGCCTGATGTGGGGCTTGATCCCATGACCCAGGGATCATGACCTGAGATGAAATCAAGAATCAGACTCTCTAATGACTGAGCCACCCAGGTGCCCCTCTATTTTTTCTAAGTGATGAATTAGTAAAACTCTTAATGGGAATTACAATGTGTGTGGTAGCCTTACTAGGATATCTTTATCAAAATTACAAAATTTAATTTGAGGGAAAAGTGATAGAAGCACAAAATAAAGTGTGTAAGATCCCACTTTATGAGCAGTCAAATATTCAGCCTACAACCAATTATTTAGAAACTGATCACATTTTTGAGATGCTAAGCTCCTTTATTTTTCTTCATCCTTTGTTTCTTCTGCTTACATTTTATTCATTTCTCAACCTATCCATGTAACCTATTCTGGAAGAAAGAGGGCAAAAGGAGGAGGGAAAAAATCAGATCTGTTAATGTAGTTATTTCTTAGCAGATGTGAAAGAAGTGGAAATTGTCATGAAAGAACCACTGTGGGTCACGTGCTCCACCAATGTGCAGCAGCTATAATTCCTTTGTCTTCCCCTGGCCTGGATAATTGAGAGCTAGCTGATATGTTTGGAAAGATGTAGAATACTGCATCTTTAAAACTATTCATCACAAATGACTGAATGATCCAACAACAATTGAAACCTTCTCTACAAAAATGTACTGAAGATTTTAAATTAAAATTTCCAATATCATTAAAGCTAAAATATTTTTAGTCATATCAAGTTATTAGCTATCTTTATCATTGCTCCTGTATTTGGTATACAATTCACTATGCCAGAGAAATATAAATCTAGGTAACTCAAAAGAAAAAGACAATTTTTATCCACATGAACAGAAAAATATCTGCACAGAAATTCAAAAATTGTACAAGGATTTAATTCAAAACATCAGGCATTATGTATTTAAATAAATATATCAAGAGAGAAAGAAGGCAGTCATGGAGCCCAAAACCTATTGAAAGACTGAATACACAAATGGACAATGGCTAGATCGTACATAAAAACAGAAGTCTAGTCCCCAACTTAATAGCAATTTACCTGGGAAACCGTATCTATAATAAACAGGCCAGGAAGCCAGTCCTGTTATATAAGTTTTGCAGGAAGCCAGATTGTTACCTCCAGCAGCAATGTAGGAAGCTAAATAATAACATATGTAACAACTTAACCAAAGTTGTCAGGCCTTTAGTAACTAATAGCTTCTCTAAGTTTTGTCACCACTTTCAATTTAGGACAAACCAGAGAAAGACAAATAATGTACCTGTAACTAATTACACTGGATGTCCCACTTCTAATTACCTACCCTCTTATAGTTTCCCCACGCCAAAAGCCTCCAACCAAGGCATACTTGAAGCCTTCCCTTTTCTCCACTATAAAGCTTTCCCACTCTTGTGTGCCTTTGAGACTCTGCCAAAATGCAAGTGGCAGCAGAGAAGTCCCTTGCTATAACAAGCTCTGAATAAAGAGGCTTCGCTTCTCTCATTTGTTTGGTCTTCATTAATTTCCACACTATTGAGCATCTCCTACATATCCATCAATGGGGAACACACTTAGATATCCTAAAAAGATAACCTTCACAATATTCTTAGCAGATATTTTGAAGTTTATTTATTTATTTTGAGAGAGAAGGAGAGAGACAGAGAGAGAGAGAATCCCAAGTAGGTTCTGTGCTGTCAGCACAGAGCCTGATTCAGGGCTCAATCCCACGAAACCTTGAGATCATGACCTGAGCTGAAACCAAGAGTCAGACGCTTAACTGACTGAGCCACCCAGGCACTTCTGAGTAGATTTTAAATCTTCATTTTACAGATGTACAGACCTGAAGTTTGTAGAAGTTAGATAGCTTCTCATGTTCTTCCATTTTCATCATGCTAGAGTAAGCATTTTTGGTATATTATTGTGATAAAAGTATTTGAGATAGTATTAAAAAGGTACTAACAATAACAATAATAATAACAACAACAGGTCTAAATTTGTTGGGTGTTTTTTAGCAACACTTGCATCTGTATCTGTCAACTTGCTGGATAAATGTCAGTTTTGTAGTTTTAATTGATTCATTGCTTTAAAGTCATGACATGTATCAAAATACATACAGATTTTGAAATAAAAGCACCATAGAATAAATTACATCTATATTTTATTTGCTATAAAAAAACACATCAGCAGAAGTACTCAGTCAAGTAGTGATTGAATCAATAGGGTTTTTCTAGATAATATGTAGAAAACGTTGTGATATATGATATTGAAAAGGAAATAAGTACAAATGAAATTTGAGTGATTCTTAAAAGAGAATAAGTATGTATTTGCCTGGCACTTTTTAAAGGGTAATTGTTTAGCAATCACATAAATTAACTACCATTGTATTTATTTTACATATGAAGAAACAAGTTGTAAAGTTATTAAGAACAACATGTAAAATTTATCAGCTAGTGAGCAAAAGAATCTATATTTAAAAGCCGAATTAGTTTTTGGTTTCAAAGTTTAGCAAATATGCTCAAGAAACACTTGATTAAAATCCACTTTAAGATATTCCCTTACCACATAAGTTGGCCACACAACCTAAAACTGAAGTAATTTATTTTCTAACTATAAAATAATATAACTTAGCTTTCTAGGAAGAAAAAGGGAAAATAGCATTTGCACAAATTAGAAATTACCATGGAAGTTACATAAAACCAAGTTTTTTAAAATAGGAAAACACAGATGAAGTTACATAAAACCAGATTTTTTTTTTAAATAGGAAAACACAGATGATTAGTCAGGCCTCTTAATGCCTGAAAATAAAATGGTATTTAAGCACAATTCCCCTAACAAAGACCTGAAAAACTAAAAAGAAATCTACAGATAACATTGTTTAAATAATAATGTGGAATAAGAAATGATAACTGAAGGCCAAATAATTTCTCATGTGGCTTCTACTTTGTCTCACTAATTTCATTTAGTTAATTCAAACCTTTATTAAGAATTCCTTGCGTTGAGCATAAATTAAAATGAACAGAAAGTTGAAATCTGAGACGCCTGATGAAAAGAAAAAGATTTAAGCTCTTGGCCCTATAGCATTTCATGTTAAGGAAGGAAAACTGTTTTCTGAAATGTCTCTATTTTAAGAAAAGCAATACATTTGTCACATAAAATGACAATCACCAAAGTTATAATTTGGCCATGTCGCTAAGTATATGGAGGGGAGAAAGTTGCTTCCTTTATATACCTTAAGGACTTCGTTCCTTCCCATAAACAAGACTGATGTTCAATGAGTATTGATTTAATTTGCAAACCTTTTAGTTGTCTTCTCCCCATTGGGATGCACTGACATATTTTTCATAGAAAAGAAAAATTGAGGTATTTATTTTGCCTTCTTCTACATCAGCCCTTCTACTTGGAGCAAATGAGCAAAAGGTATGGGAGAGGTTGGAGGATGCATTTCATAACCACCTAGGGGATTTCTGAAACTGCGTTTATCTCAAACATTGAGGTCTATGTCAAGAAAAACAACCATATGATGAAAATAACATGTTCCAATAACTTTGAGGCAGCAGTATGTGTGATAGAGGCAGGCTGCCTACATTAGAATCCTACTCTCCCACTGGCTAACTGTAGGACACCAGTCAAATCACTTAATTGTGACAAGTTTCTTCATTTTAAGATGGAGATAATGATAATAGAACCTAATGATATTGTTGTAAGGAATAAGAGACTTAATATATATGTGTTGACACAGGGTAAACACCAGGTTTATATATATGTTGACACGGGGTAAACACCAGGTAAGTGTTATGTTATTATTGCTGCAGATCTGAAATAAAGCAAAGAACTTCATTTATGAAAATGAGCAGCAAGTGGAAAGGTTTCTTATGCTTGTGGTCAAGACAAATAGAATGCTGTCTGTTCCACCAGCTATGATAATGTTCTTAAATGAAGGAGGCTGGACACTTCTTGAAGCAAGGAATTATGTCAAAATACTTTGAATCTCAAGTGTCTAATCATGCCTTACATGTAGGAGTACTCAATACATGTTGAGTGAACATTAAATATTTTTTTAAAAAATAAACAAATGAATGAACACATGGATTGACAGTTTTCAGAAGAAGAATGATAGTCATATAGGGTGTGCTTAATATTTAAAATTAAATGCAAGTTCCTTTCTGAAGCTTCTTTCAAAACCTAAATCTACATCTTAGAATTGGCTCAGCAGTCCCCCCAAAAGGATTGATGTAGTTCAAAGTATTGCAGTTTTCAATTTCGACTTCAAAGTGACAGGAAATACTTAAAGTCTCTTGAGTGAAAGAGGTTGTACTTGTATCACCTCTTGGCTAATAAATAAGTCCTATCATCTTTTTTAAAGAGCCTATCTTGTTAAGAATTTTCATTTATATAAACACAGAGTTTTATTAGCTTGAATTGGTTGTAGATTTTTTTTTAAAACTAAGATTTAAGTAACATACGACAAAGGCAACATTCCTCTTTTCGAAATTTTAAAAATGCTTCAGGGTACATACTCTATTACCTATGTTTGTGTTTCAAAATTAACTATATATGGCATGTCTTTCCCTGGTATAGTATGTTTTTAATCTAGGAATCACCCGGAATTGAGCTGTATAATTATTTTGTAATTCCAGTGTTTATAATATGTTTGCATGATTTGTTTCTCAGAAATAACATGGGAGGTGGTATATAATCATTTCTTACCCTATTTGAGTCAATTCTTGCTCTGGAAGTATAGATGGGAGGTGGGATGTTGAAAGCCTGAGGGACCAGGTATTCCTCAGCATCCATCATATCTTCCAGGTCCTCTTCATCCAAGAGATTCTGAAAGAACTTGCTGTCATTTGGACTGGGAAGCTTCATGCGATCATCACCCTAAAAGTTTGCCCACCAGACAAACAAACAAACAAAGATTCTTCATCTTAAATATATGGACTTTGCAGCAAATTTATGTAATATCAAAACAAGTGGTTGAAAATTCATGCACTCGCATAAAAAATAACTGTTTAACACATTTACCAGTCACAAAGGAGCTTGTAACATACTTAGATATGACACGGTAAGATAAATACATTTAACAGAATGTGATAAATGCCATTAGAGGTAATTAAAGCAGTATGCTATGGCTGTTTTGAGGGAGGCATAATCTATTTCAGATGTGAGAATAACTGTATAGGCTTCATTGCCAAGATGTTGTTTGAGCTGTGACTTTAAGAGTAAGTAATAAAGGGCAATTGACTTCTCAATCTTTACTGTATTTTATTTGGTTGGTTTGATAGGGTAGAGTTATCAGGACATGTAGGCTCCATGATTTTTTTTTTAATGTTTATTTACTTTTGAGAGAGAGAGAGAGAGACAAAGCGTGAGCAGAGGAGGGGCAGAGGGAGAGGGAAACAGAACCTGAAACAGGCTCCAGGCTCTGAGCTGTCATCACAGAGCCCGACACGGGGCTCGAACACCTGAAACACCAGATCATGACCTGAGCCAAAGTCAGATGCTTAACAGACCGAGCCACCCAGGCGCCCCCATGATTTATTCTATAGAATGACACTGTTAAAGTGATAGCTTTAAAAATCACAGCAAAAGTGGCAAATAATATAAACAAGGGTGGGAGAGACACCAAAACCCTACTCTTTTTTTGCCTCCTACATTTCTTAAATATGATTTTTTTTATTTTTCAAAATTATGTGACATTTTGTATATAAGTGGTTTATGCAAGTTAATTTGGGAGAAAAATAACTAGGAACTATTAGATTCTAAATCCTGACTTTTATCTTCATGGCAGACTATTAATAGGAAGATAAATGCTACCTTGTTTCATTGAGGAAAATTAGTTCAGTGTAACCCAAGGTCCACTTGTTTATGATTTAGGCAAAATAATCATAGAGAAATATATTATAATTTTTAAATTATCCAATCCAGTGTTTCTAGTGTTTAACATAAAATGTTCTTTTGGACTGTTATTTGATTCATATGTACATCCATTCACTGGAATCTGAGTTATTGCTTGGATACTGTATATCTCCCTTAACAAAACAAAATATATTCATAAATATATTTTAGGAAATTGAATGCAATATACTGACACTTTTAATTCACTGTCTTAAAACCTGGACAAGATTAAAACAAAAATCTATCTTCCTTTTATTCTGAAAGGGAAGATTATAACAATGGACATGACTTAACACATAATGTTAACAAAAAGCAGAGTGCTAGAAGGTTTATCTGAGGATAAGAACTTCTTATGTATATGGATAATCATAATTATCTGGCCATTCAATAGCAGAGGCACTTGAATACTAAGGCAAGATTCCTAGAAGGAGTTCTGACATCAACTAGAAACCTCTTTTCCATAAGTCATTTCACATGATATTCTGCTTAATCGATTTATGAATGGTGATTTACAAAGTTCCAGTGTCCAGATATGTACCAACCTGAATAACTAGATATCTTTGAGGGTCTCGAGCCATCCTTGAAAATTCAGCAGCCAGTTCCTTAAATTTAGGTCTACTGTCTGCATCAATCATCCAGCCTAGAAATTCACACACAGTAAGAGGGTCACTGTATCTATCCATAATTAGGAACAAGTAGGATGTAAATTTTATGAAAACATAGGCTGTTTGAAAAATACTGTTTTAGTGATAATGATCTAAAAAAAACAAAGAAAGCTAAAGAAAGAAATATTCCAATAGGCAAGGTTCTATCTCAAGCAGTTTGTTGATGTTCATAAGTAAATGTGAATAAGAGAAACTTTTTATTCTGTTGATCTAATTTAAAAGTAATTTTTCTTCTTATGAAACATAACCCTAGGCTAACTATAGGAACTTACAGAATCTCCTATATTTTTTTCTTAAGTGGAGAGAAGGCTTCCTTTTTCTTTCTTTCTTTTTTTTAAAATTTTTCTTGGATGGCTATAGAGGAGGTGATGGGGACATAATTTATTATTTTCTATTAAGAGTGACATAGAATACAAATTTTAGTTACAATGCAGTGCACCAGCACAGGGGAGGGGGTGGGGGTGGGGAAAGAAATAGAAAGCAACTTTCTCAAGCTGTTTTTTTTCCTGGTGGGGGAAAAAAAAACAATGCAAAGTAATTGGTAATGTTTGTTCAGCACTAGCCATTAGCTTATCTAACTAGTAACCTTTGCAACATAAAAATACTATCAGCAATTTTCAAGGTATGTATTATTATTTAGCTGGGAGTCTAGATAAAGTGGGTCTTATCTCCCCAGGCTCTGCTTAGCTGATGAGATCACAAGAATACAAGTACTAAGCTTTCCTTGATTTTCTTGCCAAGTGACCCTTTTCTTAGGTATTAAACCTCATAAAGGCAAGGTAAAACTCTCTATTAGGCAAAATCTGTTCCTGATTTCTCATTGTTTCATCAGAGTATCAAAATGAAGTATATAAATCATATCTTATGCTACTTATGAGATCAAATTATATAATGTATGCATGTTTTTAAGGTTTTTTGCATAGATGACTACTGAAGATGCTTGATTCAATAAAGTTATAAAGTGAGTTTCTTTTTTCTGGGAGTTCAATTTTTATTCTTGTTCTGGGAAGTCTTTGGGTGTCATTTCATGTATCATTAGTATCACCTGATTTTTTTCCCTCTCCTAATAAAGCTGCATTATATGCATCCATTTGCACACACACACACAAAATTGCTGTTGATACCAAGATGCTAATGAGAAAATAGGTGTTTCTGGAATTATTAGAACCTAAAAAGGTTAACTTCACCAGGAGGTATCCGTTTCTTTCTAACTAAATATTGAGTAAATAGAACTATGCTTAGAGAAAAGGGCATGCTGACCTGAACTGGAAGGCACATTTTTTATTTCTTTCCTCACTGTCAGAATGTATCACACATGTCATGAATATAAATCTGAGTAGACCTGGGTCCAAAGTCTCTTATTAATAAGATGCTTATTCACCTTCACCAGTTTGTTTCTTTGCTAACCCTGTGTAAATCGAAAGGGGAAAACCCCAGATTACACAAGAAAGATTGCTGAATGTTAATCTCACTTAAATTAACTAGGAAACTCCAGAGACTTCCTTAATTCTATTTAAATTAAGAGCCTAGGCTGCCAAAACATATTTATAGTACGTATGTGTCTGGGGCATAGAAAGGAGGAAAAAAAAGTAAGAGCGTTTGATGTAAACAAATGATCAAATTGAAAAAAAAAGTAAACATTCATAATCTTTTTATTTGACTGTAGATTCATGTCTTCCTACTTTCCATTCTGTCCTGCTTATTTCCTGTTGACTAAAAGTGGTAAACCTATTTCCATTTAATTCATTTTTTCAACTATCAGCTTCAAGCTTTCTTTCTTTATATCAGATCATTTGTTTAGACTGCTATTTTCCTATAAAGATTACTAACATTATTGTAACTAATTACATCTCTTTATGAAAGACAATGTGATTGTCATGGAAATGATAAGAATCAAAGTGAAATGAATCAGAAGAGAAAGAGTCATATAATTTTGACTTCATAACATGGAAGCATGATATTGCTTCCTATTCATAATAATCACAAAAACGCAGGTGTTTACATGATGTTTTCATAATTATTTTTGGACTTTTACATTTTTCAATATACAAAAACATTATGCAGTTGATTAATCTGTACTATTGCTTTACTAAGAGTGATGATGGTGATGATGAAATTATTTTGCAATCTTACATTTGACCATGACCATGTAAACGTCAATAGTGCAGATAGGAGGCTGGGGTAAACGTTCTCCTTTCTCTAATAAATCCGGGATTTCTCTGGTTGGAATTCCATCATAGGGTTTTCCTCCAAAGGTCATCAGTTCCCATATGGTAACTCCTAAATTGGAGATCAAATATTTACATAAGCATATTAACAACATACTTTGAATAAACCAGCAGTATGCCAGTGACAAAAGAAAGCTCCCTAGAAGGCAATCAAAATTAGACTAAAGAAAAGCTCTTCAGATTTCTATATTCATTAGCAGAAGCCCAGTGACAAAATCTTTGTGGGAAATTCAATTATCTTATTATTGTCTTGAAATTTTTAATGAGTAGCAGAGACAATTCAGAGTGCGTATCAGAACACAGACTCTTTTCCCCATGTCTACTTTTAAGTAATGTTAACATTTGCTGATTCTAGTTAATTTTCACTACACCGCATTAGAGCCTATCAAACAATTTACTATAAACATGTGTATCCAGTATTAAGTAAATATGATTGCAGGCAAAATCTGATGTTGACTAATTTTGACATTAACCTCTTTGCTATTAAAAGCCCTATGGGCTAAGCTGTGGTGCCAAAATGAATACCTTATGTTATGATAAATAATCATGGCTCTCTCTTTAACTCACACAAAGAGAACAAGTGGAACACACACACACACACACACACACACACACACAGATTTATTTCTTTAATACCTGTGAGACCCTGAGTGAGGAATGATCCATATATACCATAATACATGTGAAGTAGGCATCACAAAATTGAAAGGAATCAATAATAGTTGATCCCTTAGATAATGAAATCACCTTCTTGAATCACTAGAAGAGTGATTTGTTCTGTAAAAGCAAATACCCTAAATATTAACATGAAAATAGCTAGCATTGATGAAAATGATTCTGATTTGAACAATACTATACACATTACAGACCTCTTCTTTGTGATCTAATAATTATACAATTAAGAAGTTATCATTTCTTAAGGTTAAGGATTGTAAGTTCAGAAAGAGCTGTATGTGTATAGGAGTCTCACCAGGTGAATTTTGATTGGTGCATATAATATGCAAAATATGGTTTAATATAAAATCCATTAATTAGGACCATGCTTTCTTTTCCATGTCCATCTGTCATGAATTATTTATTCATTTTTAGTTCATAACAGTTATCATTGACTAACAATAAAAATACAAAGCTTAAATTATAAAAGTATATGTGAATTGCCAATTATCCTTTATAATAAGATCACTAATTACCTGATTTTTTGATTAATATTTATATCTTATAATTCTTATATAAAAATGTAATTAGCGACACAATTGAATTGATTGATCTTTATTAAACCCTACCTATGAGGCACCTGGGTGGCTCAGTCAGTTGAGTGACTCTTGGTTTTGGTTCAAATCATGATCTCATGGGTTTGTGAGATCGAGCTCCATGTAGGGCTCCATGCTGTCAGCATGAAGCCTGCTTGGGATTCCCTCTCTCTCTCTCTCTCTCTCTCTGTCCCTCTGTCTCTCTCTTCCCTTCCCCTGCTCTCTCTCTCTCTCTCTCAAAATAAACAAATAAATAAACTTAATTTTTTTTAAATCCTACTTAATTTTGCATATTAAAAAATGACTTCCTAGAGCCAATAATTAAGATTCAGTGTCCATGAGGCAGACTGGAACAAGTTAAGAACTGGATGGCTGTCCATTTCTATTCAGTCAGTCAATATAAATACACATTTATAGAATATATATTTAATGAGGACATTTTATGAACTTATGTATTCAATTATAAAAGACAGAATACATGCCCTGATACCTCTATCAGAACTTACAAGAAAAATGCAAAGCAATTACAAATCAAAATAATAGAAAATATAATAAACAGAAACATAAATACAAAAACAAAATCAGGAACATCAAAACCCCTACTTCTGCCAGTAATAATTTAATTAAATCTTTTTAGGAGTGACAAGATAGGGTTAAACAGAGATGGCTTCATGCAGAAGGACAATTACAGGAAAACTGAATCAGAAACATTCTCAAAACATACAATTCTATCATTCAGAGATATAAACCATAGCCAATGCATATTTATTTTTGTAAAAATAAAGATGAACCCAGTGGCAATTTTCTACAAAGGTTCACTGTAAACAACATTATGTTTCTGTCTTGTATACCTTTTGCAATCAACTATAATATATCATAAAAATCCTAAAATGCCTTATGGGTATGGATTGATGACCTGGGCTATATTTCAAAGCAGAGTACTACTTATCTATCTATCTATCGATCTATCATCTATCTGCCTACTTACTTATTTTAGAGGCCATTTAAAATTTGACTGTAGTAGACTGTTACATTTATTTCAGGGAAACATACATAGGAAAAAGGGAAAAGAAAAACAAAAAAGTATATGACATATATCAAAATGTATGTGTAATATATAATCTATCATATAAAATATAATTTATGGATTTATCTCTATCATATAATATATAAGCTAATTTGTACCATATAATATATATAATAGATTTATGTTTCTATTAAGTCCTTACAGTTCAACAACTAAATTTTACAAGCATTTTCCTATACTTGTTTAAATCTCAAACACATCACACTTTCTACTTCTAAGCTGAGTAGAACACATGAGGCCTTACATGGAAATTTTAAACCTATAGCATACATGTATACAGGAGGAAAAAAAACACTTTAAAGAAATGTCTTATTTTTATTTTACTTTTATTTTTTTAAATATTTATTTTTGAGAGAGAGAGATGAGAGAGAGAGAGAGAGAGCATGCGCGAGCGCCAACGGGGGAAGGGCGGAGAGAGAGGGAGACAGAGAATCTGAAGCAAACTCTAGGCTCTGAGCTGTCAGCACAGAGACCAAGATGGGGCTCAAACCCATGGACCTAGAGATCACCACCTGAGCCAAAGTAGGAGGCTTAACCAACTGAGCCACCCAAGAGACTCTTAAGTTTTTTTTAAAGATAATTTGTGCTTTTCTAGATAAGAGGTGTAAGTTCTTTAATGATTGAATAGCTTAAATCTTTTGCCTAAAAAAACAATTATAAAGATAAAGCAAAGTTTAAATTTGAGTGAACTAAATTGTATCATGCTTTCAAGACCCACCACTCCCTTTTTCCTTAAATGGACATTGTGCTTTTAATTTGTAAGAAATACCGGTTTTATTTAAACTTAGAAAAGCTATTGATTCATTCTCATTAATATCTGGATGGACTTAGGTTGTGAATAGACAGATGCTAAATATCTCATTTCAATAATTAAATTAAATGCATTACATGAATGTTCTAAGTTTAAAGACCACTCTTTTCCAGTTCATATTATTCACTCTCTAATATGTCTGTTTATTCCAAAGTAATTTGTAAATTAAAATCAAAGGTGCGATTAGCAATCTTCTCATATCTCTCCCCTCACATTTAGTGCTTTCACCTATTTGCTTTCAGTAATTGTTCTTTGTTACAATAACTTCTTTCTTATTATAGAACAGACATTCTTTCATTTTTAACATGTTTTCAAAGAGTTTTTGATAATTAAGGCCATGAGGTTCTATGACATTGTTCCTAAACTAAAGTTGACTTTTTTTTTCCTGTCAAAATGATCACAAAAGTTGCTACCAAACCAAAGATTATGGTAGACAACTCAACTGAGATATTAACATATTACATTTTAGAGAATGAAGGAATTAAAAAAAAGGCAGATAACAATATTATTTGGAGGTTTTTTTTTTTTATGGAATAGCAAAGAGTTAATTCCTTTAAGAAACAAGGCTTATAAGTATTTCCAACACAATAAAATAAGTTGGTTTAAGATATTTCACATGAACCTAATATATTTAATTTTGCCTTAAAACCCTTAATTCACAAGGAAGATTTATTTACCATAACTCCAAACATCACTCTGATGGGTGAACTTCCTGTAGTGTATACACTCCAGAGCCATCCATTTAATTGGCATCTGAGAAATAAAAAGAGAAATAAAAAGTTAACTTTTTATAGTTATATAAAAATTCATTTCTATAGTCATTTCTCAAACTATGAGCTTCTAGGCTTGCCTCAGTTGTATTTTTTGATTGTGTGTATAGAAAATATAAATATAATAATAATAATAATAATAATAAATGTTATTTTTAAAGTTTATTTATTGTTTAATTTACAACCAACTTAGCATATGGTGCAACATTGATTTCAGGAATAGATTCCTTAATGCTTCTTATCCATTTAGCCCATCCCCCCTCCCACAACCCCTCCAGCAACCCTCTGTTTGTTCTCTATATTTAAGAGCCTTTTATGTTTTTTCCCCCTCTCTGTTTTTATATTTTTTCCTTCCCTTCCTTTATGTTCATCTGTTTTGTATCTTAAATTCCTCATATGAGTTAAGTCATGATATTTGTCTTTCTCTGGCTAATTTCACTAGAATAATGCCCTCCAGTTCCATCCACATTGTTGCAAAAGGCAAGATTTCATTCTTTTTGATTGCCGAATAATACTCCATTGTATATATATATATACACCACATCTTCTTTATCCATTCATCCATTGATGGACATTTGGGTTTTTTCCATACTTTGGCTATTGTCGATAGCGCTGCGATAAACATTGGGGTGCATGTGCCCCTTCGAAACAGCACACCTGTATCCCTTGGATAAATACCTAGTAGTGCAAATTCTGGGTCGTAGGGTAGTTCTATTTTTAATTTTTTGAGGAACCTCCATACTGTTTTCCAGAGTGGCTGTATCAGTTTGCATTCCCACCAGCAGTACTTAATAATAAATGTTATTTTTTAATACAGGGAACAATGAATTGAAATTTATAAAATTCTAAAAGTGAAATAACCTAAAGATATATTTTTAAAAGCTTCAAAAACAATGACAAGTAAAAGAATAAAATAAGTATCATTTTCTCTATTTCTTAATGTTCAGCAATTAATTCAGTTACTAGTTATTATGACTCTCAATACTACTCTAAACATCTAAGATATGTGCTTTTAAAAATATGGTCTATTACATTTTTGCCCCCAAAATGAGACTCCTTACATTTTCAGTTATCCCTTCAGAACATTTCTGACCACCAGTACAATGGACTCTTTCTACACTTGCCCTTTCCTTTTTCCTCTCATATAATCTGGTCACTTAAAACACCCACAATAATGTATTCCAAAGTTAGGCTTGCTTTATTCCCCAGCCACAAATGGTCTCCCTTGTTTTGGTTAGCCAGTATTGGAAATACATACCAAAATAGGTATTATATAAAAGGATACGAGAGGATCAGTACCAATCTATTACCACTACAAGAAAAACAACTCACATACCCTGCTGATGATGGGTCAGCAGAGTAAGTTTCAACTAGGAAGGGCAGCATTATATAGCTGAAAATATAATTAGGTTCTACAGAATAAAGATAAACACTTCTACTTTGCAGTTGAAAGCTTAAAACTAAATAGGCCTTTGAAATCATGAGGTTCGCTGCTCACCAAGGTGACATCAAGGTAACTCTATGACAGAATCATGGCATTCAGTGAAAGGGAACAGAAGACACATTGAAAGTAATTTCCCTATGGGCAAGGAGTTAGCTGACTTTATGGACTACGGACATTGTGTTAAAGAAGTAAGTTTAAATCACAGGTGGCTTGATAAAGACTTAATGGTAACTAGGCATTTAAAGCTATAATGAATCTTGCTTTAGACAAATCCTACAGCTGTATGTTCTTAAGACAAGTCAAGTCATGTGATTTATGGAATTCTACTGTGCAATCTTGTAGTGAATTTCAAAGCTGTGGTCTCAAACTGCTGCAATTTGGTAGTAAACAGGCAAAATAGTCTAATAAAATCAAGGAAAGGTCAGGAAATACTACAAACCTTAAGTTTTTTAAAATTTTATTTTCTTTTGTCTTGTGATAAGATTTGAAGATATATAGTTATATAAGATATCATACAAAGTTATATAAAAATCATATACTACATGATACATAAAATCAATGCTAAGCATTTGAAAGCATTGCAAAATATTTATAACATATATTTGGATGGCTCATGATAAATAAGGCACATGATAAATATATTTATATGACACTTTAATAACTTTTTTTGTTAGCATGAGTTTATACATAGGTTAAGGTTGCATTTGCTTATTTCATTTGGCCTCTCCTGGTCCAAGTTTTCCCATATAAGCTAGGGGGACCTCCAGATGGAGAAGAGATATCCTCACTGTATAGCCAAGGCCAGCAATCTTAGCATCAGGTTAATGAGAAAAACAAGAGCCGGAACTAAGGCATGAGACGGGACCATATGGCAGGAATACAGTTGTCAGGCAGGGCCTGAGACTAGAGAGTCAGAAAAGTAGAAGAGGCAATGGCACTGTTAAGATTCCTGGGACATAGCAGGCTGCATTCTGGTGGAGAGAATCAAAAAATAAATAAAGTAAATTGGTCAATCATATTCTATGATAAAAGCTTAAAAAATACAACCATATTAAGAGGAATCTGTTGTACCTGGTATAGGAGGATTCAAAGTTAAATAGGATGATGAACTTTCCAGTGAGTTATGGTTCTTGGTACTAGCCAGGTTACTATGAAAGAATAGTTGGGTCTCTCTGTAGTAGCTAGCCCTGTGTTCTTAGGATCAATGAAATAATGTCTATGGCCCTTAAGTGTAATATCTGGATTTCCGAAGGATCCACCTACTTCCCACACTGGATGTGACATAAGGACCACTAGAGATTAATTGTCTTATTTTGGCTACTTTTGAGAAATGGAAGTTGGTTCATATATATACATTTGACCCTGGGTGGGAGAGAAGGCAAATGGTAGAGTTGAGATTTTATAATCTCTTAACCTCAGGCTTATTGACTTCTTCTTATAACATATAAGGAGATAAAAGGATATCATACTATAGTTTCAAGCAATATTGTTCTAAAAAGATACCCACCTTTCCTCCATCAGCATTATACTCTTTTTCATCTCCTTCTAAGAGCCTAGCTAGTCCAAAATCTGTGATTTTCACATGGTTTGGAGATTTCACTAAGACATTTCGGGCTGCCAAATCCCGATGAACAAGCCGTCTTTCCTCCAGGTACATCATTCCCTGAAAAACACCAAGTTCCAAAAAGACAGTTAATGCCTAGGCTTTTCTATTGTCTAAAAAGTAGTTCCCTTGCCTTCAGTTGCAAGTGCTTGATTTCTCTTAGTGAAGCCAGAATCCTGGAATATTTTTCAAAATTACGAAAAACCCAATAAAGGGATAAAAAAGCAAATGGCAAATAGCTTTTGGCCTTTTCCCCTAAAGTCCTGTAAAGAATGAATTACCTGCATATGAACTAAATGTTAGATCATTTTTTTCCCCCAGAGGTTTTGTACTCTCTTGCAAACACTTCCATCAGTGAAGTGTGCGTGCGTCTCAGCAGATAAGCTAAGAGACCCACACATTTCTAGTTGTTTTCTTCTCAATAACTCCTGCTTGATGTCACTCTCCCCTTACACCCCTTCTCCAAACAAACACACCAACCGTAATTAAAAAAAAAAAAACCCAAAAACTTCATATGCAGGTTTAATGGCACCAAAATCACCATCATAGTTTCTATCAAAGCTGAAGAATTATATTATTCTTATTAATTAGGCAAAAAATGAATTATACCCCAGAGGCATGAAAAGCCTATACTTTTTAAAAATGGTGTCAATGACAATAGTAGTCCTTAGAACAACCTGCAAGTGAAATTACATTGTTTATAGTGACCCTGATATTAGCCTTTAATATGTTTTCTTCAAAAAACATATAGGGTTATTAAAATAAAATTCATTACTGATTGCCAACAATTTACATATATCCATATATATTCATATGGGGATATATATCTCTCCATAATTCATAAAAGCAATAAATAAAATTGTACTTTGCCAGTAAATAAACTAAGAGCCATTAAACATTAGCCTTAACTAAAGGTTGATGAAAAGAAGCAAACTCAGAGGCCTAGATGGGAGCGAACATATTTTTATTCAAGTGTTAGAGGAAATTCTGTATTTGAGGATTTCAGTGGTAAAAAACATTGTCGCTTAAAAACAAATCAGAATTATTATAAAATCATTAAAGCATACTCTCATGCCAATTCCAAATCAAAGCTGTTGGTAGTTAATATCACAATTGCAGGACTTTGAAGGATTAATGGTTTTTGATATCAAAACAAAAGCTGCGGAAAACAGACACATAAATCACACAGGTAAAAAAAAAATGAACCATATACTCAGTGTAGTGTAAAGAGAAGATTGCTTCAAACAGCATCATGAGCCAAACACTATACTATAAATGCCCATTAAACACAACCAGTGGACGTACTGCCTGATATGGTCCAACTGGTCAGTAGTGTATTTGTGTTTTCTGAAATCAGTCCACAATTGAGATTTATAAGGTTTCGTCCTCTTTCCTAAACAGTGTTTTCTCTTCGATTATGCCAACTAATAAATTCCTAGAATAAAATGAATCTGAAAACATATAACCCTTATATGACTAAGGGATCAAAAAAATAGATTTATTGTCTTGGAGATAAAGTATTTTTAATTATTTGCCCTTTTAAGAAATGTCCACAAAAACATTCATCATTATCTTTCCTACCACTTTCATATCAGAATATGGAAATTGTGTTTGCAACAAGTTAATATTCAGATCCACACACAATGACAGAATACACACTATGTTCCAGGCACGGTGCTAGACATCAGGGAACAAAAAAAGAGTCAGAGAAGATCTATTCATTGCAGGAAGACAGAGCTGTTAATAAAGTGGGCAGACGTGGAATACAGGCTTGAACGGATCAATGTGACACGTGTAAGGCATTTAAGGAGAGCTGTGTTTTGAGGACCATTTGTAGTGTAGCCTAGAAATACACACGAGGGAGCCTTCAGAGAGGTCCTGAGGCCTAAGTAATGTTTGAATGACGTCCATCAGTTGGGCAAGATGAGGACAAAATTGCAGTTACAGAGAACACACACAGGGGCACCAATACCATGGTGTACTGGGACAAAGGTACGTAATTCTGTATTTCTAAATCATTATTCATAAAGGAGGGAGAGTGATGAGTGGTGAGGCTGACAAAGTAAGAAGAGGCTTGATTCAAAAAGGGCCTCTTACGTGTTGTGGTAGATAATCTGCACTTCACTGTGGTGATGCAGAGGTTGTTTGAAAAAGGAGAGTGACACAGTGATCATTGGAGTCTTGCAAAAAAATCACCTGGTGTATAAACAAAGGGCTGGACACAAATACAGCAGAAGTCAGGAGCCACTGCCACAATGCAGAAGAGAAGTGATGAGGTGGAAAAGGATGAGAGATAAAGTTTGCAGACTGGCAGTCTGAGCTATATCCAGCTTATATGCAGTTTATATGCATATATATTTTTGGCCCACACACTAGGAAACTCTCAAACATCCTCTTTAGCTGATTACTGGCTGTACCCCATTGAGGGCACCTCCAGTTGGCCAGGATCCCACCACTCACTATTACTACCCACGAATTCATTTATGATACTCGTCTAGCTCTTATGTATGATCATCTGAATCTTCAACTAAACTAGTCCACAAGAAATTTCAGGGAGAGAACAATTTCAAGTTACACTTATACAGTAAAGTAACCATCCTGGTAATTGAATAATGAAAAGGAGTATAAATTACAAATGATTTATACAATTTATACAAATGTATAAATTACAAATGATTCTATTTTCTGACTTTTGTAATTTAGGTGGATAATAATTCCTTTAACTAAATATTATCCTAATGCAAATATGCATATATTTCTTCACCATGTGCAAGAATAGTGATATATTCTATACCAATAGGGAGCTAACATTCACCAAGAAGCTTAAGACCCTAGTGACATATCCATATTACAAGCAAAACTTCAAAAACTCCATATGTTCTTTGATATTCTATATGCCAAGTCTTAGCAGGTGATAGACTATCCTGAACCTCTGAACCTCAATTCTATTTGTCTTAAAAAAAATGTTTTCTTCAACATAATGAAAACTCAATTCAGGCAACCAGATGGTAATTTATGTATAGTTTCACTCACCTGGCCATGATTAAAAGATAAAAACAGAAGCATCTATATCATTACCAAATCATCAAAATACATTTGTATGGTTGCTTTGTAACTATGCAACATCATGGTTATGACTGCTTTTAGATCATTAATTATGACTGCTACCTTAGTTCTACTTTCACACCTGAATTAGAGTGTTGAATCATCTATTGGATTGTTCATGATAGTTTTCTCCACATTGCAATTATTAAGATAGGATTTTCTTGGTGGATGATTTCATTAGAATCACAGTCTCTGTTAGATTCCTTCAAAATAAAGTCACTCCTTAAATCGGAGCGTGATGTGATTAAGGAGGCAGTTATTAGAAATAGCAGTGACAAAAATAAACTGGATGAAGTCCCTTGAAGTTTGAAGATGATTAAAAAAGAAGGGCCATTCATTATCACTGAAGGGATAATGCTGCATTGGTTGAAAAGAAACTTACTCTCACTTGTAGCAATTCCCATGTCCATGCCATGTCTGCCTGGGTGGAGTACATTATGGGACTATGAACACTGACAATAATGACAGCTAACATTGACTGAGTACTCAGAACACAGCAGAACGAAATGCTTCTACATTGGCAGGTTAACTTAATCCTCTGAGAAGCGTACTGTTTTCATCCCATTTTTTAAAAAAAAAATTTTTTTAACGTTTATTTATTTTTGAGACAGAGACAGAGCATGAACGGGGGAGGGTCAGAGAGAGAGGGAGACACAGAATTTGAAACAGGCCCCGGGCTCTGAGCTGTCTGCACAGAGCCCGACGCGGGGCTCGAACTCACAGACTGTGATATCATGACCTGAGTTGAAGCCGGACGCTCAACCAACTGAGCCACCCAGGCGCCCCTCATCCCATTTTAAATATGAGAAAACCAAGTCTCAGAGAGGTCAAGTTACTTCCTCCAAGTCATCTAAGGAGTGACAGAACTGGGATTTGGTTCCTGTGGGGTTCTAAAGTCTGCATTTTTAAGCCTACCCCCTCTCTTGGTGGGTTACAGGGTTGTGTGAGCATGAAGAAATTAATGTACACAATGAAGTCATATGGCTTTAGAAGATCCTAGTTCTTTTGGAACAAAATATTATAAGAGATTTCTGTGAATTTCAGGGAATAATGCAAGTGACTGACTTGTATTTTTATTTAAAATTCAGCTAAATTATAGAAACTTTTTCTTATTTAGTGGGAATTTGAATCATATAAATTGGAAACTTAATTATTGCTTTGACCACAGGATATGAAGGATGGTGGAGTTGGTCTGAGTGCAGATTCTGGGGTCAATCACCTGGATTGAACCCAACTCTGCCATGTTCTAGCTGTGTGATGCTGACAAGTTAATTAACCTGGCACTCACCTTCATCTCTAAAATGGCCATAATAGCACCTATACCACAGACTGTTGTAAAGATAAAATGAGTTAATATATGTAAGGAGCTTAAATCGTAACTCCCATATAGTAAGTGCAGGGCATGCAAGCTTTTATTACTGTTCTACAGATAAATATCAACAGTCATAGTGTGAACAAGAATAACTTACCCTCATTAACTTGAATTGCTTATTTCAGAAAATCTGTGAATCCCAACTAATATATCACAGTAGGCGTTCAATAAATGTTTACAAATGGTGACATATATGCCCACAACCAATCCATCATGATTAATGCGTGGATACAAATCCCAAATAATTACTGTTCAAAGTATTATTTTAGTAATGATTCACCTGAGGATGTTGTCATATAAAGAGAAGAAAAAAATAGGGAATCTACTAAGAGATTTGGTGCCCTCCATGAATACATCACAGAATTAGGATCTTAGTGAAGTTAAAGGTAATTAATAAGATAGGTTGGAGAGTTTTCAATGTTGCAGGAAGGGTGAATAAAATAGTACACTTGTACCGGACTGTGTGTCTTTTATCAGCACTGACGGGAGTTTTCTGTAGACATGTTTTAGGGGCATTTTGTCTACTTCTAGATCCTGGTGCTATAAGTCTGATTTTTACTCAAACTATTCAGAATTTACCATTATCCAAACCATTCAGTATTTTACCATTTTTCATACTTGCTCTATATGCTGTAATGAGTTTTCTTACTTATTTTCTGTTTTGCTTATACCTCTCAAAAGGTGCTTTAATAAATACAAACCTTATTCTGACTTTCAGAAATGCACTTTAATACCAAATCCAAGGATAATTTTATTACAATTGAGTTGAAAGTTTTAATCTCTGGTTAAAATCGACTCATCTAAACTGCTCTGTGGAAAAAAAATATCAGTGACTGACTTAATTTTAAAATAACAGTATTGACGGACACCTGGCAATGACCTTCTTCTCAATATTATATTTGAATCACAACTGTCTAGCAAAAATGCGTTATTTCTATGTTTTAATCCAATGTGAAAATGTATTCTGCCCAGCTGCAGGAAGCCAACACAAGTCAAGAGAGACCAGACTATTTTTGACAATAAATATTTGCTTCCCATATATAGGACATGTGACACTTTCATCAAACATGTGTGGAGCTAAAAATTTCAAGCTGCAGTCAGCTTTCACAGGCATTAATCTCTGGAGTTAGCAAGAGTACACTTTTTTTCCTGTTTTCATTCTAATAACCTCAAGCTTTTTTAATAACACAGGAAGCTTCAGGAAAGCTAGCCTCAAATGAAAATCACTCCTCTTTTCTACTTTTCCTTCTAAAAGCAATTCTATGCCTGAGGGGGGCGGGAATTCAACTATAATGCTCTCTGTTAGGGCTAAAGATATGAGCATGTTCAAGGGAAGAAAGGAGCCTTTTTGGATGAAGTAACTGACTTTATCCAAATAGTGCATGAAGGGAGACTAACGGGGCTCATAATTAAATAAACTGAGAAGCCTTTTCAACTAGCAAAAGCTTGTTCATGGCAGCGGAGAAAGAACACAGAACTGAATGTTAGAGTCAGAAGTCCCAGACATGCTGCTCACTAGGTTTTTGACCTCAGATACTCATTTCACTTCTCCTATAAAAGTGACAGATTGGCCTAAATGATCTCTGAGGTGTCCTCCAGCTTTAAATTTTTATTCCATGATAGATGGAATTGTACAATAGATCTATATAAAATACTAAATTGTGGGCCAATAAAAGACACAGAGAATAGTAAAGAAAGATGTAGACTAGGTGCCTTCCTTCAAATGTTTAGCAAGAGCCGTGAACATGTTTTAGTAAAAGTCAGTTTCATGCATCCAATGTTTAAAACAACAGACTTTAGAAATAAACCCCAGCTCTTACTAGCTCTGTGTCCTTGGTCAATTTATTTGTGCATTTCAATTTCCTTATCCATCAAATGGGGACAATAATAGTATGTACCCTGAAGATTATCTTCAGGAATCAGTGCCCTCATGTTTGTAAAAACACCTAGAACATTCAATATGCTAAGATACTATGCGTTTTCTAAATAAGTAACCTCTAATTGTATTGAAAATACAATTTGACTACTTAAGAGAAAGAAAAGGTACGCAGTACTGTTAGGCAAAGTAACTTTTCTTTCTCACTCTATTTGTCCCCAGATGTTCTCCTACTATTCTTCTCAGAAGAAGAAAAGCAGATTCACATGGCTCTCCTAAACTAGCCTGGAGTTAATAGTCATGGTTAATTCTTACATCTTCCAATTGCACTGATGATCTTTACGTAATGTGATTAGGCTGCAGTTCTTATGGAGATTTTGAAATACTGAGGGCTAAATTTATATGAGTTTAATAATGTGCAATGAAAACAATATGTGTTGATATTTGAAATGTGTTTATCAAATATTCCCAATAATATATTTGAGTGGGTGTTTGTGTCACACACACACTCACACACACACACACACACACGCATCTAGGAGGTGCTGTGGTATATCGCCCAGAAACTTCTTCAGGACCAGCGGACTCACACTGTCAGCTTCTGGGAGTGTTGGCTGCTGGTCGCTCTCATCTCAGCTACATCATTTTGGTTGCCCTGATACCCCCACCCCAACTGCTGCTTTGCTGGGGTTTTCGTCCTCTCACAGAGTCAACCCACATCCAACAAGTGGCTGATGTAGTTACAAAGTCCATCCACGCTTGGACAACTATGAAAAACTATGCAAGTTCCAGGGCTTTCTCCTAAGATTGGGTGAGATCTCTGTCATGATTTCACCACGGCTCAACTTTTTCCTTTAACCTAATATTTTTCATGGCTTTACAGGTATTGCTCCTGAGAACACTTGCCAAAAAAACTTCCTGCATGAAAATCTGTCTCAGACACTGTTTTCTAGGAGCCAACTCAAGGCAATATGTGTGGGTTTTGTCTTTGGTTTCTTTTAGGATCTCAGATTCACAGAATTTTGAGTTACTCATATTCCATAATTCATGAGTGTGATTATCATTGCTCCCCTATATCTTCCACCCCAATCCCATTCTCCTATACATCCTAAGTGTTCACAACTTTTTTTTTCCATGCACATCCTTCCAATCCATCCATGTTTATTTATCTTTACTTATTTTTAAATTCGTGTGTATTATTTTAACACATAAATCGTATTGTGCATTAAATAAAAACATGTTTTACTCATCATACGTTTTTAGATTCAAGCATAATGCTAAACAAAATCCAGTTCACTACTCCTTGTCATTGAATTAAATTATATCCACACATAAACACATACACATATATAACACAGGCAAACACTCTCAATTTATTGTCTATTCCACACTTGGTGGGCACTAAACTTACCCCCATCTCTTTGACACTACAAACAAGACTACATTTAACACTAACACCATGTGAAAATGATATAAATTTGCTTCACAATATAAAAAAAATCTGTTCAGTACTAATTTTTGTGTAGGAGAATCTAGACAAACAATAATAGTGATAGTCACTGTGGAAAATGGAACTTGTAGAAGTTTTTTGTTAAGGGAGCACTGAAATGGTATGAGGAATACAATATAACTATGCATGTTAACACTTCCTATTTTTGTAGGTAAAAGCTAGCTAACCTTTATTTAAGCACTCCATGCCAGGGGACTGTTTTAGTGGAGCTCACAAGAACCCAAAGAGATCTGTACTACTACTATTTCCATTTTAAGATGACGAAACTGATGCACAGAGAAATAATAAAATAATTTGCCCAATGGTGACAGTGCAAGATTTGACTGTAGGCAGCTTGACTCCAGAGGCAACAAATTTAACTATTACATTATATGACCATATACATACAACTATAGTCAATAGGTTATAAAACCATATATGAAACTAACAAAGACAGGATATATAACTGAATAATTGTTTTGTAAACAATGGGTGCTCTACAATCAATGAAGAGAAAATTCTTATACCTAGTAAACAAATCTCTTTAGTTTTGCTGGGATCCCCTAGAATGAATGGTGCCTCCAGACACAGTTGCATTGACTACTTGTTATTCACTACGTATTCCGCAATTTGAAGATTGCCTGACAGTTAACTATTACTCAATAGATGTTTGTAGTTGGATTAAATGAACAATAATACCAAAATCTTGTAAGCCTGTTCAGGCAGTGGCAATTTTTCTTTGCAGCGTAGGTGGGGCAAGTTTAAAAGTCTGCAATATTTAGGATAGGTGGAAGGAAGCCAGACTTTCAGCACTGTGGCCAAACCCCAGCTGGTGATATTAGCATACCACGAGAATGAATGAAGACAACATTTACAGATTCCTGAGGCTGGCTGAGAAAACAAAAATTTTCTTCTGGTTCTCTACATTCTCTTCAGATATTTCTCCAGAAATTTCATTTACCACCCTTCACAAGCTTTTAGAAATTTCCATTGCAAGAATGTGCAGGATAGTCTGCTTGGGATTCCAGAGTGTCTTACAGAAATGAAATAATAATAAAGAAACAAACAAACAAAAATAAGTTAAAAAGCACGTGTGAGGGGTGCCTGGGTGGCTCAGTCGGTTAAGCATCCGACTTCAGCTCAGGTCACGATCTCGCGGTCCATGAGTTCGAGCCCCACGTCGGGCTCTGGGCTAATGGCTTAGAGCCTGGAGCCTGCTTCGAATTCTGTGTCTCCCTCTCTCTCTGCCGCTCCCCCGTTCATGCTCTGTCTCTCTCTGTCTCAAAAATAAATATACGTTAAAAAAATTTTTAAAAAAGCATGTGTGAGAAGTCACTGCTTCCCTACCAAATGAATAATGGGTCAAAAAGCTCATCTGCCTGGATCAAGAGAATACTAAATATGCTATAGGTTTTCCTCCTCACTGACCTCTTGCCAATATGATTACAAGGACAGAAGTGAATTGTATAGTGTCCACGCTCTCTCAGAAAAGTATACTTAAAATGGATTACTTCTGCTCCTTAGGCAGCCGATCAATAAAGATGTGGATTGCAATGAGAACCGTGATATCTGTGGACTATAGTAGTTATCCTCTGTGCCTCTTTAGAAATTAATTAAAAATCAATGAAGTGTGCAAACTATTAATACAGCAACCTCTAGATTAACAGATCAAAGCTGAGCTTTTCTCTGAGAATTCATATTGTGCAAATACATTCAGACAGTATAGGGAGGAGGTTGAGTGTCTGACGCCTTTGTTATAATTGAGCATAAGCAAATCATTCCTAATATTCTTTAGTTTCATAGAGTCACATGCCATTGACTGAAAACCATAAAGTTCAGTAGGTGGGAACATGTGCATACAACTTTCCTTCTTAAGACAATTACATCAATGTTAGGAGCTATACTTATTACAAAGCAAACTGCCATCATACAGAACTAAAAATTTCCAGTAACTATTTTCTTAAGTGTGGCTTACTCATCTATGAGTTCAAGCAGTTGAGTTTATTTATAGTTGCTGAATATTTTTAAATAAGTGTCTTCCTGTGAAAAAATGTGACATTTCTAGAACACTAAAAGCTCTCATGTGATCTGAGCCAATTTTTTTGTCCACGTATGATGTATCATTCAATTCAGTTCTGCCTCTGTCTTATTTGGATGCCAGTGGACCTGGCCCATCTATGCATATGCTTCCCCAGCACATGTAAAACTCATATACTCCCCTCTGGAAGTCACTGAGATACCTCCCATCTGCCTGCTCTGACCAGTGCTCCTCTTGCTCGGGTTCTTTTCTCTTTAAAATTCTGAGAAGGATTGGAACCACAGCTTTAAGTTTTCATTTCAATCTCCTACATTTTGGAAGCCCGTTTTGATGCATTTCCTCTGTTTCAAACTTTGCACTCTCCCTCCAACAGAACGCTAGGGCTTTGTCTTTAGTCTCTGCCTAAGGACATAAGAGAATAAGATGCCTGATTTTTGTCTTGGCTCATCTTTTTTTAAATTTTTTTATGTTTATTTAGTTTTGAGAGAGAGAGAGAGAGAGAGCCAGGGAAAAGCAGAGACACACACACACACACACACAGAATCTGAAACAGGCTCTGAGCTGTCAGCACACAGCCCAGTGTGGGGCTTGGACTCACGAACTGGGAAATCATGACCTGAGCTGAAGTCAGATGCTTAACCAACTGAACCACCCAGGTGCCTCTGCCTTGGCTTATGTTCTAGCCCAAGATGCCCATAAATGTATCAGATAATACATAACTATAAAAGGAGAATAGTTTATCTCTATTTAAATTGGCAACATGTAGGGGCGCCTGGGTGGCTCAGTCGGTTGGGCAGCCAACTTCGGCTCAGGTCATGATCTCACGGTCCATGAGTTCGAGCCCCGCCTCGGGCTCTGTGCTGACAGCTCAGAGCCTGGAGCCTGTTTCGGATTCTGTGTCTCCCTCTCTCTGACCCTCCCCCGTTCATGCTCTGTCTCTCTCTGTCTCAAAATAAATAAATAAATAAATAAATAAATAAACGTTAAACTGGCAACACGTTGTCATCTGAGTTTTTGCTGTTTTAAAGTTTGGGGGTGTCATAGTCATAACACAAACCTCGCTGTTTCTTGGCCCAACCTGCCTGCAGAGTACCTGTAGCCATTTGCCCCTTAGAAGCTATTTCCAGATATTTGTGGGGTTCCCCAGTGAGCCTCACTGATGTTTGTGAATACTTCCTTGGTTATTTTCCTCAGGGCTCTGCATTCCTTAAACCTTCAGCTGGAGCTGCTGTGGAAATGCTACTGCCCCTCTAGTGGTGTCTGTCTCTTGGTGCTTGAGAAGTTGGAGCTTATGATAATTCAAAACAGTGAATGACGCCCTTCCAGCTTCCTCACCCATGAGAACCTTGCGATCTTCCATACTGCCTTAGCGAAGAGTTCTATGCACTTCTCAACACGCGCCATAATTTGCCCCCAGCGACATTAATTTCTATTCTTGAGAATAGTCTTGAGAGTATCTGAGACCCTAGTCTCAGTTCCCTTAAAAACTTCTTCCACGACTTAGCGCCTGACTCCATAAAGGCTCAGACTTAGTCCAAGACATAGGAGGGAAGACTAATGCATCCCTCTTTAATTCTCCTCTTGGACCCCATGCACTTTTCATCATTTCCTCATTTTCCACTACCCCCCCCATTCATGTGCACATGCGCACACACACTGTCATGTGCGTGTGCAACTGCCTCTTCTATCCTATAACTGACAAAAGTCTCCAAGCAACTTGACCCTGTCACTCTAGCTTCTTTTCTAGGGATTCCTCAGCTGGAACTCCATGGCTCAAACCAACCGGAAAATTCTGTTGGCTCTTCTGTCTTTGCACTTATTCCTCCCTTCACCTGGAACAGTCCCTCACCACACACTGCTACACTCCTCCTAGTATGCTTCAGATGCAGATCTGGGTAGATCTAATACTGTCTTAGATTACAAATCAGCTCTCATTTCCTCCACACAGTTTTCCCTCACGCCCAAGGAGATTATGTCCCTCTATTGTATGACCTAGTAATGTCCCATTTTCTCTATCTATCTATCTATCTATCATCTATCTATCACCTATCTATCTTCTATCATCTATCTAAAACTAACCCCTGACATTAGCAAGCATTGTGTAAAATAACTTTTTGTGTAAGGCTAAATCAAGGTTACTTTATTTATAAAGCAGAAGTAACATACATTTTTATTTATAAATTAGGCTGCATCTTCTGCGTTCAAGCTTTAGAAATACTGTGTTGCATATTATACAATCTTAGTTTCAGGTGAATAATAGAAGAAGACTCGAAAACATCTGGTTCCCAATTGAACACTCATGTACTAAACTGATTAGTTTGTAAGATTGTTTTTAAGAGAAACACCGAAGGGAGGGATAGGAGTAGAAAGTTGTGTTTTGGCTTGTTCAAGTCTTAAAAGTTAAAGTTTTAATCTGACCACTTTTCACTTTTTTGCTTTAAACCCTTATGAATCCTTAACTGCCTGAAGCTGAAAACAGTGTACTCCTGCTGAGATGACTTAACTCAATTTGATCCTTCTCACATTTACCAATCCCATCACATTGTAGACAATCAATAAATACTGGTCAATTGATTGATATCCCCCTCTGTCCTCCATCTATTCATCCATATGCCTTCTACTGCCTTTGAATCACCAGGTAAGGAGAAACGGAATTCCCAGTAATAATAAAAATACTTACAAAACACATAGTCTTATAACAATTAAAACTAAAGGAAGAAGAAAGAGGAAAATAAATATTTAATATTACTGGAAACAATTTTGTATTGTTAGTGATTATTCTTATTATATATCATCCCTTTGCTCTTTTTTCTAAGATATTAAATATCTGCTAATTTTCCAGCTTCCTTGCATATGTATTACAGGTTGAGTAGTGAATATTTTGACTTCTGGAAAATTTTGGGGTTTTGTGCTACATGCTACCTGTTTTTCTATAAGGTAGGGAAATTGAGGCGCTGCTCATGCACACTGCCAAAGTTGTGTGTGAAAGTTGCCCTTTTCATTCGCTCTTCTCTCCAGTTCACAGATTTATGCAGTTAATACTTCACATGGAAAAAAATCTGCAGATATACATCACACAAGCCATGCTCTAAAGAGTCATTCTCTGCCCATTCCTGTTCATCTTTGACAGCTGAGTACAGTATGCGTGTCAGCTCTCAAATACGACTTCCCAGGCTTCAGTATTAACTCAACCACTCTAAATGCAGCTGTCTGCGTCACCTTCGCCATGTCAGTTAGCTTCTCAGTTTGCCAGTATCTTCATCCACAAGGTGGAGATAATAATATAATAGCACATTTCTCATAAGCTTGTTATGAAAATTAAATGAGCTTGGTGCATGTAAAATTCTTAGCACAGTGCCTGGTCTGTAGCAAGCACTCAACATTGTTAGTTATTGCCACTGCCCCATTCGTCCAGCATCTTGCATTAGAGATGATTCTTATTTTTCAAAATTTTAGTTTCTGAGCAACTTATCATTTTCTCAGACATTCTCAAACAGCCTTTTATACTTAGGATACAAAAGATCATCTATCAACCAACAACTGCATGTCTTGGTATTGCCGTCATTCATACAACAGTTTGATTTCGACAAAACTTTGTTTTGTGCTTGTACCCTTTTCTTCCTACATATAATTATCTTAATGACACTTCAGTTTGATGTTCAAAAGAAAATAGGGTGGAAAATAAAAGTGATATGAAAAATTTTCCCATGAAACTAATAAAATTAAGACAAATAGAGAAATCATTAGGGATTTGGAATTAGCATGTCTTCAACAACTACGGTATGTATATTCATTGAACTTAAGCTAAATAATTGTATATTATTTTTTAAAACAAGAAAAATAAAGTACATGGAGAAAGGGCTGTAAATACTTCACTATGCATGAGAGGTAAAGATAAAGAAAAATTAAATATTTTATGATACTCTCAAGCTATCTACAATTGAATTCCAGCTATAATATGTAGATCTATTGTTTACATTTAAGATTTCTACTTTTGCCTTTTTTATGAATAATTACGTATGAAAATTGTGGCTACCTTATATTTGTATATACATATGCATATTCCATTAGGTCATAGGCTACTAAAAAAAGAATACAAAAAAAGACTAAGTATTATCTATTTTCTCTTGATACTTTTTAAAAAAGTGTTTATTTATTTTTGAGAGAGAGATAGTGATTGTGAGGGGAGGGGCAGAGAGAGAGGAAGACAGAGAATCCAAGGCAGGCTCAGAGCTGTCAGCACAAAGCCCATGTGGGGCTCAAAGTCACTAAAGGTGAGATCATGACCTGAGACAAAATCAAGAGTTGAAGGCTTAACCAACTGAGCCACCCAGGCACCCAAATCTCTTGATGCTTTTCTAGCTTATTACACATACAATATTTTTTGAGTATACAATTCATTCTACATATAGTTGAACAGGATAAAAAAAGTTTCCTTGTGTTTTCCTGTCTCACATTTAGGTCTTTCATCCATTTTGAATTTATTTTTGTGTATGGCATAAGAAAGTGGTCCAGTTTCATTCTTCTGCATGTTGCTGTCCAGTTCTCCCAGCACCGTTTGCTAAAGAGACTGTCTTTTTTCCATTGGATACTCTTTCCTGCTTTGTCAAAGATTAGTTGGCTACATATTTGTGGATCCATTTTTGGTTTCTCTATTCTATTCCATTGATCTATGTGTCTGTTTTTGTGCCCATACCATACTGTTTTGACGATTATAACTTTGTAATACAGGTTAAAGTCTGGGATTGTGATGACTCCAGCTTGGGTTTAAACAGTGTGGACGTTATTCAAAAAATTAAAAATAGAACTATCCTACAAACCAACAATTGCACTACTAGGTTTTACCCAAAGGATACAAAAATGCTGATTCAAAGGGGCTCATGCACCCCAATGTTTATAGCAGTGTTATCAACAATAGCTAAATTATGGGAAGAGCCCAAATGTCCATCAACTGATGAATGGATTAAGAAAATGTGGTATGTATGTATATGTATATATATATATATATATATATATATATATGTGTGTGTGTGTGTGTGTGTATATATACATATATATGTGTGTGTATATACACACACACACACACACACACACACAGTGGAACACTACTTGGCAATTAAAATGAATCAAATATTGCCATTTGCAACGTGGATTGAACTGGAGGGTATTATGCTAAGCCAAATAAGTCAGTCGGAGAAAGACAGTTATCATATGATTTCACTCATATGTGGAATTTGGGAAACTTAACAGGTGATCATGGAAAAGAGAAGGAAAAAATAAGATAAAAAACAGAGAGGGAGGCAAACCATAAGAGACTCTTAAATACAGAGAACAAACTGAGGGTTGATGTGGGTGGGTGGGTGTAGGGGTGTGTTAATGGGGGACGGGCATTAATGAGGGCATTTTGGGGATGATCACTGGGTTCTACTCCTGAAGCCAAGACTACACCGTGTGTTAACTAACTTGAGAATAAAAAAAAATTTTTTTTTAAAAAGTTCCTTTGTGTCTCTCAACAATCATCTATTGAATAGCTGTTATGTACCACTGGGCACTCTGCTGATATTTTACATATAGTTCTTCATTCTAGTGTGAGACATATACACAGACACTATAGAAAATGTAAAGAAAATGTTTTGAAAGTACAGAAAAGGGGGAATGTGACACTTTCTGTGTTTTTACAGAAAGTCTCACAGAAAAGGTGGAATTGAGCTTGATATTAAATGAAAAAATAGGCCTTTAAATTTTTGGCTATAATATATAGTAAGACTATTCTAGACATGATACAAAGCATTAAAAAAAAAAGTAACAATAAAACAAAACACAGAGTCCTAAAAGGTAACAGTATGGTTGGAAAAAAATACAAGAAGTTTTATGAGGATGGGACATAAGTTGACAAAAGCTAGAAGTGCCACAATTGTCCAATTTAATTGTAACTACCTGATATGAGGTACAGAGAAGCCATCCAAAGTTTTGTTGAAACAAGCTAGAGTGATCAGATCTGGCAGCTGAGTGAAGAATACACAAGGATGAAAGAGATTGGAAAGAATCAAGGAGATTGATTAGGATATGATAATACTAGCCCATATAATGATGGTTGAGGGTTTGAGTAAGGCAGTAACTTGGAGAGTTAATTTTGGGTTGAGAGCAGCAAATAAAGATGGGAGCTTATCACTGATAATAAAATCATAAGACAGGGTGAGAGAATTCAGTTTTTCCAGATCAAATTCAGGAGAAACATCATTGTTAACTGAAAGGCTAAGAGGGAAAAAAAAAAAAGGTAAAAGTGACTAAAAGTAAAGGTCAGATTTAAAGAAAAAGAAAAAGGATAGACTGGTATTGGGGAGTGGAGAGGAATTGAGAGAATTTCAAGGTGAAGTTGGGGATAGTGCCAAGTGCAATAGAGAGGTCAAAAAAGGATAACTGAATGGAGACTCTTGATTTTAGGAAATGGAAATACTGGTGTATTAATCATCTTAGAAAAGAGACCATTCTGCCCATGGCCCCTCAAAGTTCATGTCCTTTTGATGTGCAAAATCCATTCATCCATCCCAACAGTGCTCAAAATTGTTCCAGCATCAGTTCTAAACTCTAACATCTGAAGCCTCATCTGAGTATTATTTAAGTGAGATATGGATGAGACCCTAGGTATTATTCATCCTGAGGCGAAACTCCTCTCCATCTATTGACCTGTGAAACCAGACAAGTTATATGCTACCAAAATACAAAGGGGGTTAGGGTAGGATAGATATTCTAATTCCAAAAGGGAGAAACAGGAAAGAAGGAAAGGGTGATGTATCTCAAACCTTGCAAGCTGAATTTCATCAGCTCTTAAGGCTCACGAATAGTCTTTGGTTAATTAATGATCTGCCTTCAGGATTTGCTTTGGTGGCCCTATCTCCAAAGCAGAGTTGGGAAGGGTCCTACCTCATTCCCATGGCTCCACAGGGTAGTCTATCCCTGTGGCTTTGGACATAGACTATCTGACCTGTGAAAACCAAGACAGAGGACCTAATAACTTCTGAAATGCTTTGGTGGGCATTTTTCCCTCTTAAAGAAGAATGCACATTCACGGCCAAATATCTCCATTACTCTGAGGAACTGCTTGCAAAATCCAACAGCCTTTCTTCATTTTGTCCTGTATCCATCCCTTTAGTTCATATTGGAAATGTTTCAGCTCATATAATCTCATAACCTCTTTATTGAGTAATACTCTTGCCGTACCCCTGGTGTTCACAACAGAACATACTTTGTTAATTTTTTAAATATGAATAGGCTGAAAATTTTCCATATCTTCAAGTTTTGGTTAGTTTTTGCTTCTTCAATTCATTTCTCTCCTTTCACACTTTATTATAAGCAGTCAGGAGGGATCAAGCTTCTCCTTCAACACTTTGCTTATTCTCAGCTAACTATCCAATTTTACCATTCACAAGGTCTGCCTTCCACAAAACACTAGGACACAAACAATTCAGCCAAATTCTTTTCCATTTTATAACAAGGATCACCTTTCCTCTAGTTTCCAACAACATATTCCTCATTTCCATATAAGGTCTTACCAGAATCACTCTTAAAAATTATATTTTTCACATGCATCTGAAAACTCTTCCAGCCTCTACATATTACCCAATTCCAAAGCTACTTCCACATTTTTAGATATTTGTGACAACAGTACCCCATTTTTGTATCAAAATATGTATTAGTCATCTCAGGGGGGCATAACAAAATACTGTAGATTAGGTGGTTTACAAAACAGAAACATTTCTCACAGCTCTGGAGACTGGTAAGTTCAAGAACAGGGTGCCAGCCAATTCAGTTACCTAGGGAGGGCTCTGTTCTTGGCTTTCAGATGGCCACCTTCTTACTGTGTCCTCACAAGATGGAAAGAGAGAGAGGAAGACAGCCCTGTAGTGTCTCCTCCTGCTTCTAAGAAAAGGAAGTAAGATCCCACTCTGCCCCAACAATAATGTGTTAACCACTGCCTGCAGCTAGTGAGAAAATGCCACAACCTTGAACTCTTCCTCGCCAATAAATTTTTGTTCAAAACAACTTTCCCTACGTTCCTCCAAAAACCTAATAAAAGCTGACCTTTCCTTTTTTCCTTCAGGCTTGCCTAGGATTCACTACAGGTTGCTTCTCCCTAGTTGCAATCTCTCTGCTATTCCCACATAAACTCATTTTTTTTCTTTTACTTAAATAACATTTTTCTTTGATCTGTTTAAAGTTAACAGGCTTCAACATACACTTTTTAGGGGATACAATCGGTCCATAGCAATTGGTCACCTTGGTGAAGGTCACTAGACTGCAGTACACTCGGTTTTGCGGTAAAGAAGGTTTTGAGGAACTCTGGTCAACAAAAAATTGTGCTCCTTTTAAAAGTATGTGGATAAATAGGCAGTCACTTTAGGAAGAGGAAGCAAGTTTGAGGCCATTCATCTACCACCCCTGGAGAACTGGTACGTAAGATGCATGAGAGACGGCAGTGAGTCAGGAGAGGTTGATGATATAGGATAAGAAGAAATACTGCAGCTGTGATGGGGTCAAGAGTGTAGGTAACAGGTAGGCTCTGTAAAGGAAGAAAGGCAATGCTCTCTCTGAATCAGCAATGAAGGAAAAGCTCGAAGCTGGAGAAGGGCAACAGTGCAGAAGTTCATACCCTTCTGTCTTATTTTCTTTGGTAAATTAGGAAGCAGTAACACATGCTGAGAATGAAAGAACATTTGAGACAGAGAGAAAGGTTTGAAATGGCCCGAAAGAGAATATTCTCAGAGTTTGCTGTGTGAACCAGCAAGCAGGCATCCATGGAGAATGGGAAAGAAACCTCACATATCAGGGTGAAGATCACCACACATATTGAGGGGCAATATCACATGGAAATCATAAGCTTGTGATTGTATTAACTGGCTTGAGTATTTTATTGTCCTAAGAAGCAAAGAAAGAGCGTAATTGGATATATTTGGGTTCATCCAGGGAAAGGTATTATCAAGGAAGTGAGACAGGAAGACAGAGATCAGGACAAATAAGCCAACAAAACCTTTGTAAAAATACATGGATGTTAGAAAAACTCATAGAAATTCAGAGTGATTTCTGGACATTAGCATGCATCTTATAGTTTCTTCTACAAACGTTTTACTATCACCAACAAACACATAGGCCACAAAATATTCCTCCCCATCTAAACATTTAAAAAATAAAATCAGTTTCTCCTTCAAAAACTTTATTTTAACCAGAAAGTACCAGACTATAATTGTATAGCATCAGGTAAAGATGTATATTCTAAAACAATGAGAGAATAAGAAAGACTTTTTTTGTTTTTTATCATATGAACAAGGCATTTCTTACTATTTGATTGATTTTAATAATTTGGCTTCTGATAATCCTCTCTATATGTTTATTAACAAATTATCCATGTTTCCTACAGAATTTAATTTTTAACTATCATATATCATTTAAACAAGTGATTCCCCCCCCATGTCACAATATACAACATTGAGCTGAAACGTCCTAACTTTAAGAAAACTATAAACCACTGAAAGAGTAGGAAAATTAAGCAACACACAGAAGCCAGGAACTGAATATATGGGTTTAATGAAACCAGTGACCTTGGGTCACAAAAATCTATGGGTTTATTTTGCTGTCAGAATGAATTTATTTTAATCGTAACTTCTATATGTCTTTACAATTGTAATAATGTTTGGTAAAGTTGGGCTACCTTTATATGGCTTCACAGTATTCAATTTCATTTTAAAACATCTAATGCAAATTTAATACTTTTATCTTATATGACAAGACTTAGCTCAGACTGAAATAATCACTGTATTAACATTTTTTACCCATTCAAATAGTCCAATTCATTATTACAAAAACAGCAAGCATCCCCAGCCTGTCATTAATTCCTACTGTTTTAATTACAAGAAAAAAATACTCTATGGAAGGCTTTTGTGGATAATGGCACTATAAACACAATCGTATGCAAAGATACGAAAATAAAATGAAGTAATTTTTTCTGTATCAATATTCTGGTAGAAATATCACATTTTCGGCAAAAAATGAAAGTCTATTAAAATATAATGATTCTTTATTTGAATTCAGCCACAAAGAGGCATTTTGGGACTACATATTAATTTTGACTTTTTGGAGACTCACGAAATCTATAGCTATGACTGATACTTTTATAAATCAGCTCTGTATCCATTCAGATTTAACGTATTTTTTTTTTTAGTGCATTTCACCCAAATGTAGTTTCTGTATATTATGATTACATGTAAATGACTGTCAGTGTCAGGAGATACAAACTATTGAAAGCTTAAAAATAAATGCTACATAAGATTTTACCCAGAAACACAATCCAACTTTGGGCACAAGTGCTTCTTAGATTGTTTAAACACAAAAGAATGTTGTAACATTCTTTACAACACTGACCACTTCGTTTAGAATATGGTTACATGGAACATGGCTGGGATTTGACAAGTGAGGGGAAACCTCAGAATACATATTTGTTTAGCTTTATTATTACCATTATTATTTTTAACCTAAATCAGAATATATCACTGAGGGAGATTCTTCTGATTTTCCATGCCAGACACGATGCATTTTAATTAAAATATTGTCAGAGGATAACTTTGGGGAAAATACTCTACCAGTCACTCACAGTCTTCTAGAGGTGACAAGGAAGGACAATTGGACTTGTGCACATCCACTCAACAACGTGTGCACACGTGCGCGCGTGCACACACACACACACACACACAGAATGCAATACAGATTGTGATAATGCTGTTGTAGAGGTACAAAGACCTATGCACACATGGGGGTAAAAGAGAAACTCCAAATAGAGGAATTAGCAATTTTGTGAACAAAGGTAAGCCTTGAAATATATCTTGAAGGACCAGTAACATTTAGAATATTTTTTAGCAGAGCTATACTGCGCTAAGACAAAATATGCCCATTTATTCTTTTAAGATTAAACCCAAGAATAGGTAATATATTTTCCAAAATGTAATATTACTTTAATAAATATTTAAATTGTAGATCAATGCTAGATGTCTGTTAGCACTGAGATCATATATCATATACTTTTTTCTGAGTACAAGATAAATGTTAGTTCACTAAAACACAAGCAGATAAATAAATAAATAAATAAAGGCACTGTTTCTACTCTTGCAATATTTAAAATCTCTTTGGGAAAACTATAATATTCAACTATACACATTCGGTCTATTTAAGTGTTCCCAAATAAGACGACCAATCAATAAATTTATCTTATTTTATTTTTTATTTATTTATTTTTTTAAGATTTTATTTTTAAGTAATCTCAACACCCAACATGGGGCTCGAACTTACAAACCTGAAATCAATAATTGCATGCTCTCCCAACTGAGCCAGCCAGGTACCCCTAACAAAGTTAACTGGTATTATATTTTCACTTCTAGCATAATCTTTAATCATTTTTATGAACAAAAATTGTTTGTGCCTAGATATTAATATAAATTATTACCTGATAATGCACCTCACACATACAGTTTGACAAATAATGGCTAAGAATCATTTGCAAAACTAGACAGAATATACCTTAAAAGCCAGTTGCATTTTCATGTTATTATAGTATTGTCCTGAAATGGTTCGGATGATATAGTATTACTAGCAGAATATTAAAATTGGTATGAAAATAAGATATTTCCTCAAAGGTTTAACAGCTTTATAAAATCTAATATTTTGTATTTCATAGTCCAAAGTTCAGCTACTATTTTCCTCTATTAACATTTGCAGTTAAGGCATAGAGTTTATTAAATTAGCAAATGGTTATTCATTATAATATAACCATAAATTGAATTCTAACTCAAGAATGTGTTAATTGTTCTTTTCTGTTGAGGACAGGAGCTTATAACCAGTTTTTGACTGAACAGATATAGCTCATATGCAATTTAGATTAAATCTGAATATGAAATAGAAGGCACACATACCATCTGTGAAGAAATATCCTCATCCCTAATAAATATGTATCAATATTATAGCCCATTTCATTACTAAAGACAAGTTATAAAACATAAAGTTGGGTTTAATAAGAGAAAGTTAATTTGATGGAAATGAGGAATTACCTACAGGAATATTATAAGTGTGAGCTACAACATTCTTTGGCTGGGGAAGGATAACTTGATTTACCTGTAAGTTAGAGGCCGAGAGATAAGTGTTCTTAAAAAGAAGACAGGAAGGAGCCTCCAGTGGCTAACTAGGGAATCGATAAGCATTCAGTGAGGCTTTATGGGAAATCTACATTCTAGGCACTGTGATATAATTGCAAGGGTATGTCTAACGGTAAACATTCAAAAAGCACTTGTTAACTGATAAGCAGTGTAATAAGCACTCTACACAACAATCCTGTGAGGCAAGTATTACTATTATTCCATTGTACAGGTAATGAAACTGAGGCATGAAAATGTTAAGTGATTTTCCCAAAGACACACAGTAATCACTATAGTTGGAATTTTAACTTAGGCAATTTGGCTTCAGGTCTACGGAACAGCATGCACGGAACTGAGGTTAGAAAAATTATGGAATTTGGCAGGTCTATAAGAAAGCCAATGTAGCTAAGCAGAAATAATGAGATGGGAGCATGGTGTGAGATGGGACTGGAGGGGCTAGCATGAGGATCTCAGATCCATGTTCAGGATTTTGATTTTTATCCTCAGAGCAGTGAAAATCATTGGGGCATTGTAACTACAAAGGCTGGGAAGTAACATAACTGGGTTACATTTTGAGAAAACCTTATTGACTTTAGTGTTCAAGGTTTATTAGAAAGAGAAGATAAAAGTAAAAATGAGAGCTAAGAGGCTATTTTATAGTTGAAGTGAGAGGTGATGGTAGCCTGTACTAGGGTGGTGGTAGAACTGATGGGAAAGATGAGAAGTAAATCGATTTGTAAGATATTTAAGAGCCAATATCAATGGTACTTAATATCAGAATAGGAGCATAGGGAAGAAGAAATATCAAGGATAACTTCAAAGTTTTAGTTACTGCTGCTGACTGGTTGATAATAGATGAAGGACTAGCCTTTACATTATTCAGGTTTTTGCTTAAATAGCTCCTGAGAAGTCGTCTTTGAAGGTTTGAATCTTCTCTAAGTTTCTCAGTATCATCTTCCTCTAAGTCTCTGAATCCTATCCTGCTTTATTTTCTTCATAGCACACTTGACTATCTGACAATATAGTAGCATATTGTTTTTTCGCCTATTTATTGTCTTTCACACAACTATAATGAAAGCACTATGAGGTCAATTTGTCACTGGTACTTCTGTTGTATTCTCTACCCTTTAGAACAGCATTTTGCACATCCCAAGTGGACAATCACTACTTATTGAATGAACAAATAAATGTGAGAGCCACCAGAATATGTGAAATGGTTGATGTTGTGGATATGGATGAGAATCCTTCACAGAGACCAAAGAGAGAAAATGTAGGTAAGTGAAGGCAAAAAGAAGAAACAAGGAAGGAAACAGATGACAAAGTTAGGCGGGGTGGGAGAAGTCCAACAAAGAGCATCACAGTGGAAATCCAGGAATACATAAGTTTAAAAATGAAATGTCAAAGGCTAGCATGTCAATATAGGAAGAGGACTGAAGAGATGCTATTGAAATTGACATTTAGGAGTGTTATGGATAAAAATTTTGCTTAAGTGTTAGGCACAGAAGGTAGTCTACAATTGTTTGAAAGAGAAACTGGACATGAAATAGAAAGACAGCAAGTTTAGACTATTCTCTCAAGAGGTAGGGCTATGGAGAAGTAAAGAGAAGCACAGCATCAATGAGGGAGGAAAATAGGAGGATGTGCAAAGAAATACTAGAAAAGAGTTGATGCAGAATCCAGAGATGTTTCTTGATGGTAATCAAGAGCTTAGCAGAGAAAGAGCTTGGGTGATAAAAGAAGGGCAAGGGTGGGTAGAGGCACATACAGAACCTAGCATGTAGACTAAACTATCTTCAGGTTATTTAAGCAACCAGATTGAACTAAATGCAACCTCTTGCAATGCTTCCAGGTTAGCAAAATTGTTCATTTAAAGGTGAACAAATATATTTCTGTTTAAAATAAATTTTTGGTTTATGTCTCAGGAAACATATTTTTAATAAAAATATATAAATAGAACTTATTTCTCCCCATTTTCTTCATAAATGGAAATAATCACTATGTATACTCTTTGAAGTATTGCTCAATATGTTCTTTCATGGATCAACTAAATATTGATAGACGCAAAAAATAAAAACAATAAAATAGGTCTGTTTTCAATTATCTCTACTTCTAGCAGGTTATATATATATTAATGTAGATAATATAGATTAATATAGATAATGATATTGGCCAAATTAAGTCATAATAGGTAATTATTGTCAGATACCTCCTTTGAAAATCTTCATACACTATATATATCATAGTATAATATCTTACTTTCATTTCAAAGACATTATAGTAGGGAACTTAATTGAGTTTTACCTATAATGATATTATTAGATGTCATATTAAATCATTCAGTATTTCTAATAATACTTTATGAACACTAAAAAAATTGATATTGACATAAAATTACAGAGTAAAATGTATATAATTACATCCCCCCCAAAATAATAAATGATTTAATATGTCTCTCAAAGTGTAACTTTATTTGAGAGAAAACATGGAAAATTAAAATCACAGGAACTTATCCTTCCCTTTTAGTATATTACATTCATGCAATCTCTCTTTATTTTCTTATCCTTAATACCAGATTGCAAGGAGAAAATTTGTAGCCTAGCTTTCCAGTGATTTTCTATTTTCTTTATTAATTATCATATGTGCCTTTTCATTCAGGGAACTAGGTAAATGGTTTCAACAATGAAATGGTAACACTTCAAGAAAGGGCCAAATTAATATTTAATCAAATAAAAAATTATACTGCTCTCATTTACTAGGAGCATAATTAAATTCACATCTTTAAAGTTTAAGGTTTCTGAAGTCCTGAGCTCATTTTAAAAGTATGTTAGAGGGCGCCTGGGTGGCTCAGTTGATTAAGTGTACGACTTTGGCTCAGGTCATGATCTCGCGGTCTGTGAGTTCGAGCCTCACATTGGACTCTGTGCTGATGGCTCAGAGCCTGGAGCCTGTTTTGGATTCTGTGTCCCCCCAGTCTCTCTCTGCCTCTTCCCCACTTGTGCTCTGTCTCTCGTTATCTCAAAAATAAATAAAACATTAAAAAAATAATAAAAAAAGTATGTTAGAGATCCCGAAATAGTAGGTATTACTTGGGGCCACTAGGCAACACAACTCCAGAGAGTACTATTCACATAAAACTTTGGTTTATTTAATTTCACCTTGTTTATTACTCCTCTTTAAATTTCCATGATATTCTCCTTTTCATACACTAGTACTCTTGAGTATCTTCACTAATTAATTATCTTAAAAAAAAAACAAGAAAACGGAAAAGGATGTGAGAATTAACAGTGTACAATGTGTTTTTGACTGCATCCACTAGACATATTGTTAAATGAAAAGCTCTAACATTTTTCTAAATTCATTTCATAGCTTTAGAGTGCTTTGGATCTTAACTGCATAGATGTGTTATAAATCAATACTATTATTTCATTCACAAGGAAATAGCAGAGAAGCAGACACAGATCCCAGGACAGTACGTGCATTTTGTGTTGCATCAGGCTAACTACCGTTAAAAATGTGTCTATGGCAACTAAGCCATCTGTTCACTTGCTTTTTTGTAGACAGTTTTTTATCTGCTTTAATGTACCTGTACATCCCATTTTACAAAATGCACTAGCACTGTTGCAGGAGGAAAAAAAAAAGCTAAATCGTTGAAGTTCAATAGTAGTTGTAGAAACAGTAAAAGTATGGAAACTCTACATATTCTCTAAGTGGAGAAAATCCAATAGTCAACTATAAAAATTCTGATTTTAATTAGAATACAAATGTCTTCAAATATCTTTTTTTAAAAAGTTTGCAAGTATATCTACAGACACGTGTGTATAATTGTCCTGTGTAGATTTCCTGCCATTTACAACTAGTAAAATTCATTCTAGCAGCCTTTTTAAAAAGTAAATATAGATTATATGAGAAACAAAACTAGCCTTTTCTTATTATCTTGATATCTTTTTAATAAAAATTATGTATTGACTAAATATGTGAAATATCTTCTGCAAGCACATTTGGAACCCGAGAATACATGTATAGGGAATATGAATTATAACCTATTAATACTCAAGATTTTATGAATAAAAGTTCAGTAAGCATCAAATAGAATATTTTAGTTATATTTAAGATTTTACAAAGTTGAGGAGCCCCTGGGTGGCTCAGTTGGTTAAGTATCAGACTTTGGCTCAGGTCATGATCTCACGACTTGTGGGTTCAAGCCCCGCGTTGGGCTCTGTGCTGACAGCTCAGAGTCTGGAGCCTGCTTTGGATTCTGTGCCTCCCTCTCTCTCTGCCCCTCCCCTGCTCACTCTCTGTCTCTCCCTATCTCTCAAAAATAAATAAACATTAAAAAAAAGATTTTACAAAGTTGAAAATTCAGTTTATTCTAAATCCATGTATTTGCTCATTTCATGCTTCACACCTCTTACATTCTAGTTTGGATGTAGTATGCAGAAAACCAAGCACCCAATTCCACTGATGCTAGAAGACCTCAAACATTAAGATTACTAGGACAGGTGGATTTCTATACTTTATTTTTTTTTAGCAATTTAAAGATTTTTAGGGTGATATGAGTTGACGCAAGATATCAGAATTTTAAAGAGTATGTGTGACAAGAGAAAGTCACAGAGAATGTCAGTCAAGGGGTTATTAGTTAAATTTTGAATTTCACATGACCTACTCCCTGTTTTAATTGGGATCATTGTAATTGATGTTATTTAGTGTCTAGAGAGACCCACAAGAGCTCCATTAGCCTTCTTGGGAAACAAGCAAAGGTAATCACTTTTTCTATCAAGCAAACAGAGACTGGTCAACTCTCCATTTGGCTTGTTAATAAACCTTCCTGCCAGGAGGGTTTTGCTTCCTCACTTGTGTAATGTGCTGTCAAAATCACCTAGTGAGTTTTAAAACAATCTCCTAAATAAAACTCTCTATGAAATTCCATGAACCATTCTTTTGCTGAAGGTATCAGTCTTTGCTACTCACAGCAAAGAATGTGCTTTATCCTCAGTGATGCTCCTTCATTGTACTTTTTATTTCTGTCTCCAATAAACTTCATTTACACAATGGAACATAAATTACTCTATTTAGTATGGCCATCTATTTCAATAGAAAGTACTCATACACACAGACAGCTTACATGTTTGATTGGGTGAAACACAAAATTGAGCATTGCAATAGTCTCATTATTGAATGAAAGCAGCAATTCTGTGATAGTTTTATAATAATGATTTTTCACCATATGATATAAGAAATTATTTCTGTAGGTAATCCAATGGATGTGTTATGTGAATGCCACCAACACTTAAATATTCATATTCCATGCGTTTCAGGAGACAATGAATTCACCAGAGTGCTTGACAGCTCTCTGAACAGTAGGTGGCAGCACTTTTCAGCAGTCTTTTTGTTTTTGTGTTTTGTTTTGTTTTAGTTTGACTTTTTTGCCAACTGAAATCCGTTTCTTCACCATTAGGGAAAAAAAGGAAAAATCTTCAGAAGTCCAAATGCTCACATATAATGCCCATATCCTATACAGATTCTCATAATTTGGGAGTGCAAATTAAAATGATTACCAAAGAAACAAAATACCCAAAACAGTTCATGTTCTCATGCTTTTTTTCTTAGCTTGTTCATATGTGATCATTACCTTTTTGTTTTGCCTTTTTTTTTTACTGTCTGAAGTAAAGACGGCAAAAGTGAAATATGTCCACAAGTGAAGTGCTCTGAAATTAGTGCTAATCTTTAGTTGTTGGTTTCAAGGGAATTCTTTTTGTATCTTCTCAAATTCTTCACAATTCACAAATTTTACCAATTTCACTAGTAATGAACCTGCTTTGAATGAATTTTTAAGGACAAGCCAGAAATTTCAGCCAGTTCATAGAATAGTTTCAATTTCTTGAAGGTTCAGGGGTTTAAATATATGGTAATTTTCTTGTTTTATCAGTATCATATATTTACACTTAAGCATGTGCAACTAAAAGGTATAAATTTATTGTGTATAAGTTCCTGAGGAAGATGCATTTGTGAAACCACCTGAGATAACTGAGGAATTTGAGGTAAGACTCTATTTTTCAAGTATGGTATTAGTGGGGGATACCATACGTTTGATGGTAATGTATTTAAAGTATTCTGCAATCAGAATAACTTTTTAAAAATCATTTTATGCCTGTTTTTTCACTAGGCAGTAACCTAGTCAAACAACGTAAGGATATCACATATTATTTTGTATTCCCAGCATTTGGCACAGGGTCAAACACACTTTAAGCACTCAATAAATGTATTCTTGAATCAATGAACATTTGAGTTTATAATGTAAATGAAGCTGATCAATTATTGAAGCAGATTCAAAAATCCACTTGTTCATTCAACATTCAATGAGGTCCTCATTACTTTGAGCTCAACTTCTAGCAGATAAGGCAGCTTACTTATTTATATATATGTATGTATAAATATATATATATACTATATATATTTTTTCCAATGGTTTAGTAGCTATCTAAAATATTCACATAGTATCACAAAGGTGATGATTTATACATGATACTTTGTTTACAAAGCTGTTATAAAAATATACATCATCTCGTTTAATCTCTGTGATTAGTATTAAATTAAAGATATTAATACTGAAGAACCTAAAACTTAGAGAATTTTAAAAAGTTGAAGAAGCCAGGTCTTGTTCTAAGTCATCGTCTTTTTATATCATGTGAAAAGGACCCATAGAAATAATCAGTTTTAGTAACAGTTGGCCAGTACATTATTCTTATTTAAGCCTATACCTTTGGTTTATACAATATTCTTGAAATCAGTTTGAAATTGTCCACTTAGAAAGATCTATTTCTTTACTGATGTTAGTATTCCCTTTGATGCCATAGAAACCTTTATTCTTTGTAGACTAAAATAACTTTACCTGTCTTCCCCTCTGTATTTTACTAAGTACCATAGGTATTAATCATTGCAGTGACAGGCAGAAGAAGCAATCATATTTGCTATCATCCTCATTAAGACCATCACTGAGGAGTAACACAATAATCTAAATGCCAGCTAGCTTAGAGATACAGGAATATACAACTTCAAACATTCCAGGTCAGAGCGGAGACTTGAATATGAGCTGATGGGCCAGTGCCTTCCCTGTGTCAACCAGCTGCTCTTTCATTTTGCACAAGGAGGGGCCCGTCGGTGGCTCAGCCCACTAAGCATCTTACCATCCGATCATCTGACTCTTTGTCTTGGCTCAGGTCATGATCTCACAGTTCATGAGTCTGAGCCCTGCATCAGGCTTTGGGCTGATGTCATGGAGCTTACTTGAGATTCTCTCCTTCTCTCTGTCTCTCCCACACTTCTACTCACACTCTCTCTCTCTCTCTCTCAAAATGAATAAATAAACTTAAAAGAATTAAATAAATAATAAAAATAAAATAATAATTTTGCACAGGAAGTTGAAGGTCATCTAAAAAGAACACTTGAATCATACAGGCCTAACCTACAAGATAATGTTAAGATTAAACTCACAAGGAAAGGGATATGGCTTTTTTTTTTCTTTCTTTTTTTTGCTCAGAATTTTCAACTATAAATAGATTCTATAAATAGATATATTCAAGAATGATTGGATTTCTGAGATTTAGGTTTTATTCGTAGCCATTTTAAATCACAGTTACAGAAAATACTACCACCACAGCTTTTCATGCCACTGTTAGAGACCAATTCACCAGTTAGAGGAGCCGCTGGTCCAGTATGAGTCTCATGTTAACTCACTAAATCTCACACAACAATATGTGTTACTTAAGATCCTTTTGCTTCACCTGTATTCTGGACCTTTGGAACTTTTTGATTCTGGTCCCCACTATAGTGACCAGCTCTATGTGGACTCCAGTCAGTTTCATGTTGGACAACCAGAAAGTGCTTTGTCTCCTTATTGCTCTATATACCTCTCACTTCTCACCTCCTGCCCTGGGCTTCCCAGTTGATACTGCAGCTATAAGACTTGCACGGTATCCTGTCTGCACAACCCTGAAGAGCAAGGAGCTAGCCAACTGGAAGGTGAGCCTTTGACCAGTGGGAGACAGGACAATGTGAATAAACTCTTTTGCTTTTCTCCCCACAGAGGTTCTATTCTGAGATTCAATCATTCAGAAGGCAAAAGGATTACCCCAAGAGATGAATAAAGATTTCCTTGACTTCAGCTTTCCTGAGACTGTACTCCTCCAAAAGGAAATAACATGTAGCCTTTGCTTCAAAATTGGCTTTCAGAAGAAGCCAGGCTAAAATATACACTACTAAAAAATAGAAAATCCAAACCAAACACACAGTGAAATCCCTTAGCCGTCTCCAATACTTGCAGAATCCCCTGCAAACATTGAAATGAGCAAAGTCACAGTTTTCTACTGCTCTAAGAAAGGTCTAAAGAGGTGTTACAGATTCAAACATTCTGGAATATGGGGGTTTTCTCTTTATTCCCCTGCATAGTAATGAAATGATTGGCAATTTATTTTAATCTTCTGAATTATTTGAGATTTTGATTTCATGTATCATTAGCTTTTTTCATAAAAGCACAAACTCTGCTTTAAAGATTTTTCTTACTATTTATTTATTTTAGAGAGAGAAAGCACATGCACAAAAGTGGGGGAAGAGCAGAGAGAGAGGGGGACAGAGGATCTGAAGCAGGCTCTGTGCTGATAGCAGTTAGCCAGATGCAGGTCTCAGAAACTGTGAGATCATGACCTGAGACGAAGTCATATGCTTAATGCACTGAGCCACCCAGGTGCCCTTATACTTTACAGAAACATATAAATCTTGTTTTCCTTGGCAAAAAAAAAAAACCCACATATATATATATTTTATATTTTTTATATATTTTTATAAAATATATATTATAAAAAATATATATTATATAAATATATAATATATATTTTAAATTTATATTATATTTAAATTATATTTATAATATTATATTATATAATATATAATATTATATTATATTTATAATTTATATTATATTTAAATTTATATTATAAATATATATTATATATAAAATATATATTATATAAAATATATATTATATATATTATATATATTTATATATATAATATATATATTTTTTGTTGAATCTACATATATATATATGTATATATATATACCTCACCCCAAATAATTGACTGAGTGTAAAACAAGTACATCCTAAGCCAGTATGTGGCAGTGTTCAAAAAATGCTGAAATAAGAGACATTTATTTTTTAATAATTTATAGCCCGAAGTGTTCTAAGAAAAGATTTAGGACAACCAAGTAAGAAAATGCAACTGTAGTCAACGGGCTGCTTTCTTGCAATGGGGACATTTTCTCTATTTCAATAGCTTATGTTTCTTTAACACTTTTTTTTTTTCCTACCAAGAACACTAATCCCACCACTTTTCTTTAGGAAAACGGACGAAAGTCAAAAAGAAAATAATCCAGGCACATTTGTCTCCAGGAATAAAAATGTTATAATTCTATTATTTTACGGTTGTTCATATCTATATAACGAACATTGAACTGAATCACTATGACTCAGTCAACTTTTGAATTTCCATCTAATACTCTCTACATTACTCCTTACACTATATACACATCAGCACACCCTCTTGATATATGGTTAATAGTCAACATCAGATAACTAAGGTTGAAAAAGAAGAATGAAATAAACACAAAGTTTAGTTAGGACCACAGTGGAAGCTAAAAAAAAAAAATGCATATAAAAGCTCCACTTTTTCCAGAAGTCCCTCGCTTTTGAAATCTCTGTAATAATTACCGTTTCATGACCTCCTCACCCAATTCTAGATCAGACTTGTAGGAATGTTTGAAAATGCCAACACTATTATTATAAAAACTTACTTTGCAAATTTTTAAATTATTTTTTGTTAAAAAAATATTTTTTGTTATTGTCAGTAAAAACAATAGTGTAAGCCCCCATTGTCTCCTTCAGCACTTTATACTTCTCTTATAGGTCAAATACTTTTTAGCCATTGCTGATAATGACCTTCTAATTTCTACTAAACTATAAATACCTCAAAAGAACTAACAGATCTATATTTGTAAAACCTTCAGTGTTCTACATAGTCCCTTGCATATAAGAGGATAATAAATATTTCCTAGATAAATTAATGTTTTTTTTTTGTTGAATCTTAGACTATGCATTGCCAGAACATTAATTTCTTAGAGTGGGTTAATAACCGTTATTAACTCAAAGTTGAACGTCTCCATAATATATTCACTATAAAACAACTGGGACCAGACCATGCATAATTTAAGCATAATCACTGTTTAAAAATCACATTAACACAGTTTTCATATCTGCAAAATTTGTCAGTAGAACTTTCATCTTGGTAAAAAAATCTGATAAAATAAACTCTAGGTATGTGGTTGTATTGTGTGTTATATAAATAATTTCTTATATTTCAAGTTGTTATTTTGAAGAAGAGAGCCAGGGCCTGCTTTCCTATATAATTATATAATCTAGATTCAAGGGAATTATTTTAACCTTTTTTTAAAAATTTTCCTGCATTTCCTCCCATTTCAATGTTACTTAAATCTTTGTGAACTTTTAGTATAAAATAAAATTTGTAGTTAGAACACACTTTAGAAGCTGTGTATTCTAGACCCAATCTGGAGACTGTAAAACTTTTTTAAAAAAAAAGGAAAAATTGATCTTAATTATGTTAATGAAACTCTCCACTGGCTTCATGGAACAGATGTATTGCTGTTCTCCTTGGTAACTTTCTCTATCCCATCTTACAAAGTAAAAAATGAAGTCCAAGAAAGTTCTGATCTGATAATAAAGTTGATGTTAGAGAGTTAGTACTCACTGTGTCACCTGTATTTTTCCTAGAGATGGTAGGAAATCCTTGCTCCTGATTAGGTCATCTTTACTTTAATTTAAAAGGTATTTGACAACTTATCTGTGTCATTTGAAAAGACAAACATTTTATTATTGCATATTTAAAAACTTACTATAAGACAAAATACATAAGCCACTTGTTCTTTTTAAAAAATCAAAAAACCAAGGAGACATTTTCTATTAGGGGGTATTTGTATTAATATTATCAATACTAAATACATGAAAGAAATTAGAGACAATCACAGTTTAGAAGACTATTTAGATTATTTAGAAGAAACAATATGGAGGAAAAACACAAATGGAGAGTGATTTTTCCTTTCATAAAGAAGTGGAAATGGAAAAAAATGAGAGCTGGCAGAGGAACTCATTAAGGTAATTTCTTTTTCCACCACTTTTTTTTTCTTTTGTAGTATCACATCTTCTCAATATCTGGCCTGTAGGAAAATATTTTTTTTTACATTTTAATTTAATTTAATTTAATTTTATTATTTATTCTATTTTATTTGAGAGAGACAGAGTTGTCACAAGTCAGGGAGGAGTAGAGAGAGAGGGAGGGAGAGAGAATCCCAAGCAAGCTCTGTGTGGCCAGTGCAGAGCCGGACACGGGGTTTTAACTCATGACCTGAGCCAAACCCAAGAGTAGGATGCTTAATTGCCACTCAGGCGCCCCAGAAAATATATTTTTTGTAACTGTTTTAAATTGGGAATAAAGATACAGATACTGATCAAGAAAGCCACTGTTTATATCCTGTCTGAGAAAATGTGTTTTTGGTTGGGGAATGGGGAAATGGGCAAGAAAAATGAAGAGTTTATTAAAAATGAAAAGGTTAATTGAAAGGAAAATCTTGAAGATAAAAAAAAGGAAGTGGTAATGTATTTTTAAGGCACTCTGGGACAGAATGATTATATATGATTTTTTAATTTGCAAATGGAAATACAAGTGAGGATGTAAACCAGCTGGAGGAAATTTATAATAAGTGAGCAAGAGTTACCTATGACAATTAACTGGGATGGCCCAGCAAATAGCATCCTCACAGAAAGTAAGTTTCATATGGTCCAAATGGTGGAATTATAAAAGTCTTTTTTTTTTTAATTTTTTAAAACTTTTTAAACTTTTTAACTAACTTTTAACTGTTTGCTTGATTTTTAAGGAAATGATTGGTGCATCAAAACCCAAAAGTGACAGCTCTTTATTTAATCTAGATTGTTCCAGGTCTTACTTTGTAATGTCCTGTTGGGCTTCTCAGGATTCTTGAAAAATTATCATTCCCAAAGTATGCAATTACCTTGCTACCTTTTTCTGAAAGTCAATACTAAAAAAAATTTTTAAGGGGAAAATATGTAATCAAATTTCCAAATGTTTTATTTTAGTCTGTGTGTAAATACTTTGGTATTTAAACGGAAATTATACTTCTCAAGTTCAAAACCAACAATACTTTTCATTTCTATTCAATCCAGCCCCAAACCGTATTTTGTAGTTTCCCTTTTCTGTTCAATGAGAAAAACTAATGAATCCAAGATTGCACCAAAATTAAATCTGATAGAAGACAATTTGTTGTTCCTCGGGGATAATAAACACCAATGAAGTACTTTGCTATTCATGGCTAGCTGTAGCAGTAATTTACCTATTCTAAAATGATCCTAGAAAAAGGAGCTTCTAAGCTCCTTCCATATTCTCTGATGAAATATGCTCTTCAGCTACATGCTGTGTTACTCCTTGCTTGATAACGACTCCAGACTTAAGAAAAGAACTAGGAAACCCAGTGCTTCTCTGTGTAATTGGTAATCCTCCTTCATCTGCAAAAAGCAGAGCTATAGTTTTTAGTTCCAAGGGTTCTGGCTCAAATTCTAGCAGGGTTCATGTACAGACTGCAAAGCCGCTCATTTAGTTAAGAAGACTAATTAATGCTGCTTTGTGGATTCCATACATGAACCTCAGGGATTTTGCAAATCCTTCTTCCTGGGATCTTACGGGGAGTTTCTCAGGTGCTAGATCAGTGTTGGTTTGCAGAAGCAGGGGTCAGGCTCCTGGTAGCTTCATTAATCTAACCGGAAGTGGGCCTCATTTAGCATTACCCAGATGGTAAAATTGAGGTTGATTATCTGCTCTTTGGAAGCCGAAATGTGCTAATGGGTCAGGCAGTATTTCACAAAGTTTAGTGGACATAGGATGCAGCTGGGAGCAATTTAAAATGCAGATTACATGACCCCACTCCCAAAGATTCTCACTCTCAGATCTGGGTTAGTATCAGCATTTTAAATAAGTATCCTCCCACCTCCTCTGGCAGGTCTTTTCTGGAAGTTGAACAGTAGGTTAAATGGACTTTCTATCAAATAGTGGCTTCACATCTCATTCAAGGCAAAAGGGGATAGTCCCTCCAATGACATTCAGAACCCTACACGTTCTGGTCCTCAGTACCTCTGACCTCATCTCTAAGGTTAGCCCATTACTTACTTTGCTCCAGCCACATTGGCCTCCTTGCTGTTCCCCCAAAATATTAGGCATGCCCCCCAAATCAGGGGCTTTAGGCTTTGTTCTTCTTTCATCTTAAAGAGCTCTTTTCCCAATTATCTGCATGTGTGGCTTCTCTATTTAAGTCCTATCTCACATGTCACTGTCTCAGGGAAACTTGCTCTGCCCACCTAATCTAAAATTGCAAACCTTCTCCACACTTCTTCCCACTTTTTTTTTGTTTGTTTTATTTTTCTCCTCAGCACTTATCTTGTTATTTTCTGATTTCTGTAATAAAAGATAAGCTCCACAAATGCAGGACATTTTTGGTTCTGGGACATATATAATAGGCACTCACCAAGTATTTATTAAGCATATGAATTAATGATGATGTGTGTGTGGAGTCACGCAATATTGTGGACTTAGAAGCAACTGGGGAATATCCATATAAGCTCTTTTGACAGAAAAAATATCATTACAGCTATAACTAGAGTTCCTAAATTTCATCCATTTCAACAACCTAATCAAAAGTTCAAAAGGCAATGCCAATATGCATAGTTGAGGACCAGCTGGGTATGGTAGGCTGATATTTTGCCAATTTCTGCTGCGGACTAAATATACCATGATTAATGCAGAATAGTAGAGCCCAAACCACCCCTTAACATCAGAAAAACTGGGTTCTGTCCACAGCTCTGTCATTTATTATCTATGTTGCCTTGGTCAAATCACATAAAGATTCAATTTGAATAGTGTTATGGCCCACCTCACTGATGGATATTCTCCTCATCTGTAAGAAGACAACAAAGCAAATGCTTCTCCCACCTTATAGAATCTAGAAAATTAATGCAAGAAAAACTTTTATATAATAAAGTATTATGTAAGTGTGAGTTTATACTTATCACCTTTCACATTTAACAACATTTTAACTTAATGTGACAGACTTTTTCAGTGGTGGCTATCAGTGAGCCATGCCCCAGGGCATCAGGATAGTCGCATATTGACTCTGGGCTTGAACAGGAGATTTGCTTTGGCCAATGGAATATCAACAAGTAGAAAGCAACTACAGGTATAATAAACACTTGTACCTTGGAGCTTGTACTCTTGAAAGCCAGCTACAATGCTATAGAGAGGTTCACACTAAGCTTCTCAGTAAGGAAACACTGCAGGATATACACTGCAGGAGGATATACACTAGTACGTGAGAGGCTTTTTGGATATTCTGGGCCTGAGTGAGTTCCTGGTTGAATGTATGAAGGGCCACAGATCCACCATGTTGGGTAAAGACACTTCCTTGCTGAGTCCAGTCAAGCAAAGCAAGGAATCAAAAGAAATAATAAGCTATTGCTTTAAGCCACTAAATTTGGGGATAGGTTGTAATGCAGCAAAGATAATTGAAATCCCAGGGTGTTTGAAAAAGACATCATAGCCCAAAATGGCCAGACTTCTAGACACTGTATGAAGTAGGTGACAAGATAATGCGGGGGGTGGGGGGAGATATGGAAAAGCTTTTGAAAATCCTTAAAATCAAATCTGACATTGACCTATTTATTTCACTTACTTGTGAAACCTAATGACAGATAGTATATAATTTACTTAAGAATAAGTGCCATTAAGTATAAGTGCTATTTATTCCTATGGGAAAAGAAATAGAGTCATTTATGTAAGTCACCATAAATTGAAATCTATGTTGAGCAAACAACAAGAAAAAAAAATAAGATCCACAGAAACTTCCTATCTGATTTTTCTAAGACTTACCCATTGAGAGTAGCCTACCCACTACAAGAGCAATTTTGAACTTTTCTTCTGTAAGTTAGAGTAGTTACCCCTTGGCAGGAGTCTATTGTTAATGATTAGCACTTCTCAAAGGAAGCAAAATCCCCCAGCAAACGGCCAGATTTACCAGTGGGGAAGTAGACCTTGGTGAATAAAACACATTGCTGGAATTTCAGCTGAAGTTTTAATCAGTCCTGAAGCGAACTTCAGATAATCAAAGGTCAGACCCTTTTGCTCTGATTCTGGATGTAAGTAAGGACCTCGTTGAGAAGCATTTTGTCTAGCAGTTGGCAAAAGGGTGGCAGCAAGGGACTGGAGTCGTTGTGAAAGCGTAGGCAGTCACAGGGCACTTGATTATCATTCTCTGAGAAAGGTTCTCAACTCAGAAAGAGCTCTGACATTTTTAAAAGAGACATTGCTGACCCTTTCCTTGAAACCTGTGTCCTCGTGTTTGCATTGTTGTTCAGCACAATAGCTTTCACTTTCTAAGCACCGAGGTTGGGAAGCTTTTCAATGTGAGGTAAAAGGTGTCTTCTACTACAAGTAAGTAACACGTTTCATCTTTTTTGTCGCTTTTTTTTTAACCAAGGAACACATTCAATGATGCAGTGAAATATGAATGAGTTTCCTTTCCAAATTTGTGGTTAACATCCTTGTTATTGTTGAGGAACTCAAGACGCAGAAGGAAAGGTTTTGCTGTCTCTAGGACAGGATGCCAAGCTAGATTCTTTGGTAGTTATTTATACGTGACAACTGGTCTCCAAAAAATTTCAAATGCATCAGAAAACTGCTTGTGCTATTCCTGAAATAGTCTGTGGCTGAAAAAAAAATGAAAGAAGAAGAAAAGCACACCTGTGACTTCCTAGTATTTTTAAATTCTCCTGCAAGCTTTGAGCGAGTAAAAGACAAAAGTGACAGAAAAAAATCCTAGGGTTTAAATTTTTTTGCAAGTGCTTGAAGGGTAGCAGAATTGGCCATGCCAAAATATGCCACTTTGGCATATTGACTATTTTGAACTGTAGGCACAGCAAAAGGGGGAAACACTTTCTCTGGATTCCCCTCACTTGCCTAAAGATGAGTCTTCCAAAAAGTGCCCAGATATCTCCCCCACCAGGAGTTTCAGCAACTGGGGATGATTGATTCTTGTCATAGGAGAGGAGTCTAGAAGCCAACATCACCCCCCAGACGAACAGTTGCAAACTGTCATACCTCCCAACTGTTCTTCCAAGGACCCATTCAACTTTCCTAAGAATCATTTAGTCTCCTGTAAGAGGCCTGCCTCTCCTCTTCCCGTTCCCTATTAAGATGGTATTTAATTCTGAGTTCTAAGACTTGTAAATTCTTTCCTATCTCCTATGCACACATGAGGTACACATGTTAATAAACTTATGTTTGGTTTTCTGTTGTTAACCTTTTTAAAAAAAATTTTAATTTTTTTTTTTTTTTTACTTATTTTTGAGAGAGACAGAGACAGAGCGTGAGTGGGGGATGGGCAGAGAGAGAGGGAGACACAGAATCCCAAGCAGACTCCAGGCTCTAAGCTGTCAGCACTGAGGCCAATGCAGGGCTCGAACTCATGAACCGTGAGATTGTGACCTGAGCTGAAATCAGGTGTTTAACTGACTGAGCCACCCAGGCACCCCAGTTATTTATTTATTTATTTTTTTGATGTTCACTTATTTTTGAAGGAGAGAGAGACAGAGCATGAAGGGGGAGGGGCAGAGAGAGAGGGAGACACAGAATCTGAAGCAGGCTCCAAACTGTAAGCTGTCAGCACAGAGCCCGGCGCGGGGCTCGGACTCACAAACCATGAGGTCATGACCTGAGCCGAAGTCAGACACTTAACTGACTGAGCCACCCAGGCGCCCCTAATCTGTCTCTTATTATAGGTGTCTGAGCCAATAACTCAGAAAAGTAAAGAAAAAAATATTTTTCCTTCCTTACAAACTCATCCCAAAAGAGGGAAGTCATTGAATGAAGGCATGACAATTACTGGAAATCTATGGCAGGCTACAAATTATAGTGCTCAAATATAATATATATAGTGCTCAAATATGCTCTACTAAGAAAAAACTCCCACATTATAAATGGTGATAAATCCCCCTCCCTCTTTTTCTCTTTGTCTCTCACCAGCACTTAATTACATATAAACTGTTTTGCTTTATGTAATAAATAATAAGTGACAGTATTATAAAGTTTCTTGACATTTTTAAAAATAAAAACTCATGTTTTTTTTCAGGTATAACATAATATATATTACTCAGATTTTCAGATGTGCCACAGACCAGACTCTAATGTCCATGTGAGTAATTATTCTAAAAATTATTCCTTTGAAGTGACAGAACATCAAAACTTTCCCTTGTTGGATTATTCATTAGGAGGTACTACTTTTCATTTTATAGCAGCATTCCTCTTCCAAAGCAAGTAAAAACAGTTCTGGAAAGACTAGAAAGTCCTGTAGCAGAATGAGCATTGAATTGGTAATAAAGAGAACTGGCTTCTTATTCTTCCCTCCTGACTCAACCTCCACTTACCAGTTTCCTCCTCTAAAAAATGGGAGTGTTAGTTTTTCTTCTATTTACCTCGCTGGGTTGTTGTGACGCTTATGTTCGATGACGTTTATAAACATGATTTACAAAATGACAAAGTAATATACATATGTGCAGGCTTACTATTAGAAGTGTTGTTTTTAAGAAGGCTCCATCTAATTATTTTTGTTTTCTATCTTAGGCCATAACTGCTCACCTACAAGCTGCAATGTCTCTACCTGTCTGTCCGTGCAGTGAACCTTATCCTTGGGGATATCTTATGGAAAAACCTTCCTTGGAATGTAAAACCAAAAAGAAAAGCATTCTAAACAGACTGAATTTCATATATAATATAGAGTGCCTGGGGGCAATGGAAGTGGGAAGTATGAAAGTGTACTCATTATCACACAAAAGATGATATTAGTTATCCTAGCTTATATTACTAAAAACAGCAGAGGTAATGCTAAGCCATATTGAAGACAAGACACTAAATTTCCAGGGAATCTGTAAACCCATTTCTCCTTCCCTCTCAATATACGGGGGGGTAATCTCTAGGTAAAACATGTGACTTTCTTTAATCCTTGATCAGGAGGTATAGTGATTACCAAAATACCCCTGGACACTGCACTATTCTGTCTCTTAGCTTGAATGGAAAAGTCATGCATTACTTCCTTTTGGGGAAACTTTTACGGGTAATCTAAGGGCACTTCCACCCCCACATTTGAAGGAGCTGCAGACAGAGGACCAGAAGAAGAAAGTGAGGTAAAGAATGCAGCTTTCAACAGACAGATCATAGCCAGTGAAAGGCAGATATTTATATACAAGTAGGTTTTTGCACACACCAAGTTGAGTCTTCCCACGGAGTGTTTTGGGGATACCGAAAGGTGGAAGAGGCAAAAGAAAAAAAAGAAAGAAAGCAAATGTCAAGTAATGAAAAACTACATACAGGCAAGGATGTGCTAACACACCTTTGTGAACCTCCCACATATCAGAGCACCTCAGCAGAGAGAGGGAAAGGAAGGAAAATATAGCAGAATATATTCCACTAAGAGAGGACCAGATCAAATGCCCTCCTTTATGAAAGGGAGACAGCACAGCAAGGTGGCTGAGCCTGCCAACCCATGAGGGCGTTTTTGGCCGTGGTGTGTGAGACAGACAAGAATATGTTCAAAGGATGAGGGCGGTTTGACAGAAAACAGCACTGTGCTTATAAAAGGCCTATATGAAAACCTAGAAGTTACAGACACAGAAAAGTCAGGTTGCCAGGAAAAGTATATTTCTTGAGACATAAGCGGGTGGGAAAGAGGCCCCCAATTCTACATACACCAACTCAGATGAGATCATTATTAGTCTTGGGACTTTGAGCAAAGAAAGGTGACAAAGGAGAGTAGTAGTGTTTGATGTTTAAGAAGAAGGATTGATAAACAGGGAAAGTTAAAGTAGGATTAATATTTTACACCCCCAAAACATAAAATAATGGAAGAATAACACAGTGATGCTTTTATGATTAGCTTCAGGAAATATCTGCCCCTGGGTAATTTGTCTCCTGCACCAAGAATAACAACAAAACAACAGTAACAAACACCCAGCTACTCTTTTACAGAATATACATGTATATTCTTCTTCTGTAAAGAGAGAGAAAAAAAACCCTTAAAGGTGGTGAGGCCTGTGTTTCATGTACAGCGTTGTCAACTCGTCTGGCGGAGATGAGAAAGCTGACAGTCCTCTGGAGGGCTTGAGCCGAGGCTGCGCGCAGAAGTCTGGAACGGCAGAGACCTGATCCTGCATGTAATGAGACCAAACAGAGCTGGGAGGGAACTCCACTCGCAAGCCCCCTCAGACAAAGAACCAGGCAGCCAGCTGCCTGCCTGTCATGCTTCACCTTCCCCTTCAGCCGCCTTCCTCTTTTGGCTATAGTCGGGACGCCGTAACCAGGCTGAGGTATCTTACACTCAGGTTAGCAGCCACGTAGGCCATAGTGTAAATATATTCATTCACTTACCCATTCATTCAACACTTATCAAAAGCTTGCCATGTGCCTCTCATAGTGCAGAGTGGTCGGGATGCAGTGATAAATAACAGAGACTTTTCACTAGGGAGCTTCCTTGCTCTGGTGGGGGAAGTATAGATATAAACAAATACATGTACATTCTGAGCCAGCTAAATCCTCTTTCCACAGATATTTTGAGGCAAACAATAACCTAGTCAAAGATATATATGTTTACTAGGTTCTTTATCTTTAAAGCTTGAGAAAGGCATCCAGGGAAGAAATTTGGCCTTGTGCCTAAGACGGGTTAGGAAATAACGTCTTTAAAAAAAAAAAAAAAAAGTTATACCATTTGGCTTGGCGAGGCCTTAATTTGAATCTTTGACATATCTAAATCACATCTTCATCCTATATAAACCTTTGTCATGCAAATATAACTGGGAAGGAGTATAATTGCATATCTACTCTTTTCTCTTTAAGAATAGGAAAAGGTTTAGCAGAACAAAAATGCTGCTCCCTGGCAGCTTCCCAGTGGGAACCAGTCAACCTTAAGTGTGTTTAAGTGGGCTTGGGAGAGTGGCTCAAGTGTTAAATCATATAATTTTATTAAGAGAGGGATACCTGAGGAACTGGGGAGTTCTAGCTATAATCATATACTTGAAAACATGAGGGACAAAGCACAAGTTCTTTCCCTCCCTTTATTTAAAATATAAAACATTTATGATTAGCAATTAATCCCTCCTAAAGGCACTTAGTAATTTCTGAAAAAAAAAAAAAAAAACCTTCACCAGTGCTTTGCTGCAGCAATCAAAAAGTTCATATTCAAATGGAAAGAAATACTTATCCCACTAATGTAAATAGTAAACGGTAGTAGAGATGGAATTTGAAAATCAAGTTCTTAATCAACACTGCCATTTTTAAGAGCACTGCTAAATCCCTGTGGGGAAAGGGAGGACTGGGTTAGTAGCACAGGCACTCTGGGAGCTTGATTGTACCCCAGACCACACCCTCTTCAGTTCCCTGACTCCCTGCATGTTAGAACTAAGATGTCAAAATGGGCAATATTACTGAACAGTTGTTCTCATATAAAATCTGAAGGAAGATATCTTGTTAAGGGAAGAAAATGACCAGTCTCACATGTTGGCTAAGTGTAGAAAAACCCTATGAATTAGCAATGGGTGGTTTTCTATTTTCATCTACTTACATACTATTTGGATGCCTCAGCCTCCTAATCCATAAAATAGGCATCAGCGTATTTTACAGGGAAGCTTTAAGATGATTCTAAGTCACGACTTTAAAAGTTACGTATGATTACAGGACACCTAGATGGCTCAGTTGGTTAAGCGTCCCACTCTTGGTTTCAGCTCAGGTCATGACCTCACAGTCATGAGATCAAGCCCTGTGATGGGCTCTGCGCTGACCACACAGAGCCTACTTGGGATTCTCTATTTCTCCTGATCCCCTAGTCGCTCATGTGTGCACACTCGTTAAACAAACAAACAAACAAACAAACAAACAAAAAAAGTTATGTATGATCTCTATAACTCTGAAGAATTGCAAGCTGTAATACACTACCACAATGCTTCTCAAACCTTAATGTGTATGTGAATCATCTGTGGATCTTGTTACAATGCAAATTTTGATTTAGTTAGGTCTGGGAGGAGGCCAATAGTCTATATTTCTAGGTGATAACCATGCTGCTGATCTATGCATCACCCTTGGAGTAGCAAGGTTCTAAAACACACATGGCCCAATTGTAATTACCAGAGAAGACTACAACAGAAATCTCTCATGCTACATACTCTATGGCAGGTGATGTAAATCTGCTACTACTGCTTCTAGAAGTCAAGTAGAGTCTATGTCTCCATCTCCTTTAATCTGAGCAGGCCCTGTGATAACTTACACAAATAGATTATGGTGAAATTAATGCTGTGACTTTTATGATATTTATGTGACATTAACTGGCCTGGCAACTTCAAACTTCCAGGATTTGGAAGTCAGGTACCACGAAAGGAGTGTTAACTGCCTTTGGACAAACTATGCTATGAGAAGCTCAAGAAGTATAAAGAGAGAATGAGAGAATGAGACTGCCTGGCATAGGGAAAGGAGAGAAAGGGGAGAGAGGGAAAAAGAGAGAGAGAGAGAGTCAAAGAGCACACAGACACCTGTCATGTGAGTGAAGAAGCCATATTTAAAGTGGATCTTTTGGCCCAAGTTGATACCACATAGATTAGAAAAACCATCAGTCAAGACTTTCATGAATTTCTGATACACAAAGTTTGAGCAAATTAAAATAATTATTTAGGAACCTAAACTGTGCAGTATACAGCCACACAGCAATAGATAAATAAATCAGAATTTATAAGCAAGGTGGGTAATAAACAGACTTTAAAAGCGAAGGCTAGCATTTTAAAGCCACTGATATTTACATTGATGTAAGTTCTCACGCAATAGGTGTTCAGAACATCATTCTTCTCCCTGTATTGAAACTAAAAATCTTCTAAATATTATAAATAAAATAATTTGCCAACTGTTCTTTAAGGAAAAAGAGGCGGCAGTGCAGCGAAACCCTGGTGTATCTTCATTACAGCAACAGTTAGAAGTAGAGAATGTCAGTTAATGTGTTTGTAGGTTGATGTGTTTGAAGTGAAGAAATCTTCACAGACATCAGAGGAGAGCTAACTCTTCCCCAAAATGGGATGCAATTGTACAAACACATTTTGAAAGAATGAACTCAGGCCCCCAAATTGTGGAAATTATCATTCCCACATCATATTAGCAGACAAATGCTTTTTGAAGGCTTATATTCTGAATTTGAACAATGATAATAGAATGGATTTCAAATGCTAAATAAATAAATAAATAAATAAAATAAACTATTTATATTCAGTAAATATGCTACTTAAACATTTACAAAAAAAGAAAGACTTAGGTGATCTATTTTCTCTTTTTGCACTCCTGGAAAAAATAGATTTTACATCAATATTTAACTGAAATGAATCATAACTGCATTTATTCAAAACCTCAGTAGCAGTCTCTAAAACGATAATGATAATAAATATTCTTTTTTTTTTAGGTTTCTTATTTTTGAGGGGGGGAGGGGCAGAGAGACAGGGAGACAAAGGATCTGATGCAGGCTCTGTGCTGACAGCAGACAGGCTGATGTGGGGCTTGAACTCAAGAACTGTGAGATCATGACCTAAGCCTAAAATGATACTTAACCGATTGCACCACCCAGGTGCCCCAATATTCTTATTTAAAAAAAAACAAACAAACAAAATACCGGGGCGCCTGGGTGGCTCAGTCAGTTGGGCGTACGACTTCAGCTCAGGTCATGATCTCATGGTTTGTGAGTTCGAGCCCCGCGATGGGCTCTGTGCTGACCGCTTGGAGCCTGGAGCCTGCTTTGGATTCTGTGTCTCCCCCTCTCTGCCCCTCCCCTGCTCATGCTCTGTCTCTCTCCATCTTTCAATAATAAATAAACGTTAAAAAATTAAAAAATAACAAAAAATAAAACACCACTTAGTTACATAAATTAAGTGGTAATATTTGAGGTTTTTTTCTACTTAATATGTATTTCCTCTCCATTGCACCAAAGAGAAGTAAAAGTAAATGTCATGTGCTTTTTTTTTTTCTCTTGTACATAGTTTATTGGGGAAATCATCATTTTAATCCTTTGTTTAATAAACATCTAATAAATTCCTACTGTGTACCAGACATTGTAGCAGGCCCAAGGACTGGAGAAGTGAATGAAGAGTTCCTGTTGTTATGGAAACCATACAGCTAAGAAATGTTCTAATAGATGATAGATAGATACATACATACATACATACATACATAGGTAGGTAGGTAGATAGAAGATAGATAGATAGATAGATAGATAGATAGATAGATAGATAGAATCACGTATATTATGTGAGGTAAATGCTAAAATTTACTGCATTTCTGAAATGAGGACAAAAGGATTAGAGAATTTCAATGACTTGTCCATGATCTCACAGTTAATAAGAGGTGGAACTGGCACCTGAAGCCAAGAGTGGCTAATACCATGGAAAGCAGATAGGCAAGAGCACCCAGCTGAAAATGAATGACATTTTACGAGAAGCTTCCCAATAGAGAAGATGGCTGAACTGAGCCTTGAGAAATGTATGAATCAGAAAAGTGAAGAAGTATGGAGCGGGGGAGGAATGTCAATAAGGGGGACAGCAGATACAGGGCAGAGCAATATGCAAGAACAGCTCACTGGTGAGGAGAGTGGCAGGACAGAGTAACTGAAGGTAATTCTGGAGGGGCAGGCTTTGCACCGTGGAGAGACATTGCAAACATTTTTCTTTTTGAGTGAGAGAGACACAGTGCGAGCACGCATGCACACGCACAAGCAGGAGAAGGGCAGAGGGAGAGTGTGGGACAGAATCCCAAGCAGCTCCACGCTCAGCAAGGAGCCTGACATGTGGCTTGATCCCAGGACCCTGTGATCATGATCTGAGCCCAAATTAAGAGTCAGATGCTCAACAGACTGAGCCACCCAGGTGCCCCTATTGCAACTTTTAAGATGACAAACTATATCTGATCAAACTTAGGTTTCAGATCACTCACTTTAGTGAGGATATATTGGAGGATTTTAAGACTAGAAAGAAGCAGGGAGAGAATTGTGGAGATTTTTGCAATAGTCAGGCAAGACATAGTTGTAACAAGGAAGGTAACAGTACTCTAAAGACATTCTGGTGATAGTAACAAGTGCTACGATAATCACAACACTAATAATAATAGGTAATATTCATTATTTCCTGCTGTGGTAGGCTAAAAAATTCTTCCTTCTCCCCACAAAAATGTCCATGCTCTAGTTTCTAATCCCACTTTATGTGGAAGAACAGACGTTATTGCAGGTGGAAAGATTGTCCCGGATTATCTGAACAGGTCCTAAGTACAACCACACACATCCTCTTAAGAGGAAGGCAAAAGGAGATTCCACACGCACACAGAGGGAAAAGTGATGTGAAGACAAAGGCAGACGCTTGAAGTGATACAGCTGTAAGCCAAAGAACGCTGGCAGTCACCGGGTGGAAGAAGCATGGAATGAATTCTCTTGTACAAAGAGAGCCACCAAAGTGAGAATGTCCATGAAGACACACTGATTTCAATCCCAGTGATTCTGATTTAAGATTTCTGGCCTCCAGAATGAGAGATTAAATTTCAGTTGTTTTAAGGCACCAATTTGTGGTAAATTGCTATTGCAGCCAGAGGAAATTAACACATATGGAAATAAATATTCCTGAATTTCTCAGTGCTCCTATAAAACAGGATTGGCCTCCTGGAACATAGAAATATATACGACATGGTGGCTCAGTTGGTTGAGCAACTGACTTCATTTTGGCTCAGGTCATGATCTCACAGAGCCTGCTTGGGATTTTCTCTCTCCCTTTTTCTCTGCCCCTCTCCCACTCATGTGCACACAAGCTGGCTCTCTCTCTCTCTCTCTCTCTCTCTCTCTCTCACACACACACACACACATGCAATAAATAAATAAACATTTAAAAAGAAATATATACAATAGAAAGATAGATGAAGGACCTGAATATGAGACAGGAAACCATCAAAACCCTGGAGGCGAAAGCAGGAAAAAAACCTCTCTGACCTCAGCTGCAGCAATTTCATACTTGACACATCTCCAAAGGCAAGGGAATTAAAAGCAAAAGTGAACTATTGGGACCTCATGAAGATAAAAAGCTTCTGCACTGCGAAGGAAACAATCAACAAAACTAAAAGGCAACCGACGGAAAGGGAAAAGGTATGCAAATGACATACCGGACAAAGGGCTAGTATCCAAAATCTATAAAGAACTTACCAAACTCCATACCCAAATAACAAATAATCCATTGAACAAATGGGCAGAAGACATGAATAGGCACTTCTCTAAAGAAGACATCCAGATTGCCAACAGGCACATGAAAAGATGTTCAACATCACTCCTCATCACCTCACGCCAGTCAGAGTAGATAAAATGAACAAATCAGGAGACTATAGATGCTGGAGAGGATGTGGAGAAAAGGGAACCCACTTGCACTGTTGGTGGGGATGCAAACTGGTGCAACCACTCTGGAAAACAGTGTGGAGGTTCCTCAAAAAAATTAAAAATAGATCTACCCTATGACCCAGCAATAGCACTGCTAGAAATTTACCCAAGGGATACAGGAGTGCTGATGCATAGGGGCACTTGTAACCCAATGTTTATAGCAGCACTTTCAACAAGAGCCAAATTATGGAAAGATCCTAAATGTCCATCGACTGATGAATGGATAAAGAAGTTGTGGTTTATATATACAATGGAATACTACTTGGCAATGAGAAAGAATGAAATACGGCCTTTTGTAGCAATGTGGATGGAACTGGAGAGTGTTATGCTAAGTGAAATAAGTCATGAACTTAAGAGAAAGACAGATACCATATGTTTTTACTCTTATGTGGATCCTGAGAAACTTAACAGAAGACCATGGGGGAGGGGAAGGGGAATTTAAAAAGTTACAGAGGGGGAAGGAGGCAAACCATAGGAGACTCTTGAAAACTGAGAATAAACTGAGGGTTGATGGGGGTGGGAGGGAGGGGAAAGTGGGTGATGGGCACCGAGGAGGGCACCTATTGGAATGAGCACTGGGTGTTGTATGGAAACCAATTTTACAATAAATGTCACATTAAAAAAAAAGAGAGAGAGAAAAATAAAATCCCCATCTTAAAAAAAAAAAGATAGGAATTAATTTTTATTTCTCCTAGAAACATTTTACTTTCACATACCATGTGGACTAGATCTCTAGATATTTGTCAAGTTAAATGCTCTGATCTAAAGGATAACAAACCTTCTTTATCTCCCTAGAGGGCCTGGACTAGGCCCCTAGGTTACACTCACAATAAGCCGGACATACCGGAGTTCTATCTCCCTAAGTATATGTTAGGAACGAGGCTCAGGACACTTGGCATTGCAGGAAATACCTGACCAATGGTTATCAGCTGATTCTGAATCTGAATGATAATAATAGTACTTATTATTTGCACAATAATAGGACTTATTAATAGTACTTTCATATGAAAGTGAATTGAAGTTACAGGCATCTCTAAAAGTCATTAATAAAAGTCAGAGGTAGAAAGGTCATCTATCTAGACATGGAGAAATTTGGCTGCTGGAAAGGCTCCTGGGTTAGAATAAGAACTCAGGATCTTTTCCGTTTTGTCTCTAAGAAGCAAAGTTTTTTGTTGTTGTTGTTTTGTTTTGTTTTGGTTTGGTTTGGTATTTTCCTTCTTTCAGAAAGGGTATGGGGCACCTACCTCTCTCCTGTATATAAGTGACCAAAAATCCATTTTTCTGATCTGTCATCACTTATAAAATATCCGGCCACTTACAAAAGAGAGTTTTTCAATGTCTATTACTATATTGCCCCAGGGGTAAGGGCTGGGATAAGAGGGGACAAACTCAGTTATTATGACATAGATAATAACTAATCTGTCTCTGATCTAGAACATTCTGTGAGCAATGAAGATAAAATTAATAAAAATAAACATTAAAAACTGAACATCTATGTTCTAAACATCTCTTCAACCCTATGCAAGTACTATTATTGTCATCTGTATTTTACAGATGACAAAACTGAGGTTTTAAGACTTTCATTTCATTAGAACTACATTTAATGTAGTTTAATGAATGACTTTAGGGAGTGAGGTGGATGCAAAGAGTCTATGCTGACTCAATATTTATAACTTAGCCTCTTGTGTATGGTAGTTCCATTCACCAAGGAACTTATAATCTTTTAATCAGGGAAGATGATATATTCAATTTTTTGCCATGTTGAATTTGAGGCGCCATGAAAAAATTCCAAGTGTTACATAATCAGATAGATGTGTAGTTAACAATGTACATTTCTTTTTTGTTGTTGTTTATTTATTTATTTTGAGAGAGAGAGAGAGCGAGCAAACGTGGGGCAGGGACAGAAAGGAGATATTGAACCCCAAGCAGGCTCCACACTGTCAGTGCAGAGCTTGATGCAGGGCTTGATCCCATGAACTGTGAGATCATGACCTGAGTCAAGATTAAGAGTCAGACGCTTACCTAAATAGGCCACCCAAGTGCCCCACAATGTACAGTTCTAAGTTATTATCACATAGGTAATAAGTAAAGTTCTGATTTGGACTTCCTGGGAAGTCTATGGTGAGAAGTAGTTAATCAGCTATTAAAGTTCCCTTGAGCAGGAGTAGGGTGTTCCCTACACCATCCCCTGGACCATGAATTTTTGGCACTTGCAGCCAACAGGAAGCTATATCCACTATCTGGTTTCTGCAGTTGTATAATTAGCCAAATAAAGACATGCCAACCATATTTATGGGATCTCTAGAAAAGAGTCTATAATAGTCTCAGGGTGAGAAAAGAACAAGGTATTAGGGAAAATGATAGTATCTATACTAGACCCATTATCTATACCACCATTGACCAATAAGTTACAGTTAAGAATAAGTTACTGAACCACTAAGGGCTCCTAAATGAATAATATAATAGCTGGGGTGGCAGAGTGGTACCAAGGAAAGAATGATTATATGGTTAATGATCCAATAGCAAAGACAGATCTCAAGTTCCAGATATGTGTTGATTATTTCTACTTGAATGCATCACAAGCACCTCCAAATGTGTATGTTTAAAAGGAATCTCATATTCTTCCTCTAAAATAATATCCCTTCCTAACATCCTTATCTCTGTACATGGCCCAATCTCCACCTGAATATCTAGAAACAAAGTCATCTTTCTTTCTCCTCACTCTTCAGGCCCAATCAGAGGTCAAAAACATTTGATTCTGAAGCTCTTGAAATACCTCCAGCATCCTTCCACTTTAGTGAATAAAATACTACTTGAATCTATTCACTTTTCTCCATTCCTGCTTTCAGTGTCCTAATTGAAACTTTTATATGCCTTGTGTGGATTACTATGAGTCTCCTAACTCTTCACGACACTCTTATACTTCTATTCTAACTCCTGTGATAACAAATTATCAATATTTCTCATATGTACTAATGATGCCACCTTTCTCCTTCAAAAACAAAACTAAAACTAAGAAAAAAACATCTTCACATGTGCATTATCCATGGCATACTGTTAAAAACTAGGTTGGTCATTTAAGCCTTTTTCAAGCTTCCCCAAATACAGGCCCGTTTTCATCTGTCTAATGCCCTTTGCTAGCTTTCATTCAGTCACTTGGGCCCCCTCCTGTAGTTACTCCAACCTTTACCATTTTGTTTTTGTCCTAGTTGACGTCTCTAATTTTGTGCTTCTAAAACTTTAGCATGCATCAGAATCACGTGGGGGACTTGTTAAAACACAGAATGCTAAGTACTAGACTCAGAGTTTCTGATTTAGTAGATCTGGGGTGGGGAAATTCACATTTCTAACACTTTTTTTTTTTTTTGGCGGGGGGTTGTTGCTGATGCTGCTGGTCTGGGGATCACATTTTGAGAACTAATGCTGAATTAAATATGTTCCTTCCATCTCTATTTCTTCTATAAACCCATCACTTAAAGCTCCATTCAATATTACTTCTTCCTATTTCTGGGCAAATATCCCCAGTACAAAGATATCAAGATACTTCTCTTTTCTCTGATTGTCCATAGTGCCATAGTTCTGTCTTATAGTACATAAAATAGCCCATTTTTCATCTAGTTATGTGGTAGAATTCAATTTTCCCTATAGACTACACACTCTTTGAGGGCAGTATCTACGTTAAAATTTTTAAATTACAGATCCACAGAGCAAAGTATGATTGATGTCTTATGTAGGGGATATAAAATAAGTGTTTTCTGACTGGTAAATAAATACATCTGAAAAAGGATATAATGATTCTACCACAAATATCTACTGGCAGATAAACTGGCAAAGGTAATATAAAGCTGTCTTTTGGTGCAAAGCTTGGTTTTCACTTTGCATGTGTCCATGTTTTGCCAATGAATCTGAGACACCTGCTGTGCTTCCATCTGCTGGAACCAACTACAATATTTTGGGGCAAAGTATTGGGGCAAAATATTTAAGCAGTTTAACCAAAGTATTCTATCATCTGATGACAAAAAAGAGAAAGCAGTATTTGGTGTCCAAATATCACATATTTAACTCTGTTTTCTCTTTTTCTTCAGAGACATAAATCTCCGAGCAAAGTGATCTTTAATAAGATATCTCATGGTCTCATGGGGAATGCAAAATGGCAGGCAACGGACATCTTCAACTGTGGCATAACTGGTTGCCTCTGCCAAAAACACTTGAACACTTTGAACAGATATCTGATCCATCTGCCATCACTGGAATGGACTTAATCTTTTATTTCTTTTTTCTTTTTGTTTTTTTCTCTTTCAAATCACACTCAACCACTCTGTAAGTGCATTTGATCTTCATGCTTTCCTTCTTGCTGTATTTAGTTAATGGGCATGGTATGCTAGAAGACTAGTCTGGGAATGGGGAGTCCTGTATTCTAGTTTTGCTGCTACTCCTATCTAGCTGATGAAATATTTTATCTTATTAGACTTCACAGTCCTTACACATCAAATGATGGAGAGGGATAAGTTCCATTTATCTCTAGCACTTCATAAATCTCTCCCTCTCTTGAGCTTCCATTGTATGATAGGTAACATGTCATTCTCCTGGAAGGCTTAATGAAGCATTTGAAAACTAGTTTTGGTTTTGTTTTAGTTTTTGGGTCAGGAATAGCATTGTCATTATTTAAATTATTACTAAGAATGTTAATTCATAAACTTTCATTTCTATTATTCAATCAGCTTCATGTATCAGCATGACATAACTACTCAATAACAGTTAAACGGGATTCACATCTGCCAGTCAATTGGCTCACCAATCACACATCTATAGTAGTCTATATCTCTTTCATTCTAAATAGCATTAGTTTTTTTTTTTTTGTCAGCATTCCATTAAGAGGTCATAGAGGGGTGCCTGGGTGGCTCAGTCAGTTAAGCGTCTGACTTCGGCTCAGGTCATGATCTTGTGGTTTGTGAATTCAAGCTCTGTGTCAGGCTCTGTGCTGACAGCTCGAAGCAGAGCCTGCTTCGGATTCTGTGTCTCCGTCTCTCTCTGTCCCTCCCCCACTTTGCTCTGTCTCTCTCTATCAAAGATAAATAAAATGTAAGAAAAAAAAATTTAAAAAAAAGAGGTCATAGGAACTTGGGTGCAAAGTGATTGGATACTACTTTGAACTTACCACAAAGCTCAATGGCATATTTCAAATGTAATGCTAAAGTAATAATAAAGAGATTTAATATGAAGGAGGAAATCACAAGATGAGAAACAGCCATATTGTGAACACACATGTACAAATTTCAAGAGATCAATGATATCCTATTAATTCCAACTTTTAACTGAAATTTCCATGTATTTCCCTTCCCCCTGCATTCACTTACTAATTTTTTACAGTATTCTGAAGATAGAGTTAAAATAGCACTAGTACTTCAAGTATTTCTAGATAAGGATATGGAAGTTCAGAAATGCTGAAGAACTTATTCAAGGTCATTCATAAAATTATAGAATCAGGGCCAGAAATCACTCCCCACACACACACCTTACAAACTAATCTCTGGAAGCATTGGCATGCTTGTGAACAAAGTAGATATGTGATCATGGCTACATATTCTATGAGAAAAGGAGGTGCTTATTAAGTAATTTTGTGTCTCCCATGATCTTCAACACAATACCTTTCACAATGTATTCAGGAAAAATTTGTTGAATAAACATTACTTTAGGATTTCATTTGCTCCGAAAAACTCACTTAAGTTTAAAATTTATGGCCAAAGTAGGACAGTGATAGGATTGAAACAACTAAACAATTGGACAAAATATATCAAACATGGTACTCAGGATATTGAATATAAGGCAATGAAGGAAAATGATGAGTAACAAATGAGGTGGACCCTAAGATTGTTCCAGCCTACCATTTGGAGTAAGTTTGCAGGACACCACACCTAAGAGGAAACCCAGGGGGAAATAAATGGTCTGCCTGGGTTGAGAAGACAAAGCTGAGTTTTGGGAGTGACAAGGTGGTAAGAGTTCACAGGGCAGTATAGGCAAAGAGAAAAGAGCTGCATACAGAGAATTCAGAGAGCAACAGAATGTCCCTCTTAGAAAATTCATTACTAATCAGCACACATGTGTGAAGAAACTACCACGGCCAGGTAAAGAACCACCCAAGAGAACAGTACTTGAATTTCACATAAGCCCCGGATAGTTCCTGTTTTCAATAGCTATAGTAGAAAACTTTACAATTCAGAAAGCATCAGTTAAAGAACTAAGGAGGGTCATGCCTCAGTGATGGGAAAAAATTAACTCTAGAGTAAATGTAGTTCTTGTAATGATCTAGCAAAGCTTAAAGCAAGACCTGAAATTCAAACTCTTTACAAATCACTTAGCATTCCAGAACAAAGCTCAAGAATATGTATGGCAATAAAAATAATCTAGCTTTTAACAAGTTAAATTTCCTATTCTGGTATCCAATCAAAGATCACAAAGTATAAAAACAGGCAGAAAAATAAAATGTATACTGAAGGAAAAATTATGTAATCAAAACTGAACCAAAATTAATACAAGTGATTTTATTACCAGGCAATGCCATTTAAATAATTATTATGACTAAATTTCATATGTTTAAGAGGCAAGAGAGATCAAAGATACAAAAACAAACAAAAAAAACCAAAACACATGCACAAAATGACTTCTATAGAGAAAGTCAAAACATCTGGTATGAAAAAAATCTATTGGATTAAATTAAACGTAGATTAATATTTCAGAAAGAAAATTCATGACCTTGAAGATGTAGAAATAAAAAGTATCAAAAATGTAAACTGAAAAAAAATTAACAGAGAATCAGTGGGCTGATGAACCAATTGAAGCAGCCAAATCATGTTCAGTTAGAGTCCCCGAAGGACAGAGGAAAAATGAGGTAACAAACATTATTAAAGAAATAATGACCGGGTGCCTGGGTGGCTCCTGGTTAAGCATTCGGCTCAGGTAATGATCTTGCAGTTCATGAGTCTGAGCCCCACATTGAGCTCTCTGCTATCAGCACGGAGCTCACTTAAGATCCTCTGTCTCCCTCTCTCTGCCTCACCCTTGCTCACATTCTCTTTCTGTCTCAAAAATAAACACTTAAAAAAAGAAATAATGACCACATTTTTTACAAATTGGAGGAAAACTATAGACTTACAGATCCAATAATTGCAATGAACCCCAACCCCCCAAATATGAAGTAAACTACCCTAGGTCATAATCATAATTAAACTTCTTAAAATGCATATTACAGAGAAAATCATAGAAATAGCCAGAGAAAAAAGACACAATACATATACATAGGAATACATATACATAATGCAGATAGATAGGTAGATAGATAGATAGATGACTGATAGATAGATAGATAGATATAAGGATAACAGCATATTTCTTGTTAGTAACAATGCAAGTGAGAAGACAGAACGATATCTTTAAAGTACTACAAGAAAACGAAATCTGTCAACGTAGTGTTATTTACACAGAAAAATTCTTTCAAAAGCAAAGATGAAGCAAAGACTTTTTTTAAAGATATAAAAGCTGAAAGAATTTAAAGCCAACCAACCTACACTATAAGAAATGTTAAAGAAATTCCTTCAAGCAAATGGAAAATAACACCAGATGAAAATATGGATCTATATATAGGAATTAATAACACCAGAAATAGTAACTACTTGGGTAATACACATGCTTTTTTGCCTATTATTAACATCTCTTTAAAAGATAATCAAATACTGGGGCGCCTGGGTGGCTCAGTCGGTTGAGCGTCCGACTTCGGCTCAGGTCACGATCTCACGGTTCGTGAGTTCAAGCCCCGCGTCAGGCTCTGGGCTGATGACTCAGAGCCTGGAGCCTGCTTCCGATTCTGTGTCCCCCTCTCTCTCTGCCCCTCCCCCATTCATGCTCTGTCTCTCTCTGTCTCAAAAATAAACATGAAAAAAAATTAAAAAAAAAAAGATAATCAAATACTTAAAAAGAGTAACTGAATTGTGGGATTTACATAGAGGTAAAATGAATAACAATAGCATAAGCAGCGGGTTGAGGAAAAGAAGTATATGATTGTAGGATTCTAATTCTGCATGTGAAGTAGTAAAAACTTGAAGGTAAATTATGGTAAATTAAACATATACACTACAAATCCTAAAGACACTACTAACATAAAACAACAGAGTTATAGTTAGTGAGCCAACAAAAGAGATAACTGGAGTCATAAAAATATTAGTTAATTTTTTAAAAAGGAGAAAAGTAACAAGATAGAACAAAGAACACATGGGGTGAATAGAAGACAAAGAGAAAGATGGTTGATTTAAGCTTAATGACACCACTGATCACATTAAGTGGCCTAAACACAACAGTAAAAAGGCAGAGGTTGTCAGGTTTGATAATACTTCTATATCTTGCTTATAGGAGACCCAATTTAAACAAAGTGACACAAATAAGTTAAAAGTAAAAGGATGGCATGATAAGATGCTCAACATCACTCAGCATCTGGGAAATACAAATCAAAACCACAATGAGATACCACCTCACACCTGTCAGAATGGCTAACATTAACAACTCAGGCAACAACAGATGTTGGTGACAATGCGGAGAAAGAGGAACCCTTTTGCACTGGTGGTGGGCATGCAAACTGGTGCAGCCACTTTGGAAAACAGTATGGAGGTTCCTCAAACAATTAAAAATAGAACTACCCTGTGACCCAGCAATAGCACTACTAGGTGTTTATCCAAAGGATACAAAAATGCTGATTCAAAGGGGAACATGCACCCCAAAGTTTATAGCAGTACTATCGACAATAGCCAACGTATGGAAAGAGCTCAAATGTCCATTGACTGATGAAAGGATAAATAAGATACACACACACACACACACACACACACACACACACACACAATGGAATATTACTCAGACATCAAAAATAATGAAATCTTGACATTTGTAACAATGTGTATGGAACTGAAAGTTATTATGCTAAGCAAAATAAGTCAGTCGGAGAAAGACAAATATCACATGATGTCACTCATATATGGAATTTAAGAAACAAAACAGATAAACGTAAGGGAAACCAAGCAAAAATAAGATAAAAACAGAGGGAGACAAATTATAAGAGACTCTTAAATACAGAGAACAAACTGAAGGTTGCTGGTGAGGTGTTGTTGGGTGGGTGGATGGGCTAAATGGGCAATGAGCATTAAGGAGGGCACTTGTTAGGATGAGCACTGGGTATTATATGTAAGTGATGAATTACTAAATTCTATATCTGAAATCATTATTACACTATATGTTAACTAACTTGGATTTAAATAATAATAATAATATAATAATAATAATAATAATAATAATAAAGTAAAATGATGGAAAAGTTATAACTTGCTAATAATTTTTAAAAAGTGGAATGACTACATTATTATGAGACAGAGCAAAGAATATAACATGGATAAATAGTATATTTTATCATGATAAATTGGTTATTTCAAGAAAATATAACTATCCAAAATATTTATGTAATTAATATCAGGGCTTCAAAATATTTCAAACAAAAATAATAAAACTAGAAGGACAAAACAACCCACCAAATCTTCAAGTATAATTGAAGATTTCAAGGTCCCTCTCTCGGTAATTGATAGAACAAGTAGAAAGAAAATCAATATGGAAACAGAAGACTTAAACACTATTGGGTAACTTGACCTAATACCTAGGGAGATATTCCTTATTAGTATATCTATCTATGTATCTATCTATCGATCTATCTATCTATATCTATATATATCTTCACCACCTGGACAAGTTGATTAGCCCAGTAGTGGGTACCATGTCTTCCTCAAACTGTTATAATCAAAGTTTCAAATATTTTGAAATCTTGGCTGATAGAACACAGTCTCTCTCATAATTGGTTGAAGTTAAAATACAAAATCAGGAGCAGTCAGCACTCATCTTTCCACCATGGATCTGAGTATTAGGGGACCATTATGAAAACAGATAAATAAGGAGAGATAAGAGACACAAGGGATGGTCCACAGTATTCTAGTTGTTGGTTCTTTTCCTGATACATACCTGCATGTCTCTCCTTTTTGTTTCTAAGATTGACAACTCTCAGTTGACTTGGTGAAATATCTTAGAACCTGTTTATGATTTGGAATTCCAAAGCAACATAGAAAGACATGCATCATACAAATATAAAGTCCGAATGTATTGGTCTGGTTTCTAAGATCCTGTTCTGAATACCTATCATTATTCTTGCTCACTCGCTCTTCCTCCATATAAAAGTTGTAGACCAGCAGAGAATATTCTTACTTGCATAATTCACCTTACTTGGAAAACATGTCTCAGTTTTTTTCACTTCCTTTTTCTGGCCCAGTTCAAATTCTCTCTCTTCAAACAAGACTTCCCAGATCAATTCAACTCTCAGGGATGATTTTCTTCTCTCAAGTCCTATAGGCCATATGGTTTTTACCACTATTTTGACACTTAGCCCATTTTCCCTTTTTGTTATATGTATGCCTTATCCTCTAATTCAGGCTGTAAGTTCTATAAGGTGATTGGGGTCTGTCTTGAATATCCTAGAGCACCCTCCTCCCCAAACTCAGGAAAGTCCTGCAAAGAACAGGTATTACATAAATATTCCTTAATGATAATAAATCATCAGATATTTGTGCATTGGTTTAAAGATCTGAGAATTCATTTATAATTTTGCTTTATGAGAGAATTTACTCTGAATTCAAACTAGTTTATAAATAAACAATTGCAACTCAACTCATTTTACACTGGTGTTTTTCTATATCATTAGTTAAGTGTATTCATACGTAAAAAGCTTGACCCTACAGCTTTACCTATAATCAGATTTCACAAATAGGCACACTACAATAAATTATTAAAAGCTTATAGCTATTTGCAAAAATTACATCATCTTTTTTTAAACTTTGTATGTGCTGACAACTGTAGATTCAATGAAAAGTTATACCTTGCTTCCCCCTCCGCCCCTTAATTAATGCTGCTTGATGCCTTTTCATTCCCAGGTGAAAAAAAAAGACATTTAATGAGTGCTATTACTAAATAAGAAACAACATTAAATATTAATTTTTACCATTTTTTGTCCTCAATATCATAGAAGGATTTTTCCTAAGGCACTTCTTTTACTGACCTCATTGTAAATTGACTCTTTAAGACAGTCAAAACTTTAAAAGCCATTGTATACATCCTCTGTTCTAAAGCAAACTCAGCCCAGAAAAAAATCTTAAACAGAACAGAAATGACAGTTGAAAAGTATCTAAGGTAGGTAGTTTTTTTTTTTTTTTTAATGTGTATTTATTTTTGGGAGAGAGACAGAGGATGAGCTAGGGGAGGGACAGAGAGAGCCAGAGACACAGAATCCGAAGCAGGCTCCAGGTTCTGAGCTGTCAGCACAGGGCCTGACGTGGGGCTGGAACTCACAGACTGAACCCGAGATCATGACCTGAGATGAAGTCAGGAAGCCCAGCTGACTGAGCCACCCAGGTACCTCTCAGGTAGATTGTTTTTTATTAAAAATGTGGAAATGAGGGGCGCCTGGGTTGCCCAATTGGCTGTGTCCGAGTTGGGCTCAGGCCAGGATCTCAAGGTTCTTGGGTTCCAGCCCGGGGTGGGACTCTGCTGTCAGCTGGAGCCTCCTTTGGATCCTCTTCCCCGTCCTCTCCCCTGGCCTCCTCCGCTCTCTCACTCTCTCTTTCTCTCTCTCTCTCTCAAATAAGTAAACTTTTTTTTTTTTAATGTGGAAATGAGTTTTACCACCTTATAGCTACCTCATTTCTGTGTGTACGAGATGATGTGTGTAGGTTAAGAGCTTCAGTTTTGATTTTAAATTTTAGATCTGGTGTCAAAACCCATTTTAGCTATTTACTATAACTTTGTGTGCCTCTGTGCAAGTTATACAGTCTCTCCAAACCTCAACTATCCTCTTGTGAAAAGTGAGGATGACATTTAAAGAAGTTTAAATAAATAATAAGTAACATGCTCACTACATAGTAACTGCTCAGTAAACTTTAGATCCAAATATTTGCAATAAAAAGTTAAAGCTTTGTTTTTATTGATTGATGAGTAGATTTAGTACAAAGGGTCTTTATATAGAATATAACAGCTTATCAAATAACGTATTCCCCAAATAATTTTTCTTCAAAATATTTTTGAAAAAAACCCTGATTTTCTATTTTAAAAATGGTATACTTTTATGTTATCCAACTTTGAGACAGCTTATGTACTATATTAATATACCCCGTAATAAAATTTATAAATTAAAAAAATAATCACTATATCATTGTTTTGCTTCCATGATGCCGAACTGTTTTGGCTAGTTTTTTAAAAAACTGAACTGACTAAATATTTAGGCATCATGTAGATATATGCTCAAAATATCTTCTTCAGCCATAGTAACTTGACATTAAAAAATTATTTTCTATTTCATGTAAAGGTAAGAATTCCTTGGAAAACAGGTAATTTTTTTTTAAGAACAAATGGCATTGCCATGTTTTCATTAATCTAGTTTGGACATCACCCATTGGTAAGGTATTTCAGAAGCTGGATATGATAAAAAGGAGGCTGTGCCTTTAAATAACCAACAGAAAAGCATGGCGGCAAGAGAATATTATGTAATTACTGTAAATTACACTGACAGTAGAGGGTTGTGGGGGTTAGAGAAAGGGAGAGGAGCTACACAATAACCACCGGCCAGAGTAATTAGCTGGGGTAATGAAGAGAGAGGAGAAATGTGTTGGACACCAAAGCCCTGTCCTGTCAGCATTATTGTTCTCCAAGGCTTTAGAAGAATAATGCTCTGCTGAGCCTTCAGTAATCGCTACACATGACCACTCATGAAGAGAGTAATTAAGAAATGTCAGTGCTTCTCTGGAAAAAAATCTGGCACTCATACCACAGAGTGTTTTCCCTAGAAGAATGAGATTTTCTTTTTTCTTTTTTTATTCTGAAATATTGACAAAGCAGTATTTGTACTTCATTCAGTTCAAAATAATGAACTATGAATAAGTCACCTCCTATATGTAAACAAACGATTGTCCACACTTAAGCTAAATAGAAACTATTCTGAGCACTGTATCCGAAGTATTCTATATTCTCCAACACCTCTCTTAGCTACTCTATCTATGTCACATCACCCTATTTTATTTCTGCCCTGGCACTTGTCATTATTGGAAATTATTTATTTATACATTCATGTATGTATCACTTGATTAGATTTTAGCTCCATGGGGGTAGAATCATTGCCAGAGCCTGAAAGGGTATCTGCCAATAGTCACTTATGAATAAATATTTCTTAAATTATAATAAATTAAGAATAACATTTTGTTTAAGAGAAATACAATATGAAGTCTCACATGCATCCTAAGAGGCCAAGTCCTCAGTTCAAAGTGACTACTTTTATTTAAAAGTAAAAAGTATCCAGGAGAAGCTACACACTGAAGTACATAAAAAAAATTAAAATTTTTTTAGTAGACTGAATTTAAGGTAAAAAATAATTACTCAAACATTATTGCTAAAAAGAAGTAAATTTATGTAAATGTTTCAAATTTTTTAGCAAAAAATTTGTCCTCATCTTGCATATGATGAAATGTCAGCAATTTTTCTTACAGAAGGAGATTATTAAGGAAATGAAACCACAGACATCTCAGAGCAAAAAGGTGAGAGCACCAATCCTGTACTAATGAGGCTAATCAAATCAAACACTCTTCATCTATACCATTCTAACTTATTTACTCTGCTGTTTGAATTAAGCAGTTGTGTCTATATGGTTAATTGTAGCTTTGATTCTCCAATTTGCTCTTTAATCAGATTGCATTAGAGGTAAATATTTACATCCCCAAAGCAGTAGATTTTATAGTTGGAAAGAAACAAAAGCTAATCTTCTGCATGTTCTAGGTAAAACATATTTTGGTTCAGAAAGAACACTGAACCCCAAGAATGAACAAGATAGGTCATTAATTCGAGAGAACTTTAGCTGAAAACTAAATTGATCATGATTTCTGAATATGTTTCTTTTTATTACAGTTGACTGCTTGCTTTTTCATTAATTCTATAATAAGAATAAATGGAGGGGTGCCTGGGTGGCTCAGTCAGTTAAACATCTGCCTTCAGCTCAGGTCATGACCTTATGGCTCCTGAGTTCAAGCCTAGCGCCGGGCCCTGTGCTGAGAGCCTGGAGCTTACTTCAGATTCTGTGTCTCCCTCTCTCTCTGTCCCTCCCCTGCTCCTGCTCTCTGTCTCAAAAATAAATAAATATTAAAAATAATTTTTAAAAAAGAATAAATGGGTAATAAAAATGTTTTCTAACTGCAACAACTTACTATAAATACCATAAAACAGTTTAGTGTGGTGGTGATGTGCTGAATTTGGGGAGCTAGAATGTCTGGGTTTGAATCCTAGCTTTGTTACTCTGGGCAAATGATTTTAACTCTAACTCTTCCTCCACTACAAATCTGGAATAATATTAAACAACTTCAAAGCACTGTTGAGAGAATTATATTGGCTAAACATCTAAGATACCCTGAATAACACTAAATGTTGGCTATTATTGGTATTATTTTACAAAATCTTCACCACGTCTAAAATTGAAGAGAAACATGAATATGAATAATTAATATCAGGAACTGTGCTGGTCACTAGAGTGGAGACCAAAACAAAAGGACCCCAGGGCTCATGGAACATACTGGCTAGGCAATATCAAGTTAAAAACAAATAAATGCAGGGGCGCCTGGATGGCTCAGTTGGTTAAGCATCTGACTTTGGCTCAGGTCATGACCTCATGGTTCGAGAGTTCGAGCCCCATGTTGGGCTCTGTGCTCACAGCTCAGAGCCTGGAGCCTGCTTCAGATTCCGTGTCTCCCTCTCTCTCTGCTCCTCCTCCTCTGACACTCTGTCTCTGTCTCTCTCTCAAAAATAAATAAACATTTAAAAAGTAAATAAGTACATGTACATATACTATGACAAATAGCATATGAAAGAAAGCTACACAGTACGAATTTATTCATCTATTCATTGATTTATTCAGTAAATATACTTCAAGGGCTAACTGTGTGTCATATCCAGGATATACAAATGGTGATCAAGATACATAAGGTTTTGACTTTAGAGAGTTGAGAATAGAAAAACTCTCTAATGAGTGCAAGATGAATCATAGCAGTTACCTTGCATACTTCTCATACCTTAAAGAAATCACATTTGGTCTGGTCTTTCATGTCATTTCCGTTTTAAAACCTGGAAAACCATTATTTTTTTCCCCATATAAATCCTTTCTTCACACAACTCTAGAGAGCTTCCAGGCTCACAGTTTTTAAATCCTTAAAAATAGTCAGATCTCGGTGGGGAAACAAAACAAAACAAAACTTATAGTCATCTGATCACTTAAGGCAATGCCACACCCAGGGCTGGTCATCGTATTCAGTATTAGAAATAGTAGCTATTATATGGGGCGCTTCAGTCGCTCAGTTGGTTTCGTGTCCGACTACAGCTCAGGTCATGATCTTCTGATTCATGGGTTTGAAGATCACTCTAACAACCCACTCTAAATAGTGGGTTGGATCACTCAAAATAGTGCAGTTCTTAGGAATTTCCACTAGAGAAATTTCATGTTAAATGTATTATTTTCAAATACCATGCTTTTTCACTAACAGTGAAGTTATCCACCTACAATATCACCCAGAGTCCCAAGACACTCAGCTACATGAAAAATAACTTTCATTGACTACTTCAGTGGATTTGATATTCTTAACATCATAAAGTTTTCTTGCATTTTAATTGGGGCAAGGTTGCTGTTCTCCCTCTTAATTGAATTGCCAATACCATGTACTACTGTTGACCATGCCTTCCTGGAACATTTTCTGCTGCTTTCCTGGCTTTCCTCTGGCTTCTTCTTTCAGTTTCCTTTGCAGACTTTAGCACCTGTTTCTGATTCCTTTCTATCTTTTTTTAATTAAGTTTTTACTTTAATACCAGTATAATTAACATAGAGTTTCAGATGCACAATACAGTGAATTGTTTCTGATTTCTTAACACTAAAGTCCTTACAGGTCAGTGCTGGCCTGCTTCATACTTCATCTCTAGGTGAGCTTGTCCAGGTTCACCCTTCCCCTGGTGATGACTCTTTGAGGCACATGTCTGGATCTTGGAGTAGGGCTGTGAGAGACATATATAGGTCTTGACATCTCTACATGGAGGTCTCACAGCCATCTCAAATATAACATGTCCAAAACTGATCTCCCCAAATCCCCGGATGTACTCAACTTCTCATTTTTTTTTTCCATTTTAATAAATGACAACTCTATCCAACCAGGTCAAAAATATGATCCATTCTCTATCATGTCACAAACAGGGCATTCATCCTTGATTCCTCTTTTTTTTTCAATATCCCTCACATCAAATTTTGTCCATTTTAATTCAATAATCTATTTCTATATTCTGAATCCCTTCACTCTATCCCAGCTCCCCTGCCACTCATTCTGCCTAAATTATCCTTCAATCCGTTCTCCACAGAGTCACCAGGATAATCATTTTTTAAGTGACTTTAATTATGTTAACTTCGTACTTAAAATCTTTCCCATGGAATTTAAATTTGGTCCTGCAGTTCAAGAAATGGTCTGGCTCCTTCTTCCTTGATTTCCGCCCACTTTTTAATTGCTCACTACATTCCACTCACACTGGGTTTTCATCTCCTCCTCCAATGTCCCCATTCCAGGAATTTATATTCTCCTCACAGTTTAGCTAACTGCTACTTATCCTTCAGATCCGCCCATCAGAGAAAGCATTCTGAACTATCTAAACTCTTCCTGTTAGAATCTCTCATGAAACATTGATTTTTGCTCCATAGTATTTAGCATAAGTAAGTTATATATTAATCCATTTATTCCTTGATAGGCTATCTCTCCCGCTAGCCTATGACTTCCATGAAGGCAGTGGAGGTGATTTGTTTCTTGCTAAACCCCAGCACCCGTGAAAGCATTTCATCTGTAGTAGAAACTCAATAAAGGAACGATTAATAAATAAATGATTGAGTTAAAAGTAAATTGGTAATTAGTTTATCTAACTAACCTCTTGAAAATCATGGGAAGCCTAGAGAAAGACCTTCAGGAAGTATGAAGGATGAAGAAGTGGGCCCAGGCGGCAGGATTAACATCAACTCCAGGAAGTGAACATGTCTCTTTGTTGGTGGTTGGTGAGATGAGGGTGTGTGGAAGAACTGAAAGGAGACAGGAAAGTGTGCTAAAGGCAGTCTGCAATTTCTTTCTCTTGCAACCACATCCCCTTCCAATTTTACCCTTAACTGATAAGACACCTTTATAAAACACAGGGGAAGAAAGAGACATTTTTGATGTTCGTTGTTTGTTCTCTAGAAAACTGTTACATAATCACATATGAGAATATATTATTTTTTGCTGCAGTTGTGTATAGATTTAAAAATAAGAAATTGTACAGTGTTTCAGGACTTGTTCATTTAATGTGTGCTGTTCGAAAGCTGAGACTCCTCATTGTTAAATCCATATTCACCACTAAACCCTGCTGGGATTTTAATGTGATGCTGTCTATTTCAGGATCTCCTGTGGAATTTGTGAAGTCTCCTAAATCATCAGGTAATAATGTTTATACTTCTAGGACATAAAGTGTGCACGTGAAAGGGAAGATTTATCAAAGACTGATTCTGCAGAAGGGATCTTAACAGTTTAGTGGTAATTTGTTATGGAGGGCCTGTTTTTTGTTTTTGTTTTTGTTTTTGTTTTTCTTTTAAATCTTTTAGAATAAACCCCAAAATTTGAGATCTGGACCAAGTCTTAGAAAGAATTTATTTGATTCTTTCATTTTATAGATGAAGAAAAGAGGTCTAGAGAGATGCAGCGACAGAATCAGGCAGAATCTAGATGGGAATCAGGCAGAATCTAGATGGGAAACTGAGGACTGTTCAGTTTAGATAGGAGACCAAAAAGAACATCACCACAATTCATTTCAGTAAAACTAATATTCCTCGAAAATACTCAGGAGTGGTTAATACATTTAATAAATATGTAGGGTATCAATTTATTGTGTTCTAAAATCCCGCTTTGATTATATATATGTATATATATATAATCAAATTATTATATATTCAATTATTATATATTCAATTATATATATATATTATATAATTAAATTATTGTAATTGTATTGTTACAATTGTTATTGTATTCAATAATGCAACAATTGTTGAATTGTTGCATTGTTGAATTGTTACAATTGTTATTGTATTCAATAATTCAATTATTAATATTATATAATTATATAATTCAATTATTATATATTCAATCAAATTGATTATATATATATAATCAAATATTTATTGAACACCTACTATGGTTAAGAAATTGTGCTAGGTTTGGTAATTATATCAAACTATAAATATATCAAACTATAACTATAATCAAATTATATCAAACTATAAATAAATAAATAATTTATATATCAAAATATAAATATCAACCTACTATGGTTAAGAAATTGTGCTAGGTTTGGTAATTATATCAAACTATAAATAAATAAATTATAGCAAACTATTAATAATAAATTATAAAGGTCCTAGGAATGGTGATTATACTGTAAATTAAAAATAGAATTAGGATCTTTAGAAAGTGAAGTGGGCTTCAAATTATTTAGCATTTTTTTAAATAAATCACAAAGGAAATCAATGAAAACATTAAAAATGTTAATTGGCTACAGAAACATCTTTGTTTTGTTTTGCTTGCATTTCTCTGTATCATTTCTTACTCTTTTCGTAATGCCTCATTTGGGTCATGTACACAGTAGGAACTTGGTAAATATTTAATGATAATGATAATATTAAAGCCTGAGGATTCAGGGCTTGATACAGGGAGAATTTCAGACTCTCTGTACTATAATACTTTGTTAATTGTTGTTGGCACTTAGGAGCCTCCATAACATGCACCATCAAGAACATGAAGGTGGTTGTCATGCAGTGGCTAATTCAGGGCATAATAAAGCACAGCAAAGATTGTACATTTGTGTTAGGAAAAAAAAATAAAAACTTAAGTAAGACTTGTTTGTAACCGAATGGGATGTATTATCATAGCTAAAAAGAGTGTCAGCTCAGAGGATTGGAAAAAGTTGAGTTCCAATAAAAATACCGACAGCACAGTAAATATACTAAGCACTTCCAAAGGAAGGGGAATTCTTCACTAATAAATTGAGTTACTTTGACTCTGTTGGGAACACTCAGGCTTCAAATTTATATAGAGCAAAGTTCAAACTCTGGCTCCACCACCGCCAATAAAACCTCAAACAAAATGTGGCATGTATGGGTTTCATTTCTCTTATCTATAAAATTGAGCTAATAATGTTTATAGTAATAAAGTTCATTGTAAGGATTAAATGAGATGATATAATAAAAACCTACCCACCCCTGAGTGTCTGTCACTCTCCTAAACACTTTGTATGTATACTTTCATTTAATCCCCATAAAAACCCTGTGAGCTGGATTCTACTAAAGTAGCTAGAAATATGGTGTTCAGTAACTTTGTACTCTGCTTATCTAAGAAGTATCAAAAAAAAAAAAAAAACAACAAGAAAAAACCAAACCAAAACAAAACAAAAAAAAACCTACATCATCACCTTATTATTGGACTGCAGAGCCTACTCTCTTAATCTCTATTCACACTGCCTACCTAGATCTTGAGTCACAGCAGCTGACACAGGGGTAACATTCAATAACTGATTAATGATACTAATAGGAATAATAGAAATTTAAAAAGCAAGCTGTTCTAATGATGTCCCCTACGTATTCACCACATCTTACTAGTTTTTTTGTTTCTGATCCTTGTTCACTAAAGATTATTTAGTGACTAAGATTTGACTTTCCAAATAATCTATCTTCAGCAAGAGAATCACTAATTATGCAGACACCAGCACTCTACGCTTCCTGATACTATATTTGGTGAATTAATAATTGACACTCAAACTTTATATATCATTAATGGCTTTAGTTAGTTTAAGTCTGTCCAGAAAGGTGGAGGCATGATTCTAAGTAAAGAATGCCAAGCCATGAATTTTTATCTCAGTTATTTATAATGTACTTTTTCATGTCTCTATACTTCCAATGTCTTTCAAGCAAACAATTTATTTACTCTTTTAGATGGAAAGCTAATTAGCTTTAGGGAAAAAAAAATGCCCGATTTAAAATATATTCTTTCCACCACCCCATTCTTGGTTAATCTTGAAATGTTGCAATTAATGTTTGGTCTAGCTAAATTTACTACTCATGTATCAGGAGAAAAATCTATTTATTAAAAAAAATCTCTGAAATAATTTATGTATAGTATAAAATGAAAAAAAAAATGAGATTCTGAGCAACTAAAACACAATGATAACCAAATGGAAAAAAGTAACATTGCATAGCAGTTTATAATTATATTATTTTATTCAATTTAAGCTATATAACCATGGAAAGTCAGTATTTTTACAGTTGGTATAAAACATACATCTTATATGGCTTTCACCATTACCATTAAATCTTAAGACATAATCTTTTTTTTTTTTAACATTTATTTATTTTTGAGAGACAAAGACAGAGCGTGAAAGGGGGAGGGGCAGAGAGAGAGGGAGACACAGCATCTGAAGCAGGCTCCAGGCTCAAAGCTTTCAGCACAGAGCCCTATGCGGGGCTCGAAGTCACGAACCGCAAGATCATGACCTGAGCCAAAGTCAGATTCTTAACCCACTGGGCCACCCAGGCGCCCCTTAAGACATAATCACTTTTTGGAGGAGCTCTACTTTTCAAAAGCTTAAGATTATTAACGGAAATATTTCAGGCTATGTAAAATGTTTCTCTAATCCATTTTTCAAAATGTGGTTTCCAGATGACATCAGTATTTTCCGGGAATATGCCAGAAGTGCAAATTATCAGGCTTCCACTGACCTGTGATGTGCCTGTAAACTAGCTTTTGGAAAATAAAGGCCTAAATTATGGCATTTAATGATTTCCATAATGTAAAAACTTCAACATGTCCAATTTCAAGCTACCAACCTTACTTCTTCCAATACAGTGTGGGTGGGGAAGGCATGTATAATCAGAGTTGGCAAGCTCTTTAAAACTGGTCTTCAACACACAAGTGTCTCGGACCTACTGAATCAGAAACAGTAGGGATGGGGCCCATACATTTGTGCTTTAACACACCCTCCAAGTGATCCTGGTGCATGCCAAAGTTTGAGAACCACTGCCCTAATCCATCTTCACTATTTTTTCCACATTCACTTCCCAGATGATCTCAGTTACTCATAGAACCTTATTTTCCATCAGTATACCAAAGACCCATAACTTTTACCCTCCGGTCCTGATGGATATATCCGACATTACTTTGATGTCTCACTGTCACCTCATACTATATCAAATGGGGAGCTCCTTGTGATTCCTCACAAACCTGTTGCTATTCTTGTGTTTCTGTACTGGCAAATGGCACCATCATTCATCCAGTTGCTCATGCCAGCACCACATGTCTCTTCTTTTTACCCCTAACAGTCATTCAGTCTCCAAGAAGTCAAGTGGATAAAACTTCCTGCTCTACTGTTCCCTAATTTGTGACCTTGGACAAGTCATTGCCTTTTCTAAGGCTCAATTGCATCATCTCAGCTCTCTTTTTAAATATTGCCTAAACCTATCCACTTCTCTCTGTTTGCATACCCAACTTCAACCAAGCCACCATAACCTTTTAGTTGAAGCACAGAAAAAGTCTCCTAACTTGTTTCTCAACAACAAAAAAGTAGTTTTTATGAAGTTGCTCATTATGGTCCAGCTTTTAAATATCTCTGAAAAATAATCAGTGGTTGGTTGTTGTATATGTTGGGGCTGAGGGTGGTAGTTAAGATACAGCAGAAAATGGCGTAGGGGGTTATGGTGCTAGGTCCAGAGGAGAGAGAGAGGTTGTTTGCAGGAAGTCCTAACATGAGGAAGAGCTTCTTTTACTTCTCACCAATTAAATGCCACTTCTACAATGAAGCCCACTATTATTCTAGACTAGTGGAGTTTCCTAATTAGGTAGCCCATAGCCCTATCTACACTTTCAGTGCAACACTTTCCCAATGGTAATTATTTGTGCAAAAGCTTGGTTAATATATTTTCCACCACTGTCCTGTTCCCTAGCCACCCCATTTCCCCTGAACCTACAAACATGACCAGGATGCAATGGGGACACAATAAATATTTGTTCAACATCAATGTTTAGCATAGCAGAATATGAAGTGTATAAAAATTGATATTAGAAAGTGCTACACATTATAATATGTAATATACTAAGAACAAAGCCACAATTATTCTGTTTTACATTTAATGTAAATGTTTTAATATATTCTAAAGCAAATTGGGAATGTTTTTACTTCAATTTCAAAGATGTATTCTTTTAAAATTATATTACTTCACACATTTCTTTTTAGGCCATTTTTGATATAAAAATGTATTATACATACATTCCTTGGAATGTGAAAAGTTAATTTCTGTTAAAGAAAATTCACAAACTTACAGAATATTAATGAATTTAATTCAACTTTCATTAAAATTTATTCATATAATTGCCTCACTTACACTTATTTTAGACTTAATGTCAGAAAAAAATCTACAGAATTCATAGTATTTAATCGCTTTAGTACTGAGTAACAAGAAAGGTAATTTGTGTGTGTGTTTATGTGTGTGTAAATGTGTATATACCACACACATAGGTATACATGTACATTTGTATGAATATATACAAACAGATGCTTGTGTGTGTCTATGTGGATATAGATATATAAATACACTATTAGTAGTAGGAAAGTAGGAAAACAAAAATAAGGTTCATGTTGCATTTGCGATCTCCCATTTTGAGTACTAGAAATGTTGCTAACAAAATCATCAGAAGGTGTTAGTGTAGCTCTGAAACAAGTCAGACTGAAGTTCTAAGGCTACAAAACACTGGAGCAGGGAACATGCCTACCAAATAAAAGTTTGCTATTTTTTTCTGCAAGATTAAAAAATACAGTAGCATCAGTTTCTCTTGACTTGACCCTGTTTTGACAATGCATACTCAGTCCATAACTCAGTTCCCTAGGCAGCTGCCCTTCTCTCTTTCCTCCTTGCCAATCTGTTTTGAGGAACCTCTATATTAGAAAGAAGACTTCAGAATAATGACCTACTTGCTATCTAATGATTCCCTGAAATTTTGAAAGAAGCTTTCATGAATCCCATTTCAAAGGTGTTTATTGTGAGTTTTCAATCACTTACTACTTTAGGTAAGCAAGCAGTATTTTCAAGTGACAGCTCCAAACCTGTGTGTTATTTAATCGGCTGCTTTCAGAGGGCAGCTCTTCCTCTGACAGTCATCTTAGGTACACTAGGATTCGCTGTTCATGTTTCTGGGAGTTTTTCTAGAAAACACATCTCATTTTATAACAGCAAACATGGACAAAATTTATGGCATTTTTTAAAACATGAGAGAAAACATAGGCATTGCTCTCTTTAAGATTTAGTAACCGTATTGACCAGAGTGTGTTATTTTTTTAATGTTTTTTTAATTTATTTTGAGAGAAAAAGAGAGAGAGCACACATGCATGAACGTGAGAGAGGCACAGAAAAAGGGAGAGAGAGAATCCCAAGCAGGCTCCATGCTGTTAGCACAGAGCCTGACGCAAGGCTCAATCTCATGAACTGTGAGATCACTACCTGAACTGAAATCAAGAGTCAGAGCCTTAACCAACTGAGCCACCTACAGGCCCTGACTAGAGTACATTCTTGAATAAATAAGAATATCCCAGCAAGTACACGTGAGAGTTTTAGCTACGTAATATATCTGCAAAAATGAGGGAAAAGCAGTATTCAAAGAGAATATGATTTAATTTCTTGATAGGAACTACATTTATCAGACTTGGATTAATAAACACTATGGAATCTGTTCTTAGAGACAAAAGGATGGATATATAACAATAAATAGGAAATTACACATAAGATAAATTTTCTTTAGATTAAATGCTTAAGCCATTGCCACCTAGAAAAAATATATCAAAGTAATTATTAAAGATATACTGAATAGAATCTCAAATATTGTTTCTTGTAATGACTGATGAGTCAGATTGTAAAAATCAGTCTTTTGTGAAGAATAACTACTTCTACTATGAGAGAGCTGTTAATAATAAATTTGTGTACACATGTGAAAGAAAACTGTTTCATTTTTCTCCTATTTGCAACGCCAATGTTTCTTCACATATTCGTTATTGTGACGACAGGTTGAATTTGCAATTCACCATCTGCCTAAATAGCATTAACCTTCCTGTAACCTCATAATATCACTCAGTGCTTTGTCTGATATTTGAATCTCTCCAATATAAGCTAGGGACAAAATACATTGTCCTTTCTATTAGGCAAACACCAGTCCATTCTAGAAGCCAACTAAAATAAACTATCGCATGGAGATGGACATTAACATTTGAACTCATTTTCATTAAAATGCATTAAACTGTTCTAAAAATAATCAAAGAAAAAATGAACTCGCTTGTAAATAATCCTAGAACAGATTTTAATTAACATACTGTCAAAATAATAATACATTTGTATAGCACCTTATGATTTACAAAATTATATTCAAATAATCCTTTATTAATATTATTATATATTTTTTAATGTTTTATTTATTTATTTTCACAGAGAGACAGAATGTGAATGGAGGAGGGACACAGAGAGAGACACAGAATCCAAAGTAGGCTCCAGGCTCTGAGCCATCAGCACAGAGCCCAATGTGGGGCTCGAACCCATGAAGTGTGAGATCATGACCTTAGCCGAAGTAGGATGCTCAACCCACTGAGCCACACAGGTGCCGCTCACATGATCATTTATATCTTAAAGGGGAACCTAGATAACATGCTAGAGATAGAGCTTATGATCTTCCATTACCACTGATAATCTCCATATTGATAAATCTATCAGTCCTTTCTTAATTCTCATTTTGCTTGATCCATCAATAGCACTGACATTGTTGATCATTCCCTTCCTCTTGAAAAATTTAATCAGCCCAATTTTCTTCCCACTTTTCACACAGGTCCTCCTTTGTTTATTTTGCTATTTCTCCTTATCTCTCCAAATCCTAATTTGGCGTTCCCTGGTGATAAGAAGTGGACTTTGTATCTTTTTAATTTAGTTGCTCCTTAGGTATAATTTTATACTGTTTCATGGTTTTAAATAGCACCTAAATACCGATGATCCCCAAATTTGTACCCTCTGCCTGGACTCCTCCCATTAATTCCAACCCTTATATTGAACTCCCTACGTGACATTCCTACTTGCGACTTTAATGAGCCTTTCAAATATTATGTGTCCAAATCCGGACTCCTGATATTCTTCCCCAAACAAGTTTACGCCCAGTCCTTTCCAACTATTAATAGTAACACTCTTTCCAGTTGCCCAGTCATAGCCATTGGTATCACACCTGAAAACTAACTTTCTCTAACACTGCATATTCTCCTGTTGAATACACCTTTAAAAAATAATCTCTTACCCTCTTCTCCTGTAGTCTAATCTCAATATGCAAGCTGCAGTAATCTTATTAAGATGCTAGCCATCTCATTTAAATTCTCTGTATATAACACTGCAATGGCTAGTCATCTAATTCAGAGTAAAATCCAAAGTACTTACTAATACCTAGAAAGCCCTAGAACAGGCCCCTATTACTTTCTGACTTCATCTCTTGTTACTCTATTCCTTATCGTTCTGCACTTGTCACACAGTACACTTTGATGTTCCTCAAATCTGCCAGGAACATTCCTGCCTCAGGATCTTTGTTTATACTTATTCCCTTTGCTTCAGTTATCCTCCAGACAATCCATGCCTATGTCCCTTACAACATTTATGTCTTTCCTCAAGTATTCTTCTCAGTGATGCCATTTAGGTCCATTCATTCTAAAAGTACACACACACACACACACGGACATTTCTATTTACTTGTTTATGGTTTGCTCCTCCCCTCTTGAACATAAACTCCACAATGGCAGTATTTAATTGGCTGTTGTGTACCCTAACATGTCCTAGCACCTAGAATAGTCCTATTACATAGTAGGTACTTAACAAATATTCATTGATTGCATATGTGACCAGAATTAGAATTGTTTACATAGTGTACATGTTGTTTCAAAAATAACAAAATCAAAGTTATAATGAAATATATATTGGCATGTAATATTATAATAAAATATATCTTAAGAATTCTTAAAGAATACAAAACTTTTCGAAAAGAGAAAGATGAAAGCCTGACTTAAAAAAATTGAAGATAAGCATAAAATAGTGGTAATGTACAATAGTTTGCTTGCATTTGCTTTTATATTTCCTTCCTTTATGTTTCTAAATACTTCTAAGAAAGCAGAATGAACACAATAGCCCTAGTGCCTCAGACAGTTCCTGACACATGGTATTCACTATTTGTTGAGTTATATATCTAATTATACTACCAACCCCCCAAAAACACTGATATGAAAATGACATATGTGAGAAGAAGAGAGGGCATCATCTCTTTCAACAGGGACATCCGGAGGAAAGAAGCACATTACAGAAAAGTTTTCTAAAACAACACTGCCATAAGGAAGGAAGAACATAAATTTAGTTTAAGAAAAGATAGGATTTGCTATAAGTGAATGAATACAATATGGGAATAAAGGGATGGCAAATAGCACATTTAAAGGAGATATGATGTTCTTGTGAGAGAGATTATTTCATGGAATGTCCACATATTTGAAAAAGTAAAAAAAAATGTATACTATGAAACCTACCCTATGCAAATATCTGGATTTGAAAGGCAGGACAGTGTAAAATTGCTTAATTTTTCACATGACATCAATTTTTGCTGACCCACAAAAGGCTGGCAGAAGAAACTTCAAAAGCAGTCTGTTCAAGTTGTTCATCAGCGGGATGAAACATGCATGATAAAAGGTATATTATGGGCAAGTTTCTATCAGTAGTTCATCCATTGGTGTCTGCCCTGTGTACCATACCAAGACATCTGCATACCTTAACAAAGATATTGTTGGTGCCCTGTGTAGAGCACCACATGAAACCCTACTCATTCCCTCGGTGAGAGGTTTATGCATGTGTTACTGTTCTCCACAGCTTTCCAAGACTTCAATGGTCCCTCACAGTATGGTCCGTTGGCTTCTGGCAACCCAGGAACTTCCATAGCTGTTATTTGGCTATTGTTGGCTATTTGATATATAGCTACCTGTGCCCTGACTGGTGGTAGAACATGCCTTTTCATCACATAGAATTTATGGCCCATTCTTGGTATATAATTACAACTCAAAAAACTACTTGTCTGTCTTAAGATAATCCTTGGTTCATTTGAATTTGGTACATTAATATTAATGTATATATCTATATAATATCAATATATAAATATAATATTAATAAATATTACTATCAGAACAATTTGTTTGTAGTTATTTCTAAAAAACACCGCTGCTGATATATTGTGCACATTTCACATTCACCAAGCTATTTTTAAACTTTAAGCTTTCTTAATTGTTTTTTCAAGCATCGTAAATAGTACTAAGCTGAGTCCACAGTAGATATTTCAAATGCTTTTTCAAATGACTATTCTCCTACTTTCTAAATCTCTTAGCAGGAAACTGGAAAGGCGGTCTTGCCTGCAACAATCATTTTCGTTCAGTCACATTAACATTACACTTGATAAAGAGACCTTATGGATAGGGAAGTCTTGAAAGAAGCTGGTCCTGAGATGTTTACAAGTGCTGAGAGATGGAAGTTAGAAAGTTGTGTAATATGAGCAAAGATGTCACTCCTAGTAGAAATATAACCAGAGAGCACCGTTAGTGGCGAGATTCTAAGGAAGACTACAACTGGTGACACAGCATAGCTGCTGATGTCTCCATTAGGGACACAGATGAGGAAATCTTATGGGATTGGCCAACAATGAAGGTTATAATGCAGCTCTGCCATGTGTAGGCTCCATGAGGAGCCTTTATTTCTTACATTCTCCTCTGTAATTCCAGCAGTAGCACAGAGCCTGGCACTGAGCATGCATGCAATAAATGTTTGCTTAAATTAAGGAATGAACAAATGAACACCCCCCTCTGAATCCTCATCATTCTTCCCATTTAGTAAGCCCCTTTTATGTGCCACACCCTCGGCCAGTTGCCTTTTATGCTGGAACTCCCCTTTGAACAGATGTGGGAACTGTGAGATGAGGGAACTGTGACTCGGGGAGTTGAATGATGTACATACACACTCAGAAGCAGAGCTCCATGAGTTGGTAATTCCATGGATGGCGAGGATGTATCTGGGGTCTGGGGTCACCAGAACATGTAACTAGAGGAGGGAACTCACTTATGAACATTAGGGAACTCACAATTGCTTCAGGGTATTTTCCTCTGCTCTTCCTACACCAACACATCAAAAATAAGCTCTAGTTCTGAGCCTGTGTACAAGCTTTCCCAAATTGAGGCATGACAATCATAAATTTGTTTCTGAGAAAGGTTTTGTTGGTTTTGACTTCAGTATCTCATCTCAAGGAATGTTGAAGGAGTATGGTATTTCTAAATCATAGGCACTCAAGGACAAGGCAAGACTAAAATAATGCATAATGATACATCCTATATGTAATGGTGTTAATCCCTACTTTCTCTAGTTGGACAATGGTATCTTCACTACATGGATCTTTGAAACATATGAATGTGTACAGTGAGACTAAAGGAAGTAAAAATACTCTGAGTCCATTTACTGTATGTGCACATGGTATAGTCTTCCCTGGACTTTTATAAATTCTATAATGACAGAATCATAATTTTATTCACAGTTTCTTTCTCATTTATAGTCATTTAAAGGGTATAATTTAAGCCGCCTTACTTATTCAAATATTTGACACAACATTTCCACTGGTGTATGAATAAGCACAGATATTTTTTTTTAAATTCTCACTGCTTTATACCTAGAAGAGCAATTTAACAGAACTCTAAATAATAGTCTAAAGCCTATTTACTAAACACACACACACACACACACACACACACCATAAAAACAAAAAACAAAAAAATCCCCAAACTTTAAAAATAGATCATTTGATTGAAAACTGACTTATTTACCACAGTAAAGAAAATTTATTTACATTTTTCTTTATTAATAGTCTAGATTCTTTAAAAATATGAATGCATTTCATTAGAAATATAACCTAAAGTCACTTTTCATTTCAGTCAAATGATCAAACTGCTTCTTAACTATTAATAGTTTATGATTGAATTATTGACTCCATGTTTCTCTTAGGTCACTTTAAAGAAATGGAAATAAACATCTGGAGTTGCAGTTGCCAGGAATAATAAAAGATAAGAATCTTTTTCATTTTAATATTCTGTAAGATTTTATGGTTAATATTTCTAAATTAATTTTTTTGTGGGTTAGTCCTTTTTCCACTGTTTTTGAAAGCTAAATTTTGGAAACAGTGTTTGTATATATCTCCCACTGTGAACACTGGTTTGCCAGGTCATTCTAATTATTTCATTTTTAAAGACTGACTCCTTTAGTATAATAGGTTTGTCATTAATGAAATTAAAGGTTGTGACTGCATAGCTATAATGGTCTAACATTCCAAAAATAAACATTTTTTTCTTTTGTCTTCTAGTTTATTTCCTCTCATTACTCTAGCTAAGATTTGACATGCATATTTCACTGGAAGGCCATTATCTGTGTACAATGTGTGATTCCATTAAGAACATTACCTAGTTAATTTATAAGAGACCATCTATAAAAAATAAATAAAAAGATAAGCATCCAATAGAATGTAGAATGGAAGGAAGCATTTATATACCTCATTTGAAATGAGATTGTTTGTAAGACAATCTTTCCTCAAAAAAAGATTTATTACACAAACAGCAAAAATCAAGACATTTGACTTATTTGTTTTGCAGTAGAGAAAACAATTGTTTTATAATTGTCTCTCTACTTCTCTTTCTGAGTGTATATACAGATGTACTTAATACATATATGCATTTATCACAATATTACATTTAATTACATCAAATCACGATAGAATGCATATAACCATACTTCTCATAAAAATAATCATTTCGTTTGCTTTTATATTAATCATGGTACTAAAATTTTTCTAAAATGTATTCTACTCTTTTAATTATTAAATAGAATATACAACATATAATCCAATATTTTATATTGTTAATCCAAGCCCATCTCTATAGACATCAATTACTCTGCTGTAATAAAGCAATGCCTTCAGGACCTTGAGTAGTGTGGGGCCACATTAAATGTCTCAGAGCATTCATTAACTATTTCTCTTCCTTTGTTATACCTCCATACTGTTCCCTTACCTGAAACTATCATTTTTCAGTACAACTGCCTTTCTAGATTACTTTACATGCAAGTATCTGGATCAGTCAGGGCTCAAATACAAAATAACATGTGTGAGTTTTGCAACACACTTTTTCTTTGCTGCTGCTGTGATTTTAATTTCTGAGTTTGGAGCAAGACACTGCTACTCGAATGAAATATAAAAGACTGCTTATATAGTGTTATCTATATTTAATATAATCTGAGGCTCCACCAAGCCAACAAAAAGCAGCCTCTGGCATCTGTCCTGCTGCAGAATCGTGCCCTTTTCTGGCAGTGTCTTCTTCGAGAAGAGGGACACGGATTCAGAGTAGAATTAGATCAGCAATGGGTCCACACCTTAGACCCATCTTTAATTACGTAGATCACTGTTCTGCACTTACATTATTTATTCACCCAATCAATTAACAAATATTTATTGTACTCCCTCTAAACTGAGACACCGTGACTGAAACTAGGGTAGATAAAAAATGAATTACAGATGAGCCTTCAACTGGGTCTTACATATTACATCTTCCATATAAACAATAATGAACCACTGAAGGTATTCCTTACAGATATATCACATAATGGCTGAAAGTAATAATTTAGAAGACCTATATTTACTCAGTTTAATAAATATATTATGTTTTAAAATTAGTTGAAATCATCACGATGTGAACAACTTTTAAATATAATTATTTTATTGGTAAAAAAAAATAAGTTTCCTGAAGGGCCATGCCACTATATACTTACTTCATTTATGTATTTTAAAATGTACTATAATGAGGAAAGGAGCAACTTGCTTTTCCATAAGACTGAATAAACTTACCTTAAAAACAGAGAGTACTTTATATTTCTTCAAAAAGCACCCTGTGTTGAAGAGACCGAAATTGTGCAAAATAAGAATGTGTGGAAGAACCTGTCCATTCAAATCCTCATTTACTCTCCAGGAAAATTTGGTTTCCAGCCATTGACACACATGCATTTGTCAAAACTGGGCTGGATCATAAGGCAAGTGAATTGATTGAAACATGCAGCCATAAGCCATTGTGGATAATATTCTATTTATATGGAAAAGAAAGATGGAAAATTACCTTCCTAAGTCTAATAGATGGACTCTTTCATTTTCTTAAAGAATGCATCTATATGTACATATTTAAATTATCTGCAGAAATATTTAGGAATTGGAAGTACAAACTACTTCTATATGGCCAAACTGTGTCAAATGAATGATTTGTGCTTAACAAAGGGGCAAAATATAGTCTATATGACACAGGGAGATGTTTGAGAAACTAATAATGAGTAATAAAGTTATTTTCACACAATAATCATTTTGTGTAATCATACATACAGAAGGTGTGTATATATACATTCTAAAACTGTCGCTGTAGATCTTGTACTTATATTCAATTTTTAAATGAAAATTATTTTATTTCTATGTGAAAAAGATAATATTCTATAAGCCTTTTTGTTCCTCATATATTTACTTATATTTATATTTACATTTATTTATTTTTAAAGAAAACCAGGTTGCCAAAGGAATCACTGGAAACCTAATAATGTACTAATATTCCTCCCCTTGTTAGAATGATTTAATGCTGCTTTTTTCCATGTAAAGAGAGTATTACTTTTCAGAATTATTAAAAAAAACCTGCCTCGACAAGCTGTTTTCCAGATCTTTCTATTATCAACCCCTTAAACATAAATGTCCATTGTTTCAATGGCCTGCTGTTTTCCTGAGAAATTTCCAAGATCAGAAATACTAATAATATCTCATCCTTTAAGAAAAAATGGCATCCAGTTGATTTCCCTTTTGTCTTAATATAGGTTTATTTACTGCTGTAGTACAGTTATATCTCAAACCAGTATTCAAAAACTGTTTTAATTTTATTTTTTAAATTTTAATTTTTTTTGCTTTTGAGAGAGAGAGACAGAGGTGTGAGGGGGGAGGGGCAGAGAGCGGGAGACAGAATCTGAAGCAGGCTCCAGGCTCTGAGCTGTCAGCGCAGAGCCCGCAGACATGGGGCTTGAACTCGCCGACTTCGAGATCATGACCTGAGCTGAAGTCAGATGCTTAACTGACTGAGCAACCCAGGAGCCCCCAAAATTATTTTAATATTAAAGTAACACATTGTAAAATATGTAAAACAGTAAATAAAATCCATGGTTTAAATTGTATACCTTAATGTTAAAGCACTAAGAAATTATATAAAAAACAAATAAAACAAAAAAACGACGACAACAACAACAACAACAAAACAAAACAGAGGGACCAGATTGCTTACTGGACTAGTCACCACTAATTTAATAAGTTCCACGTTAATTATTAAATCAATGTATTATTAGATTAAAACTCTCTAGTTGAGGCCATGCTAAAATAGAATACATTATAATTTAAATGGCATATTTAAACATTTCTTAATTTTTAATTAAGCTATATGTAACGCTTTTTATATCTTCAACATTGTCTAGTATTGTATTTCGCACAGTGTAGGAGCTTGAAAAAAATGTTAAGCTAATTATAAGTGATGTGATCTAACAGCAATGTCAAAGTTTTTAGTTATTATGATTCTGTTACATAGCATGATTATGTTCATGTTCTTGAATAAATACAGATAGAAATATTACATAAAAGCAACACTGTTCTTGTAAGAAGTGACACAAAAATGAAAATGGACCATGAGTATTACTGAAAGAGAATAATTTAATGGAAAATTCCTGTGATGTTATACCCTGAGAAAGCAAAACTTGAGCCAAATCGACCCTAATAAGAAATGACAAACCTTGAAAAGCTATCTATAAATTTTCTTTAAAGCAGTATGCTTTTCAGATAAGCAAAATTGTTTTACATTGTTACCAGCTTCTATAAATGCCAGTTCAATTTCAGAATCCATTGTTTAATTGTGATCATATCAAAGAAGAATCCTTTCTAGAGAGCAAAAGCACTAAAAAAAAAATGAAAAGATTATGTTAATAAAGCTAATGTATCTTGTTACCATGGTAACTTTGAAACTAAAATATTCAGAAAAGTCTTTTTTCCTTATACCATTGTTTTGTGAGGAACTGGTTAGTTGATTACCAGCTCATGGAACCATAATCCTTTAAAATGGTGTCATTTGAAAGGCAGAAGAATATGAGGCTTACATGAAACAATAAAAACTTCTTCTCATATTTCTGAAAATAAATCATGGAGACCTGGAATGCCAGAGGGTACCCAAATTATTGGGTAGACATAAAGAACCCTCATAAAGCATTGACTTAATTTTTAAAATATTACATAAAGGCATTATTCTATGTTACAACCTTATTATAGACTTGAAATGCAAAATTCAAAGGTATTCTTTGGAAGAACACTGGAAACATTGTTGGGATTTTGGCTGGCTTTTGTGTTTTACAAGGCCAGGAACCAGAGTGTACTCGTTTGTCTTCTTTTTTAAAATAGAAGTTTAGGAACTCTGAGTATAAATTAAATGTGATCTGTTCCATTTGTAAATCATAAACATACAGTTCTTCCTTCCACTATTAATATCATCTTAAATCTTCCTCCATCATTCTTGGAGATTGGTTGTAATTAGAACAAATTTCAAAAGTTGGGTCCTTTTAACAGAGCACTAATTTCATAGATGAACGATTCTCTTGGTTTACTCTTGGAAAAAAAAACCCTCAACAAACATTTTTTTTTTTCTATAGAAGAGTAAATTTTGATAACATTCAGACATTTATAAGTATATCAGAAATGCCTATCGCCTCTGAGAAGTGAACACCACCACCTCCCAAAAAAGTTCCTACTTTCAGAACTACTTCTGAGCACACAAATTTTTTCCCTCCTAATCAATAAAAATTTGTCATTTTCTTAATAGTAGGCAAAACACGTTTTCTGTTCATTTTCAAAGAATGCTATGCCTTTAAGTTTTAACAAAAACAGTTAACCTCAAAGTACAATTCTGTAAAAGGACATTTTGTTCTGGGTAAGAACATTCCCAGCAGGTCACCCACTGCCATGTTTGGAGATTTGCATAATAACACAACTAAACACCTGACCCATCTCTGCATGTAGAAATTATTAACAAAGGTCTTTCTCCCTTCTAGGTATCCATTGCCATAGTTACCTCACAAGTTCTTGAAAATATGCTTAAATAAAGGAACTTGCAAGCACCGAGGTAGAAATTAATCATTGACTGGAAAATAAGTTTTCATGATGAGGTCAGGCTTTTGTTTCTGGGTCAGACTCAAACATTAGACAGTATTCTGATTTGAGCAGAACTGATTGCCTCTGGTTGGAGATCTGGCTCTTGGGATCTTACACAAAACACTGGCCTACTTGAATGTGCAGGAATGGTTGCTTTATGCATTTGTTCTCTCAAGCTCTGCGAAAAAAAAAAAAAAAAAAACTTTCAACCATTCCTATCGGAATGGTGAGCCCCGACAGTGGGTCTATAATGGGAGTGCACTGGAAACGTCAAATCAGGAACTGCTCTTGTGGGAACAAATGACTGTCTAGGAGTCTCTAGTGATAGACCATTGCCTTGCAAAGCCAACTAGTCAATGCAGGACACTGGGATATTTATGTGGAGATGAGGGGAACTCGAGCTAAACACTTAGTATTAGGAAAAATCAGGAACAAATAATTAGGAAAAATCAGTGGAGCAAAATTAGAGCTGGATATCCAATGAGAAGAGGGAGACCTCAGAGAAGAATAGGCATCAGGACTGATTTTACATGTTTTGTGAAGGGAATGAATAAGTAAAGTTCTGTCTCATTGAATGTGCAAAAAGATAGGCATTCTTATACATGGCTGGCAGGAATGTGAAATGGTACACACCTTCTGCTAAACAATTTTGTGATATGTTATCAAAATCTTTAAAATACCAAAATCTTTTGAGCCAATAATTACACTTCGAAGGATCTTTCCCAAGGAAATAACCAGAAATTTGTTCAAAGAATTATGCACAGAAATGCTTGTCCCGGCATTACTTATTATAGCAAGAAAAAAAAAATAGAAATATGGTGCCTTAGGTTTATACAGCTAAGTAAATTCTTCCATATCCAAGTGTGGAATGTTAAAATTATGCAAGATAATTTAACTAAAATCATAATATTTCATTAAAAAGCAGACATGTATGTGTGGATAGATAGGTATATATATGTATATATAAAATTTTGTGATAGAATTGAATGTCTATCTAAGAATATTATTGCTTTATATCAAGACAAGTTGTGGGTCTTACAGAAGTTTCTTAGAAATTTCTCTCAGGTATCTTGACTACTCTGGACACCAACTATGCAATATTTCCTGTTGATGAAATTGAAAAAAATATTAATATTATAACACTGTCCCTAGGAAAGATTATATATATATATCTATATATATCTATATATATATCTATATATATCTATATATATATCTATATATATATATTTATATATCTATATATATATATATCTTTTTTCATGTGAAGTATGTGTAAAGTTTTTGACCCTAAACATATTGTTTAGGGATCTTTCCGCCTCTCTATGGAAATCCTAATTATTTAGGTTCATCTAGTCCCTATGATTCAGGTCTAATAATATTGCCTGGGGAAAATTCTGCTCTGCAAAATCTAACAACATTTAGATTGGAGACAGGGAAGATAATGAGAAAACATTTTTTATCAAAACTTTCCTTTCAAACCACAGAAAAAGATAGCCTGGCAGCCGTTTCAGTTGCTAGAACAATAGGTCTTGAGCAGCTCCTTCCACAGACCTTGTTAGTCTCTAATAGGAGTAAGCAATACAGTACAGGCCAAGGGCTCAAAACTTCTAAAATAAGGGATGAGGCTAATAGCCGAGTTTGCTTAAGTGTTGCACCTAAATATGAAATGTATCTCAACATCTGAGAGTCATGAAAGGGATGGGATGACAGGACTCACTACAGTTGAAAAAATCAAAGTATGGTCAGTTGAGCAGAGTGAGTTATCTCTAATTCTGCCAAAAGGCATGGTTTAATGAATGATTAGTGTTTTATGCTTTTCATCATTTTCCAACTTCTCTATAATAAACATATCATGGTAAAAATTATGAGTATATTCAGAAAAATAGTTAGATAAATCAATGACTTACAGAAATCTTTACTACTTGGAGTATCCAAACTGACCACTCCAATCATTTGTTCACTCACTCAGCAAATATTTATTACATATCTCATATGTCTAGTCCCTGCTGAAAGGTGCCTAGAACACTCTTGCTTCCAATGAGCTTACAGTCTAGTAAGAAGAAACAGGCATAACAAATTACTGCAATAAGTGTTTACAGGTGCATTGATAGATATATGCACAAGATTCAGTAGAGAATGAAGAAGGGAATGATTACTGGCTGATGGGGAGTAGGAAAGGCTTCACATGACAGGTGATTCTTAATAAATTAGAAGGCCTGCTCTACCATGGGGGCAAAGGTATGGGGGAGTTTCAGGCAAAAAGTACAATATTCCAAATGGATGGTGACAAGAAACACCTTGACATTCCTCAAGAACAGCAAATTGTAGGATGTGGCAGAAGCTGGATCACAAAAGAACAGAGAAGCAGGATGATTGTACGAGTCCCCCATACTAGGGATTTTGGGCTTTTTATTAAAGGGTGTGGGCCTTAAATGTTAGGAAACCTATTAAGAAACTACTGTATGAGTTCTGGTGAGAGCCCGCTGGTTTAGAAGGATTAAAGAGGACGAACTATAGGACTTTGAAGCTTCCTTAACACAGGATAAAGGGGAAGTTTATAATCAATCCCAGATGTCTGACTTGTGTGTCACGGTGGACGAGGATGCTTTCTGTTGAGTAGGAGAACATAAGAATTAGATTAGATTAGAGATTTAATCTAATCTAATAGATTAAAATATTTGGGAAGTCAATGAGCTCATTTTGTCACATTGAATATAAGTGCCTGAGGCTGTTAGATATTGAGAACTGGCTTGAAGAAGACTGGGTTGCAAACTCATTCCGTGAAGATATCCATGTGTCCAATATTGTGCAAAGGTAATATTAAGCATAATTGATTCAGAATGGCAAGGCAAAGGACATGAATGCTGGTCACAGCCCTGTAATGTGATCCTGGCTGCCCCCTACTGTGCCACTCATTTCCCTTTAATTGGTCAGGGAATACACAGAAGGAGGTGTCTGGCCAGTAGATCAGGAAAGTAGTGACAGTATGTATTTAGGGTCTTTGAAACAGTGACTGTGTACCAAGTGGCTTGAAAAATATTTCACTATTTCTACCACCAAATAGCCATATCTGTAGGTAACATAAATTTCAGCCCTACTCTTTGGATCCCTTTTTGCATTTCTGTTTTGACTTTATTTCCCTCTTAATTACTTAGTAAAATTTACTAAGAGGACATGAAACTAAATAAGGGAGAAATGAGGCTTTCCTGAACTGTAGTCAGAGCATATAAAAAAATTATTGCATCTCAAAGGGATGGATCCAGTGATAGAAGCAAGAACTAGTGTCTCTGAAGCAAAGAAAGTAAGAAATCCTAGAGTAGCAGCAACGTGGTTAGGTCTGATCGTTGATTCTTTCCTAGTTAGGCTATTAGCTCTCAGGCTCAAACAGAGGGTTTGGATTTGCTCCTATGTAGCCAACTCTTTCCCATCATCAAGTTTCGGATCTTACCACTTTCCTCACTATGCTTCTAAGGATACTTCTATGCAGGAAAAAACTTGTCCCTTATGAATAGGAGAGCAGCAAAGGAATCAGAACGTCTCCACTTTACCTGCTTAAAATTCTGTTGATATTTTCCATAACTTATTGAAGAGAATGTATTAGAATGAAAGCTTATTGTACCTGCATCACATAAACTTTGGTCTTAGCACCAAATCTACACTTTCTAATCATAAAAATAAGAGTAAGTATCATTATCTGTGAAATGGGAATAATAAAAATTGCTTGGCCAAGTTTTATAAGTTTTATAATAAAATAATAAGGGATACCTATAAATTCTGCACCTCAATGACCTGACTATATTGGGCTAGTCATTTGGCTCCTTTGGGTTCCCACTTTATCATCTGAAAATAGGGAATTTTTCCAAGGTAGTATCTTTCCAAATCTCACATTCCACAATGTTACAAACTGGAAAAAGAACATTTTATGGATGATTGCTGATAGCTAGATAGCTCTTTTTTCGGGGAGAGGGGAGGGTGGCAGTTTCTCCCCATGGTGTTTGGTCCTTGAGAAATGTAGTCACACCTTTAGGCATATCCTTAAATGAAGAGAGATTTTTCTCTGACATTTATGTTATTTCCTGGCTGGCAAACACTGAATTTGTATACATTGCAAAAAAGCAAATCACTGTGCTTACATAAATTACATAAAAATCCAAGACATGCATTATAGAGACATTTGCAAGCTGTTTGTACTTTTGAAATCCAGGAAATTAATTGCCATTCCCACCAAGGTAAATAATGATACAAAATAGAGGAGGTGTGTTTTATTTTTGATGTCTCCTCTGTTGATAATCACAGAGAAATGTGAGATGACAGCTTCCTTTTATATTCAAGCAGGCTTTGAAATCCTACCTTCTCTAAATAGTTTTCCTTCAGACACTCATCATTCTGCCACCAACCTATCCCTTCATTTCTGCCTGGTCTAGTTGGACAAGTCTAATGATTTGCCCTCACTTATGAGTACACCATGTACGCACCTACTTTTATTCTCTGTAATTCTTTGTATTTGTTTCTCGTATGTCTTCTCTTATTGCATAGTATCTGAAAATGGGCTAGGGAGAGATCTGGGATGAAATTACATAATTTGTATGTGTCTCAGTTTTCCATACCTATAAAATGGAGATAAAAAAATCTACCTACCTCATAGTATTGATACAAGAATTAAATAAAATAGTCCACAGAAAGTCTTATATTCAACAAGAGCTCAATAAATGTTATCTACTTATTACTCACCAGTGGAGATAAGATTGATTTATTGAGTTTGTCATTGAATTTCTGTTCCCTTGAAAATACCATTAGGTGAAGAAATTTAGAGAAGAGTTATAGTGAGTCTATGTAAAGTGGCTTAGTTTATCAGATTATTTGTTTATCCATATCAGGTTGCAGAGGGTTTTCAAGTATATTCTTTATCTGAGGTCTGATATTACATGAACTCTGAAAGGTATAAAATGACCATAATTATAGAATTAATTTTAAAGGGCTTTTCTCAGACTTTACATTTTTTTTAATGCAAGTAGAGTGTTTAGCATGGGTTCACTAAATATTAGTTAATTTGATTGCTCATTTTGTTATTAATTTACCCTTGGAAAACTCCCATATTCCCTAAAGATTAGTCTTCAGCCAGCTTTCCTTTGAAGGGAATGTTTTACCTTTCTTCCTTGCAACTTCCTGTCCTGATGGCATCAGTAGGGATTTGGAAATGGGTGAAGACCACGGCATCTTATTTCCCTAAACTGTCTGCACCAAGTGAAGCTGAATTAGTTTGAATCACCCAATTTATCTCTTAGGAGTTCTATCTAAACATCCTGGTAAATAATGCTAAGCTATGTGGAAGAAAGCTGCCTGTACACTCTAAACCACTGGAGTACAGAAAAGTATGCTCATTGCATGAATGTAGAGTTAGGAACAATTTTAATATAGTGACTTAATGTTTGTTTATTGCATAAATTTGTCTGCAGTATTTTAATGTAACTTTAACCCACCAGTTTGGAAATGTAGATCTATTTTCATAATAATATATTATCTTCCTTATTAGTTGTATAGCTTAGAGTGTGTGGCTTATTGAGAGTGTAATAATTTAAGTTTTTAATATTAGAATAACCAGGTTTCCAACCTTGCTTTGCCATCTGGTTGTATGCATTTCAACATCCTTTTAAAGCAAGGAGGATATCTCACAATAGGGAACATCAAATGGAAGACAAAGGTCATATATGATTTTTATTATCAAATTGAATGAGAATGCTTAATTAATCAACAATCCAATAAGGAATTTAGGGGCACCTGGGTGGCTCAGTTGGCTGACCGTCTGATTCTTGATTTCCACTGAGGTCATGATCTCAGATTGTCAGATCGAACCCCACGTCGGGCTCTGTGCTGACAGTGCGGAGCCTGCTTAGGCTTCTCTCTCTCTCTCTACCTCTGTCTCTGCCCCTTCCCAGCTCGGGTTCTCTCTCTATCAAAACAAATTATAAATAAACTTAAAACAAGGGATTGAGAAACTATCTACATTGAACATAGAAAGCACAAAGGATTAATATTGTAGGGCCTTATGAAGAATATAAGAGATTGAACATTTGGCCAAAAAACTAAACCTGGTGTGCAAAATTATTTCTAAAAGAGTTAACTGTGAAATAAAACACTTATTTTTCTTTTGAACAAAACACTCTTCTTGTTTCAAAGGAAGTTAAAATAAGTAGGGTAGATATGATTTCTATCCAAAACTGACAACACAATTTTTGGCTTCTTGAATACTGCCACATCTAAGATGAGTGTAAGGAGAAGCTACGTTGAATTAACGTAGAGTCAATTCAGGTTGTCTTATTTTAAATTATTTCCTTGTATAACAATTAAGCTTAAGAGAAATGAAGCCCCACTGAAGTGAATTATATAAGAAGTTCAATAATAGGAAAATTTTCCAAAAGTAAATAAAACATCAGATATGGAATGATGCCAATGTGCAAAATCAGATAAAAATTACCAAAAACATGGGATCAAAGATGCAATCTTATCCAGTGGAAACTCACCTCTCTTTTCCTCAACTAATCTTATCTGCTTCTATCCACACTGCTATCCATATTTGTAATGCATAGTATCAAATACTTGAACTAGTTTATTGGCTACATCCAGTTAATCTACACAATAAACTCTGAGTTTCTCTTTTCCATTCAAAGTTGTAGATCAAATTGGCATAGTTGTACAACAAGTATAATTAAAGCCCTCTCCCATCTCCTCCACTGTGATGGGTACCAAATACCTTCCATCTTGGAGCACATGGCTACTGACGTCACACTATTGTTGTTGCAGTATGGATCCAGAACAGCTTTTGAATAATAGTTTAACTTTCACAGAAACTAAGCCTGAGAAGTTGTAATATATCAAATTTCAGACACATGGAACCAAAATAAGTATAGAAAAAGGTCACTGACTCTAGAAGTCACAAATTCTCCCAGACGAAAAAGTTGACCATGAATTAAAATGGGGTTAATGAATAAAAAAGGAAGTCCAATATTTTTGCATGCATTCATACTTGCATTTCTAACTGTATCATGAAAAGACAAACACAAATCCTTTATAAATATTTTATATTTATCAACTATCTTTTAAATTTGATTCAGCTGTACTAGAAATACAAATATACTCTTACACAAGAAAGCTACACTGTCCATTTGAGCACAGAAGAAGGCTTGCTTGCTCCATGCCTGTATGTATAGCCTTCTGTTGATAAGAGGAAATGAAAATGATTTTCCTAAAGTCCTAGTGGATTGGCCATACCTCTTCCACTCAAGGAGGAAAAGACTGTAATGCACCTCTGTCTTGAGGTCTCATCTATTCTTCCACTTGTCTGAATTGATTTCTAATTGAATTACGTTTAGAAAAGATATGAGAAGGGGCACCTGGGTGGCTCAGTTGGATAAGTGTCTGACTTTGGCTCAGGTCATCATCTCACAGCTCCTTAGTTCAAGCCCTGCATCGGGCTCTGTGCTGACAGCTCGGAGGCTGGAAATTGCTTCAATTTCTGTGTCTCCCTCTCTCTCTGCCCCTCCACAGATCACACTCTCTCCCTCAAAAATAAATAAACATTAAAAAAATGATATAAGAATCAACTAGAAAGATGGGTAGTTAGCTTTAGAAATTTTATTTTGAGGGGCACCTGGGTGGCTCAGTTGGTTAAGCATCCGACTTCGGCTCAGGTCATGATCTCGCGATTCATGAGTTCAAGCCCCACATTGGGCTCTGTGCTGTCAGTTCAGAGCCTGGAGCCTATTTCAGATTCTGTGTCTCCCTCTCTCTCTTCCTCTCCCCCTCTCACACTCTGTCTGTCTCTCAAACAAATAAACATTAAAAAAATTAAAAAAAATTTATTTTGAAAATGTATGCAGTGTGCTTCAGTTATAAATTTGTTGGTAATGCCCATCTCTAGAATTCAAAAGGAATGAATTTTGGTTTCATTTTATTCTGTTTGTTTTTCAAGATTTTATCAGAAGATACCATTTCAGCAGTAGGGGGTAATTCCACTGACATTTGCTTTACGTTTATAAAATTGTATTTTGAATAATATTTATCGTCTTTCCATATTGTCCTATGAATATCTATAATAAAGAGAAGAAAAAAGGGATATTGAATAAAGGAGATTATCTAGTATATGCATTGGCAAAATATATTCCTTAGGTCAAATTTAACTTGTGGCCTGTTTTTGTACTGCCTACAAGCTAAGAATAGTTTTTTTTACCTTTGTAAAGGGATATTAAGAAAAAGAAGACTATATGATAGAGACTAGAGATCATATATGGACCACAAAACCTAAGATATTTAGACTTGAAGTTTTTGGTCTAGGAGTATTTTAGTTAACTTGGGTTTTGATGTTAAGGTGCATTAATTATCTTAGTGTAGTAACATGAAAAATTGTTGCTATGTGTAAGAAAGACAAGAGAATAATAAACTTGCTGGACATTATATCATGGTTTTAACTAAAAGGAAACTGCACTGTATATAGCAGTTAGTGATAATGTAGGAGGAAAAGGGAGCCATATTAAACATTCTATCCTTACCAGATTATATCAATGATGACATTCACAGATAGGTGATTCCCACAATCAAATGGTGATCTTCACAGACAGAAGGTGAGTTTATGCACCAAACTGAACCACAACAACAAAATCAGAAAATTGCAATACAAATGGGAAAAAGAAAAGATATCTATGCTCCAAAAAGTTCACTCTTGGCATTTCTATTACTCAAAATCCTTTAGAGTGTTCAATCTTGCGTTTAAAAATGAGAAATAACCCAAATAAAACAGTACATGGAGTACAAAGTTATCTCCTTCTCTATCTTTCCCAAATTTATGTCACTCTTTAGAGATAACACTGTTAACAATTTGTAGGTTATATATCCTTCAAAATCTTTTGACGCATGTATTTATTGATATAAATATGTATGTATTTGTGTGTATATGTATATGTATGTATGCATATGTATAAAATGTTGGTTGCTATTCATTTATTTTACACAAATGGGAATATATTACACAGAATTTTCAGTACCTTCCCTTCTTTTGTTATTTGTGTTATATGATGCCAAGGTCTTACAGATCTTTCCATATTAGTAGCATATAGGTGTACTCCATTACTTCTAATTGTGTCACAAAATTCCCTAGATATGTACCATAATTAATGTCTTCTCTTTTAGATATTTCTTCTTTTAGATATATAGATAATTCACTATTTTATTATTATGAATACCATACAGATTTTTGCCCCATGTCTTTTAAAATTTCCTCTCATTGTATCTCAGGCTCAGTTGTTACTTTCAAATGCATGCTTGCATACTTTATTTTGTCATTATTCTTAAGCACTTTTCCTAAAAGGGCTCTTATTATTTTTAAAGAAATGAAGAATCATAATCCTTACAGTATTTTAAAGTGAGATTTTGGAAAGGAAAATCGTTTGGCAAATGCTGAGTAATGTGTTTCAATGCATATATGGTATTCACAGACAAAGATACAGAATTATCGAAATATGTGATCTGTCTTAGAAAATGGTGACTCCCTTGTCATTAGAAATATCTAAATATAAACCAGACAATCTATTTACAGAGTCGTTCCAGTGGAGATGAAAGTACTCAATGAGTGGTAATTCTAGATTACTTTTAGGGACTTTCTAACCTTAAGATACTTTAAAATAAACAATAAAAAGAAAGAAAGAAAACTAAAGGCTAATTCATTGAAATTCATGACTGTTCACATTTTATTTTTAATTCATCCACATATGACAAGTTAACAGTGAACTAAAAAAAAAATACAGGCTGAAATCTTTAGTTATAAGGCCATAAAACCTACTTAACTTGACAAATACAATAAATCTGGCCAAATATTTTCATGCCATGATTAGTAAAGAGTGGACAGTTCTCAGAAAATTGACTTTTCTATGATTTTATGTAAACTAGAATTAGATATCAATAGTGTACTCCCATAACTATTGTTCCAACATGACTAATTATTTATCATTATTGATGCAGCTGCAGAATTATTTGTCATAATTTATTCTTATCTGCCCTTAGTAAATAATCCCTTCAGTTCTAAATCCTTCTCAAAGTAGGAATTCCTTATTATCAGTTGCTATTGTATAAACAATTGTTTACTTTTAATTCTCTTTGTGCAGTAAGTATACTGGTTGAGTAATACAGGCTGAGACTCCTACCTTTCTCATAGCATTGAGACATAATTCAAAGGTATACTTATGACTTGGAATAAAAGGGAAGTGGGCATTCAGCTTGCTGGTAAATGGCAGGGTCAACTCAGGAGAAAGCAGATTTTATTTTTCTCATCCTCTCTGAAAGGTCTCGCTATTATGAGGAAGAGCACTCCCTTCAAGAATCTCTTTTGTATATTAACTTTGGAAATTGTCTGCACAAAATTACATAAACTCTCCATTCTCTTAAAGGGCATCATTACATTTTGGTCTGTGATGATAATCATCATGATTTGAAATGGCCAGTGGCAACTATGTCTTTGACATTTATTATACTATCTTTAGTGGTCTTTTTACCATAGTCATAAGGGATGCTGCTTTGTAACAGTAGTAATATTAATTGCTACCATTATCTTGCCTCTTACGCTAAATTTTGGGTCAAATGATGGGTATAAGTCTAAATGAGCAGTCAGGGATGAAAAGGACAAAGGAGTAGGAGGAAAATACATGACTAGTTTGAGTCCTGCAGCATACTGAGAGGTAATTTACACAAATAGGCTAGACGAAAACAGATGGGAAGAGGGAGACAGGGAGAGAGGTGACTAATGACACCTGACTGCCAAATGACCCTGTGGGTTTCAACGCTGGCAGGACACCTAAAAGTGCCAGCAGCCACTTGGAACTGCCCAGTTCTCACTCACATTTCATTTAACAGGCTAACCTTGGTCTTTCTATTGTTACTATCACTAGGGAAATTTATGCAGTATCTAATCATGATCCAGAAAATACACATTCTAACTGGACTCCTTTCTTTTAGAAACTGTGTATTACTGAACGGTTAAGGAGTTTATTGTTAGAGTAGCCTTTGTTTCCAACAGGGAAAATTTGATCCCTGTGTTGTTTTAAAAGCCTCTTTGGTAAACCTATAGTGTGTGGCACCTTTTGTGACTTAATAAGAGCTGTGGTGAAAAAGAAAAACAAATTTATTCTGAGAACATGACTATATTATTAAAAACTTCGCTCGTGGTAAAATATCTTTGATTCTGACGGGTGGGGAGTTCCTAGAACTATATACAATGGACTCCTACCTATCTCCTATTCTCCTTCTGACTTAAAAGTTTTAATTCCTTTTCAACTACCAAATTCATGTTCATGGTGTATTGAAATACACCCTGGGCCTGAAACAAGACTGTTAGATGCCAGTATTGGTTATACTGCAAAGGCTAAGTGAACTAAGAAATAATTTAGCACCCCTCTGCTTAAATTCTTTTATCTCTACAAAGGAAATTACATATTCTCTCTAGTGCTGTTGTGAAAACCATATGAGAAAAAAATGTATGTGTATAGAAGGTGTAAAATCTGGATTACCAAATTCAGATGGACTCTGTGTAGGATTTATTTCCAGTGAAATTACAGAAGTTCCTAGTCAATTAACAACTATTTAAAAAAAAATTGGTGGCTCCTGGGCGACTCGGTTGGTCAAGCATCTGACTCTTGGTTTCAACTCTGGTCGTGATCTCGCAGTTTTTGGGTTCAAGCCCCACATCTGACTCCACACTAACAGTGTGGAGCCTGCTTGAGATTCTCTCTCTCTCCCTCTCTCCCTGCCCCTCCCCCTCTCACTCTCTCTGTCTCTCTCAAAATAAATAAAAATTAAAAATAAAAACTTTTGAATGTATTCTACATTAGATAGGCTAAGAATCCTTAGAATGTTGATAGAAATCATGGCACTATGCTTTTTTATTTCTGAACAGCATTTATGGATCTTAAATAGCCTACACATATTTTTGAAGATAACATTATTCCTCTTTTTTCTCTTTTTTTTTCTTTTTTTTTTTTTTGTCTTTAATAAGCAGCAAGTAGACTGGAGGTCTGGGCCATATTTAATATTTATAAACTATACAATATTGAATGATCATTATTATTTTCATTTGAAAAGTGATTCCTCTCCCTTACCTTCTTTTTGGCTTTAGTACCCTGGAGAAGAGATTAAAATGAACACCAAGAAAAAATTAGCTACATTCTAGAATTTTAAAGTTTTCAAGCTAAACGGAAATGTTTAGGAATGAATCTGTCCAACAAGATAATGAAATTATTCCCCCTTCCACACTCCCATCATTTCCAATATCCACACCTAAAGTGAACTCTAGGTCTATTAAAATTTTTTTGGTAAAACTGATGGAAGGGCACCTGGGTGGGTCAGTATGTTAAGCATTCAACTTCAGCTCAGGTCATTATCTTGCAGTTCATGAGTTCGAGTCCCACATCAGGCTCTCTGTGTCAGCATGGAGCCCACTTCGGATCCTTTGTCCCCCTCTCTCTGTCCCTCCCATGCTCACACTCTCTTTGTTTCAAACATAAATAAACATTAAAAAAGAACACAATGGATAGAGGCCATTGGATATGGGAACAAACCAACCAACCAACCAACTAACTCTAGATTGTGAAAGTTGAGGTCCCCTTGAATCACGCAGCGGACATTCTGTGTGCTAGGAACTGGGGAAGAGGTAGGTCCTCAAACACAACAAACGTAACTTGGAAGATAAGCTTTAGAAAAGTCCCACTCTCTGAACCCTGGAGTCCAGAGATGCCTGAATGAATGGATGGGAAGTAGCAGAGACACCCAGAGTAAGAATCCAGAAGGCAAAGAAAAAAAATACACCATCAGCGAAGACAGCTGGAGAATTATTGAAATTAAGAAAAAATCAGAAGAGAAGGAAATCAAAGAGAAACAATCCATCAAGGAATGGGGAAAATAAACAACCACATAGCTGAGGCATGTACCCTCATATTACGACTGTGGCCTGCAACTCAACTAACTGAATTTGCAGGGCTCAGATGAGTGCCTGGATAGCCTATGGACTCCAGTTAGGGTTCTCTGACTCACAGAGAACCATAACATCACCATAACATCAATTGCCCTTTCTCTCCCTTGGCCCTTCTTCCAGCCACATATGGTAGAGGAGAAATAAGATGTCTCTTATTAAAGTTATCATTTTATGGAAAAAATTTTTCTTTATTCTGTAGTGGCAGCAGCGCTAATTTCGTTACATTTTAAAGATGAAATACTAGAAACTGAATACACTTAAAATAAGAGTGAAGTTTTTTAGCTTATTTATTTTTAAATTTTTTAAGTTTATTTATTTATTTTGAGAAAGAGAGAGAGTGTGCACAAGCAGGAGAGGGGCAGAGAGAAAGGGAGAGAGAATCCCAAGCAGGCTCCATGCTGTCAGCACAGAGCCTGACTCTGGGTTTGATCCCACAAACCATGAGATCATGACCTGAGCCAAAATCAAGAGTTGGACGCCTAATCAGCTGAGCCACCCAGGCTTTTTTTTTTAAGCTTTTTAAAATTACACTGAAAATTAGTGTAAAACTAAAATTAAGGAGATATATCTTTCCAATGGTTTGTACCCACTTCTGTTTACTGAGATCCTGACATTCTCAAGGGTCTCACCATTTTCTTAACTAGTTCAATGGTAAAGATACGTATTTTTCCATCTATTACATGGTTTATAATGATGTGTATAAACAGAACAGAGAATATAATAGGTAATTTCTATAAGATGGCAAGATCAATTCGTTTGGAAATTTCTTTAATTATTTGAAATTTCTCAAAAGTAAAAATGCGGGGTGCCTGGGTGGCTCAATTGGTTGAGCCTCCGACTTCAGCTCAGGTCATGATCTCACAGTTTGTGGGTTCAAGCCCCATATCAGGCTCTGTGCTGACAGCTCAGAGCCTGGAGCTTGCTTCAGATTCTGTGTTTCCCTCTCTCTGCCCCTCCCATGCTCATAATCTGTCTCTCTCTGTCTCAAAAATAAACATTAAAAAAAAAAAGGAAAGAGAGAGCTAAAATGTATTTCTTTAAAAAGAAATTTAAGATGGGGTTACCTGGGTGGCTTAGTCGATTAAGTGTCTGACTCCTGATTTCAGCTTGAGTCATAATCTCATGGTTTGTAGGTTCAAGTCCCACATTGGGCTCTGTGCTGTCAGCATGGAGCCTTCTTGGGATTTTCTCTCTCTCCCTCTCACTCTGCCCTTCCCCAGCCTGTGAGCTGTCTCTCTCTCTCTCAAAAATAAAGTTAAAAAATTAAAATAAAAAATGTTAAGAGGAAGGATAAAAGCATATATTTTTGTAATAGAGGCAGAAGCACAGATAATTTGGAAAGCGTTTCGCAGAAATATAAAATGTTAAACTGTCCACTTTCTTAAGTCAGACTCCTCATTTTTAAATCATTTAATGTCATAAAGAAAGCTTTATAATTCTAGCTGCTTTTATGTCACTTTAACTTCTATTCAGGAAAAAAAGAGAAGATGGTTGAAGAAAGTATGTTTCCTTAAAGTATATTCTTTGATATCAAGATAAATATAGCTTCCAAATATAACATCAAAGTCCAACTCAACATTAAAAATTCTTTAGTGAATTTAAAATTTATACCTGTACCTCATAAGATACAGGCTGAATTGAGTTACAGGCCTTAAGGAAAGTAATGAAACACAAGCCAAAATGGAAGTTCATTTCATATTTTATCAATGTGTAATGAGTTTTAATACCAAGGCAACTTCTGTGTAAATTTCCCTAATTTTATTTTTTTCTTTAGTCATTGTTAAGTACAGTTTAAAAAAAACAAAAAATAAAAACAAACAAACAAACAAACAAAAACCTTCAAATGTGAGATTTTTTTTATGTCTCCATTCTGACAGGGAGCCAAAAAAAAAAAGTGAGATTTTTTGCTATGTTTTTGCATTAGCAAATTGCCATCATCTTTCAAAATACAATTTGAGAAATAAAATTGAGGATTTGAGTAACAGATATAAATTAAAGCACCTACAAAACATCAATAATAGGTCTTCATACTGGTTTATGGCTTGTTGTTCTCTTGAACAAAAATAATAATGATCTTTTTAGTCATTTATTATTCTTTAAAACATATCATCAGATCACTGAGTCTTAAATTTGAAATGTGTCTTGAAGATAATCCAGTCATCCCTTCTCTCACTGTAGACATCCCTTTCACCATAGGTTGGGCAGGAGGTAATTGAAACTTTATCTGATTACTTCTACTAACAGAGAGATCATGACTTAGTGAAAACATCCCAATCTATTTTTACATGAATCCAAATATTAAATGTTTCTTCCTTATACAGTTAAGAGTCAAATTGGTCTTCCTGTCATTTTGGCCTTTGGCCTTCTTTTTCCACGAAATTTTGAATGACAGAATAATCTAACTCCCTAAGTTACAAATCTTCAAAATTGTAAAGACAATTATTGTATCCCTTATTGGGATGTCTTTCCTAAGCTATAAAATTCCCCACGTGTTTCCCAGATGGTGTGATTCTCTGACTATTCGCCGTCTAGTTTCATTATACCTAAATTTGACCCAGAAATAAGCATAGTATTAACGTATGCTATCTGTACAAGACCAGCAAACACTCTTATTCTGGACACTGCATATTTGTTAAGGAGGGACAATGTGAAATAGTGTTTTGAAGTCCCACAACAAATTACTCCTGACAAAAGATTCTTTATCTAGGTTTCTTGGAACCTGTGGAATATATAGATGTAATATCCAGAGAATCCGTGATCGCTATGTATTCAATGTGAATACGAATACGTGTATGTTTTAAGGCATAAAACATACGACTTACTTTAGATTATTTTGAGCTCATGACTCCCATGCATTTAAGAACCATTGACTCTTTAATATGCATTCCTATTGAACTAGTTCTCCTCATACTGTGTGCACTGACTCTATGAAGCAAAGTATAAGAATTTGAATTTTAGGGGCACCTAGGTGGCTCAGTCGGTTAAGCGTTTGACTTCAGCTCAGGTCATGATCTCGCAGTCCATGAGTTTGAGCCCTGCGTTGGGCTCTGTGCTGACGGCTCAGAGCCTGGAGCCTGCTTCTGATTCTGTGTCTCCCACTCTCTCTGCCCCTCCCTCACTCACACTCTGCCTCTCTCACTCTCGAAAAATGAATAAATGTTAAAAAAAAAGGAATTTGAAATTTATTTTCACTTACCAACATACAAACTGCAGACACATGGAATACTTGATTTCGTCATCTGAAAAGTAATCAATCTATGCCAGCTTTATCTAATTCATAGCATAATTTATGTCTTCACCCAGGTAATCAATAAAACATTTGACCTAATGGGGCTATGAATAAAATTCTGTGAAACACTATCACAGTCATCCAGGTTGATGTTGGTATATAAATCAAAGATATTTGGTAAGGTTATTCTTAACAAGTCAGCATCAAAAAAATCTTAAATGCACCACAATTTTTCATTCTCCTATCAACTGTAAAAACTTTGCAAATGCCTTGCCCAGATAAGAGATATGTTGTCTATAGAACTTTTTGATCCACCCATATAATACCTGTGGTTCTGATTTGTTTTAAATGAGCACATGTGAGTCTGATCACTCTTCCCTTACATAAGGAAAGTCAGAACCATCTGTTTAATAACTCGTGACTTCGATATGGTTTGCCTTCATAGTCTGCATTAGAAAAAAAAATTAAAAAGTCATTCACACACTTAAAGCTTTCTGGCTCCTTTCCTGCTTTCTCTAATACTCCAGGAATTCTGGTTAAAGATCTAGGAGCACACTACAAATCTTTGGAATATAATTCACCTGAAGTCATTTAACGGACTAAGTATCAATCTATTTCAATGGCTTATTCATACGCCTCTTCTAACCTTCCCAGTGTGAAGATGATCCTCCATAAGACCGAGGCAGCACTAACAGGAAATGCTTTCCATTGCTAGTTGCACATTACATAGCCTCAACTCAGTTTGCACTGTAGCCTTTGTGCAAATGTTATTTTCAAGTTTGTGCCAGGCTTCATCACTTGACCTTGATTTTATATGCTGTTTTCTTGTACATGTCCTTGATACACCAATAAGTCATGCAAAATGCCTGTGAAGTCCCAGTCTGGTAAGTCTTGGCAATATTGCTGACATCAAATTTACAGCCTTGTATTAACAATTCAAGCTCATTTTGCTCATTATCCATTCTTTAAGTATTATTATGAAGATATCGGCCCCCATAAATATTGTCTGTGACCTACCTGCTTCTATATATATGTATGTATGTGTATGTATTTATATATATGTATAGATATTTATATACATATACATGTATATGTATATATATATATATATATATATATATATATATATATATATATATATAACAGTATGTATTCACTATGTACTTATTCTGGGCACCTGCTCCGTAATAAATTTTGTCCTGGCTGGTTAGAAAACAAACATGAACAATACATAGTATCTATTCTTTAAGAATCATAGAGAAGAAAAATATGTACAAGTAACTACATTGCAATGGAATACATGAAATAGATGTTTTAGTCCTATGACAATATCCAGGAGAGGGCAAACATCTGGTGGGAGCAGAGAAGGAACTGGATAATGTGTAAGGACAGGATGGCATTTAAATTTCAAGTCCTGAATAGCATCTCTAGAGGATGATCCCCCCCAAAAGATATTAAGCAAAGGGAATTGCAAGAGGTCAGACTGATGAATGTTTCAGAGAGGTTAAGATAAGAACTAGAAAATTATCTTTGGATTTGGTCACTGATTATTTCTAAGAGAGCAATTTAATTCTCTGGCTAGATAAATGAAAAGTATTTTTTTTAATTTTTGTGTGTGTATTGTTTTGTTTTTCCACTGCTGAATTATTAGGACATGAGAAATTGTATACAGTGTTATAGTGGGCAATGCTACTATATAGTAGCATAATAGCATATACTGATATAGTTTAAGTGAGCTTTGAATCCTAAACAGGATCTCTAGAGAATAATTTTTTCCAAAATATTTGAGCATCTTTCTCATGGTTATTCTTTTAAATCTATACATATATGGATTTAAATATATGTATTATTTATTATTCATATACATAATATATATTATTCATTAATTATTGTTATATATATACTCTTTTCTGGAAGGAAAGGGCCACTTTCTGCCTCTTTTTTTGTGATTATGTTTAAGAAACTGGTACACTTGCATTTCTCTTTGGGGAGTGTGGTGGGTGCAATGTGATATTTTTCTAAATACCCTTTAATCAAATAAAGGAATTTCCAGGCAAATGCATTTTGCTTGGTTCTCAAAAGATATAGGCTACTTACTCATCAAGACCCCAGGGTTTGATGAGCCATATGTTTTTAAAGAGATTAAAATCTGCTCTTGGATTCCATCTATATAGTTAACTATTCACTTCCAACATCCTTCTTTCTTTTCAAAATAAAATGATAAGAAGAAATCTGTCTTTTGTGTATTTTCCTATTCAAGAGTTCAAGTCCAAGTCCTGGAGATACAGCTCTGTTATTTTAACAGTATTATTTTTTCTACCATGACATACAGTTAAATTTGGTTGCTTTGACTGGTCTTCTCAGAAAGACACCCTGCCACTAAATATTCTTTCCATATCTGTGTAGCTGCCTCTGTATTCCTTAGCAAGAGTTAAATGAGTACCACAACTCAATCCTGGGGAAGACACTATTGCAAATGGTTGTGTGAATCCATGGCACAGAAGATGTTCTTCTTCATCGGGCCTTTATCCAATGCAGTAAGTACTCATGCTGATAGCTGTTACAATTCCAATGGTGCATATTATTTTCTTTGTCTTTCCACACTAGTTTCTTTATCAGTAAGATCATTGCAAAGCTCATCTAGTTCTCACTAAGTAGGAGGCATCATTAAGATCTTACTATCCAGCAGACTTTGTACTAAACTAAATTCTTTACATATGTTAACTGACCTATGAGTTAACATTCACCACTCTACCAAGTACTTCTGTTAGCACCATTTTACAAACGAGGAGCCTGAATTTTAGAAAGATTACCTGAACCAAAGTTAATTGGTGGAGGGAGGGTCCACACTTTTTTATATTGATATTGGTCCCATTACTTAGATTATGTTGATTTTCTGGATTTCTTCTTAAAGTATAGCTTTCATTCCACTTCATTCTCTTTAATAAACTGGAGCATAGAAAGTATTCCCCAAGCCCTTTACTCTCACCTCAGTAAGGGAGATCAGCATATATTTATAGCACATATAATTGGTGAATGCCTTAGGCAGAAAGACAAACATAGCATATGGCCTGCAGGTTGCTAGAATAGCTCCCCCAGTGCCTGACTGCTGGGGCATCAAAATGAAGCAGTGCTTTGTGGCTTCCCCTAGACACTCTTCTCTAAAACAGTCAAGGAAAAATACCTCTTTGCTCTGGGATGCTGGCTGTGACACATTAGAATGGAAGAGAAGGGAGTAGGCACTCCTTGGATCCTGACTTCATCCCAATCTTTCCATTCCTTTCTCCTTTCCCAGTTAGTCTGACTCCATCCCCATGTAACTGTGATTCATAGGACTTGGTGAAGCTCTGTTTGTGGCTCTATCATATTTCTATGCCTTTGGGGACAAATATTAACTAAATGTTTTGTGCTAATTTGGGTGACTATACTACTAAATACTCAATATGACATGTAAGCCAAGGTGGGAAGGTTATCAGGTGAATAAGCTGTGCATTGGTGCTTCTAACAAGGAGAGAGACAGAGACAGAGAGAGAGACAGAGACACAGATAGGGAAACAGAGAGAGGTATTATTATGCCAGGGGACACAGCAAATTTTAACAGTCTATGTTGAAAGTTTGCTAAACTCTGAAAATTAGAGGTAAACTAGTGTATTTGCCATTTATTTAGGGATAGTAATTAAAAATCATTTTACTAAATATAATCATTCATTTTTTCATCAAGTAAATGTAGGAGCCTCTTGTTTGCCTGCTCTTAATGCCCACAGATATTGCCTTTGTTTAGATCCTCATTTATTTCTCAAGCAGATGTTTAAATAGCCTCCTAAGGGTTGTCCCTGATGCCCTTTGTTTAGATGTTTGCAGTTTGGGACTTGGTTAGAAAGAAACTAGCAAAAGATCGTAAATGCCCATATTTCAATGGCAACTTCCCTTCTGACCTCTGTGTGATTTAGATTAACACCTTGAATTTGCTTTCATAATTTGAATATAAAGAATTTGAATCCGGCTTTTATGCCTGCCAGTGATGTACATGTAAAGACACTCGTTATGACCAGTATGAGTCTAATGATTCCACACCTATTCCCTCTATGCTCTAGGCCATGTTTGCTAAGATATAGATAAAACTTAACAGAATGACATCGCTACATTTATATATTGGTGAAAATAGAAAACAAGTCAGAGGTTGTCCTGAAAATTTCTATTTTAAATTTTATTCCATCTGCTTTAGGGAATTGGGAACATTATTTGATAGCTTTGACTAAGAATGGCCAAGGTAGTAAAACTTCTGTCTAGGTTTCTCCATTGTACTTAAATACAGGTTCCCCCTTTACATACACAAGAATGTGTTTTCAAGTGCTTTAGAATTATTAATGAACTGAACTCCCTCAGGAGTGACTCCTTTTAAATCCTGAAATCACAATTCTTTGAAGATATAAAGTACACTTAATTTAACTGCCTTATCTCACCCAAAGTAGAAGTTTTTTTAAATTCATTCAGTCCCAACAGGGAAGAACACCCAGGTAGTACTTTCCTGTTAAATACCTCTTGTTCAGAGAGGTAGAAAAGCAAACTGACAGTATAAGGAATCCATATTTTTTCCCCTGCCAGCGTTATACGTATTTGGGGGCTAGAAAAATTTAGAACTTCCAATATAGCAATTTCTGTTGACAAGAAATTTAATTAAGTTGCGATGGGGTTGCTTTGCTGATAAAATTCCTGATTCTGGTAGTCCGTCCAATGTTTTAACAGTTTATAAATTGATTATCAACCTTTCTTAGACTCACCAGGAGGGTAAACAAAACAAAACAAAAACACAACACTATCTCCAATGGCAGCAACATCAGTAGCTTTGAGAATACTCTTTCTGTGGGCTGCATTTTCAATCTTTATTGTGATTCTCCCTTGCCTACAATCCAATTTCTTTCAGACCCATATGGTGCCAATTTCTTGAAAGCTTATTGTAGTAATATTAAAAATCTCAATTTAAATATCAAATAAGCCCCAAATCATAAGGAAATAAATCCATGTGGGCTCACAAAATTTCCCCTTCAGGCTTTGTGATTCTAGTTATTTGTTTCTTTGTTTCTTATGAGGAACAAATTGTTTTTAATGTTGCATTTTATAAAGGATTTAAAATGTGTGGGTGTCCCCAAAAGTATTTGATTTTTGTGACACTTTTTAAAACAATCATAACTTGAAAAATCTCAATATTTGAGCGATGATAATAAAAATTGCTTTGGGCTAAAACTCTGTATTCTGTATCACAGTCCACAGGAAAATTTTACAGCTAAGTAATAAACCTGGAAAATATAGGTTTATAATGGAAATGTTGACAGACTCTAGCAGGCACTGTTGTAATATCTTGAATCAGATTTAAAAGAAGTTTTCAATAACGTCTTTCCAAGCCAATCTTTTGGGGAATGCAAGTTAAAACATTTTTTTCCCTACTACCTCAGTGACTGATAAAAATGTGAGGAATTTGTGGCCAGATACCCCAGGGCACCTGTGAAAAAGACAATGGGCATTTGTAACTGGACAATAAGCATGGGGAGATTACTATAAGAAATTACATTTAAAATCTCATTCCACAGAGACGTTTTGACATAATGATAGTCCATAGATTCATAAGGATCATACTGGCATGTTCTCAGGTAAAGGTAGCAAAGGAATAAACTATCAGCCCACTTAATTATGTTTTAATAGAAAAATTTTATTGGAGGATAAGAATAGGAGTAACTGCAAAGATGGTGATTCTAGAAGTAATCAAGTCATTTTATTGATAGACACAGGAGTGCTCTCCCACATTTGCCATAAAATTAAGGTATAAGTTACCTAACACAGGTCAATTTGTATACTTTAAATTTTACTGTTTATGACAGGAAATAAGAAATATTTCCTTCAGTTATCTAAACAAGATGGAAAACTAGTTAGGCATGGGTACTATCAGTTTGAGGTCACTACCTGGCCCTGTCCCTAGAGTTGTACAATACAGTGGCCCTGAGAGAAGCAGTATGAGGAAATGCTTAGGTCAGGCTGAGAGCAGACTATGCCAGAATCACACCTTCTTTGCCCATTAGCTACATGACCTTGAACAAGTTATGTAACCTCTAAGTCTCACTGTTTTCATGTAAAATGGGAACAATATGGACAATAAAAAGAGTGATAATAACGCTAGCTAACATTATTGATTGTTATTCTATTGTTACTGCTGTGAACTGCCAATCTACGTGAAACCAAACTATGGCAAAACAACCTGTTCTACAAAAGATCCAATCACCTCCAGTCAAGGTTGGTTGCATACCAAGACAGGGGGCAATTCATGAAAATTTCACAACCCCACTAGGAAGGGACTTTGGCTGTACACTCTTGCTTTAGAGATTGCCATATATTCCTCCAGTCTGGAGTAGAAACTGAGTCACTGATGTTCTGACTTGGTGCGTTAAATCCTTAAAGAAATAGCCATCTGATTTTTTTTTTAATTTTAATGTTTATTTTCTCTTGAGAGAGAGTGGGGAGGGGCACAGAGACGGCGCACAGCTGCACAAGCTGTAAGCCCAGAGCCCAAGGTGGGGCTTGAGCTCAGGACTGTGAGATCATGACCTGAGCTGAAATCAAGAGTCTGCTGCTTAACTGACTGAGGCACCTAGGCTCCCCTAGCCATCTGAAATTTTTAAAGCAACACATAAACCAGCACCCAGATTAAGAACAGTGCTGCTATCACAAAAGCTACTCTGACCCATGTTAGTTATATTTTTATGGAATTCTTTAACCTTATATATGAATTAGCTAAAGGATATCATTTTATTTAGCACTTAATGTATCATTGGTAAAAGCTTTCTAAACTCTACTTCATTTTAGCATTATAACTTTAACAGTTTAATACATGATAGAAATAAGATGAAATTATGGGCGAATCATTCATTTTGTTTTAAAAAAAACAATTCTAATTTTAAAGCTCAAGTCAGTCTTACATTTAATCTACAAGAGACTTCATAACAAAACCGTTGGCCTAAGCCTTATATACTACACTTTCTAAAAGAGCAGCCCCAATTAGTAAACTGTATTCATGGTAATGTACTTGCTTGGGGCGATAATCATCAGAGTCCCTAGTTCTGGTCCCTGCCAGTGAAAGTGCACCAGGAGTGTGTGATGTAGTATTGTAATTATACAATTAGCCTTGTCAAGGCATGCAGCATTGGGAATAGCAAGATCCTGAAGCTTAAAATGTGGCTAGCTGATATATGACTATCATTAAACTCATCCTTTGTTCACTTTGTGATGGGGTAGATACTGAGCTTAGGAAAAGGATTCTTAATGAAGGATAAAATCTTTGACCCGTAGCCATTCTTTTTCATGTGCTCATAACCACTCACCTCACCCTTCCTGTCCCCAACTGCACATGTATTCTGTTCCACTCTCACCTTAGCCGGATGAAAAATGACAAACATCTGCCAACAAGCTCTATTTAATCAATCACATTTAGATGATATAAAGTGAAATTTTGTACAAATAGTGCTTAACCTATTACTTCTAATCATGACAAGAATGGATCTCCCCACTCAATGCTCCTTTCCATATATACATACTAAATTGGATATTGTGAAATCTTGACTACATAGAATTAATCTATATTTAAAATATAAATTCCTCACTAATACATTTATATTCAAGTTATTAAAATATCAGCTCTATGTAATACATGTATATGTGTGTATTTATGTTTTTATATACACACAGATACAATATCATACAAGGTGTGCATATTTATTTCATTGCGTATAATACTAAATAGAATAATTCAAAATTTTGAACTTCCTCAGAAGATAGAAAAATCAGCATAAAGCCTTAACTGCTTTCTCTCATTTAGTCTGTCTTCATTATTAACCTAATTTTCTTCTCTTCTGGCTCCATGCCCTCTGGGTTTGATTGAGCTATCTTTCTTCTGTAGCCAGTGACCTGCTAAACCACTTTCCTATGGTAATTAGCAGGTGCGGAAGTAGGAGTGTAGATGTTCCCTCTAAGTAATTGCAAGAGGATCTAACACTACAATTTGATTGCTGGGTCCCTCCTAGGTCAAAAACTACACAGAACTCAGTTCCTCTTTATAGCCACTGTTCTAGAATTTATATGTGCCAATCTATAGAGGATATCCTTTGAAGTAATGCTAGAGGTAATATTAATGCTAGAGTCAGACTCAGCGTTCAGAGTATTATATATCCATTGTAATGTACTAAACATAGTGATTTTAAAAAAATGTTTGAAAAAATAAATCATTATTACAAATATAGATCACAGCAAGACTTAAGTACAATTAAAAGCAAAGAACTAGGAGGTTTGTGTGGGTTACAAAGGGATGGCACAGGTCATCAAATAGTTCTATATCTTGATTGTAGTCATGGTACAATGAATCAACACGTGATAAACTTGTTTAGATCTACACATGCTCACAGGGTTCATGCAAAACTGGAAATATCTAAACAAGCTCTGTGGGTTGTACCTATGTCAAATTCCTAGTTGCAATATTGTGCTAGAGTTACAGAAGATGCTATTGGTGGGGAAATTGGGTGAAGGACACATGGAAATGCACTTTAATTTTTTTTTGTAACTTTCTATGAATCTACAATTATTTCAAAATAAAAAGTGGGGCTTTTGTCAGTTTTTTGTTTGTTTGTTTTTTTATTTAATGCTATTTGGAGAAAGAATTGGGCAGGTGTAGAGGAAGTAAATTTTTGTTTTGCCTTCAGTCTCAATATGCTTTTTTTTTTTCTGTTTCCAGCCAAACCATTTGACTTCATCCTTTGTCTCCTCCATGTGCAGCAAAAGACAAATCGTATCTCTCTAAATTACTGTAAGCATCTTGAAATCTGGGGGGAGGGTGATGGCATTACATGCATACATCTAAAAGATCATGAATATATATCACAACTTCCTTAGAGCAATGTTATAACACCCCTCTAAGGCAACAGTTTTAGAAACAAAAGCCACTGGGAGCCATAAAGTAGACACCCAGTCCTGCTACTTTGATTCTCCATTTGAGAAAATCACTGTGCTCCTAAAAGCTACTACAATACCAAGCTTCACAGAGTCATGACTAATAGATGTAATTGCTAACACTTTACACACATGAAGTACAATTTAATCCATTTGGGTTGGATAGCTTTCACTTTTCTGTCAAAAAAAAGTACCAGCCAATGCATACATTTACAGTCAAGAAATTAAGTTCTTTACTTTCTGGATGTGTATGGTAGCTGAATGAAAACCTCTGCCATTTATAGAATGGAGTAACTTCCAAGCTGAATTAGAGTTGCTCAGCATGCCAAACAAAGCCACAGGCAAAGCAAAAGGGAAACTTGCTATTTTATAGGTTCGACAAGAAACAACCTACATGACTCCTTCTCTAAGTGAGAGGCCTTCATATTTCATGCAAACCCCGGGAAACAATTAAGGCCTCATTGCAATTCTGGGACCTGTGTTCTAGAAACTGCATCAATAAACTTCATTTTCATCTAGCACATTCGAGATTCTCTCTTATCCTTTACTACCCCTTTTCTATCGCCCTCCTTTAAGGCAATGAGAATTTGGCACATAAATAAAAAGCATGAGGTCGTTTCTGGGAGGGGATAAACACAATTCAAATTCAGCCAGGTGCTTTATCACCAATTTGGGAGGTTGCAATGTTATTAGACATTCTGATATAAAGATGGAGAGGGAAAACTATCGTTGGAAAAGAGAGATTAGAAAAAAAAAACTTAGATGGTAAACTGAAAGCATAAAAGCACATAGAAGTAAAAATCTAGCTGGCTCTCATTTAATATTCTATAGGGGGCAAAAGTCCATAGCATCATTTAAAAATTATCACAAAAAATATATAATTTTTAGACTAACTCTCTAATACGGTAGTAGTGATTTTCACTGAAATTGTAAACACAGAGTCCACGAATCTTACAGAGCGAAGGAAAGGGGTGCTCGTCTGCCAGCTGATGTAGGCTGGGGGATCTATAGATTCAGATCATGATATATATAGATATCTATATATCTATAGATATCGATAGATATCTATAGATATATAGATATATATATCTATATCTATAGATATACAGATTCAGATCTATAGATATCTATAGATATATAGCTCTATATCTATAGATATCTATAGATTCAGATCTATAGATATCTATAGATATATAGATCTATATCTATAGATATATAGATTCAGATCATGGCTTTATTACTATGAAAAATTATGTCCTCAAACAAACTCTGTCACCTGTTTACGCTTCTCCATCTTCAACACAAGCTCATCAGATAGATGGTTTTAAAGCTAGCCTCTGTGAAGACCACGGGAGACTCATGGTCCCAAGGAGCCCTCTCAATGCCATCTGCTGCTGTAGTTACGCTTTGGTTTTATTTGTTTAGATTTTCAAGTAAGATTTCACTTGAAATAATTGCATTCTTTAATTTTTTTTTAAATCACTGAACCAGATAATCTTTCAGGGCTCCTTGCTATGACATAATTTCAACAAATTCTGATATTAATTTTTTTTAAAGATTCACCACCTCCACACAGTAACTCTTCTGGGCTGGATCCTTTCCATGCAATTTTTCTATTGCTTTCTTTTATTTTTGTATACACAGCAAATTAAGATACCAGTTTGTGTTTTGTGCATGCTTCTTTAGAATAAATAGGAAAACCTCTATTTCTAATTTGGGCTCTTCATCTTTTTAAAAACATTTTTTTAAGGTGTTATTATCCATATTTGAGAGCGAGGAAGACAGAGCATGAGCAGGGGAGGGGCAGAGAGAGAATTTGAAGCAGGCTCCAAGCTCTCAGCACAGAACCCGATGCAGAGTTCAAACCGAAGTCTGATGCTTAACTGACTGAGTCACCCAGGCGCCCGGGGCTATTCATCTTAAAGTAGTTTTTGCATTACAGGACCTAAAATTACAATTCCAAGACAGCAGCACCCAGGAAAAAGTCTGTATTGGTTTTGTTGTTTGAGAAATTGACATTTCTTTCTTTTCTTTTTTTGAATTTTTTTTAACGTTTATTTATTATTGAGAGACAGAGAGACACAGAGCGTGAGCAGGGGAGGGGTAGAGAGAGGGGGAGACACAGAATCTGAAATAGGCTCCAGGCTCTGAGCTGTCAGCACAGAACCCAACGCGGGGCTCGAACTCACAAACTGTGAGATCATGATCTGAGCCGAAGTTGGTCGCCCAACCAACTGAGCCACCCAGGCGCCCCTGACTTATTTCTATCTAGCTGTGGAGATGGGGTGGCATGTGGATAAGGTTGAAGACAACAACCTAGAGAAAAATGGTTAGGTTTTCCAAGACCAACAAGAAAAGAAGGTATCATGGTGACAATTTCAGAAGAGAGCTTAAAGTGAGGTGGGGGGAGGTTATGCTCCTACTCTCAGTCTGTACTGACAGAGATACTAGGCTTCTCATGAGATGATATGTGGATGGATGCTGAGGACCTGGGGGACTGAACAGAATGAGGTAGAGATTTGTACATACATAGCCAATTGGCTTGATAGAGGAAGAGAGTTCTGTGAAGCAGAGTTCAATCTTTTTAGTCACCCTATCAGCCCTGTCTAGATCAGCTGACAGCGTGCCAACCCCCCAATAGGTCAATGAGTCCAGCCAAGATCCTAGACCCACCCAGCAGACCTAAACTCATGAGAAATAAACAATTAAGTTATGTGCCAAATAAAAGAGAAAGAAAAGGACGCCTGGGTGGCTCAGTCGGTTGAGTGTCCAACTATTGATTTTGGTTCAGGTCATGATCTCACAGTTCACTAGATTGAGCCCCATGTTGGGCTCTGCCTTCACAGAGCGGAGCCTGCTTGAGATTCTCTCTCTTCCTCTCTCTCTGCCCCTGCCCACTTGTGCCCATGTTTGTGCTCTCTGTCTCAAAATAAATAAACTTTAAAAAATAAAAGAGAGAGAAAGAAAATGATTTGGAGGCCATTATGACTATGCAGAGAGATTGGAGAGCTCAGCTTCCATGGAGCTGAACAAGGAACACATTTATGTACCGATTATAAAGGTCAGAAAAGTGAAGACTGCCCCTGTCTGCCAAGAATCATATATGTCTCATCAGATGCTTCAATATCCCTATAAAAATCCTTGTGGGGGCTTCCCAATACATGATTAAAATGGAATTTCTAACCAACTTTGATAGGTGCGCACCAACCTGGAATAATTTTAATTTAGAAAAAAAATAATGTAATATTCCTCTAATCTGTTATCGTAGATCAAATTCACTTTCATTTAACATGAGGAAATGATGGACAAACTTCTCTGGGGCACGTTTGTATTTTGTCCTGGAAAAAATATTTCAAGTGAACTCTTTAATTGTGCAAAATATAGCAATCTTCTTAAATGGATGGTCTTGAGAGCACTGCTCTATGTGATTTAAGAAAACAAAAACAAACCAACAACAACAACAACAACAAAAAACAATGTCAATATTTATTGAGGGATACTATGTGTTAGGCAATATATTAATATACTGACACATTTTACTGTTTTATTTAATTGTTATAAACACTCTATGAGCTAAATATTATTATTCTAATGTTTAGATAAGTAAGTTCAGAGAGTTTAAAAAAACTTGCCAAAAATTTTACAGTTACAGACTGGTAGTTGTCATTAGAACCTAAATATTTATAAGTCCAAAATCCATTTTCCTTAACCATTATAATCATAGTAGGGTCTCAAAGGAAATTTTCAATATTCATGAGTACAATACTAAATGAGGACAAATGATAAAAGAATATAATAAATGCGTACAAATGAATAAAGAAATACATATATTCCTGTTCTGTAAAAACTTCTGATTTTTCAGATTAATACCAGTTTCTCCTATTTATTGATTAATTTAAATTTTAAAAACATAGGTTTGCTTCATTTTATGCAGACACAAGTATTCTCATTTAGCAAAATGGAAAATGGGTCTCCAGGTTCTCACAACTATGATTCAGAATTTAAACCCAGATTGTATTTCTCTACGGTTCATGTTCTTTCTGTTATACATGCTGTCTTTCTGTAAAAGCCATTTCTAAATTAATTTTGATGCTAATAAATATTAAATAATGTATAATTTTACTAAATATTATAATAACTTTTTAAGCACTAAAGCTTCAGTAGTAAATGCGCAAAGTCAATCTACGATCTTATTTAACCTCACAACAGCTGGACAAATGGAGGCTGTTGCCCATTTTATAGATGAGGAAACAGATTTAGACACAGTAAGGAACTTGCCTAAGTCATACAGATGATAAGTGGTAGAACTAAAAGAGGAGCACAACACTACTTCCTTCTAAATTCTTCCCTAAACTACTAATGGATGGCACCGTTTCTCATCTCTCACCATACGAGGTGATGTTTTTTGTCTACTTGGTTTTTGTATCTACCTTCCCCAAGAGAATATAAAAGTCATGACAGAGGGGCTTATAGTTGTTGCTCTTGCTTGAAACCTCTGATCTTGGGATGGTAACTACTACATCATAACTTGATATTATGTTAAATGAATAAATAAATGAATCTTTCCTAAAGACCACAGAGATTTAAATCTCAAATGTCTAATGAAAACATAGATCTAAATAATAGACAGAGACCTTGAAAATATTCACTTATCAGGCTGCTTCTTTAGTGGGGAAAAATTGAATGATGTACCTTCATGAGATAATCAATGACTTGGACATTATTTTTCATCCTTGGACTAGTTTGCAACATGACCCTGGGAAAGTCACTGAAGGTATATACTCTGAATAAAATTTTACCATTGACTCAGATTCATGCTACTGTATTTCTCTAAAGATCTAATGATAATTTATTAGAATATATAATGCATTTAAAGTTATATAATAGCAGTAAAAATGATATATTAAATAAGATATAAGATGTAAATGTAAATTATTAAGAAGATAAATACGTAGGCTGTCCTTGTTTTTCTCAAAATGTGGCTATATGACTAGAAAAAAATAATCTCTATTTTCATTTAAACTGGGAATTGTTATTAAATGAGGTTTGGCTATGCCACTACCACCATGGCTTCTAATTCTAATATGTCCCTTCTACCCCATCTTTGTAAAATATAATAATTTTGCTATGTCAAAACATACCTTCCAAATCTATTCATTCAATTGACATGCACAAACTTCTAAAAAGTGTTAAAAGTCATAATTATATTATTAAATATAATTATAAGTACCAATTATCTTTCCTAGAAGGTTAGTAGTGTTCTGTTTCTTCTCTAGACTATTTACTATTTCAAAATTTTATATATTAGTATATATATATATATAATACATTTATATAATATATACAATACACATATATAATGTATACATGTATAGTGACTGAGGTCGTATCTACATATAGACTTTGGCCTTGACCACAAACAAAGCAGAAATTTTGGTGCCCAGTTCATGCATTTAACTGACATCAGACATTCAGATTTGAATCTAATTTAATTCGTAAAGAGAAAATGGCTGGATCCAATGGTAAAATTACAGTTTTCGTATCACTCTGTGTAGCTACTGTGAGCAGAAAAATGGAAAAGAGGAAAGAAAGAAAGAAAATGAAGATTCTGCTCATGTAACACATTCAAGCCCGAAGACTTTGTATCTGTGTGTGGAAGAGGAATTAATTTCTTAACACAGAAATCTACTCTTTTCCATCATTGTGAACTGTTTTTGAACTGAGAGAGGTTCTTCTCTCCACTTTGTGCCTCACACTAACTCCTACTCTGGCACGAAGTATAAATTAAACTAAGGTACACAGATACTTTTTAATGGCCACAAAAAGTCAGGTTTCACAGTAGAATTCTCATTAGCTTCAAACAGGAATATGATACGATACGAAAAGTAAATCAGGGATAAAGTAGAGTGTGAAATTTAAAAAAAAACCTACAGTTTAATTAAGAAAATATATTAAATTAACCTAAAATTATACTGACCTTTAAATGATACAGTGTTCTTCAAAAACATAAATGCTGGAATCAACCTATTTATAAAAATACAACTTAAAGAGTCTTAGAGGCAAAAATCTAAATTATTTTGCTTAAACATATTAGGTCAATTTTTTATTCTTTAAAATATTGAGTGACTTTTATTTCTATTTTCTTTCAGAAGAATTTTAAGGATGGTACAATTTATGAATTAATCAGGCAATGAATTATCTTGTAGTTTATAGTGGACCACTGACATGTGTTTTTAGAATTATCTCTTTAACTAGTTTCAGTGGTAAACTACTGAAAAAAAAAACCCTTGAGACCCTACATCTGAATTGAACTGAAATTTAGAACACAGTAGCAACATCAACAAAAATATTTCAAATAAGCTTTTCCTTCGAAAGTAGTCAGGAGCTAAAATTTGTGCAGCAACAGGAAGTCAAACCAATGTTAACCTTTTCTAGCTTGAGATTGAAAAGTTAGAATTTTCTCTTTATTCCTCTTCAATAACGGACTATCTTATTCAAAATACCCCAAAACTCAACTCTTTGCCAGTTCCCTGATAGTTTCCCATGTTTTCAATGTTACCAATAATCCAATTTTCTAACATGAAAATTAGAGGTCACAATAACAGCAAATACAGCACAGCATCTTAGGAATCTGTGCAAGAAAACACACAAGGATAGGGGACTCAGGTCCTTTTTTCCAAAAATAAGAAATACTAAATATTAAACATAGGATTCTCTCCTCCTATCCCCAGCATCATCTAAGAACAAATGCTAAGTCTTTTATAGCTGATATTCAAAAATAAAGTATTTTTAAAATAACATCATTAAGGTATTCTAACTATGAATGTAAGTGCCTTTCCTTATTGCCTTCATATCAAATATATTCAAAATAACACAGAATGTACATTCTTACTGTATGCTACACAGTGTTTTAAGCAGAGAATATTACCTTATTCTCATAATTACTCCATTAAATAACTACTTTTATTATCCTCATTTTCAGGAGACTCAAGAGATTAATTTATTTAAGGCCACACAGCTGACAAGTGGTGGGTCTGGAAATAGAACCCATTCAGACTGGTTCTAGAGTCTGTATGCTCAACACAAGATAGTGCCAAATTACACATTTTAAATTCCTAATTTTGTGGCTCCTGGATGGCTCAGTCAGTTAAGCGTCCAACTCTTGACTTCTGGCTCAGGCCGTGACTTCACAGTTCATGGGTTTAAGCCCCACATCAGGTCCTGGGCTGAAGGCTCAGAGCCTGTTTGGGATTCTCTCTCTCTCTCTCTCTCTCTCTCTCTCTCTCTCACTCTGTCTCTGCACCCCCTCCTTATGTGCACTTTCTCTCAAAACAAATGAATAAACTTATTTTTTTTAAATCCTAATTTATAGTGGTACTTGTGATCAGTATCTACACTGCATAATTGTTCACAGAACAGTTGAGCTTGCTTTATCAAAATAACTTATAATTAAAACATTGGTTCAAAAAAATCCCCCAAAGTTGAAAGACTATCTAGTTCTTTCCCAGAAAATGTAACATACATGCTGATGAGAAGGCAATAAAAAAAATTCTCATGAAGACAATGAAAAGTATTATTCATGATAGAACCTTTTCTTTTATGGGATTAGTGATGAGACACCACTGTCTCATGGTGTCAGATGTCTTGCTCCTCGATGCTCTCCATATTCAGAAGTGCTGTTGAGGACAGCAAGCGGCTTTAAGCTGCAGTGATGTGTATGTGTTTGGAGAGGCAGGTGCTGAATGGCTTAAAGACCTTGCTCAGGCACCAGAGTTCCCTGGTTAGAACACAGGCATTTCAACCTACCATTTTGTCCATTAGGAGTTAACTTCCCCTATTTTCCTCATCTATAAATTGGGAGAATAATGAGCCATACCTACTAGAGTTTCAGTAAATATTCAATAGCACAATGTGCCTAAAGCACCAAGCAGATGCCAAGTGTATAAGACATGCTTTATCCACATAGACTCAGTCATTATTGGTGTTACCAGGAAGTTCTGTCATTCTAAACTCACATACACTTTTGAGAGTCTGCTAAGCTGTCTTAAAAACTGCTTGCCCAACATGTTAGCAACAAGTATGAAAGAAGGGATTCTCATCATTATTTCTATCCTGGATTCATAAAGCACCAGGAAGGCATATGGTATTATATAAACATTAAATAATAATATATCCTGCTCTGCTTCCAAATTAAATCAAGTTCCAAATACAGCATTTGCAAAGTTAATATGGCTACCTATAAGAGTCAAACAATTTTGGTGTTTAAATTTCTGTCTCCTATGACATAAAGTTTTGTAGAATGACATACCAAAGGAAAAATGGAAAGAAAACTGGGAATAGGGGTAAAATTTGTTAAAATTATTTTCTCCCTTATATACAAAAACACAGATTAGTTGTTCAACTATTTATGTGCTAGCTGTGTGCATTTAATCAAGTAACTTACATTCTCTGCGATTTTATCTGTGAAATGAAAATCATGATACTTACTTCATAGGTTTGTGATGAGACAAATTAATTAATGAATAAAATATAGAGTAGTGGTTTGCACAGAGTAAGAGCTGCTTGATGTTAGCTATAATTATTATTTTCCTATGTATTGTTGTATTTTCTACAGGTATGTTGTAACACAAATATATATAAGTTACTTTACAGTTTTACCCCCAACCCCCCAACTTCATCAGTGAAAAAAACAAAGTGGGTATTGAAGTAATTATGATGCTATCTTACTTTCCTGAGCCACTCTTGGTAAGAATTGAAAGCAAAGAAGACAACGCTACTAAGTTACTGGAATAACTATTTGTGAAATACTTGTGTTTACTCAGACCATATTACTCATATTTTACAGAAATTTTTAAAACAATTCTCTGTTTTGAGGCTTTCAACCTATACGTAATAAAAACAGATTGCTTTTAAGCACTTCATGTTCTAGGAGCTGAGCCAAGGAAGTTGCAATGGACTATTTTATTTAATCTTTGCAAGCCACTATGAGGAAGTATATTAATTTTTTATTGCTGTATCTAATTACCACAGATTTAATGGCTTAAAACAATACAAATTTATTTTCTTACAGTTGTGGATGTCAGAAGTCCTGAATTGGTTTGTAAACTGGAATAAAATCAAGATGTGGCAGGTCTGAACATTGTAGGGAGAATCTATTTCCTTTCTAGAGGTAGATTCTATTTCCCAGCACCCTGTCTTCAAAGCACATCGCTCCAGCTTTGCTCCCATCTTTATATCTTCACTTACTCTGATCCTTCTGCCTCCCACTTATAAGAATTCTTAGATTACATTGGGCCCACCTTGGTGATCCAGGATAATCTCTTCATCTCAAAATCCTTAATTTAATAATATTCACAATTCCCTTCTAACATGTGAAGTAACATATTCACAGATGCCGTGGATGGGATATAACATATTTCAGCCTACCACAAGTAGATACAATTATGCTCATTTTGCAAATAAGAAAAAAAGGTAGTACTGAGAACAAACTGAGGGCTGATGGGGGGTGGGAGGGAGGGGAGGGTGGGTGATGGGTATTGAAGAGGGCAACTGTTGGGATGAGCACTGGGTGTTGTATGGAAACAAATTTGACAATAAATTTCATATATTTAAAAAAAAAGTGGGTACCATCATATTAATGCAGGTCCTTCAGATCCTAATGCTGTTTCCACTATACAATTGTGCCCCCAAAGTAGAAAAAAAAAGATGAAGGAAGTGTTCTCTCTTTATGGGTTTTTCCCATAAAGATTTTTTCAAATTCCTCATGAGTTAAAAGTATTTATTAAATGTTTTTTGAATGGCTACAATACCAATTTTCGGTGCTGGGAAGAAATATGAATCAGACTGAATCAGTAGCTAGGTCATTACAAATTTCCCATATATTTAAATACCCAAAACTCTTCACTCTATATTGAGAGTCGCAACCAAATTCAACCACCTAGTCGAAAGCTCCCGTTTCATGTTGTATAAACCTTTGCAATTTGCCATGTCTGGAACTGAACTCTCAAATTTTTTTCTACAATTATGTTCAAATCTCAGCCTTCACCAGCTCAGGAAAGAGCACCACCATACACCCCAACAACTTATCATATTCAGAAGCCTATATTTATCTAAAAAATATATCTTAATCCTATTTACTTCTCCTTACTTTCATTACCCCCAGACTTCTGATTGGCATCTTCATTTTCATTTTTGGATTGCCTTGATTTCAGCTCCATATATAAACTGGCAATGTCCCATTAGAACGTAAAATACTTCAATATCTACTGTTTTTATAATAAAATGCAAACCTTTCATGCTACACAGGGTTCCCACATCCCTTGTTCTGTTTAACACATTTGTGTGTCTGTTGCCTTCACGTAACTAGTGACAGAGCCTGCTTTCACTCTTAAAAATGTCCCAGCTGGATGATACATTACATGGTCACCATATCTATACAGCTCTTGTGGAATCTTTCCTCTGCCTAAATTTTCATCCCACAGCCAAATATTCTCTCTCAGGATTCAATGGTGTCTACCTTAAGTGTGCTCTGTAATTATTTTTCGTCAAAATGTGAACCCAAGCATTAAGTATAATACTATACTTAATTGTTTTATCTGTTGGCTATTCTGGCCATCAGGGTATACAAAGACAACCAGGCCCATGTCCACGTTGTTTGCCCCTAGACAATTCAGGCAGCATAGTACCTGATACATGGAAGGTGTCTATAGATGTTTATTAAAAAGATTAATGACTAAAGAAACTTGCCATACAGTCAATCATATACAATACATAGTATAAAACTTGAATAATAAAAATGTGTTCAAGGTACCAATGACCAAACAAATGCAGAAATTGCTTCTGTTTGGAGAAAAAGGTTGAGTAGGGAAGGTTCTGTAAGCAGAGGAACCCAATCAGCATTGATGGATGAAAGGACCATCACATGTGATCAAGAAGCTATGAGGAAAGATTTCTAAGCAGAAAGGATAGCATTCACAAAGGCAAAATGGTTTAAAACAGTGCAATTATTCAGGGAACTCAAAGTAGTTTCTATTATTAGAGTGTACAGCTTTGCATAAATGATATATTGATGTCATGAATCTCTAAGGACAAAACCTAAATTATGAAGAATACTGCAGGAAACATAGAAAACAGCAAAGAAATTTGAAACTTAGTTTTATTCTCATTTATACTGCTAGAATGATTGGAGAGTTTCTATTGCATGTTTAGCTCACCTTATAATTCATTGGAGTTCTTAGGTAAGTAAATCAATTTTTGAAGAGTTGTGTTTCAAATTCATTACTGTAAAAAATTCTCTAAGTTGTCAGTTCAACATGTAATAGTAACAAAAATATAAAACATGGTCCATAATGAAACTATAATGGAATTTATGGTATGAAAACTAAACTGGACTTTCTCTTTAGATAATTTTTGGAACTTTAAGAATTACCTCAAATTTATACTCTAGGAAATGAATTTTTATTCATTCATAGGCTGTAAAAAAAATAGATTAGAATTACTAAATTAACACTTTGGCATCTAATACAAATGCAAAGATGAACACATCTATAGAATTAACTGAACATTAGGTCAATTTGTGATGTAAATAGAGGTTTAAATAGAGAATTAAAACTCATTTCACATCTATTTATCCCGGAGAAAATTTTCAAGAGATATTCTTGGTATAGGTGATCATAAATGGGTTATTTGAATGTAAAACATGGACACCAGAAATTTCACACCAGTGGACTGCAAGGCATAAGTGCTTTGTTTGGTTTCTAGAACACTTCAGCAGTTTGAGCCAAGATTTAAATTTGGAGAAGTCACATAAAAAAAAATCCAGAATTTTGGCCCCTTGGAAACACTGGAAGAACACATAACAATGGTGGAAAAAACCATAGTCCTTTCAGAGGGCAATGGTGTTCTCTAGGTCACCACAGAGTCCCCACCCCATCACCTCAGGTCCTGAGATCCATGCCACTTCCATATGCATGTTACATCCCCGAGACGGTGTGCCAGGCTGAAAAACCCCAACCATTAAAGACTAACTGAGAATTATCAAAATGTCTAGGAGGATATTTAGAACTTGATCATTTCTAATATTGAGAATTAAATGTACATACTATCTTAATAAAATTGTCTAAAATGGGATAATTCTTATATTCAATCTTTTCTTTCTTGGATTTTGTTAATTAAACTACATCAAAACAAACAAAAAGCTAAACAAATTTGGTAGAACATTTTTTTTCTTCTGATCAGTAATCTATTTGTTTTGGCATCTGGTTAACATAACACAAATAGCAGTAAAAATTCCCCAAATATATAAGTATATCATGTGTTTGATCTGTGATTTGAATGCAAATACTTCCCTACATCTTTCAATATAGCACAAGTAATTTGTTTTATTTAAATATACTGAAAGACTTGACATATTTTCAGTATCCATACTATTCTAGATTAGGAGATAAGAGAGGAGAGTCATTTCCATCAAAAGTGATGGGAACTTACCTTAGCTATTTGGACACACCAGTTAAGCAGTAGCTGGGATCCAATGTTATCCTTATGTTCATGGACATAATCCAACAGGCAGCCATGGGGCATAAGCTGTGTAACCAGTTGAATGGTTGGGCTCAGACACACACCCAATAACCGTACTAAGTGTGGATGGTCCATACTTGCCATGATCAAAGCTTCCTATTAAAAAAAAATTTTTAAATGTAATTTCAACTCAAATTCCTTTATAGCACTCACTACATTAACGGTGCTGATAATAATTTTGAAAATGTACTCTCATTCAATGGAATCCATTAAAAATGAAAAGGCATTATTGCAGCTATTTTATTTTTAAAGTGATTTAATTCAAGTAAATTTGAGTGAAAAAACAAGGACTATACATTTATTAAGATGAACAATGTTATAAAATTAAATGAATATAAAATTACTATTAGTGTTTTGTCTTTTGTAGTATGAACAATATTTGATTTTATTTACTGCTAAGTAAGTTGATATTGAATCTTGACTTATACCATGGATTTTTAACTTTTGATCTTGGTTCTGGAGTACAATAATCCATACGAATGTAATTATTTGTACATAGTACAAGGTGAACCAAAGGTAAGTCATCTGTTATTAGTGTGGAGTCAGATAGAATACACAGGTATAATTTAATAAATTATAAATATCAAAACTTAAACAATTACAAGCACTATGCCCATTGGGGATTTATGTAGAAAAAGAAACCTTTAAATTTGCTCCATACATTTGCCTTTATTCAATTCTACTTCATTTCCAAATTTATAAGTCATGTATTAGTTATAGAATCATAAAATATAATAGCTGAGTGAGACCATGAAAACTTGTCTACTCCAACTTTATCATTTCATGAAATGAGAAAATAGCTCTAATTTCTTTATCATAATCATGTCATTTTTGTTTAATGAAGATTGGACATATGATAATCATTTAGTGCATCTTAAAGTTACTCTCCAATAAAGTTATTTTAAGTATCTTTACTACAATTTAAAACAAATAGGACCTTCCGTGCATGTGCACACACACATGCACACACACACACACAAGGGGGATGGCACAGATGTGACAATTTATTATCAATTAGTGTACCTACTTTGAGGCTATGAGAATGTTTATATTAGCATTCTTGTATATCTTCTGTGCCTTTGAAATTTTTCAAGACTAAAAATGGAGGACAGAAAGCTCTACTGATCTATTATTTAAGATGACATGGAAAATCGAATAAACAAATTATTTCCATTTCCTCTCATTTCCACTACATTAACAATAAGGGCATTAATAAAGAGGTAGAAACCAACAATCATAGAAAGGAGGCAATAAAGATAGAATACAGAGTAGAATGTGGCTTAATAGTAGTAACTAAATTAACAGACATAAGACATCCGAAGCTTAATGTAGCAGGTAGGGAAACTGAGAAGAAATCCAATTTACACCACGTGTGTCACCACCAAAGTCTCAAGTAGTGTTAGTGCCTCAAATCTGTGCAAATGGAACAGGGAGGAGCAACTGACGTCAGTAGGACCGTTTCAAAGTGTATTTTGGAGGCACTTCAGACGGCAGATCTCCTCCTCCTTTTCGTCTTTGGGAGAAGCTAAATCAAAAGGATTGGGGACAAAAAAAAAAAAAAAAAAAGGATTGTGGACTACGGCTATTAGGCAAAATAGAAAGAGAAGTACTCTGGTGAAAATAATAAGATTATGTAAATTTATATATAGGGAAAATTGGGGCCACTTCTAGTTCCTTTTCCCAAATGGAGCTGTGACTTCGAAATTCTGAAACTTAAATTGTTTAAATCTCAAATTCCAAAGCCAGCAAAAATTCAACCAAGGGAGTGGATATACACACATGTTCAGCCATGCTTGTTCTTAAAGAAACTTCTCTCAGATGCCTCCTTTCTCTGTTAGCTGTGCTCATTAAATAAGAGGAAGCAATTAAAAGAGTACATTGAATTGAGGAAACAGAATAACGACAGTGAAGGGATATTTCAGAATAAAAGCTGTTCACGAGACTGAGATAGCAGTCAGTCCAGACTTGAGTGGGCATATTGCTCTGAAAAAGGTGATCCAAGAAGATGGAGATGATAGAATACCTAATGACTTTAAAATACATTAAGAGCATATATATTTATCAGAAACCGAAATTCAAATTAGTGATCAATGCACAGAAAACTAAGCAAAAATAAAATGAAGCAATTGATTTGGTAAAACACAAAGATATCCATGAAAAAGAAAATCATTGTACTCGCTATAGAGCATGGCAGGGAATAGTTGTAGAAACATAATGACGTAAGTACAAATGCTGATATATGCAGACATCATATAACTATATTGAAAACTGAAGGGAAGGGAGGTGTACCTCTGCAAGGGGGTGATAGGAAGAAAGTGAAAGGTACATTCCTGTTGTTCCTAGTGACAAGTTAGCATATGATGCATAAAATGGAAAAATCAAGAGTTGACAGTGTTAGCATATTATTTAGATATAGAGTTAAGTGAAAAAATAAATTGCTGAGAAGCTGAAAGTGATTGTTTTGGGCTGTGGAAAATGAGTAGGAAAAGGAATGGAGGGTCACTCTAGACTTCTGTCTTTTACTATTCGCCTTGTAGAAGTATTTGACTTACTATTATTACTTTAAAGCTATTTGAGAAGACATTAACTTAAAAAAAATTTTAATGTTTATTTATTTCTGAGACAGAAAGAGACAGAGCATGAGTGGGGGAGGGTCAGAGAGAGAGGGAGACACAGAATCTGAAGCAGGCTCCAGGCTCTGAGCTGTCAGCACAGAGCCCGACGCGGGGCTCGAACTCACACACCATGAGATCATGACTGGAGCCGAAGTCAGTCATTCAACCGACTGAGCCACCCAGGCGCCCCAAGATATTATTAACTTTTAAACTCCACTGCTACTTTAGCGGTGTTGAATTCAGCTGAGTCTAAAGATGATTCACAATTACGTGTATATCTGATGGAGTATATGAATTTACTGGATCTAGCTAGGTTCTTAGTCAAGTATAATGTTTCACTTTTATGAGTGAGGAACAGTGGGGCAGCCCAGAGAGCACTGAGTAGTTTATAGGTACGTATGAGACACTCAGCAACTGCCCAGACTATTTGGGGAAATTTCTCTGGTGGCTGGAGTTTCTGCATAATGAGCAGGGCCACAAATTTGAGTCATTACTATGAATATGGCCCCATCTGGGTCCAAAAAAGTAGAAACATTTTGGTTTCACTTATTGTATATTTTAAACATTTGAAAACATTTAAGACATTAGTAAACATTTGAAATAAAAGAAATCAATGTAGTTATAAGGAGAATACAGATAGGAATGTTAGCAAGTAATATTACTTATTTAATCCAGTATTGTTATTCATTAATTAAATATTAACATTAATATTGAAAGTGTAAACCACAGGGTTCCTTCACTGAATTATGATATGCACACATATAAATACACACATATACACCAACAAATAAGCAGAACATGTAATCAAATTAAATAGCAAATTTAATCAAGCACAAAATTAGATATTATCTAATTACATCAAATTTATATTGATTGCATTTTCTCTATTTCTCTTCTAGTGGCTTTCAGTCTTTCATGAGCATGAGTTGCCTAGGTTTGTCATTACAAGTAGTTATCCTGGTCCCACTCCCAGATAATTCAGTCTAGAAATTGATCATAAAGCTGCATTTGTAGCAAGCTCTCCAGGTGAAGCTACTGTAGGAAAATAGGGAAATTGAGGACCTCTGAAACATTGCCAAGAAATGTATCTAGAATCCATTGCAAAAGTAGTAACTTGCAACTGTGGTTTGATCCTCATTATAAGCCTACTAGCAGTCAAAGGAGGCAGTGATTCTCAGCTATAAAAGGAGAAAGCCAAGGCTGGTGGGCTTACTGCCTCAGGTCTTATGATAACTGGCAGATCAGGGTTAAGACTCCTGATTTCTGATTCTTAGTGCAGTGCTATTTCTTCTGATATTGTACTTTTAAATTTTCACTTCCATCAGCACCTCTCACTGTAGATGCTTATCTTGTTAAGAGGAAGACAGCTCCAAACACCTGATATCAGTGGTACCTGAAGAATTGGGTCAAATTATACCTAAGTTCCTGAAGAAACACTAAGATCAACCAACAAATTCGCACTAACAGGTAAACTGCCATTGCATACAATGCGCTTTCAGAAAGCATGAGGAAGAAAACGATGAAGTTTAAGGTAAAAGAACAATTTCGAGGTTATTTTAGGCTTCTTTTTCAGGATAAAATATATAAACAATGTTTTTTCTTTTACAACTCAAGGAGTAATGATAATTTCATTCTACATATGCATGCAAAAAGTTTACATCAGAAGAGTGTAAAAAAGTCACATGAAAGTTTTCTTTTAAAAAAATCTATTAGTAAGTCCTGGCAAAAAAGCTGGGGTTGTATTAAGGAAAATTGCTCATCACACTACAAAGAGTATTTGAAACCAAATTGCAGAGTATTTGCATAATAGTTCTCTTTTTTTGAGAAAGAAAAGATGAACAAGACACTAATTGTAGGTTTTATTTTTTTCATAAAGGAAATAGCAGATGGCTTTTTTGGGGGATAGGAAAAGAGATAAAGAAAAGAGAATGTGGATTCATTTAGAGTGATGAGTGGGATAGAAAGGGAAAAAATTCCAATATTTTAATAATGGAGTGTTGGGCTTCAATAAATTGCTCTGTGTTGAAGTTAATAATGTCCCCTGTTACCTATCTCTGTGTGGGGCCTATGGAAGCAATTTTGGAATCTTTGCTGCTGTCACTAGAAAATGTCACCGAAGGCCACTGGAATAAATACAAGTTGACAGGTGCATTATCTATTTTTTCAGAAATAAAATTAGTTTGTCTTTGTTTTCCCTTTTGCTTTAAAATTTTTTTGTAGGTGAATTAGAGTTTTCTCATGGACAGAGGGGAAGAATGTAACAGGTGCTACGGTGAAAACTCTAAAGCAAGAACATTTTTCTTTACAATGAAGTCTGGTTTGAATAAGGACATTTTTTTTAAACTATCAAGGGACGACCAGGGCATAGACAAAAAGCTCTGAAGCATGTGTGACATTATTCTCTTGCCTATGCTATTTGTATCTCTATTTGTGTCTGAAGGGAAGACATTTCTGTACAATAATAAAAGTAAGCAATACCATTTGTCATATTAAGGTATCATTTTGCCCAGCCTTCAGATGTTTATACCTTGCCACTTAAACTTGTTTTCTCACTCATGTTGGTTAGTGGTTTCACAAAAAGAAAAAAGGAAAAAAAAAACATATGGCCAGTGAAAACTTACGGGCTATTTTTTTTTTATGTTAACTTCAGCCAAGCTTTCACTGTTTCATTATGTCTATGGACCATTACTTCAATACCCTCCAGCTGAAAATGGGTAAAATCTCATTGTATCGGGGATAAGGAAGATAAAAAGGAAGATGGAGGAAAAGAAAAGATAAACAATTAATGTAGACATAAAACCACGTTTAATGCAACAGTCAGCGGATTTGTGACTGCTTGGCACAAACTCCTCTCCTAAAGATAGTGAGGACGATGGTGATGAAGAAACCAGAGAAAATAATGATGACAGCAGTGATGAAAAATGAAATAAAATTATCGGTCCATAATAATGTTTTACAAACATGTATTGCTGCAGATGGTATCCAGATAATAAAATAAATGAAATCCACATCTGTTTCCTCAACACCTAAAATAAATACTAATTGACTTGTGTGAGTAGGTGAGTAGCAATTAGACAGAGTGAATTAATATGCCATTGAATCTAAGTTTGTCCACATTGCTCAGTGGCCTCAGCACTCTTTTCTAATCTCTGCTATCATTTTTATAGTTTTATATTATTTTATCCTAATAAAAATTAGGATCCTTCTAACTTTTGCTGTCAAAATGTTCCATTTCCATACTCCACCATTCACCCATTGAGTAGCTGGATCTTAGATTTAGATATTACTTAACAGTGCTGCACAATGTAGAACTTCATGAATAATTCTATACTAGGTAGATTTCCACGTTCTGGCTGTTTCCTACCTTCCCGTACCCTTATTTACATTGAATTTCCCCTCATCCTTATTACATTTTCCTATCCCTTTGTTAGACATTTACTCATGTAAATGTATTTACATGACTTAAAAGTATTTATTGAGGACCTACAATGTGCTTGCCACTGTTACTGCAGTTGGGTCTGCAACACCATATCTATTCTCGTGAAGCTTTCACTCTACTGGGAGAGAAAGCCAATACACAGGAAAAACAAATAAATATACAACAAATGTATAAGTAATTATAAATCATTTAAACGGTATGGACAAAATAAATAGAACATTGTAATAGATAATAGGATAGTGGTTGCAGAGCTACTTTAAATAAGGGTAGTTAGGAAATGTGTCCTGAGATCTGAATTATGAGAAGCAGCCAGGTAGACAAATATAAGAGCCTAAGAATCTGGCAAATTTGGGAAGCTCTGACAAGACTCAAGGGTCTGGAATTTAGCAAGAGTTGTGATAGCAATGAGATAAAATTAGAAATGCAAATAGGGGCCAGATCATGAAAGGTTTTGCAGTAGCGGGAAGAAGACTGGATTTAATCATAATTTTTTTCATGTCTGCTTTCTGTTATGCTTCATTTGCTCCTCTCTCAGCCTGAACTCCAGTGTTGACTATTATAATAAAGCATTTACCATCATCATATATTTTTTCCTCTTCATATTCCCATTTTGCCACTCTTTGGCCAGAGGTAACTCCCACCATCTGAATTCTCAAACTTTCAAATGTTGTTAGAGAAAGGCATAAGTCCATGGAGATTTGTCCTCAATCTCCTCATTTTATTTTCTAAAAATAGTCCTTTGCTATATTTTTAAATTTCTTATTGACTCTATTACATTTATTACGATGTGTATCTCTGGGCAGGAAAAAAACAATACAAACAACAAAACAACATTTCACCTTTCATAGTATTTATATTATATATATTATATTATATTATATTATATTATATTATATTATATTATATTATTATATTATTATAGTATGTTATAGTATATTATTATTAAATTATAATTTATTATATTTAGTATTTATAATGTATATCTGACATCATCCCGTTTTGTTCCCATGAATGATTCTGCCACTGTTTATCTCTAGTACAAACTCATCTTCACTCCATATTGGAGACTTCACTGTAGACTTAGATATCCTCTATGCTAAAAGTGAAAGTTCCTTAAATTTTCCATTTCTTTACTTTGGGAGTATTTGCTATTTTCACTTTGTCTATTTCTACATTTTATAGTCATTTACTCCCTAGGGCTCTAGTTTTTCTACCACTTACTATATTCTTAGTATTCAAATCATTCTTGAAGAAAGTACCAATAACCTCCTTTTTCCCAGTCAATGGGTTAATTCTCCCATTTTTCATTTTTACATTTTCCTGAGCTTCTGCACTGTTTTATCTCACTGACAATGCTACTTTTTGAAAGCCCTCCTGTGGCTGATGTTAATATTTTATTCTATCCTAAATCTTCAGTCTGAGTGCTCTTATTACAATTATTGGTACCTGCTTTTTCCTTCCATACCTTAAATGTCGAAATGCAACTGTGATTTTGTCCCTGACATTCTCTGCTTTCATCTATAATCTCTGGCATCTATAATTTTATAACTTTAAGGAATTTGACAGAGTTATCAAAAATACATGGTGTCCGGTATAAAATTGTGTAGTTTTCATGATTTGATTTAGTTTGAAACTCTAAATAGCATTGCTATTTACAAGATAGAAAAAAAACAAAACAAAACAAAACAAAATTCATTACAATCATATCCAAAATATCTTTGCAAAATACCTGTCTAAAATATTCCAAACATAATGGGGCACCTGAGTGGCTCCGTTGGCTAAGCATCCAATTCCAGCTCAGGTCATGATCTCACAATTCGTGAGTTAAAGCCCACATTGGGCTCTTCTGCTATCAGCATAGAGCCTGCTTTAGATCCTGTCCCCCTCTCTCTCTGCCCTTCCCCTGCTCATTCATTATCTTTCCTTGTCTGTCTCTCTCAAAAATAAACATTTAAACATTTTTAATAAAATTAGAATTTATAAAAAAAATACACCGTGCCCATATTCTAAGTTTTCTTTCCCATTACTGCAATTTCATCTGTCATCTCTGAGAAGGAACAAATAGCTCTTTATAAATGTGTATCTCCTATTTAATTTTTATTATTTGTTAAATCTTCCACCTTTGATGATTATTCTGAAAGCAGTAATATTATTTGATCATATTCATTAGTCCATTACCAAATTCTTGTACAGCATATGACTCATAGTAAGGAAACAATATAATTTTCTTAACAAATGAACAGACTCATTATTATATCTTTTTATATTCTTCCCCTCTCACCCTACATCATTCCAGGAATCAACCCACAGTTCAAATGTTTTCTGGTCATCTTGACATAAATTTCCTACCAGACCTCAAATTTAAGGTACAAAGTAAATTTCTTCATAAGAGCTTATCTGCTAACTGCTAATACCGTATATTTCAGAAACATTTTCTAACTTGGTTTTCAAATATTCAATTCCTATTTGGCATTCTATTCCCATTGTTTTCCATTCTACTCATAGTGAACATTTTGCAAAGTTCTATTGTTTATTCTATTGGAGTTTAAATATACATTGTTCTATGTGTTTTCATTCTGACACCCACTTAAGTTCAGACTCTCATCACTACTGTAAAAAGAATGCAGATTTCTTTTCATTACCTCCAGCCTATTTTAGTTATTACCTATAAAAAATTATAGGCATTTTTGTGGTGCCACATAGAGAGTTTTAACATTGCATGTATTCAATAAATATTTGTTGAATTAAATTTGACATGTTGAAAATTATGATACATTTTGTAATAAAGAAGCTTCGACTTTGCTTCCAGCTATGATACTAATGATCTGTGGGACTGGCCTATTTTTCTTTGCCCCTCCATATCCAATCTCCATCCTACTTCACTTTTCCATGTATCCAGTGAAATTGAACCAAATGGACGACAACAGGTTACCTTGTCTCCTAGCTTCCATTTGGGGTCAACCAATGAAAAGCAAGAGCAGAATATTGAGAGAAGAGAGTGAGGTTAGTATTTATCCTTCACCTCCCCTTTCCTGCAGCCCCCAAAGGCCACACTGCTGTCAGTTCAAGGTAACCTTCTCTTTGTTCCTTCAGGCCTAGCAGTTCCATTACTAGTGTTGAGATACTTCAACAATCTTTGTTGGTGCTCCTCAACCCTGACCATACCTTTATTAAAACTCCTTTGCTAAACTCTCTATCATCACTCCAACTTTTTATGCCATGTGAGTCCTTCTGGGATTCTGTTGATGCAGTAATTGGACAAGTCACATAACCTAACATTTATTTGTAAAATGACAGATTGGGTCACTGATGACAAAACATGGCATGCATGCTATACCAACACCCATTCCTCTTGCCTATGGGATATATTGCTAAACAAACACTGTAGATGAATCCTAAAATATGTCCAAATTCTAATCCCAGGAACCTGTGAATATTACCTTATTTGGAAAAAAGGTCTACACAGATATGATTAAGTTAGGGATTTGGTCATGAGTATACCATCCTAGATTATCCAGGTGGGCCTTAATGCCATTACAAGTATCTTTATAAGAGAGAGGCAGAAGGAGATTAGATACAGACACAAAGAGAACAATGCAACATGAAGAAGAAGGCAGAGATGACAGTGATGTAGCCACAAGCCAAGGAGCACCTGCAGCCACCAGGAGATAGAGGAAGGAGGGAACAGGTTTTTCCTTAGAGCTTCTGGAGGGTATGCAGACCTACCAACACCTTAACTTCAGAAGTCTGACCTCCAGAAATGTGATTTAACTTTCTGTTGTTGTATGTCACCAAGTTTGTGGTCATTTGTTAGGGCAGCCACAGAAACTAATACAATTACTACAGTCTTTCCTTCCTGACTGAATGAAGATTGACAATCCTTCTCAATTCTTTAAGCAACCTAAACGAATATATTGGGATATAAAGGTTAGATTAAATAACATTGCCTTGATTTTATACATATTTTAACAATTAATGTTGCCACCAAACCTTATTTAATTTGGATGTACTATATTAGTCTAATCTAAATGATGCAGGGGTGCCTGGATGGCTCAATTGGTTGAGCGTCAGAGTCTTGATTGACAGTTTTGTGGGTTCAAGCCCTGCATTGCATGAGCCTGCTTGGAATTCTCCCTCTCTCTCTGCCCCTCCTCTGCTTGTGCTCTCTCTGTTTCTCCCAAAATAAATAAATACACTTAAAAAGAATAAAATAAATGGTGCAGATTCTTTTAATTTATTTACAAATTAACATATATGTATAATAGCTAAATTATATAGTATAGGAAAACAACCTATAATGTCTAGTGGGCTCTAAAAGTTTAGTTATTATTAGATTAATATTAAATCAATTATATCAGTAAGTTATGTTATTGTTGAGTAGTAAAGGCATGGCCAACAGTCTAGAAAAAAAAGCTGTAGCTTCAGGGTGACTGGTCACTTTGATCTTTTTGAGTCCCGTGGGGGACTCAGAGAAACTTATCAAAAAAACCTTTTTTTGTTGTTGTTTTTTGTTTTTGTTTTTGTTTTTTTTACTGTTAGCAGTTTGGAAGCTATTATGTTCCTATTTAAGCCCAAGGAGAGCTAGAAACCTCTCTTCCCACCTTCAACATAAAGCAGTCAAGAAGAGTTAGGAGAAGGCCAAAAGTGGCTTATGGAGTTGCAAGAGAACTTCAAGGACTACATAAATTTGTTCTGTAACAAACAGTAGCCATGATAGCAGTACTAACAGTAAATGACAATCGGGGTTAAAGTAGATAATAGAGACCAAGAGGTACTGGTGAATGCTTGTATTTAGGGCAGAAGCACTTTATACCTACTGATTAATCTTAGCAAAGTTACAGAAAAAGTGGCATAGACTTGTCGGTAATTCACATTTCAGAAATGATATGGAGGAACAAGCACAGGAAAGTCCAACATGAATCTTCTGGAGAGGACACTGCAATATGCTATAAAGAGTGAAAACATGGGTGCCCTGGTGGCTCAGTCGGTTAACCGTCTGACTTCATGTCATGATCTTCATGTCATGACTTCAGGTCATGATCTCTGCAGTCTGTGAGCTCGAGCCCTGTGTCGCTGACAGCTCGGAGCCTGAAGCCCTGCCTCAGATTCTGTCTCCCTCTCTGTCTGCCCCTCCCCCACTCACGTTCTGTCTCTCAAAAATAAATAAATGTTAAAAAATTAAAAAAAAAAAGAATGAAAGCACAAACATACCAGAACTAAACATATCATCCAAAGCCATGGACTCTACCACCAGGGGGAAAGGAATAATTATCAACAAAATAATGATTTATTTAGGTTTATAAAGATTTCATTATATATAATGAAATCAATTATAAATGAAACTCAATTCTCTTTATAAATGAAACTCAGTTTCTCTAAGAGTTATTTAATCTATAAGACCTGTATTTAGTTTAGCTATAGCTTTTTAGGTGTTAGTAAACATTATTATCCTTCTAAAGTCACCTATTAAAAAATAAATTTAAAAAGCCATCTATTAAAGAATTCCATCAGATCATCATAATAATTGCTACTTTTTGTTGAATGGTGCCTGGCACAATGCTGATGATTTTACACATGAACTGAGTCCTCAGGACAATGTTGTCCAACAGATACTATTATGTCTAACTGATAAGGAGACAAGTTTGAGAAGGATAAGCAATTTGCCAAGATCCTAAATTTAGTAAGTAGCTAAGCTGGGATGTAAGTCTAGTTCTCATTATATTCACAGCAAAGACTCTTTCTATCATGTTATCCCTTCAAGATCTATTAATGTCTATTAGGCAACCAGGTACAACCAGAAGATTTTGTGCTCATTATCTTAGCGTCCTTATAGGAATTATCACTGATCAGATTAACCTGTTAACAGAATCTTTATGAACTGACATTCTAATAGATACTCACTAGCCATTTTTTGCATAAATCAAGTGAGTACAACTTATCCTCAACTACTTAGAATTAATCTGCCAATAATAAAATGCTAAAGAGCCTTTGCAGGAGGGGACTAACTCATGCCTTTATTCTCATTTCTGCATAGGATAACTTGTTTCTAGGAATGTTCCATCAATTATTGTTAAAATTAAATTTGACTTCCAATAGATCAGAATCTAATAATTTTGGTAATAAAACTTACTTAGTCACTTAGGATCTTGTGATTTTCCATTTTGTATAATTTGGGGAATTAATACTCAATTCTATTTTCCTAGATACTGCACCTTCTTTAAAGGAAGACATCTATTGTGTTTCTAATTTGCAAGAATAATCTGTTAATTAATGACAATTATATTAAAGGTATGTAATAATAAACAACTAAATAAAATTAGGTGTTCCTTTAATACCTACTAAAATATCTCAAATATACCTCTGATAAAGGAGAAGGCTGCATTGTGTTCTTTATGATTTATTCAAGATACAATAGTGACTTTAATTACATCTTCCATTTTTTACTTTCTAGTCTCATGCTCATATAGGATAATTCATATATAGAAATCATTTGCCCTATCATTTATTTCTTTCTTATCTCCTCTACTTTTTATGATGAACTTAATTATTATCATCAGATATATTAAATTTGAAACCATGATTTATATGCAAGTTCTTCTATTAAATATTCATGTCAATGTTATTTTAATATTCTACACTGATCCTGATGTCAAGGGCATTCAGTTAGAGGCAATAAACAGAAAAAGTCTGCATTAATGTTATTTATGCTTTTATGTTTTTAATATAGTAGCAGTAAATGATATTACCACCCACTCAGGCAAAATGAGTTATAATGAACCCTGAAAGAAAATATATGGTGTCACAGAAGACCCCTATTGTTATTGTATTTGCTTCAGGAGGTTATGAGTCATAAGAATGTGTGGCTCTGTGGTTAGACACACACTGTGCAGGGCTTAGAAAGTGGCAGTGGAAAAAGAAGTACCTCAGAAAGAATCTCTGCAAGAAGGCATCTAATCATGATCTGGCATTTGAAACCAGCCACTGAAAATTAACCAATATTTTAGAAATGGAATGGTATCTTAGATTTCTATAATGGTGACCCTAGAAAAGGTCAACTCATGGTCATTACGTACATCATCAGGGAACTCAAATAGCAGTGCAGTGCACTATAATACTTATTTTGTTACATATTACCTTATTAATGACTGTATGTAGTTTAGGAGAATTCATAGAGAATAGCTAGCCAAGCTTTCATTCATTCACCAATTTATCTCCAATATTGTCTGAGGGTTACTCTATACACTCCCCAAGGGCACAAAAATTAAAAAGACATACATTCTACTTATAAGGAGTTAATATCATAGTAGAAGTCTTTAAAATTGAGTGAAACTAAGTTATGAATATTAATAATAGTTATGATAAATATTTATGATGCAAGTTTTTTCCAATAATCCATTGAAGACAGAAGATATTGAATGCGGGAAAACAAAAACTTTGTTGGGAAGACAAATATAAGTGTGGATATGAGTATGTGGGAAGACCACGTTGTAAAAGAATAAATAACATGGGCCAGGTGGTATGATGAGGAGAGAGAGGTGTGGACACTGATTCATGCAAATTCTTTCCAAAGTCTGCTTGGTCTGTTACTAGTTATATGATAAGAAGCAAATCATTTACACTGTCAAAACCTCAGGTTCCTCAGCTGTAAACAGCTAAAGATCAATATTGCCTGTCTCATGTAACAATAATTTCACATAATATGTACAAAAGGGTCTAGCACAGGGGCTGGGGCATAACAGGTATACAATATAATTAGCTTTCTTTCCTTCTAAAGTTAGGAAAGTGGGAAAATCTGCATGTATCGGGAATACAGTTAGATCAGCTTTATGGGCATCCAGTACATGAAGGAATAGAGTAAGGAGTAAAACTGGAAAGGCAGGCTGGTAGTAGGGCTTGGAGGAGTTTAAATAATGGTCTGACATTTAGATTTTTCTATCAAAAATGAGGATCAATTCAAAATTTTTGCCCAAGAAACATTCAATCTAGCAGCAGGACAAATCATAGGGAAAAGGTCTGAAAACCAAGAGATTGGGAAGCTGTTGTCCATGAACGAGGTAATGGGATCCTAGCACTGACAGTGAATCCTGAGAAATCTGAAATGAAGGCCTAATTTGCCAAAGGCAGATACATTTTTAAAGCTTATGTGTTCTCATATCTGAACTGGGGTTTCCCGTGTCAACATTTTTGTTGTTGTAGTTAGCCCTTCATTAAGTAACAGAATCTTGAGGAATTTGTCTCATGGAAGGTGAAGACTTAGTCTACAAGTCAAGATAAAAATGTTTCCTTCTTTTTAGTCCTCCTCCCTGCTGTGGGGAATGATTTGCACCCTACATAAGTAGAACTGTGCTTCTCATCATCTCTATTCTTATCATTCCCACAACTGGTTATGCTTTCTTCACAGTCTACTTAACCTATATGGATGCCTTTCTTTTCATCAAATTCCATGTAAGTGTCAGTCTGGCTCATTGCCTTATTCATATGTATCCCCTGCCTAATGACTACATAACAATTACTTTTTGACCATTCTGCTAAATAATTCTGAAAAGGGCAAAAGAATTTACGGTATTCAACATTCAGTGTACTGTCTAATACTGTCGTTTTTTTTTTGTTGTTGTTGTTGTTTTTTTCTTTTTTCTTTTTTTTTTTTTTTTTTTACATATACACACAGGGATGGCTTTCCAAAGGTGCATGCTATAACTTTTGTCTGTGGTGTCTATTAATTGTTGTGATGTCATTGTTCTATCCCCACGTATGAATATATAACAAACTCTTCGACTTTTTCTACTAAACTTTTTATCCTTTATAATATTATAGCTTCCAGAATTTCTGAAGTCTTCTTGTAAATATTATCTAATTTTAAGAATCTGATGACCATAACCTAAGTTTTCATTCTAAGAACCAGAATGAACTGAGATGGATCTACTACTAGAAACCTAAATATAAGATCATTTTGAGAGTAAAAATTAAACATTTAAAGTCACTAGTCATGATTACGAAAATTTTGGATTATTAGAAAATGTTTTTGTGGCACTTCAACTCTCAAGAGTTATTTGCTTCAGTATGTTTCATCAGAGGCACCAGAAAATTATTATTTATGATAACACTTACATAGGTTACTTACATTAAAATAATTCATATATTCAGAACAATTATTAATCAAATTTTCAAATGGTATGCAAAATCCACTTGTAAAAAATAAATTCTTCACTTTTTAGACCTTTTAATTGAAATTTATATCAATTAAAATTCACAGATGTTAAAACATGTAGTGCAGCATCATAACCTGAAATTTATTTCAATTTTAAAAATCATAGTATAGAGAAAGCAAGTATTTGAAGGTTCTTCTAAGCCAATTTCAATGATTTTTAAATGCAAACTGTGCAATTATATTTTAGTGTGATTAAAGAAGCAATGCACTTGAGAATATCTGCAATATCAGTACAGAATTATATGCTTTTTACCATTAAGGCATTTTTGCACAACTAATGTATTTTTTTTTGAAATGTGATGGAAATATTTAAATACTTCATTTGGTAGTTATTGGATGACTTTATATGGCTTTGAAAATAAATAAATACCTACAGATATTCTGGTTATGAGCTAAGAGTTTCTAATGGGACAGTGTACTTTTTGGAGAAAACATCCAGCACTGGAATTCATTTGATCAACAAACACAGAGATTTACTCAGCATTTAACACATATCCAGTCATATTCTAAAAATGAAAACAAACTGTATATGACATGAATTCATAAAAAATACAATAAGAATAAAATTTAGAAAAATATTACCTATAAATATGTGTTCATATAAACAATATAATTGATACACAGAGATTAGAGAGAGGTCACAGAGGCTACTGTTGTCAATTATACTAACTAGTGACATCTATTTTTTCCTAGATTCTAAAAATGTTCCTTAGGAAGAAAGAAATTAATTTTTGACTTTGTCCCTAGGTTTTCTTTAATAGTGGAATTCAAATAATTTAAAAGAACATTTGAATGTCTATTTTTCATTACCTTGAGAAGAAAAAAAAAGTATTATGAAAAGACAGATAGTACACTAGATAGTCTCCTTCCCCATTAATTTTAAAGTAATTGCAAGAGCAAAAGCCATGTCTATTGTGCATGTCTGAATGGCCTCAAGAAAGATCCAATTACAAACTGATATGTTTTCAACACACATAGCTCGCATATGTGTACCTCCAAAAGGAAACATCTCTTTGGTTAAATCCATAATAGATTTTAGCTCAGCTGGTTATTATCAAATATATTAGGATAATTTATTGGAATTTAGTGGGGTTTTTTTGTTGTTATTCATAGGTGCATATATAGAACGTTTTGTTATAGATGTGCATTTTATTGGGTAAATGATCATTTATACATTTGAAGTTAAATATTTCATCAAGAAGACAAGACTGGAGTACCAAAATGTTTACAGAACAACATCTATAATAAGGACCAGGACCCATATATTTAGCATTTGCAAAGTATTCTGGAGCAACTTAGCATTTCTTTCTTGATGCCTAGAGAGAGTCTGATATATTTTGATTAAGAACATAGAACAAAATATATTTTGAGTAATAGACTACTTTTCTTTATTACTGAATTTTAAACTTTTGTCCAAAAATCTGGACATAGAGATTAAAATTGCATATGTGAATACAGACCATGAAAACATACTTTATGTTTAAGTACTCAAATAGAAAAACATGGATACATCTATCCTGACTTAAATAAAATACATATATAGTCTCTCTCTCTCTCTCTCTCTCTATATATATATATATATATATACACACACATACATATGGGCATATATAATATATAACTTATTAAATTTACTTATATCAATTTTTTCTTCCTAATATAATATATACACAAATCTACATTTTCTTTTAAAATATTTTAGCCATGTTTATTTATTTGTGGTACTTCAGATTTTTTTTTTTTACAATATGAAGTGAAATGCTTTTTACCATTATATTCCATATTAATATAATATATCCCTAAAAATTATAATGATCAGGTACTAAGCCAAAGCTATAAACTTATTTATGAAACTAGGAAAAAAATAAAAGGGTTGTTTCAGGTGTAGAAAGATATCCAATTCCATGAAAATGTGTTGTTATTTAAGCCACATATACTAAACTTTCATAATTAAATGAAATTAATGGTTTAGCAAGTTCGATCAACATTAATTTAGTCACAATTGAGAACAAAAAAACGACAATAAAATATCTTTGAGGAGTCATAATTTAAAAAAATTCAGAATATTTAATATTAAATTAGAGATAAGTTAAAATATCAAATTACTTTATTAACTTCAAAATAATTTTTTAAAATTTTCAATGCACTTTGCAGTTATTCACAAATAACCTAAATATATACACTTACTATAATAACATAAGTTGAGAAATAAAACATTTGAACACGTAAGTTTTAATGAAAATATTTTAAAAAATGTATAGTACATTAGTATCAAGTAAAGAACAAGTGCCTAAGTGTCATTATTCAGACCCAGTCTCTCTATTTTTAAATGCCTAATAAATATTATAAATATTATCATGGAAAAGTGACTACAAAATAAAGTGGAGATAATTAAATCCACCTCTCAGCATCTGTGTCAATAAAAAGTTATTGTTGGTGAAAAAATCAGCTGTAGGTTTTCAGTTTAGTGGGGCTGGAATTATCTTTTAAGTATCAAAATACTTAAATTTCTATAGCTGATTTTTATCATAATTAACCACAGCTCAAGAAATTTACATCAAAATATTTCTTGCCTTGCTTTTATTATCTCTTCACCCTATCAAATGTAATGAAGTAGAACTTCACAAATGAAATTTTCAAAAGCAACAAACCAATGAAAATTAAACTAGGAAACTGCTTTCTAACCAAGACACAAGTCAACACAAAAATGAAGACACTAATAAATTTGATTTAAAAATATTTATGCATATTATGATATCCCATAAAGACACCAAAACCCACATGACAAAGGAAAAATATTTGCAACACTTACTATAACAGCGAGTCTCTCTAATATGTGAAGAGCTTATAGAACTTAAGAAGTAAGACAACCAACCCAACTAAAACAAAAAAAAAAAAAAAAAAAAAAAGAGAGAGAGAGAGAAAGAGAGAGCGAGCATGGGGGCACCTGGGTGGCTCAGTCAGTTAAGTGTAAGACTCTTGATTTAGGCTCAGGTCATGATCTTATGGCACATGGGATCCAGTCCCACATCACCCTCTCTGCTGACAGTATGGAGCCTGCTTGGGATTCTCTCTCTCCCTCTCTGTCCTTTCTCTCTCTGCCCCTCCCTCCAGATCTCTCTCTCTCTCTAAAACAAAACAAAAACAAAAACAACAAAGCAAAACAAATGTATAGTCCTTCTGAGTAGCTCTTATGACATAGCCTTCAGTATAGCCTTTCTTCTTCATACTGTCCTCTTCCTCATAAAAATCTTCAGTCACTTTCAACTTTTAAGCCTTAGAAGCAGCAATCTGATTAAGTATTGATAATATATAATGGTTTGTAACTGATACTATATTTCAAAAGGACTAGATAATTAATTATGTCAACCAAATATTTGAAAATTCCATTGTCCAAACAATTTCAAATTGATTGCTAAGTGAAAATACCTACCATAAAGCTAATTACTATTGGAGAGTTACAGTCAAAATGTCCTTTTAAAATTTAGCCCTATAAAAGTCATCTGACTGCAATCATCACAACAGAACATCTGATCAATTTATGATGACCTGTGTTTAGCATTTACTTCTGAATCATCACTATGAAAACTATTAATCAAGCCAATAGATATCATTCCTAATTATCGAGCTATGATTTTGAGATGTTAATGATGTTGTCCATTTTTGAGTATATATATATACTCAATATATATATATATATATATATATATATATACTCAATATATATATATTCTGTTCCTAGAGAAGAAATGTCTGGTTAAGAAAAAATGGGATGTATATGTATATTTGAAATTGTAAACTCTTGGAATGAAGAAGAGTTCTTGATCTAAGGATAAACACATTTTCCAAGTAATTTATGCTAAAAATGTCCATAGGTTACACATTCAAACTGAAAATTTGTTATCCTGTCATGGGGAAGAAGAAGCAGCAACTTAAGCACTTCCTGAAACTTTCTCTACAATAACGATAATAAACCTAAACAATATAATTCTATTCACCAGACATGATCCTAAAACATTAAGCAAAGTAAATGACTACACTTTCCTTATAAAAATCACTCATGGGGTCAGTTACCATGGTATTAGCACCAAAATGCTAAAACTACAACATTTTCTAGAGGCAATTAAGCAGATGAATAAAGATATTGATTCTTCCTACATATAACTGGAACCCTTCAGGTAACTGCAACATCATTATTTTATTATTCAAATAAGCTCCTTGATTTTGATCAGAATTACATGAAAAGTCACTATTTCAGTTTTCAAATTATACATTACAAACATCTGTTTATCTGCCAAAGAGGGGAAGTAGGATAGGGAAGGGAAGACACATTTGTTGAACATTTGAGGCTCTTCTTAATTTTTTTCTAACTTATCTTTCTGGTTTTATCTCTTGTCACTTCACTTAATTAACTATGCTTCCAGATAAGCTTTTTGATGCTACATTCAAATATGTCAGGCTCTTCCATTTCACCATGCTGATACAAGGCAAATCTAAATTACCGAAGGACACGTAACATGCAATGAATTCTCTGTTCCCTAAACCTACCTAAACCAAACCTGTATCAAAAGAATGAGCTCAAATCTTATCTTTTCACATTTCTCTAAAGTTCCTGTATTTATTAAGCTTTCTGTTCTCTGAAGCACAAAATATAACATTTTGTATTATTTTATCTTGCATTCTTTGAAGTATATTAACTTTTCCTATCACATACAGAGTTAGTTAACCATATTAACTCAGATTTGTGTTTTGTGTTACACAAAAATAACACCTGACCTCCTTGGTCACATGCTTGATGTTGCCCAGACATCGGTTGATTTGTGGATACAACATGGCATAAAATGATCACTGCCCAGATCCCCCTTCAAGGAAGGACTTGTTGCCTTAGCATCTGAGAGAGCTGCTAGAAGGCTGCCTCCTGCCAACCCACACTTCAGAATTTTCTCAGCTGCAGAAAGCCACCTGACTCAAGTCTATACCTCTTCCCAGAGCAACATGCATGTAAAGACTGCTGGATTGTCAACTCAGGATAGCTTTGATAGATCATTCTAGCTCCAGAGCTACCAATGGAATCAGAAAAAGTGGTGTTAAACTTAAATCACAGCCTCTTTCTATCCTCCTGACCACAACTGCTGACCCCAAGGGCACTTCCTAAGAACACTTTGGGTACTATATTCCATCTCAGACTATCCTTCCTGGGAAATCCTGCCTGTAACACAAACCACTTGAAAACAAACTAAGAAATAATTTGCTTTTAGTAAAATTTTGTAGACGTTTTACAAATAGCTATGACATCAAATATGGAATGTCTATCAATGCAGCTGAGAATTTTTTTTCATAAAATAGTTATTAACTACATCCTACTTTATACAAGAAATTAGAGTCATGACCAAGATAGACATGAAATACTACATCAGAAATCTACTGTAGTTACAGAAATGGTGAAAACGATATAAAAGTAAAAATATGATAGGGGCACATGGGTGGCTCAGTCAGTTAAGCATCTGCCTTTTGATTTGGTCTCAGGTCATGATCTCATGCTTTGTGAGTTCTAGCCCCACGTCGGGCTCTGTGCTTACAGCTCAGGGCCTGGAGACTGCTTTAAATTGTGTCTCCTTCACTCTCTATACCCCTCCCCCCCTTACACACACACAAATAAGTAAACACTTAAAAATTTTTAAAAAAATAAATAAACATAAAAAAAGAAGTATAGTATATTTTTAGGAATAAGTTTTCACAGAGTAAGGTAATAATGTGTCTTAAAGGTGTAGATAATTACTTGCCAAGAAAAGTCAATTAATCAAACAACTTGGAGAATCTGTATGGTAAGAGATATTGCTGGCTACTGAAGAGTATTTGGTAAAACCATTTTAAAGTGTAAAAGAAGAGATTCCTGATATGTCTAGAATTCTAAAATAAGTAATAAACACTATTAAAAATGCAAATACTAAAAAGAAAAAGGTCACTCAATTGATAGAAATGTAAAGATAATAAAAATATTAAATGGAGGTAGAAAGTTGAAATATGGTCTTATAGTAATAGAGTACTTTAGAAACCCTGATCTAGAGAAAGAACTGAAAAATACCAATATAAAATATTTTGAATAAGAAAATATATAAAACAAGCAAGATGAAAACATCATAGTTTCTACAAGGATTTGCAATAATATTAGGAAAACATTACTGTTTTCATGTTCAACACTACCATTGTTCAACGTGTTTCTAGAGGCCCCAGACGATGCTATATGCAGGAAAAAGAAGTAAGGGATTTGAATATTAGGAAGTGAGTGATAAAATTAGTATTAGCCATCAGTGGTATTTTTTTTAACCAAAGAAATAAACAAAATATTAGAAATAACAGATTAGATGTAATATAAATATGCAAAACCAGAAATGTTCATTTGTGCCAACAATATATAATTAAAAATATAAATAAGAGATAATATTCCAATTATACTAAAAACAGAAACAAAATACTTAGAAGTTATTCCAGTAAGAAAAGTTCAATAATATTTTAAGAAAATTATAACACTAAAGTATATCTGAATGAGATATACTTCTCAACTGCATAAGAAGTTTCAATATTGTAAAGGGTCAGCTTCTTCAAAATTAAACTACATATATATTTCAATAAATAAACATAAGGTATCACTTGGAAGAAGAGAAATTAATGCAACAATTAAAAATTTCACCAGAAAAATAATATAAAAAATAATTCTTTGAATAATAATGACAGTTTACTTCCTGTAACAAAATATACAATAAAGGGGAAGTAAATGAAACAGTGTTTCAATTCATTTTTTAAAGTAGGTATAGACAGGTCAATGAAACAAAAGAGAAGTCCCAAAATAAATAAATATATTCTGGTAATTGAGTTATAAAGTAGTTATAAACTCATTAATGCTAGTGGCTTGGTTCTTAAAAAACATCTCTTTTAAGAAGCATCAACATAAATAAAAATATTTATATTACCACTTTTCCCAAAGTTTCAAGTGGTCCCAAAATATAATCTGTAGAAACTTCTAATAACTCTGCATGCTCTCTTCTATTTTCTAGCACCCTGAAATTCCTGAGATATTCTTTCCTACCACTAAAGAACTTTCTCTAGGTTCTAATTGTGTGGTTTTGGTCCTCTGATAGTCTTTTTTGTTTGTTTGTTTGTCTGTTTGCCTCCTAGATATCACCTTTTCTCCTGCACATGAAGCAACTAGAGAATGTAACTCCCCCCACCAAACCCCCTTATTCACTTGAGTACATTTAAAGGGATTCCAACTTTTTCGGACTAAACTCCCATATATTAATACATTATTGTCTATGATATGTATGGTTAAGGAAATGGGGGACATCTAATTAGTTAAGAAAAAAAAAGTCTCAAAGATATGTATTAAATCCTTGACAGTAATCATACCCGCATTTAACTAAGATATTTATCAATTTTTACTTAAGTATTTTCAGCATTTTTATGAATACTTGTTCATTTTTATCAGAGCATAAGAAAAGAAATGATTAATTGGTACAGAATCTATTAACATTCCCTTTCAATCCCCATGTATACAACTATTGATAGAATAACGTTTTTCTCCATTGAAACACAGTTGTCCAGTAATGGATCAAGTAAATGTTGATGGTTGAAGAATTTTTGGATTCTGACAAAATGTTAATTCACAAGCAAAGATTAATGTGGAGTATGGTCAAATTCTATCAAGGCAATTGACTATATTATATAATAATTTAGAAAAATTCCACAATACAAATTCATGTTTATGTTCATTTTCATTAGAGCTATACTCAGTTAAAATCTAAATTGTCAAATCTGCAAGGATACATTAAGCCATTACTTCACAAATAATCATGTATTTTTTTTATTTTTTAAACATTCATGTGACAGTAAAGCTATCACTTAAAATGATCAGTTAATAAATAAATGCCATCAGTGGATTTTATAATTTTAAGAAATGCCAACATTTTAAGATTAAGTGAAATTTATCCAAATAGAATGTTTGTGTATTCTTATAATGTTATTGTTTGATGAGATTTTATATTTTATTTCATTAATGTTAGATATTAATCAGTAAGTGGTAAAAACAGGGAAAAGGATAATTCAACTAAAGTGGCAGTTTTGCATACCTGTGGGAATAGGACAGAACTTTAGCTAGAGCCATCTGATGGCTCTTGCAACCTCTAGTTTGTAGGTACATGGCATAGTACTGCTGATAGACTCACTGTAGCCCTTCATATAAAATATGAATACTGACCATCAAGACCAGAGAGCTTTAAATTTTGAATCTCTCCATGCCCCCCTCCCAGGATCCCATCCCTTACAATGGTTCTAAACTCCTTCATCCCAAAATTCTAGCGAGGACCTCTGCAGCTAGATTGTCATTCAACTTTATGTCTTCAAAGGACTTTTCTGTCATGCTTGCAAAGCTTGAACTAGAAAAGATTAAGCCTAGGAGCAGAAGGATCAGGGAAAGATCAGACCATAAAGTTCTTTACAATTTGGTGTTGGGTTGAGAAATAGAAAAAAGCTGGAGATGCTTGGGTCATGGTGGATGGTGTCACCATTCATTAAACACAGGGGCACAGGAAAAAAAAAAAAAGTCACATTTAGGATTGAAGAACAGATCGTTTTGGGCATGCTGAACTGAGGGCTTATGAAATCCTCCATTTTTAAAAATATTTTTAAGCTTATTTTTAATTTATTTTGAGAAAGAGAGAGCACATGGGAGGGGCAGAGAGAGAAGGAGAAAGCAAGAATTCCAAGTAAGCTCATCAGTGTCAGTGCAGAGCCCAATGCGGGGCTGGAACCCATGAACTGTGAGACCATGACCTGAGCTGAAACCAAGAGTCACACGCTTAACCAACTAAGCCACCCAGGCGCCCCTCCATATTGTTTTAATTAGTAAGCAGTTGGATATTCTGATTTACATTATAGAACAAAACGCTGGGCAAACATCTGGGAAATCTATTTGATTTTTCATTTTAGCCTGAAATATTTTTACCATTTAAATTATTTTTCCTGTAAAAACTCTAAGTTAATTTTACCTATTTATTTTATTTTTAAAAATCTTCTAGTAAAGTGAACATTTGTAGCTATTTAAAAATACACCATGTAACAATAAAAGAGAAACTGGGCATTATTTCCTTCCAGTTAGTGTTACCTGCTACTTATTAGATTGTTCATATTCTCCAGGACTGAATTGAATTCCTGCTATCCAAATATTTTATGGTCGTACACATAATAGATTCTATGGCCCAAAATTTGTTACTTCTCACAAAAGGTATTCAACACTTTTAACATTATAACTTGGCAGAAGGAAACATTTTTGAATCAAGTTAGAGATTTGAATCCTGCCACTTACTAGCTATACGGAACTTTGGATCATTCATCTATCTCCTCTTTCAGAACTCCAATCTCTTAATTGGAGAAAACCTCTTACTGGATTGTTGAGATTAAACAAGGTGAGATACACAGAGACCTCGGTACTTGTCTTAATACACTGTGGAAACACTAATGATTTAGAATAATCTCTTGGGCAATCTAAGTGCAGATATTAACCACTTAAATTTCCCTTAGGGTTATAACATGAGCAAAGACATTAAGCCAGTGACTCTTGACTGTGTATCTGAACTTCAGAGGGAATCCAAATCCCTAGATATTGAATCAAAATCATGGTTGAATATACATGGAGGTGCACTTTTTCTGAGCAAAGTTTTCATAGCTTTCATCAGTTGTTTCAAAGGAATCTCTGAACTGAAAAAAAAAATGGTGAGAACTCCTGCTTTAGGCTCTTTTCATTTCTGCTTACAAAGAAAATATATTTAAAAAAAAGATGACTAGCAGTGCTAATTTCAATTATGTCTAGCCCTGTGTTAAGGAAATATTCTTTGAACTATCGGACTTAAAAAAAAATCTTGTTTTTTTTTTTCTCTTTACCAACTCTTAAGTTCGATAGATTCCATGTGTTAACATTTAGATTTCTTCTACTGAGAATCCTGCAGTTGTTAAATGTCTTCTTTCCCTTTGGTGAAACTTTTTATATAACTTTTTTTATAACTCTATAATATATGAAAGTAAAGGGTACCATAAATATTTCTGGAGAGCTTACAGCCAACTTCCATCCTTAGACAACTTAGATTGTTTCCTATAAAACTTCTCTTATACTTAAAGACAGTAACTCTTAGCTAAATATTTCCAGTATTTAAAAATTTTAACCAACGGGAAAAGTCAAAGAGGAACTTCATCTTTAACTGTAATCTAGGGCTAGATGTTTTAGAAACTTCTCCCTGTAGTGACCACCCTAGGTAGAGTTGTAATCCATCATTTCTTAATATAGATGCTTCTGGTCCTTCTTGTTTCCATGTGGTGATGACAAGATCGTATGCTTAAGGAACGCTCTTGTTCTCAATAAGCGATTATTGACTTCAAATAATGATTTCATATATAGCACTATGTATATGATGAATATATATTTATATTTATATACTAACATAGATGTTATATGTCTATATTTCTATATATATATACTACTTTGATTAAAAAATTGGGAGAAAAATCTCATTATAAATTCCCATTAAAAGAGAAAGGTGAATTATGAAAAAAAAAGAGGGACAATGAAAAGGAAAGCAAAAGAAAACAATGAGGCTATGCAGTTTGAAATAAAAATTTCTCTGGTTTATCTGATTGAACCAAAGGTATTAACTCTTTTTAGCAGTCATTTATTGGGTTTCCACTCTAGTTCCCCCTCTTCCTTTTATGAATCTTAGTGTCTATTCAATGTATATGCTAAAACTGCTGGACCATCAACAGCCACTTGGAACAATGGGACTCTACCCTCTTCCTTGATCCAGGGATAGGCATGTTCCCAAGATAAGCCAAAGAGACTCTTTTCCTAAACCCTGCTCTTCAGAGTAAGGGGTTAGTGGAGCACTTCACACAAGCTGGGTAAAAGCTGAGAGGAGAGATGTATCTGTGGATCCTCACAGCTTTTAATGTCTTTTCCCTGGTCATTCCTGAAGTACAGTGGTATTCCTGCCATTTGGGTTCCACAGATTGTCATTATTATTCAAGTAGGCTTATTTAATTTACTTTTTGAGTGAACTATTATAGAATCTCACATTCTCTCAACTCTCTTAAAGTATCCTTAGTTTATAACATTTTCTATTCTCTCCTTGACAAACCACAGATGGAGTCTTGGAGTAGAATACAGGGGTCAACTGATATTGTGATGGCAAATTAAAAATGCCAGTTATCAGGGATAAAATGAAAATATGTTATTACTCTCTGTAGAGTGTTATATAGTAATCAACACCCTGAGAGAGAGAAACATGATTTGAGAGTTGGCTTATATGAGCTTAGTGGGTCATGGGATTTCTCCAAATCTTAATTGAGGTATATATATATATATATATATATATATATACACACACACACATATATATATATATATATATGCATGTATATATATACACACACACACATTTAATGGTGAAACTAATTTTGTTCTTACAGGTAAATTTTACCTTGAGATTATGCCACTAATCCCTATCAAACGCTGACATGTTCCTAAATTTAAGCACTTGAGAAGGAGAAATCCAAATGATAAATATCACTTAGTAATCTGCCAAGGCCCCTTGTCCCTGAATACTTTATGCTCTAATGCTGATTTGTAAGTCAAATAGTTTAGTTGTATGCCAGTGCTCACATTCAGCCTTATCAACCTCATAGCACAGAGACCTTGCAATGTAATATCTCATCATAAAAAGGACAGTTAGATAATAGAGAACCAGACTTCAAAAATGGCTTAGCTGGCAAATACATATTTTAAACGGACTGGTTGGTTGACTTAAATATTAGAACTGTCTTTCATCAAGTCTTGATTGGCTGATTACTAACCTTTAACCAACAGTAGTTTCTTTAAAAAGCACTTCACTTATGGTGATGAAAATAATATCTTGTATTATTAACACAGACTCCTAAAAACCTTCATTTATGATCCACATAATAATAATCTGGCATATGCATTACCTTTAGAAATAGAAGTCTATTTGAACTGCTAATGGGAAAAGCGACATGCAGAAAAAAAATACTTAAATAACAGGAAGTTCTTAAACATAAGTTTTCATCTTTTTGTTATGAAAAGTTGGCATTAATTATGCAAGTCTCTGTGCCAGAGTATACTTTGCTGGTCTTTGTTGCTTTATTACCATGATGAATAGAAGAAAATTTATTCAACATACCTGGATCACAATTAACGGATTTTACATAAATTGTTTCTTTTTTTATTTTTCTGACTACTTTAAGAAGTTCAAGCTAATTAAAGTCTACATCTAACAGGGAGAAAATAATTCATTGATTAAAAATGGGCAGTGATGCATGAGCCTTGTAGAGAGGTAAAATTAAATTTACTGGAGAAATGTTCTATACTTCATCTTCATTCACGCTAGGAAATGGTGTATTGTTCTGCCTATGGAAAGAACACTATGAAAGGAAACCTGGAGATCGGGATCTTTCCAGACTTAATAGTGATTTCAGATGGATCACATTAGGGAAACAGGAATTCTCACACGCTGCCCATCTCACTGCAACATATGTTCTGCTGCAGTTCTAACTTATAAGTTTAAATTGTGTATTTTTTGATGCAGATGGTAGTCGTTAATTTCCTCTGGACAACAGATGACACATTAAATAAAGGGATGATAGTCTGTTAATAGCAAGTCTGTTTGCTTCACAAGCAGTAGAAAGACTTTATGCCTTATTAGGAAAGTCCTTTACTCATTTTCAATTAGAAAACTCTGCCAACACAATTATATCCACACTGTTTATAAGTATCTTAATACCTAGTTGTAAATAAGAATGTCATTTTTAACAGCTACAAATGTCCATGATGTATACAAATACAGATTTACTGTACAAAATATTACTAAAGAGATATATAGATATTATAAAGGAATACAATCTGATTGAGGAGGAAAAAAATGAATATTGTTTTACATTGGCAATTTTTTTCCACAGGCAGTTACTTCAATTATAGTTAGATTATCAACCAGAAGAGTTGATTTATCTTTAGTGAATCTGTAGCTATCATCTCCTAGCTCCAAAAAATATAAAGATTAACCAAAAATATAGTCATAGACATTATTTGCGAGTTAATTGTGTATATAAGTGAAAAAAAAAAAGAACAGAGCCTTTTCAAAATATGTTCATACCTAACCCAATAAAATAGGAGAGAACCTGTGGCCTTCTTTTGGGTGAATAGCATTTATAAGCAAATATTCTTAATAAATTAATCCCCAGATTAAAATGGAAACTAACAAGTTCTTGCTTTAAAATAAAATAGAAATATAACATTTATAAACATTTTTAAAATAAACATATTTGAAACAGATATGTCAGGGTTTATATAAGACCTATATCTGAAAACTGTGTTACACTTTAATATCCTACCTTGAGGGAGTTAGTGTTAATTAAGTTATAGGAGAATATTTGTATATTAATTCATTATCTCCTGACTTAAACCCCCTCAAACAAATAAACCAACAAATCCCCCTAATCATACACAATATGGAAATATATACGTATACATACACACATATATGGCATAAATTATATAAAAATAAATATATTAAATATATATGGCAAAAGTAAGATCAGGATAAAAAATAAACTGAAACAAAGTTCAATTTATTTCATAAAGTGCATGCATTTTAGACAAATGCAACCAAATAAACTGGAAGGTCAAATAACTTTGGTATTCCTGCATTGGTGAAGAGTGTAAAAGATCCCTAAACCCACCCACCATTAATGATCATATTTTCTTCTACTAATCCCCTAACATACTTCCTCTGTTCCAACCTAAGGAATGTTGTTTTATTAATTTAATGCTACTAGAGAAATCTCACTAAGTTTAAGCCATGATAGTTATCTTTACAATCCCTAGAGTAGCATGGGACTCGGCACATAGTAGGTACTCCGTTAAAGCTTAGTAAAAAACAAATGAAGTAAATATATCCATCCTTCCAAACTAAAAGTAAATATTTACTGAAATATTACTACTCAGTTAATGGGTATTGTGGGATTTGCAAAGAGTGGAGTAGCTATTAACCAAAAGATATAAACAATTTTTGGGGGGATGCAAAAATAACGCACAGTTATACCTTAGTACATGTGTTATAAATTTAGTGGAAAATTAGAGAAAATAGACTAATGTAGGTTGGAATTCACTCCTTTTTAAAGCAACATGACATGAAAAACCAGAGAATATTGTATTTTGTAGCATCTCTCTGCAAAAGAATAAAATACTTTTTCATTAGTGAGACTATAGTAACATGTTTATTAAATGAATAAGTATTCTTCATTTTGAAATTAATTTTTCATTTTAAAGGAATGTGGCTCATTACTTGACTCATGAAAGGAAAGTATTTTTCTGGCTTTGTACTCAAACCCCTTGTGTTTGCAACCGTCCCAAAAAGCTTACACATGTTTATGTATGGTTTATTTACCACATGTTTGCTAAAGCAGACAATTTTTAATTTACTGGTCAGATTCACCTATTATCTGCATGCAGTGTACGAAACATTTTCCTAATTCACTAAAATTTCTTTGTGAGGATGAAGGAAATTTCACTGAATATGATTGGAGATCACGTGGGCTCTTAGATCTTAATTATAAATTTTCAAAAACCAACTGAAAAAAAGAACTAGCTCCCTTGGCTACTTTCTAACCGGGAAACAAGCGAAAAAGATACATTTATTTCCAACCATAAACCCCAAATGTTTCGGGGCGCCTGGGTGGCTCAGTCGGTTGAGCGTCCGACTTCGCTCAGGTCACGATCTCACGGTCCGTGAGTTCGAGCCCCGCATCAGGCTCTGTGCCGACAGCTCAGAGCCTGGAGCCTGCTTCAGATTCTGTGTCTCCCTCTCTCTCTGGCCCTCCCCCCATTCATGCTCTGTCTCTCTCTGTCTCAAAAATAAATAAATGTTAAAAAAAAAACTTAAAAAAAATAAATCCCAAATGTTTCATTTTGATTTTCCCCACGTTAACTTTCTCACTTAGCTAAGCAGCATTTCCTGCTATTATAGCTGCTGGTCCAATATCAGCTGACCAGCATCCATCGCACTCCTTGCTTCCATGAGCTTAGGGACTCCCAAGGAACTCCATGTGTGAAGACTTCTGTTTACAGCTTCTACTTATTTTCGAACAGATAATGGAACATTTAAGTTCAGAGAGGTTAGATGAAATTCTTAAGTGGATCAAAACCCTAGATAAAATTGTAGTCACTACAATCACTGTAGAAAACGCTAAGCTTTTTATCAGACAAACTGGTCTGATAATTTTACTACCTCAGAGGTGCTCATTCTTATTTCTAATCACACTGTGCCAAGCTATACGTAAACTATTAAGCTATGAGAACAAAAAACATGGCTTCCTAGGAGCTGCTGCAGCATTTAGAAATGTTCAAAACAGTATCTTGATTCTTTTATTTTTACCGAGAAAAAATACAATTGAGCTCTTTCTGTAGTATGTATGGTACAACTCATTATTTTAACAGGCTTAAAGAAACAGAAATTGTATGGTAATCATTTTATGCAAGGTGGTAATGATGAGATTAAAATATACCTATTTACACTATTGATAATACTTATAATTTATTTATGTTAATAATTATAACATATATTTATAATATATAATATTGGTATACATTAATATGTAAATATATATTCGCTCCACTATGTAGATACACATAATTGTATGTGTGTGTGCTACTGAAAATGTCGCAGCATATTAAGCCTTCATTTCCTGAACCAAATCCCTGCTATATGAATAACTAAAATCACCTTATGCCACATAGTGCAAACTAGGATTTTATTCAGCTAGTCCCTTCCTCTAGCAGAAACAATATTTTGTATCCTTGAACCTGTAAACATAACATTAAGCACTAACAAAACCAATCATATCAAGGTTTGATAGGTCTGAAATTATTTGCTAATTTTTTGGAAATGCTATTTTCTGGTATATCTTGCCCTGTGGGCACGAGTTTTCTACCTGAATTTTAGGAACAAGTTTCATATTATAAACAGCTCTTTCTACTGGTGCAATCAAACTGAGCGAGGAGTCTTCCTAAACCACCATAATTAGCAAATACTGTTCAGATTGGAGTCAGAAACTGTACATGATCAGTGTAATTCTCCTCTAGCTCTGTGGTGGCAAAGCAATACATCCGTAACAATTTATAAAATTCACCAAATTGTAGAATTTACAAAGCTGGAAAACATCTACAATATTCAAAGCCAATGCCTTTAACAAACTACTAATTTTCATTCATCAAATTTAAATACCGGTACAGTATACTATGTACCCTTGAGAAACAGCCTTTAATTCACACAAATCCAAGAAATGCTTTGGAGAAACAGGAGCAGAAAACTTATTAAGTTACATGTTGAGGCTTACAGAGAGAAAACTGGTTTGGATTTAGAAGCTCTCTTTTAGGTACTTCAAGAAAAAAAAAAAAAGCCTGTTAGAATATAAAACTTAGCAAGTACGTTGCCTACTTTCTAACATTTTAGTACTCCCTATGACAATAATTAAAGCTCAAGTTTTATAATATTTATTAAATTCAGATAACTAATACCAGTAGTGATTTATGACTGCAGTCAATTATTTTTATACATTTATTTTTGCAAAAATCAGTGATAAAAATCAAACTTTGTTTCTCCTTTTTATTTGGGATTCCATCCTCACGTCCTTGTTCCTATTGGAATAGATGTCAATAGGCAAGTGACAAGGGTGGATCTGAGGGGAACACTAATAACAGATTGTTACTGGAGAAGCAAACTCTATCCAAAATTACTATATAAAATTTCAGGAACTCAAGATTAAAAAGAAGCTAAACATGAAACATAGTACCATCTTCCCATATATAACGGAAACATTTGCAGGGAAGTATTCAAAAGGTTCCCACTAGGGGGCGGTTACTGGCTTCCTGCATGCATGGATAATCTACAAAGTGTTTTCCTTCTTAACGGGCTTTCAGAGAGCACACTGAGTCCTACTTAGAGAGTCAATATAGGTCTATTTTTCAGAGATATGTTGTTACTCTGGATTTAAGACAGCTACTAAATTTGAGTTTGTAGAAATAAATCAGAGATGAACAATATAAACACCTAAGAAAAATGATCCAAGTACAATATGCCAAAAAAGGTAAGACTATTGGGGAAAAATAGTAGAGAAATCAATTAGACTGAAATAAAGAAGGCTTAAAAGAGGAATAATAAAAGTCTTTTTAAAAAATAGGAAACAATCCATTCAGGCAATTAACAAAGTATTTATTGGTTCCTAAATACATGCTTGCATAGCAAGCTATTTTGCTATTAAATATGCACTGGTGGGGTCAACAGACAGTCTCTGTCATCAAAGATCCTATCAGCTCATGGTAGAGTGGGATTCTATAATAATAACTAGCACAAATAAGTGTATAATAAAGTCATGATTGATGCACAATGGAAAATATCTAAGTACTGTTAGCAGGTTATAATTGAGATTAAGGGGTCAGGAAAACAATCTTTGAAGAACTATACTTAAACTGAGAAAATAAGGATAACTAAGAGTTCATTAGGTATAATTGGGAAAAGGACACTCCAGGCAAAGGGACTAACTGTCTTGCTTGACTTGTAGGAGTGGAAAAAAAAAAGTCAGTGAAGAGAAAGAAGGCTAGGATAGTAATTAGGAGCTCAGAAAGCAAGGATCTAGTATTTTGCTCTAGTGAAGCTACTGAAAGTTGTTATGCACAGGAGTTACACAACTCAAGTCTTATATTAAAAAGTAGGTGGATCAAACTGGAAGCTATTCTCCTAATTCAAGCTAAAGAGGTTGATTATTTGGATTAAGGTAGTAGCAGTGGAATATAAAAAGATAAGGATGCTCTCTAAATGTGTTTTGGCATAGAATCAAAAATCATAGCATCATGTGCTCTTGAATTGGTAGTGAGTAGTTTGAGGGACTGTGACATTCAAGGACAAATGCCAAATTTCTGATAGAGTACAACAGGGTGGAAAAATATACAAATTATTTACAAGCAGAAGAGATATAGACAAGAAGACAAAGAGATACATTCCAAATGTGTTAAATTTGAGATGCCCCCGAAATTTCAATTTGGAGACATCAAAGATAGAGATGAGCTCAGGTTAACAAAATACACTGGAGTTGAAATTTAGTAATCCAGTGATATGATCTAGGGAAAATATGCAGACCGGAAAGAGGTCTAGAACATGGCACTGAGACATTTCAGTATTCCCAGAATTGCTTAACATCAGCATGATTTTGAGAAGCAAGAAAGTTGAAGGTTTCCGAAAGAATGTGATTATAACAGTGGGTGATGAATCCAAGTTGTTTGTGGAGGAAAGGTGGTAGGTGAGAGGTAGTGAGAAATAGAGGAGTCAAATGTATGGGTGATACCTAAGAAGGTGCAATGTTTCTCAAGAAGGTATTATAGGAAAGGAACCAAAGGTGTAGGAGAGTGTGGTTGGACAATGCGGTGTTTGAAATAGTGATTTCAGATGTGATGCCATTTCTGACCAAGTTCTATACAAATAACAGGAGGTAAAGAAGGGCTAATGAAATAAACCATAACAAATGATTTACTTTAGTTAACTGGTAAATTTTTCTTTTCTTTTTTCTAATCTTCTTCTCTTTTCCTTTCTTTTCCTTTCTTGTCTTGTCTTTTCTTTTCTTTTCTTTTCCTTTCTGTTCTTTTCAGTAGAGCCTTGAAAGACTAAATCCTATTTCTAATGGAGTTCACAGAATCTCTATTTGAAGATATTGTTTGGTTTTTATTAAAATATTTTTTAATATTTCATTTATTCCAGAGAGAAACAGAAAGAGAGAGCACGAGCAGGGGAGGGGCAGAGCAAGAGAGGGACACAGAATCTCGAGCAGGCTCCAGGCTCTGAAGTGTCAGCACAGAGCCCCACATGGGGCTCAAACTCACAAGCAGTGAGATCATGACCTGAGCCAAAGTTGGAGGCTTTACCGACTAAGCCACCCACGCACCCCAAGTTTTTAAAAGCAAAGTAACTAACCAAAACTTTTCTTAATTATTTTAGCTGTAAGTTTTCTTAGGAAAGGAGGATTATTTATAATTGACTTCTCAAGATCATGGCAGCAGTATAGAATCCTGTGACATCTAAATAATGGGCTTTTTTAAAAAAGAAATTTTGCATTTTTTCACCTCTGAAATTTTGTTCATGAATGCAAATGAGCAAATCTGTAAGGCCTAAAGATATCATTGGATTAAATTATATGAATTAAAAAAAATTATTAGTATGATATGGGAGCTAGCCAATAGTTACTGTTATCTGTGAAGTCATAGCCATAAAAATGTTATTTTTATCATTTGAAATTAATGTTATTGTACAAAATATCTTTTTAAATCATTTTTCAAGTCTGCCATAATGTGAGAGAAAAACTCTACTAATAAATTCTTTTGTCTCAGCCCACTAACATGACATCAGTTAGATTTGAAACTACTCACATTAAGACAGTGAATATTATTAAGGCAATATAGAGAAGAGCAACATATAAGCACAATTCATATGGACATTTCTTCAGAAAATGATAAAATGCCAGTTGTGTGAAGATGAATAAATTTTTCCACTGTATAGGGAGAGGACAACAAGCTATTCTTCTTTTAATAAAAATATGACCATTTACACAATAAATCTGAGTGATTTGAAACATATCTCCTTGCAGCACCTTACTGGGAAGTAGGTGGTTGATTTGGCCTGGGAAAGCTGAAACTAAAGCCAAGAAACTGAAGCAATAAGCTGAAGTATTACTGTTCAGTCACTGGAATTTAGAATAATTATGTTTTTTTTTAACCTCAAGATTATTTTTAATAAGGCATATCAGTTAACAAAACATTTAAATACCTGTACACTTTCAAGTTATATGTAATAATGTTAAGTGATAGTGGGACTTTATCAGAGAAAACAATAACAACAACACAGTAATAGAAATTCAGACAAACTAATGAGCTTGTCTGATTTGACCAGACCATGGTCCCCAATTCTAGGAATCTTGCTCAATAGCATCATGTTTTGGCATGTGTTCCTTATCATTTTATGGGTAAAAACAAAACAAAGCAAAGCAAAACAAAACAAAGCAACGACAACAAAAAATAGCCCTGTGTTCTTCCAACGAAATGGTGCTATTTGAAACAAGAACTAGCAGTGTGTATAAACATAGGTATTCTTAAGAATGTACACCTTTAGAGTCATTATTTTATAATGTTGTTCAATGTGATCTTCCTTTATTGGAATTAAAGACATACTGGCCATTCAATAACAGTGTGTTATTATTGTCATTATAAATCTATTAGACATATCCAGGTGGGTTGAATAACAGCCTTGTGACCAAATTCTCCTTCTCTTACTTTTAGCATAGCATTTTCAAGAACACAAATTGTTCCTTATTTGTTTTTGCCTATGGTAAAAATTCTAAGAAAATGTAAAAGTCCTCTCCTTTGCCCTGGATATCAATAGAAGTATTGGATGTAGTGAGTTTTAAGTTGTATTTTGTCATTTTTTATAATAACCAGTAAAACATAGCTGTATCTAATAAACTTAGTATTAACAGTTATTGAATTTAGAATATTCTACCCCAAGTATAAAGTTGGATGCTGTCAGGTGAAGTGGGGCGAAGAGATCTAATGCCTTCTTTTTCTTAATGTTTTTTATTTTAATTTATTTTTGAAAGAGAGAGAGAGAAAGGGGTGGGGAGGGGTAGAGAAAGGGAGACAAAGGATTGGAAGCAGGCTCTACATTGACAGCAACAAGACCTATGTGGGGCTTGAACTCACGAACCCTGAGATCATGACCTAAGCCAAAGTTGGATGCTTAACTGACTGAGCCACCCAGGTGCCCAGAGATCTAATGTTTAATAAGAGTGTACGGTTTCCATAATCTTTGGAAGCTTTATTTTCCTTCTTCAAAATGGTATAAAACAAATGCATATAAACAAATACACATATACATTAATTTGCAAGAGACATGAAGCATGGTTGCAGTAGATGTTATATTAATTTCAAAGTTAAATCGGGAGTACTCTACCATATGGAAGAACCCAAACTAGGAGATATGCCAAACATGACCTTCATTTTAATAACCCTGGGATATTGGTAACTTCAACTTAATTCTTAGGTCCAAATTACAAATAAATTTGCTGATATGAAGCTTTTTATTATAGTTTGATATATTATTTAAGTACTTACAATGATCTACATTCATAATAGATGAGCTAAAAATGTTGCTATGCAATGTAGGTATACTTTGCATTAAAATTATACCAGTCTATTTAAAATACTGAATTTACCATTAATTTTTCCAGTGCAACTGTATTTTAATTATTGCAATGCCACACTAATGTTTTGAAAGAAGTTGTGAAATAGCACTGAATGTTTCTGCTTGATATTTATTGAAATTGTCGATGGCAGTCCATCGATCTATTAATCTGGCATCTATCCACATGTACGAAGGGCTCAGTCAAAACATTTTCCCTAATTTTTTTTTAAACTTCTAAAAAGAACATACGGTTTGGAGTCTGTTGGTCACCAAATTTGCCAATGATTTAGGAAAATGACTCCTTTCATGGCTCAATCAGAACCTCATCTAAAATTCAGCAGAAATCTAAGACTTCAAGCTGCCATCCCCACTCCTGTTTCCATGGGAATAGACTTCAGATCAGGAAAAAAAAAAATAAAAAGGATGGGGTTAGGAGCTTTCAAATAATCATTCAAAATCATGATGAAGCCTTTAAAGCTTCTTTCTTAGGTGATTATTTTGTAGCCTCTTAACCCCTTTTTGCCGGTCTGTTTCCATGGAAATATGACAAAAATGGCTGTCTGAGCCTCCAGCAGACATTATTAGCATTCTTGTGAATTTCAGCTTTGGCTGCAGTCTAGTCTGGGCAAGATCTTTTTTTATATCGGTTTTACATATTAACCTACACTCTTTACATTCATTGTCCTTTTTCTTAATATTTTTTAGTTTCTTTGAAAATTCCTTTCACAACTGTATACCTATAATCAAGATCAAATAGGTTGTGACTTTACTGGAAAAGGCTTCAGTTTTACATTTTACTATATGAGCCAGGACAGGTAGCTGCCGAGAGTGTCAGAACTTTTAGACACCTGCAGAAGGAAATACTATTTAGTTACTGGACTCAGTGTCTGTCAGGTGGTGGTAGATAAACAACAAGGTGTAACAAGGGTGGTATTCAAAATATTTAGCAACTGGTAAGGCACAGCACTGACTGATCAGAGCCGCTGGCTTGCACCGGTGAATTATCAGTCCTGTTATATAATAGCCAAGAAGTTCTTTAACTCAAAGCAGTCCCATATATGATGGTAAGCATTATGCCCAAATAAATTATCCAAGGTCAAAAACTGAGCTCCTATAAAACTTACAAAAGAGCTTACAAGAGAAACTGGGTAGAAATATATAGCAATCCATCTTTAAAAAAATCAAAGTGCATATGCTTGCGTCATCTTTCATATGAAGGTCATTTGAAAATCAAAATCATTCTTATTATTGAAAATATCATTCTAAAAGAGAAAGAACATATGTATCTTTGATAGAACCCCTCGCAGGATAGCTTATATTGAATGTGAAAAAATAACAGCATGCCACATATACATTTTATCTGTCCTACCTTCTGAAATCTGCTGAACAGCTCAATCTACAATTTTTGCTGGGGGGGAGTCTTAAAGTTCTGATTGACCTTATAAAATATTTTTATTCTTCAGAACGCTCTTATTTTTCTATAGTTGGAGCTTTTTACCCATAAGGTTTGTCTTCCGAATTTGAACTGAAAAAAGTAAATTTCCATCGGTAATTATCTGACTTGGGTAGGTTCCTAATTTAAATTTAGCACAAACTGACTTACTATAGAAACTAACCTTGATTGATGTTTTCTGCTAAGTGGATAACAATAATAAAATAAAGCAGCACAATTAATTTTTCAAATCATCATTACTACTCCCAAATGCAATTTGCCCTTCTTTGCATAGTGGTTAAACACAGAGCTCTTGTGAGAGCAGAATTTGGTCTTCAGCCCTTCAGCCTTCATCTTGTTTGTGTAAATCAAATTTACTGCAACACAGGCAAATCCATTTTTGTGTGTTGTGTCTTTAGGTACCTATGGATGTTCACCCACCTAAAGGACAGAGCTATGGTCTCTAGTTTCCATAGAGACCACATTGCACAAAAAGACTATTTATTCTCTGGTCCTTTAAGAAATTTGCTGACCCCTGCTCAAGGCTTTAACTATAAATATTATACCATTTGTAAGTAGTGAAGTCTTTATTTAATTCTAAAAGCAGTCTATTAATAACGCATAAAAATGTGATTGCCTGGTGTCTATACTTACATCCATGAATTCCACATTGGCTTTGGGACCAGTTGTTTCATTAAGAATCTTAATAGCCACAGGAATCTTTACTGTTTCTCCTTCAGGTACCCAAATACCCTTTGGGGGAAAAATCACATAAAATCTATATGAAGACATATACAAATTCATACCAGAGACAAAATTTGATTTAACCATTCTATTAATTTCTTTAAAAAAATAATTTAGAAGTTCTACATCTTTTTATTCAATCAAAAAAATTTAACAAGTACCTGCTATATGTTACAAGTTACATAGCAACTTTGTTTTCTGCTTTCATTATCTGAGAATGACTCATACATTTATTCTGCTTTCAAGGTGTTTACTATTATATTATAAAGTATCACATTATAAAATTCAATTTGTATGTGTGAAAAAGGCTTTCAATAGAGAAAAAATGACATAAAACATAATAATATTAGATTAGGATAAAAATCAACTTCTCAAGACTTTGAGAATGCTGTTCCAATTTTTGGTCTTCAAATGTCTCATTTGTAATTTAGAAGACTGGGCTAAGTAATCTTGGAGGTTCCTTTCAGCATTAATATTACCTAATTATTCTGCAACTAAAACAAACAAAAACATAAAAATAGCATAGTCTCACATTCCTGAAATTCAGATTGATTTAAGAATTAGTTTTCTAAGGAAAGTACTAGGGAGTATTGACCACCTATTAATTTGTTTAGATTGCTAAATACTGTGTATGTGTGTGTCAAGGATTTTTATTTGCTCTGAAATAATATAAAATATTTATATTGGTCACCACCAGTTCTCTCCTCCTACAAAAATATAATATCTGAGCAAGATCTATACAGTGGGAAAATATAAAGTAGGTAAGGTTTGAGTCAAGTACAACGTTAAGGAAAATAACAGCATTTCTGAGTAAACAACTATTTGAATTAGGACAATAATTTTGATAAGATAAATAGGGGTGCATCGATTACATGACAATTTTTTTGAAGCACATTGTCCCAAATGAACACTGAAACAAATGTGAGGTTATATGGAAAAAATGGAAATCTCAGATTTTAAATTATTAGCCCTGACACCAAAAACAAAAGTATTCTTAGTCCAGTTTTAATATTAAAATGAAAGGGGGAAAAGCAATCTCTTATTCCTAAAGAGAATTTCTAGTCTTTCCTAATATCAATTGGTTGTAGTTATAAAAAAAAAAAAGTTTTTCGCTTTGTACTTCTACACTAAAACATGTATATTTGTATTATCAAAAGTTGCAATAATACAAGAGGAGAACTAAATACAAAAATTATTTTAAAAAATCAGAATAATAAAGAAAAAAAACCTCTTTAACCATTAGAAGGTGAATTTAAGGGTTATATTCTTCTTAGAGTGAATAGGGAAATTTATGTGTCAAATACAAAAAAGGGGGCACCTGAGTGGCTCAGTCAGTTAAGCATCCGACTTCAGCTCAGGTCACGATCTCACAGTTCGTGAGTTCGAGCCCCGTGTTGGTCTCTGTGCTGACAGCTGAGAGCCTGGAGTCTGCTTCAGATTCTGTGTCTCCCTCTCTGACCCTCCCCCATTCATGCTCTGTCTCTCTCTGTCTCAAAAATAAATAAACATTGAAAAAGATTTAAAAAAATACAAAGAAATAAGCCATGTTCCCTGTGGTATTATTATTATTTTTTTAATTATTAGTGCAGAAATGGGGTAGGAGAGGCAGTGAAAGTCCAAGATCCATAGGCTACATTTTCTTAGTGATGGTATCTAGGGTAGAGAACACATTTACCATTACTCAATAAAGTAACTAAAGAGGGGATTACTTTATAAAGATATATCATCAATATTAAAATATTCCTAAAGTATACTTTTGAAATAAGAATATAAATTCAGTGTGAATTAATTTGTACTGCTTTTTAAATAAGTATAGTCATTATTTTCTAGGCCTGACCAGACAAAAATTCAACTATGCTAATACCCACAATATTGGTTCAGATCTTTTATGTTTAAACACAGCATATCTCCAACCAGGAGGAAAAATTAACCGAATAATTAGCTAAGCTAATCTGCATTTATGTGGTCAAGAATAGTTCTTTACATGTTAAGACAGTATGTCTTTGTAGGAACTTATATACTAATTAAAACTTAGGGTCAACCATACACACTGCAGGCATAAAATTTAAACGTACTTATGGAACCTTCAATACAAGTAATTTCAATAAAGGTATAAAGTCATGGACAACAGGCAAATAATTGTTCATAATAAAAACATTCATATAACTTCATTAGTAAATGTCTAAATGGGTAATTTTTCCCTGCTGAGGTCACTAGATCATATTTGTCCTTGAGCTAAATGTTATCCATGATTTAAAATAAAATTTTTCTTTCCAGATCATACCATCTTTAAAATAAAAGGGTGGTGATATGCTAGGAGCAATCTAAAACTGAGTTATCTTCAAACAGGAAGTCCATTATTTCTAGCATATATATAAATAGAAAAACAGGATAAGTTGTGTTTCTTCAACATTACAAAGAATTTGAAGACTGGAAAGCACCAAGCCAGCCTAGAATAGTTTCTATTCCAATTAGGTGCTCAATTAATTTTGAGTGTAATTGAACATAATATGTACACTAAATAGATTAAGAAATTTCTGCATTTTGGCCCTAGAATAAAACAACTTTATTCTAAAGAGATTAAATTATTTTTGGAACACTCAGGAGAGAGAAAATTAAGATTAATATTCTACTTGTTAATAATTTTTGTTAAGTAAATACCTGTTTCACATAGAAAAAAAAAAACAAACATTGTAAAGTACAGAATTTCTAAGATCCAGTCTATTTTAACAAAAATGTTTGTAAAAATAACTGTAGGCTTGCATATAGCTTTAAGAAATATATAAAACTGTCAAGTAAAATTTGGGGAACTGTCACAATGGACAGTCTAAGAAGGATTTAGCACTAACCCAGCAGAAATTTGAATTTGAAAAACAAATTTCACCACAATTAACCTTGGGCCTGGCCTCTGAATTGGTTTTGTAATTAAGCTAAAAAAGTAAACACACAGATAACATTATTTGAGCTTTCCCTTTCCAAAAAGATGTCTCTTATTGGAAACCCACGATGTCACCCTTTCATTCTCCGACCTGAATTTCACAAATAAAGTCACTTTTTTAGTTTGCATATAATGGTGAAGACATCAAAACTGAAAGTTTTCTGGGGCGCCTGGGTGGCTCAGTCGGTAAAGCGGCCGGCTTCAGCTCAGGTCATGATCTCTCGGTCTGTGAGTTCGAGCCCCGCATCAGGCTCTGTGCTGACAGCTCAGAGCCTGGAGCCTGTTTCAGATTCTGTGTCTCCCTCTCTCTGACCCTCCCCTGTTCATGCTCTGTCTCTCCCTGTCTCAAAAATAAATAAAATGTTAAAAAAAAATTAAAAAAAAAAACCTGAAAGTTTTCTGTTAAATCATATATGTTAACAGGTAGGCAAAAAGTAGTTTAGGAACTAGTCCTATCCTGTTAACCAGTCAGCACATTTGTGTAGGTTTTAAAAAGATAGGCTAGTAATGTCCTGGTGGGGAGACATGTGGATGAAAGAGCAGAAGAAAAGAAGAGCAAGGATTATGGTCCATTGCTCAGGCCTGTCTGGGATTCCCCGCAGCACTGTGTACGGAGAAGGAAAGTGGGTGAGAGCTGTGTATTTTAGATAAGGACAAATTTACCAATAGGGAGATCATATCAAACGGGGTTCAGAAGGGCGTGGAAAGACATGGCTTCCGTGACAGTTTCCTGCTTTCTCATGACTGTACCCATCCCAGCCCTCAACAAAAATGAATGGATTCACTTGTGCAGCAACTTCTCAATACTATAAAGTTCCACTCTGGATATTAAAAGGAAATTAGGTTGGCGAGAGCAATTAACTCTGGCTATTATTTAAGACAAGTCTGAAAGTAAACTTAAAGTAACTAATGGTATGGGTTTTTACTTACTTTATACACTGTTCCAAAAGCTCCTGAGCCAAGTACTTTCACTCTTTTGAGCTCAGTTTCTTTTAAAATACGCAGTTGAGCTTGATTGGGTGCTGTGCCACTGGGAGTTAAGGGTTCTACCAACTACAAAACAAAAAAGAATACAGGTTATACAGCTTTCCATTCACCAGTCAGTGCTTCCCCCTCTTCCTCTGCCTGCTTCTCTTTCTCATACATACAAAAACACACAAGCACACTTTCATTGACAATATTTTTGTAGTATGGATCACTCACGATTCCTTCAGAGTCTATCTTTTCTCTTCCCATACTTTTTGCCTAGCTGAACACAAGTATAAAACTGTGCCTACCTTGAGGCATATTAAGATAGGGGATTTTTCTCCCTATTTTTAAAGAAATTTAGGCTGATTAGGGGCTCTAAATCTTACTTTTTGAAGTGCTTCCAGTTTTGGTATCCCCAGCTAAGACTCAGAGATCTTAGTTATGTCCATGTACTCTATCAAAGTTTTCTTTCTTGTTTTAGGAGATTTGATACATAAAAAAATAAAATGTTGTCTTCTTAGCATTGAAAATCTAACTGGGAAGCCAGGACAAACAAATGGTTGGAAGAAAATAAAGTAAGTTAGCACACTACCAGTGCCCCAGGGCAGTGCTTCTAACACTTTGGTGTACATTTGAATTACCTGACATTCTTGGTAAAATACAGATTCTGGTTCAAGAAGTCTAAAGTTGGGGCTGAAATTTGCATTTTGCAGAACTCCAGGTGATATCTATGTACGATGATGGTCCTTCAACACATTTTAAGCAGCAAGGCCCTAAAGTACCTTAAAGATAAAAAATTCTAAAATTCTATGAACTCATTCTAGATCCTATGTGAATGCTTTGGAATGCAAAGGAATAAAATAACCAGGAGCGAGTAAGCTTTGCTAGTTTTGGCTTCCTGGACGAGGTACACTTTAAAGTTGGACTTGAGATAATAAAAATGGATTGACATGGAGGAGGGTTTGCCAATATAAAGAGCAGTTTGGACACAGCATCAGGGAGGAGGAGGAAGACAGCAGAATGCAACGAGGGGTGGGACAGGTCTGAAGGATGAGATCAGGATGGGAAACACCAGACTGTAAAGTGGGCTGGGTGTGGCCAAAAGATATAAATACAAATAATTTTAGATGTTCGGTTTAGATGCCATTCAGCCAGAGAGGATGAGTAAGGAGGGGAAAGATATGTGAGTATGTGCCAATTTCCTGCTTATGTGAGGGGGAGGAAAAAAAAAAAAGTAAACGTGAGATTGATTGTGGGTACCAATAGTCTACATCCTGTGTTAAAATTTTAGGTTTTTATCTATGCTTGAGCAAAAATGCAAGTGAGAGAAATAGAAGTTTCTTTTTTAAAAGTTAAATTAAGGAACTAAACTTTAAACTCAGACAAATAACTGGTTCTTTCTCAGCCTAAGGAAATAATTAAAAGCGACGCCTACTCAAATTGCCTTGAAAACCATCACAGTATTTCACAATGTCTGTTTACAATGCGAAGTGCACTGTGACCCTCTGGCTTGGTTATTATTATGCTTCTGTGAACATAATGGTCTATTTCAATAGCTGAACAGAATCTTGAGTATAGGTAAGTGCAGTGAAAATCAACAAGAATTTGGAGAAGATGATAAAATTATCAATAAATTTAGGCTATGGACTAAAAGTTTCACCACAAATATGCTTCTATTTCATTTTCAAATTTACATTTCAAAAAATGCATACAATTGTGTTCAAGTCACCTAAAATAAATCTCAGAATGAATTACAAATTTTTTTGAAAAACTAGAAGAAGAATCTCCCTCAGAAAATGTCCTTTATTCGAATCCAACTCTGCTGTGCAGAATTTGTTCAGTAGATTTTGATACACACACTATATGTATATAATCAGGAACTTTAATAAATTATCTTTTTAAATCATATAAAAACTTATATAAAAATCATATGCAAGATTGGGGACTAAATTTTAGCACTATGGGCTATATGTATTTAAAACAGATGCTTTGGCACATAATATTGCCATAATTTCATGTTTTGAGAACTTCACTATTCTACCTGAAATGTTTAGTCTTCTGCAATTTTCTTAGATGTCACTTAAAACTTTTACAAACATATTTTTCCAGGCATTTGCGAATGATGTCTTTCAAAGAGGCATTGTTTCATTTGCATGCCAAGATGGCAAAAAGAGGGTCAAGTTTAAATTTGTAGGTTTGTATCTTAGCACTGCCACTCACAGGCTTAGAAAGCAATTTATCCCTCCTTGTCCCTCATTTCATACTCGTAACATAGATATGGCAATAATTACCTTCGAAGAGTGTCAAAAGATGAAATGGGGTATAACATAGCTGGAAAACTTTGGAATATTGCCTGCCATATTGTAAGCTCTGAATCTGTCACTCTTCACGGGATAGGATCATGTCCCATTAACACTTTTTAATCACAGTATCTATCAAAGTATCAAGCTTACAGTGCAACTCAGTAAGTGTATGTTAAATAAAAACAAACATATTTTCTACTTTTATTCATGTAGCAGAAGACAAGACAATCTGGAGCAAAACGATTTTGGAAAAGCATATTTACTCTAAGTACATTCCAACAATATATCACGCTTTAACAAGTTTTTCACATCTGAGACAGATTTCAAGCTTCGGTAGTTAAGGATTTTAGTTGATCCTCTTAAGAACTCCTCTTCTATTTAGATGGCAGAAAATCATAGTTATTTACTTCTCCTGAGAGAAAGATGGGACTTCTACAATTATCTAATTTAGTACTAAGCAATAATTTTTTATAAAAATTAGAATCTGCTTATAAAACTAATCAGCATTTGCTTATTTAGTAATTAAATGCCATTTAAAGGACATTCTTAGCACCATATTAAAAAAAGAAAACACACAAAATAATTATTTTTGTAGCAATGAGACTTTTCTGCCTGTGGTTAAGGGACAGAACTCCTTTTCTATTTATTCAGTCACTTAAATAGCCACTGCTGTTCCAAGACTTCAGTTCCTCTCCAACTCTAATTTACTTCACTCTTTAGAATTCTCTTTACAACTGCCCCAAGCTGGCCATGAGGGAGAATTCTACCTGCCTACAGCATCCTAGCTAAACTGAAAATAAGCACAGCACAGGTGTTGTGTCCAAACTTTTATTCATGTGCAGGGTTGAAAATGATGAAGTTGATCTATTTTTAAATATCCAGATCAAGTAAGAGTTATTACTATTTTTTCTCATGTATATAATTGACTACCTATCTTATGCTTAGCCATCTCTATTGATGAGATAATCCATTTGAATTTTAGACACCTCCAATTCTTAGAAATTCTTTCCTCGGTGTAACTGTAGGTATTTGAACATTTCACACGATTCTTCTATCTACTTTCAACTTCTAAAGAAAGAGAGCTAAATTTTATTTGCTATCAGTTTGCAAAATTTATAAATGAATGTTCTCATTCCTGTCAGTATTAAGAGGGAAAGTCAGACTGTCACACTGACAATGAGCAAGAAAACAAACCAGGGAAGGCTCAGTCTCAGAACAGAATTGCTGTGAGCTGTTCAGACAGCCAGGGATGTGTATATCAGAAGAAAGAGGTAAGATGCGAGTTGAGAAGGATATGGAAATGCATAGTTTTCTGTAATTGTTTTTCCCCTGTAACCTGTACAGTGAAAACTATCATGTTGTACACTAGAGAACTCAGTGTGGCAATATAAAAGAAATTATAATAATTTGTGGGTAATTTACATATTCACAACTAACACACATAATATTAAATGATTCCCATAAATTGTGTAGTAAGGTCTGTGTGATTACAATACTAAGCTTCATCCTGTAAGCTCAGCTTTTTACTGCTAGCATAGTGGGATCGGTGGCTACCAATTTAATGATGGTAATTAAAGCATAAATTGCTGGCCTATCTGGTTTTATTTTCAAACAGAAAAATTCTAACATTTTTCTAGTTCTGTTGAGACTTCATCCACCCAGATGTTTTCTGTTCTGCTACTGTAATATCCTAGAGCTTGCCTTTGGGATTCGTCTCCCAAAAGAAACAGATATGTCTTTTCAATAAGACCTGTCGTTCGAGAAGATAATAGTCTCGCCCTTGGTATTTGTCCTCTTTAAGCCATGAAACTGCCGTGACTACTTTTACTATATACTCTGAGTTTTCATCAACTTTGTATAACATACTATGAACTCTAAGCCGTTGGCAGGAAATTGAACAGCATTTCCCTTGGATTCAAAAGCTGAGTATCATCTAAACCTCCTAAACCTAATGAAAAGCCCCAAACACATGCAGAGAAGAAATAAACACCTCACCTCTGTTTCCAGAAATCTTCTCAGGGCTCTTTTCTTTTTGATACTCTTCCTTCTAACATAAACTGCAAATGTTAGACCCACGATGACCAGGATGAAGAGCCCGCCGATGACTCCAGCTGCAATTAGAGGAGTTCTGCCAACCGAAGGAAACAGGAAAAAAACAAGTAAGAGGAGAGACAAGACAGAGGAAGAAAAAGAGTGGATGTAGGATACATTATCCACATACCACAGATCTAGTCAGTTAGAAGAAAAACAAACAAAAAATTGCATTAAAGCTATCACAAAATTTTTCTCATGACAAAAACTATTTCTGCTTTTTGTTTTGCTTTGTTTTTTTAAATAAACCATGCACAAACAACTAATCTTTGGAGACGAGCAGCCACAGCATGCCATTTGACCAAAAAAAAAAAAAAAGAATATATATATATGTATGTGTGTGTGTGTGTATACATATACATATATATATTACACTTAGTAACAGAATGAAGAACATATGCCAAAATATTGATATTTAAGCATTTTAAATTGTTTTAATTGTACTTGTATCTATAAATAAATGGAAATATATTTTAATAATGTTGTGGTATATAATATTATTTCCAAAATTTTTTCTAAAGTAGACTTTCTCAACAGTGGCACTATTGACATTTTAGGCTGGATACTTGTTTGTTATGGGGGACTGTCTCATGCATGTTAGGGTGTTTATCAGCATCCTTGTCCCCCATCCACTAGATGCCAGTAGCACCCCCATCCTTCAGTCGACAATTTCACTAGATATTGTCAAATGTCTGCCCAAATCACCGCCTTTTGAGAACTACTGCTCTAACGCAAAAATGAGTGGTCTGGAAATATATGAACCCCACACCTCTGGAGCATGATGGTACTGATAAGAGAGATGTATTAACAAAAGTGCTGTTTCAAACTCTTGGAACTTTGATAAGATATAGAGCAGGAAAAAATGAAGAATTGAGTCAGATTGGTTTTCAGAGTTGTGGTAGGACAGAAGTAAATATTATTATCAAAAGCGTGCCTAAGCATCATATACCTGCAAAAGAAGTCTATACATTAAGTATTACATTGAAAGATATAACTAGTAAGATGAGATTAGAAGGGGTTAGAAGCGATCTCCTAGAGATTTTTCTTCTTAAAGTGTCTCTTTAATACATTGTTAGCTAAGATATAATTTTGAAACTGATCACTCATTGTTTTCTAACAAATTTTTTCCTTGCTTGAAAAGTAATATTTATGATCTTAACTGCTTGTTCTAGAGTAGTATCTATGAGCTTTCTGTGGTCATAGCCCTGAGATATATTAATTTCATTCATCACAGTAAATAGCCCAGAGTAAAATACATAGGTGTTACCTAATACATATTTGACCAAGAAGACATGATAGATAAGAAAAGTAAAAAAGAGCTCCCTGAATGTCCATGCTTTCAATAGTAAAGTTTTTTATGCCTTATGTTCCCATTTTTACAGGAATTTACTCTATACAGCTACATTCTTTTAGAAAAAAAAATTACTTGCTCTTGCAAAATAAACTTCTGTTCAAAGACACATCAAAAATAATGATAGCAGATGATCCTAAATAAAATTTTAAAATTTTAAGGAGCTCTTGAAAAAAATCTGTGTAACTTCTATAAATGAAGCCATGTCTTCTAAAGATTATGACTGTTATATTGCCGTATAAAACTACAGAAAAACCTTAAGAAGTATTTCATCCTAAAGGTTGTTTCCTGACAGCTGAAAGTACTATAGCATACTGGAATGTTGCTATAATTCAACTAGATTTTCCTAAATGGAATTTTATAAAGATATAAAAATCTACGCTGAGAAAATTAAACTGTAGTATGGACACAAACTCATCATTGTGATGTGTTTTGGCATGTGTAAGATCATATTTTTGAGCCTGGCAGTTAAATATGTATCTCAAGAAAACATTTTAAGATTTCAGTCCAAGGCATAATTTCTTGCTCAAGTGTTTCACATATCCCTGAAAAAGCCATTACTACACAAAGAGTTGTATTTTTGTTCCTTCAGCCCAATGTTTTTATTGCAAAGGATTTATGTATGACTGAGAATAGTGCCCAACATTTTGTTAGTTGTAGATTTGAACAAAACTCTAAACTTCTTCTGTTTATCTATTCTGCAAAAAATAAGTGGCATGAATTTATGAAAATGGATGTCAATATCACTGTAACAAGAAAAATGTTCTATTTTGTTTTTGTTTTCCATTATAAGAAGAATCACTTCTTTTTTACGTTTAATTTATTTTGAGAGAGAGAGAATGTGTGCAAACAGGAAGGGGGAAGAGAGACAGTGAGATAGAGAACCCCAAGTAAGCTCCACGCTGTCAGCACAGAACCTGCGGAGCTCAATCTCACCAGCTGAAACCAAAAGTCTGACGCTTAATCCACTAAACCACTCATGTGCCCCAAGAAGAACCCCTTAATAGAATAAAATGAGAACTCTGCCTCCATTGTTTTCATCTAATTTGGGTGGATATCAATTGTTGAGTCATTACTACTTAGCTTGGTCATGGCAATAAACATAAAACACCCAAAAACACAATAGACAATAATTTCTACGTTTTTCTCATTAGCATTTACATTCAATATTTCCCCAAAGAAGTTCCTTGGTTGATTTGCCTTTCTTTATCTTTTTTCTTTCTTACAACTCTGCAGGAATGGTAGATGTACAAGCTTGAAGAACTAGTTTCTATACCTTAAAATCTTACATAAATGTTTTATTGGATATTTTAGGTGGCCAAATCCTTCATATTTTAGTAGAAGTTGCTCTTGAAAAATAAATCATAAACCACAAGTATGCAACTGGTCAAACTGAGAAGGGGGAATATTCTTTAAGACAACGTGCATGTTTCTTTAATAAGTGAATAGGAAAAAAAAGGTATTGTTTTGATTAAAAAGACTTACTGGTCGTAACAACAAGATGTGAAATGCAATCCTGCAGTGAACCTTAGTTTTGACCACCATTTGTATGGACAGGTTTCAGATAACTTGAGAAGTTTTATTATGGGTTGATTAGGTAGCAGATGAGATAAAAATGTACTGCCATGTAAAGATATAGGCCATAGATTTAAAAGAGTGGGTTACAAACAGTAGAATCTCAATTAGAGAAATGTGTGTGTGTGTGTGTGTGTGTGTGTGTGTAAAAATTTCTAGAAGAATATACAATAAGACACTAAACAGTTCTTGTATTTGGATAGTATGATTATAGTGCTTTTATTTTTGCATTTTTACTAATGGGCATTTTTAAATTCGATACAGTGTATTTTTCTTTGGATATACAAGTTTGTTAAATGTAACTAAAACACAGAAAAATAAATCATTGTCTAAAAGTTTTTTATAACAATGACCGTATTTTTTCCTTTACTGTTTACTTTGTATTTTTTTCAATTAAGACTTAATTTTGCTATCCCCTCTCCACCTTTACAATGGAAGTACTTCTGCACATATTTCTAATCATTATCATTTAATGTGTCTGAGACATTTCCCACTATGTTTTGTACAATTAACATTATGTTTTGCCAGACCAAGCTAATCTGAAAAGTTAATATTATTTACACATTTCCTACTCCATGAAATTTTGATTAACCCAGATATTTGTAGGTATAGGATACATGCCCATTTTTTCCCTAAGAGTTAATCCTTCAACTCTTTATGAGAACCCTTTGGATAAAGAGGAAATAGCCATTTAAGTGGCTTTTCTTAAATTGCTGTATATCCCTCCTAGGTATAATGCTGGCTATTGCCAACTAAGCTATATTTCTGAAAGACAGATTTTCCTTTCACATGTGAGTCAGAGCAACCTCTTAAAAGGCTGAGATATTACACTATTAACAAGATCATAAGGGTCAAACACCAAGGGACCTAAAATGTTCTGTCATCTGTTATCTATAACATGAGTATTGTTTGTTGTCATTTGCCTGTACATTAAAAATGTATGGGATCCTTAAAGTAGAAGACATAGGACACTTCAAGTGCCAACTCCAAGCTTAGATTAAGAGAATGTAATCAGAGGTGCCTGGATGGTTCTGTCGGTTAAGCATCTGACTTTGGCTCAGGTCATGATCTCACAGTCCGTGGGTGCAAGTCCCACATTAGGCTCTGGGCTTCCAGCTCAGAACCTGGAGCGTGCTTTGGATTCTGCTGTGTCTTCCTCTCTCTCTGCCCCTCTCCTGCTCATTTTCTTCTCTGTTTTTCAAAAATAAATGTTAAATTAATTAAAAAATAAATAAAAGGATGTAATAAAATGATAATTTACCTTATTCTGTGATTTGGAAATACTACAATGAAACAGATATTCCCCCACTACTAATAGAAACTAATATAATAAAGATTTTTAGTCACAATTGAACTTGGCTTATTTATTTAAAAGCATATAATTTGGCTTTCATAATTTCATTTTGAATTTCAGAGACAACATAGTGTATTATATTCTATTGCCTTGAATGCAATTACCTGTCTTAAATAGTTATCTATAAAAGAGTAGTGCCTCCCCAAACTATATTACTCACATAATAAGACACATTCATATAATTTATTGCTACATTTGAACCACGCTAATACTCACTGGAGTATATAAAATGTGAGAGAATATATGAAATTTGATTTTATAAACATCCAAACATTTTTCCTTCATTGATCTGTTTCTTTCCAGATCTAGTCAGAAAAAAATGTATTAAAGTCAATATAATTTATGATTAAAACTCAATGACTCTCAAACTATTATACCATTTTTCATTTAATGTCAAGGGCAGGCCATCTCCTAAAAATATACAGCAATATTTTTCTATAAAATTGTAAACTTAGTTAAACTGGTATTTTGCCTAATGTAGTCATTGCAAAGAATGCTAAATCTGTAAGATTCTTTCACAGGTATTTCACCAAATAAAAGGATTTCAATTTTATGATATAGGTTTCTTTTTTCTTTTTCTTGAATCCAGAATAATTTTCAATACAGATAAGGGAAACAACCCAAAGTTCTATCAAACACTGATGGTACAATTTGCAACCAACATTATGACTTTAAATCAGCGAGTACACTTTTAGAAACTTCTAAATTAAATTAAATAATTTGGAGATGGGTCTCAGGATTCATTGGATCAGACTTAGAGTGAATTCACTATTGATGGGCACTAAAGGCTAAATAGAATTTTTTTTTACATTTTTTTTAACGTTTATTTATTTTTGAGACAGAGAGAGACAGAGCATGAACAGGGGAGTGGCAGAGAGAGAGGGAGACACAGAATCTGAAACAGGCTCCAGGCTCTGAGCTGTCAGCACAGAGCCTGACGCGGGGCTCGAACTCACGGACTGTGAGATCATGACCTGAGCTGAAGTCGGACGCTTAACCGAGCAAGCCACCCAGGCGCCCCGAAATAGAATTTTTTTTTAATTTACATAGGAAATAAAAATAAACAAAAAACAACAGGCTAGTCAGATAATTTTAACAAGGCATTTTTGTATAATAAATTTTAAATAACATGGTAAAATAGTGTCTCTAACATTATTATTTTTTGTTTACCTTTCAAATCTGCATGATTCTTCCTTAGAGTGGCATATTGTGCTGGAAAGAGGCTTCACAGTCAGACCAATCTGAGTTTTAATTATATGTCTGCCTCTAACTAGTTGTGAGTGTAGTTCTTCTATCAAATAACTCAGCTTAAGTACCCATAAATATATTCTTCACCTATGGTAATAAAAAATAGACACAGCAGGGAACTCTATAGTCTTCCTTACATTTCTGAGATCTGATGATTTTGCCTCTAGATCCTGCCAAATAAATGAAATTTAACAATTAAATAAAATTTAAATAACGTACCCTTAAGCATTAGTGAATCATATGCCTCACTCGGGTCGGGACAATCCATATTTTGTACCAGTGTAAACATCAATAGTATCCCACTGATTCTCAAAAGCAACCTTGTGTGAGTGATAAATCCAATATTTATCTTAACTGTAGCCCAATTTAGAGAAATTAGGGTACCTCAAGTTAACAAGTCTTTACATATAACAGCTAACAAGTCTTTATATATAACACACATATAAATGTGTCTGAGTGTATGCATTGTGTGTGTGTATACTTACACACATTCATACTAGAGAGTATTAATATTAACAGATTTACTTCTTAGGAAGGTAAATTAATTTTTGCCTGTAGTAATCATATATGTAACTTAAATGGATGCTGCATAAATTAGGGTCCGATGTTATGATTCTCTATAACCTTATATTTTCTTTAAAACATATAATTAGGTAGCTTTAGCTATTTTCTTTAAAAATACAATTACATAATATTGGCTATGATCAACTGTTCCCTGTCTTCCTTCTGCATATCTTCTGGTGGTCATCAGACAAAAGTGTGAGTCCACCATGTATCCTCAGCAATGTGCTCCATGTTTCCTAATTTGCTCTTGCTATAAGAAAAATATAGTTGATCAAAAATATGTTGACGCCTTAATTAAAAAAAAAGTTGACTCTTTATTGACAGAAAATTCTTAGAATCAGTTGCCAACTAAGATAAGGAATACAGCTTTGAAAATAACATTTTCAATATTTTATTAATTAGGTAAACAGTTTAAACATAGTAAAAGTTCTGCTCAAATAAGGGGGACACAGAATATGACTGCCATCAGGTATTCCTGAGTTTTATAGTGCAAAGAATGTCACTAAAAATTCACTTCAGTTTCAATGGGAAATAATATAATAGAAATGGAAATATTAAAGACATTTTATCCTGATAAAGAAAACATTCCTGTTTATGGAGGTAAATCAGAGATTTATTTGGTCCTTAAATTCAAAAAATAAATAAATAAATTGACTATAAACATTTTTATTCTAATAATAGTTGTATATTTTTAATTAAAAATGTATTTTTACATACATTGTATATTTTCATAATAACTATACAATGTAGATCTTATAAGCTTCATATAAGATATGAAGAAACAGACTCTGAGAAAAGTTGACACCTAATAAGGTCAAACATAATAGTAATGCTAACATTCTACATATTGGACTCTGAAGTCCATTAATTTTTCAGCTATATTATGTTGTCTAATTTTCCAACGTTGATTCATTAGACTTGTTTTTTAAGGCAGATATACAATTCATCAGATTTTTTCTTCAATATCTCTTTGAAAGTAGAGAATAGAAAAGGCATATAAATTCACTTAGGGGTTCCAATAGATTCTTTGATTTTATATTTAGTTATATCTTACTATTGTAATTTTTACTGGACTATCATTTTATCTGCATTGCTATGTTCATTGTGGTTTCTGTTTATTAAATACTTTATATCCTTATTGAAATTTATAAGTGATATTATTCTTTACTTAGATTCATTTTATTTTCTCATTGAGAAAACAGTTAAGAGGATTTCTTGGCTTAAAAAAAAAACAAAAAACAAAACAAAACCTGGATTTCCTTTAAGAAAAGCAAAGACCAGCAGTATCTACCATTCTAGTAGTGTCTGTGCCTACTACAGTGATACTCTCTGTGCAGTCTTCCCCAAAGAGGTTCAGACTTGAAACAAGAGACCTTGAAACACTAGGAAACATTGAAATTCCCCAGAAGACATTTTAAGTGTTACTGCCTAGGGCAAGGAGAGTCACATTAATGTTCTTTGCTTTGTTTTGTTTTGTTTCTTCTCCTGCAAACTGTGCTTATGGTGACCCAGAATTCCACCTGCTCTATAAATATGACACATCTTTTCTTTCTGAACAAATAAAAGTGATCTGGGTCAGTCTCTGAGGCAGACATCAGTTGACAGTTACAGTTTTTACTTGATGAGACCTAGGGTATTACAGTATGTCTCTATCCTTTGATTAGGATTCTAGATTCCTCTTTTATATGTTAAATATTACCAGAAAAGTAAGTACTAAAGCAAATGAATCACAACACACTCTCCCTCTTCCTAAGCAAATTGACTTGTCTTCATGTGATAAGATCTTTTTTCCCAATATTAAAAAAAAAATATGAATGTTACAGATTATTCACTAAAATGGTGTTACAAAGTATTTCAGTAGAGATATCACCATTAAAGCAATATGTAAATATCAACTGGATTCTTTTATCTCTAGGATTAGTCTCTGAGAAAAATTTGTAATAGTTTCATGATAATTTCTTCCTTCTCTGTATTGGCAATGTTTATATCTATCTATGGGTTATTGTTTGCTTGTTATAACTTTTGAGAAAGTATGCATACTTGGTTTGATTTTGGGGACAGACATTCTCATGCTTAAGGACATCATTCTGAGGATATATATAATAATCTTTCAGCTTTATTGAGGTAAAATAGAAAAATACCTATGGATTTCTACAAATAAAGTGTTGAAAGGGAATTCTACTAGAAATAATTTTATTTTAATAGGTCCTTTTTAGAGCTTAGGTGGATTTTTGGCACTTACGTTTTTTTTCATCGTTTTTACCTATTATACAATATCACCAATGTCTGAATTAGTACAGCACTTTTATGATTATCTATAGACAGAATATAGAAATATGTTTACTGCCACAAGCAACATATTGTAAACATTTCATTACCAAATATGTTATCCACTAAGTACTCTAACCTATTACTTATTCATTACATAGACATGGTAATCAGCAGAAATGTGCCAAAGGATTAAAAAAATTGAGGATTTTTTACAACTTCAGTTATGTTTCCTATCAAAATTGTTTAACATGCTAAGGAATTTATTAGTTTTATAATAGAGTAGATAATGGCATATAAAAACAACTATAAAGGAAAGGAGGGGGAGGGTAGGCACCATTCTATGTTCCCATATGTTAAGATTTTTCTTCACCTCGAAACCCCCATTCATTCTAGACTCTGTAACTGCAGATAACCTGTGTTGCTAACAGAGATTACATTCTATTAGTAAACTGCATCTATCTTTATCTATCAAAGCACCACACTGTACATTTGTGTCAGATTTATTGGGCACAATTACATAATACAGACTGAAACAGTTCCATTCTGGGGTGCCTGGGTGGCTCAGTTGGTAAAGCGTCTGACTAGGGCTCAGGTCATGATCTCATAGTTCCAGTCCCGCATGGGGCTCTGTGCTGACAGCTCAGAGCCTGGAGCCTGCTTCTGATTCTGTCTCCCTGGCTCTCTGCCCCTCCTCCGTTTGCGCTGTCTGTCTCTCAAAAATAAATAAATGTTAAAACTAAATAAATAAAGTAGTCCCATTTTCAGAGGAGTCACAGACCAATTTTTTCTTTAAAGTTTATTTTGAGAGAGACAGAGCACAAATGAGGCAGAGAGAGAGAGAGAAAGAGAGGCAGAGGGGGCAGAGAGAGGGGCAGAGGATCCAAAATGGACTTGTGCTGACAGCAGAGAGCCTAATGCAGGGCTCAACTCCCAAAGCCATGAATCATGACCTGAGCCAAAGTCAGACGCTTAAACAACTGAGGCACCCAGGTGCCCCACAAACCATTTTTTTAAGTAATGATTTGTCTTGTTCTCTTTATATATAATTTTGTACATGAAGCATCTTAAAAATATTTTGCATGTATTTTTTAGACATCCCAATTCCTACCTTAGACGAAAAACCTTTTTTTTTTTTTTTTTTTTTTTTTACATAAAACACTGGACGGGGTAAGGAAATGTCTTTCTTAAGACCTATTACTCCTTTTAATTTAGACGAAATGTTTTCTACCTTTTTTGCCCTGCTGGCAGCCTTATTTCCCTCTCTGGGGATCTCCAAATATTCCAGAGGAGTTGGCAGCCTTGAAAAATTCTTGACATTTGGATGGAGTGAGATGGGGGGGTGGGGGGCACCGAGAATTTAAGAAACAGGTACAGTCCTGAGGAAGATGTCAGAATTTGGGACATCCATGTAGGGTCATTGAACATTTCCTGCATAATTAAAGAACAAAGATACTTTTACTAGGTGTTTTATGTGTGTTATGTCAAATAGTTCTTCCAACATAATGGATTGTGTGTGATGAATCTGAGGTAGGTTACATAACTTGCCTAAGGTCAAAAACATTCTAAGTGGATAATCAGGATTTGAATCTTGGCATGTTTTGCTCCAAAGCTTTTTCTGTTTCCATTAACAAATGATTATATGAGTTTATTACATCAATGGAACAGAATAGGTTTTCAGAAATAAACCCATGCATATATGGTCCATTAATTTATAACAAAGGAGCTAAGAATATAAAAAGGGGAAAGGGCAGTCTCATCAATAAATAATGTGGGGAAAACAGGACAACCACATGCAAAAGAATGAAACTGGACCACTTTCTTACATCATATACAAAAAATAATTCTAAATAGAATAGAAACTTGAATGTAAGAGACCTGAAACCACAAAACTCCTAGAAAACTAAACAAAACAAAAACAGGTGTCAACTCCTTGACTTGGGTCTTGACAGTGATATTTTGGATTTGACCCCAACAACAAATGCAACAAAAGCAAAAATCAGCAATGGGTCTAAATCAAACTTAAAAGCTTCTACACAGCAAAGGAAACCACAGGGGAAAAAATGAAAAGGCAACTTACTGAATAAGAGAAAATATTTACAAATCATAGCCAATAATGAGTTACAATCTAAAATATATGAAGAAAATGCAGCTACGTGGATGGAACTAGAGAGTATTAAGCTAAGCGAAATTAGTCAGAGAAAGACAAATATGATATGACTTCACTCATATGAGGACTTTAAGATACAAAACAGATTAACATAAGAGAAGGGAAGAAAAAATAATATAAAAACAGGGAGGGGGACAAAAACATAAGAGATTCTTAAATATGGAGAACAAACAGGGTTACTGGAGGGGTTGTGGGAGGGGGGATGGGCTAAATGGGTAAGGGGCATTTAGAATCTACTACTGAAATCATTGTTGCACTATACACTAACAAAATTGGATGTAAACTAAAAAAAAATAAATTAAATTAAAAATTAAAAAATTAAAATTTAAAAATTTAAATTTAAATTTAAAAATTTAAAAATTTAATTTAAAATAAAAATTTAAAATATAAAAACTAAAAAAAAATTACTTTAGTGCCTGATTATCTTGCTCCTTGCTACTCAGAATTTTTCTATTAAGTGCAAGATGGCATTCTCAATTTCCTATGATTATTTTGTTGCCTAATATTAACCTTTATCATTTTAATCAAAAGAATGAGAACTACTTTTCTCATTAATAAAATGAATCACTATCATTTGGTAATCTGTTGAAACTTGCATAAAAGATTTGGAAGCAAATGGATAGTAAAACATTATTTTGGTTAAAAAAATAAATAAAATAAAATAAAATAATAAAATAAAATAAAGTAAAATAAATGAAGAATTAATACAACTCAGTGCAAAAAAAAAACAATTAAAAAACAGGCAGAGAGGGGCGTCTGAGTGGCTCAGTTGGTTAGGCATACAACTCTTGATTTTCGCTCAGGTCATGATCTCATGTTGAGATTGAGCCCCATATCAGGCTCTGTGCTGGGCATGGAGTCTGCTTAAGATTCTCTCTCTCCTTTTCCTTCTGTGCCTCCCCCACTTGTGTGTTCAGTCTCTCTCTCTCTCTCAAAAAGAAAACAAAAAGAAAAACAAGAAAAACAACAACAACAAAACCACTTCCTTACTTCTAAAAAGTAAATAAAGTGCTCCTGTTAAAAAAAAGGGGGGGGCAGAGAATTTAAATAGACTTTTTTCTAAGAAAAGATACAGAGGAGGCCAATAGGAACATGAAAAGATGTTCAACATCATTAATCTTCAGGGAAATGCCAATTAAAACCACAATGAGATATCATGTGACACCAGTTAGAATGACAATTATCAAAAAGACAAGAAATAATAAAGCAATTTCACTTCTGGATATTTATCCCCCAAAAATGAAAAAAAAAATCAAAAATATATATGCACCCCCAGGTTTATTGCAGCATTACTTACAGTATCCAAGATACAGAAACATTGTAAGTGTCCATCAACAGATGAATGGATATAGAAGATGTGGTGTATATATATATATATATATATATATATATATATATATAATGGAATATTATTCAGCTATAAAAAGGATTAAATCTTGCCATTTACAACAACTGGATGGACCTTGAAAGAATTACACAGAGTGAACTAAGACAAAGACAAATACCACATAATCCATTTACATGTTGATTCTAAAACTAAAACAAACAAACAAACAACACAAAACAAGCTTACAGATATAGAAAACAGATTGATAATTACCAGGGGCAGAAGGTTGGGGGAAGCAAAATGGGTAAAGGGTTAGGAGTCAAAGGTATAAACGTACAGTTATAAAATATATAGATATGGGGATGTAATGCACAGCATGATGACTACAGTTAATAATACTGTGTTGCATATTTGAAAGTTGTTAAAAGAGTAAATCTTAAAAGATTTCATCATAAGAGACAATTTGGTAACTATATATGGTGACTGATATTAACTAGACCTATAGCAGTGATCATTTTGCAGTAATATAAATATCAAATCATTATGTTGTACACTGGAAACTAAATAATGCTTTATATCAATTCTATCTCAAAAATGTTAAATGTTTAGAAAGAATAGTTTACAGTTTTCTCCTTTTAAATAAGGAGTAATAGATTTATAAAATGTAGTATTTTAAAATTTCACATACTTGAAAAATAAACGTAAGATCACCCACACAAAATAGGTTACAGAGATTTTTCTGGCAACAGGTTGAAAGGTAGATAAGAGTGAAAAAGAAGATGTTTTCAAGACTAGTTAGGTGACCATTTTAATAGTTCTCATCAGTGGCAATGAGGGGCAGAGTAGGGAAGTATAGAGGACAAGACAGAAAAGTATCACAGCAGTAGATATTATAAAAAGTACAAACTCAACAATGATAAGACACAAAGGAGGAGTCCCACCCTTAAGTGAGTAGGCTGATGATGCCATTTACAGACATGAGAAAATCAGGAGAAAGACAACATTTGGAAGGGAGTAGTATTGAGTTCTTCTGGATCTATGGATTTGAGGTGCTGAAGGGTATACATTTCTGTATCTGGGACACTAGGTGGCTCATTCGGTTGAACATCCAACTCTTGATTTCGGCTCAGGACATATCTCACAGTTGGTGAGATTGAGCCATGCATCGGGTTCTGTGCTGTCAGTTTGGAGCCTGCTTGGGATTCTCTCTCCCCCTCTCTTTCTGCCCCTCCCTTACTTGTGCTCTCTCTCCTCAAATAAATAAATAAACTTAAAAAAATTTTCTGTATCCACTTATTTCTCCTCTAATTTCAAGGTAGATATCTGTGTTGATTTTATTAATATCTTTACCTTTTTAATTAAAGACAGTCACAGATACCATAATGTCTTTTTCTTTGTATTTTTCCAATAATTTATTTTTTCTCTGGGAATACTAAACATGCAAAGGATAACATGCATGATTCAAGAGAATTTTTTCTTTTCTTTTTTCCTTTTTTTTCTGAGAGACTGTTATTTAACATTGATTTCTCTCATTAAGGTAGATTCTGCTGTTTCAACCTAGTTTTGTTAATATATTTTTACTAGCCTTTTGAGACCAATCATTTGTAGGAAAAATACAGTTTTAAAATATTTAATGCATTTAAGGGGCGCCTGGGTGGCTCAGTCGGTTGAGTGTCCGACTTCAACTCAGATCATGATCTCGCGGTCTTTGGGTCAGAGCCTCGCGTAGGGCTCTGTGCTGACAGCTCAAAGCCTGGAGGCTTTGAATTCTGTGTCTCCCTCTCTCTAACCCTTCCCGACTCACGCTTTGCCTCTCTCTCTGAAAAATAAATAAATATTAAAAAATTGTTTAGGGGTGCCCGGGTGGCTCAGTCTTTAGGCATCCAACTTGGGCTCAGAGCATGATCTCATGGTTTGTGGGTTCAAGCCCCACATGGGGCTCTGTGCTGACAGCTCAGAGAGTGGAGCCTGCTTCAGATTCTGTGTTTCCCTCTCTCTCTGCCCTCCCCCTGCTCATGCTCTGTCTCTCTCTCCCTGTCAAAAATAAGCAAACATTAAAAAAAATAAAATAAAAACATTGTTTACAAACTAATGCATTGAAATATCCTGTTCATACTGTTGAATATGAACACCTTTGCCTTGGGTAACACAGGCTGGATGTAGTCAGATGCCTTTGTAAGCCTATATGGACACCTTTGTTAATTTTGAGCCTTACTGGCATTCCTTTTTAGAGAATTTAAAGTTTGGCATTAAAAATTAAAACTTAAAGAAAGTTATTTAATTGAAAAGTATAGTTAAATATAACTATTCTGAAAGAGGCCAGTTCATAATTTTTAAGATTTGGTAATGTCCATAACAACCTTATGTTTCAGATATAAAGTACTAAGTGCTAATAAAAGGCTTCAATCTTATTGCCATGTCTGTGACACAATTCATTCAATTTTGCTGTTATATTTACAAGAGTATTTCTCCTTAGCACTCTGTGTCTCATTTGTACATTCCCAGACTAAATGTGATTTCATTATTTATAATTATTCCTCTTGGATTATTTTTATTTCTAGGTAAATTATAAGCCCCATAAGGTTAGTAACCATTATTTCTACTTTTTTTTTATTGCTCTACACCTTTTAATAACATTCCCTAAAAAATTCTCAACAGTCATCATTAAATTAATCAAACTGCAAATGAGATATTTAGGTGATAGTATATTTAAGACAAATGCAATTGCTCCACTTGATGAGATTTTTTAGTATTTGATGAGACTTTTTAGTATTTGGGACAATTATGAAAATAGCAAAATGTTTTTTGCATTTATCTCCTAAATAATTATCTGTAATCGTACATTTCACTTACAATCTCTTGATTCTTGAACTAATTGCCATTACATTTTTATTCTCTACCTCTCCATGTAATCAGCTCTTGTCAAAGTTACCAATGGTTTCCTTATTGTTAAATCAGAGTCATTTCTTAGACCTAATCTTAAGCAATCACTTAATAACGTTTCATATGAGTGATCATGTCCCCTTTCTTAAAACACTTGAATTCCATCACACCACTTTTCTCTAGTTTCTCTTGATCTGTCTGGCCAGTCCTTTCCAGTCCCTTTTGCTTCTTCGTCCTTACCTCTCTGACCTCTAAATGAGGAAGGGTCCCAGGACTTAAATATTTCTCCACTTACACATTTACTTCATAGTGATATCACCTATCTATTTATGTAATGATACACAATTTTATATCTTCAGTCTAGGCCCCTCCTTTGAATTCATGTACAGTTGACCTTTGGACAATGCAGGGGTTGGAATGCTCACTTCCTCTGCACTGTCAAACATCCATGTATAACTTGACTCCCCAAAAACTTGACTACTAATATCTTCCTTCCTAATATGACCACAAGCCATACCAACATAAACAGTCAATTAACACATATTTTTGTGTTATGTATTATATACCATATTCTTATACAGTAAGCTGAAGAAAATTGTTTAAAAAAAACATAAGGAAGAGAGAATACATTTATAGTACTCTACTATACAAAAACATCCACATATAAGTAGACTTGCACAGTGCAAACTCATGTTGTTCAAGGATCAATTGTGCATTCAATTGCCTACTTGCCAATACCACTTAGATATTTAATTTCTCAGCTTTAGCCACTCCAAAATAAACTTCATTCCAACACCCCTTTCCCCCAAAAAAGCATTTCCTACTTCTCCCCGATTCTCTATTTTGGCAAATGGTAATTTTATCTTTCTATTTTCCTCCACATTCCACATATTAAAGCTGGCAAAAAATTAACAAACACATAATTAGATTCTTGCTCATTTACTACTCTTTTCTTCTTTCCTTAAATATAATTTATCATTTTGAGGACAAATATTCATTTATTTTTAATCTATAACATTTACTGCTAACATATCCCATAGCATATACTGATTTCTAGTATAATTTACTTTATTTAGGAGTTCTAGAATTAAGTTGTCCTTTTGAGGGTTTTATTAGCATGAGCAATGTATAACTTTCAAATAACTTTAGGAAGGGAAATAGCTATGTGCACATATTCAGAGCTTAAAGGTAAAATAATGACATTTCTAACAGTACAAATATAAGTTTTTTAAGTGCTGAAATTATGTCACAGACATCTTTATATTTCTTTGGGGACTAGTTTATTGTGTCTTAAAAAGAAGCACTGAATAAATGATTATTACAAAAATACATAATTAAATGAATAGCTTACTTATATATTTACATACTTTTTATGTTAAATCAACTCTTTAAAAGAACATACATTTTCAACAGTTTCAGAGCTTCCTATATATTTTTAAGCTTAAAAAAACACAATTCTAAAAGATTTCTAATGAAAAGAAAATGGGAAGAGTTATTTATTTAATGCTCCTCTGATTCAAGCAGATACATGTTTAATATTTGCTTATTCCTGATTTCAAAGTTGTTTGCAAAATGGCATTTTCTCCAAAAAAATGGTAAAAATGAATCCTCAGATCAGTTATTATTCTTATTTGCTTGTTGCACCCCTCACCACTCTGCATCAAAGCCCCTGGTTGACTAATCCAACTGTCATTCCTAACCCCCTGCTCCCCAGCACCTTCTAATCTAATGATTTAAAAAAAAAAAATTTTAACGTTTATTTATTTTCGAGACAGAGAGAGACAGAGCATGAACAGGGGAGGAGCAGAGAGAGAGGGAGACACAGAATCTGAAACAGGCTCCAGGCTCTGAGCTGTCAGCACAGAGCCTGACGCGGGGCTCGAACTCACAGACCGTGAGATCATGACCTGAGCCGAAGTCGGACGCTTAACCAACCAAGCCACCCAGGCGCCCCTAATCTAGTGATTTTTAAAAAGCTACATAACTTCCGTATTCTCACTGTATCTTGGTGTGAATATATAACTAATTTCTCTTCAATGGGAGGAAAGCAGAAGTCGGCTAACAGAACTCTGAGATAGAACAGGTACAATTGATGGAACCTGTCCCTCCACTTCTGTCTGTGAATATAGTGTTTATCTTGCTATCTTGCTACCAAAACAGAAAGATAAGAACATGACATTGACTATAGCCCTCATGTTACTGATCCATGTAGTCAATGACGACACCCCCCTCACTTCTAGGCTTCTGTTTTATTTATTCTTACTTATTTTAGTTTTGCTATTATTATTATTTTTAAGACTTCTGTATTTTAAAGAATATCAGAATAATTTAAAGAATAGTGTTGAAACCACTATTGTCAGGCTTTATTTTACTTGTAGTCAAGTAAGGTCCTAAACAAAAAAGGAACTATGCCCAGATATTCCAAGTTTTCCTTCTTTTCTTGCATTGAACTGTTAAAAACATTATCCCAAGATAACCAAATTAAACAAAAATTAACATTTATTTATTATTGAGAGACAGAGAGAGAAAGAGTGTGAGCAGGGGAGGGGCAGAGAGAGAGGGAGACACAGAATCTGAAGCAGGTTCTAGGCTCTGAGCTGTCAGCACAGAGCCCGAAGCGGAGCTCGAACTCAAAAACCATGAGATCGTGACCTGAACCGAAGTCGGACGCTTAACCGACTGAGCCACCCAGGTGCCCCTCAAGATATCAAATTTTTAAAAACAAAAGATGAAACAAATGTCCTTTCCTTTCCAAATAACAGTTAATAACGGTTGTTTCTAGTATGTCTGCTTAATTAACCTAGCTTCCTACTTATTCATTATGCTGTACCTACATCAGTCTTGACTGACACTTTTAGGGGGATGCGAAATGTCCTATACTTTTACAAGTAAACACTAAGTAGAAGCTTGTAAAGCTTCCTCAAGAATGTAGTTTCTGAACTGTGTTGTAATAAAGAGCACAGCACGTTCACTGTCCTATTTTTAAGTAATGATAAAGTTCAAAAGTAGTAAAATGTTTTTCCAACTTACATATAAATCTCAAGTAAATATATGGGAAGATTAATAAAGAGAACATGAAGAAAATACATTTTTTCATTAGCATTTAACTTGGGAAAACTCTAATATCTAACTTTTCTAATTTCTGGGTCCATAGTACATTGGAAGTAATCCAAGGGGGAGAAATGAGAGGGTGAGACTGTTCCTATCTCTTTAAAAATACTACACAGGGGACTTGGAGAAAAGACAAATCTTTTGCAAAAATGTTTGGTCATTGCACCCCACTTTAATGTTTTTAGCATAGAATGAACCACTCTTCTATTCTAAGGGGAGTTTTGTTGTGACTGAGTTCACAGAAATGCATTTTAAAGCATCTAATAACAATGTTTAGCAATATAACTCCTTTGTAAACTTATATAAATGCCCAATCCTTAATTAGAACACATTTCTAATTATGAGGAAACCCATTTTTTTTCCTAAAGCCATTGTGGAGATGTTATAAACTTGCAGATGTTCTGAATACAGATTTAGAGCCCATATATATGTGTGTGTGTATATATATATATATATATATATATATATATATATATATATTTCAAACAACAATGAAATAATATAATAGCAAAAAAATCTTACACTTACACTTTGCCTGCAATTTCTTGAACATGTAAAAGAAATCACTATGACTGTGGCAAACAAACACATCTACATGAACCAGATTCTCTTCCTAGCCAGAATATTAATTTTTTAAATGTGTTTAAACACATTTTAAACATATTGCTGTTATTGAAATTATGTATACTATTAACAGTAGGTCATATTTGATGCTATGTATTTCTTTGGACAGCCAGGAGAGGATATATCAAAATCTCTTTATTTTGCATATGGTCATTATGGAAATAATCTAAAAGTAGTATGGATTAGACAGATCAATTTTAAATTTCCTGACCGATGCATTTCTATTAACTTTCTTCTTGGTCTTTTCCTTTTTCAGACTAAATATCTTTATGTTTCCATCTGAGATACTACCCAAGCAAATGGCTTAACTTTACTTATAATCATACCATCCACGTTCATGCAAATTTTCAGTTTTTCTTAGGGCAAGTAGAAAGAACAAGAGATAGCAGTAAATAGTCCCTAACTTCATTCTCTGACAGTGAGTTGATTATTGGAAAACACTATCATCTCCTCTTGAGTATATTTTGGGATTACTGAATATAGTAGTACTTTAGCGACTGACAAACTAGTCAAAACAAACAAAACGATCTAAACAACACAACTGTAATTTTAAGATGGTATACAACAGGCACAAACTTGTAAAATTCATGCCAGTTATTCATTATATCAAGTAATGATAGTAAATAAGGAGAGCAAGAGCACAAGAGAGGGAGAAAGGGAGAGAAAAAAAAAAGAGAAGCCCTTTGAAGCAATATATTCTTAGTATTTTTGAAAAAGTTTAAGCATTACTATGACTTACTAAGTCATAGTTTTTGTTAATGTTTTATTTATTTATTATTTCAAACCTATTAAATTGCTAAAATATTAAAGATCTATTCATGTATATCTGAACATCTGGGATTACCTACAATCAATTAGGAAATCAACAAACTTTTAAAAAAGGTTAAACTTCCTTATCTATTAAGTAAGTCCTCTCTAGAACATGATTGATGGCACCATAAAGAAAACAAATGTGGAGCACCTGGGTGGTGCTCAAGTCATTCTCTCATGGGTTAATGAGTTCGAGCTCCACATCAGGCTCTCTGCTGTCAGCATAGAGCCCTCTTCAGATCCTGTCTCCCTCACTCTCTGCCCCTCCAATGCTTGTATGTGCACTCTCTCTCAAAAGTAAATAAACATTAAAAAGAAAGAAAGATGGGGTGCCTGCATCACTCAGTGTCTGACTGAGCATCTGACTTTGGCTCAGGTCATGATCTCATGGTTGGTGAGTTCGAGCCCCGTGCCTAGCTCTGAGCTGACTGCTTGAAGCCTGGAGTCTGTTTCGGATTCTGTGTCTCCCTCTCTTTGCCTTCCTCCGCTCGTGCTCTGTCTCTCTCCCTCTCAAAAATAAATGAACATTAAAAAAAAATTAAAAAAAGAAAGAAAACAATAAACTTATTAGAAGAAATTTCTAAATCATTAATTTCTTGGCAACTTTTGGTCAAAGACTTTCAGCCACGCTCTAATGGAACTCAACTGATTTTAGATAAACATAAAAATGATTTGCTATAGGGGCCTCTGTGTGACTCAGTTGGTTAAGCTTCCGACTCTTGGTTTCCTGAGTTTTAGCTCCACATCAGGCTCTGGGCTGACAGTGCAGAGCCTGGTTAAGATTCTCTCTCTCTCCCTCTCTCTGCCCCTCCCCCCCCCTTGTGCTGTCTCTGTCTCTTTCAAAACAAATAAACTTTAAAAAATGCTTTGCTATAAATTATATATGTGTATATGTGTATGTATATGTGTATATGTATATGTGTGTGTATATATATATATATATAATTAAAATGAGACTGTAATTCAAATGTTTTCTAACTCAAATGCTTAGTTCCATAATTTTTAATGTGTTGCTTATCTGGCTTTTTGAACCATGTTTAGCAAATTTGAATGATAAAATTGAATAGTCCCATGTACTTTAGTTGACATCTCTCTAAATATACTTTATATAATGTCAGATACACACACATACATGCTATTTTCTAATTTGTAAAAATCATAAAATTAGGAATTGCTTATCTTTAAATACAGGATCAGTAGTAAATCAATGCTAAGGAAAATAATGCAACCATTAAAAGGAGTTATAGCTCTTGATGTAGAAAGCTATCTAGAATATATCAGTAAGGGAGTTGAGTAACCTTATGAGCAATGTGTGGATTCTGTTGCCATACAAAACCTTTATTACTGTAAATAGGTATTAGTACATGGATAAAGACGTGGAAGAATAAACATACATATATACACACATACATCTATATTTAAACACGGGGAATGGTTTTTTTTTGTAATTTTAAATTGTATTTTAAAATACATTGAAGACAATAATTAATATTAAAGAAAAACAGGAAGAAGAAAAAAGGGAAAAAAACTGAATTATAGCTGGTGAGTTTTAACCAATAGGATGGTGAATTCTACCTTTACTTGCTTTAGATTTGAAACAGGCATATAGTTCACATGGCTAAAACAAGAATCACTGCTTGAGGATAGATTTAATTACATCAGAACAATCAGACTCACAGATATTTTATTTGGAAGAGACTATTTATCATAATGCCTTACTTAAGAGCATTTCAAAAGCATGAAATAGGAAAAACATTTCCATATAATTTCCTGATATATTAATGTTCTGTACCTGCACGATTGCACACACACATACAAAATTGATGATGTTTGTTGTAATGATGTAATTTGGAGTAATTGTTATATATCAGCATATTGAAATTATCACTACAGATATTGAAATCTTTTAATTTCTCAGAACACATACAGGATGCTGTTAGATTCTGATTAAATATTTAACAGTCTTCTAATTTAATGAGTCTGGAGTCTCTGATAGCAAACCACAACCTGTTATTTTCCATGCAAAAATAAAAGAGGGTGACCTTCAGTTGAATACATGTAAAGCTACACATTGCAAATTATTGATGACTTGAGGATTAGTATCAGGATATTCTGAATGCAAAAATTAGCACAGCTTCTATTTGAAACTAATATCCCAACCCTTTACACATGCACACACACTAAACACTATCTTCTTTTTTGGCAAGATGAATTTATAGCTTCATAGAGAATACTGAAGGGAAAGTCCCTCAGCCTTTGCCCATCTATCTGCATCCTTCTCCATCCTGTATTTATTCTCTCCTAATGGTTGCAGGGTTTTGATCTCCAAGTGTAGTCCTTTCACATTTCCTTTGTGCCTAATACTAGCTTCTTCAGGAAAATGCTATGATTGATGATCTCTTCTCTCTCCTGTATCTCTAGCCTTTCACTCTCTACAGGGCCTTCCCAAACAGACTCAAATTTCATCCATCTTCAAACTATTTTTCTCTTAATAATATTCCCTCTCTATTTCCCTCTCCCTTTTCCTTCACATGTAAATTTCCCATGAGATAGCAACACTTGACTAAATTTCCACAATTTTAATTCACTTTGACTCTACGTCTACATATGGAGAGGCTTCCATATCTCTATGTTAAAATTTCCCATTTAGCATCGCTTGGATCTGTAAAAATCACCCCAAATTTAGCACAACCAAAAACAAATTCATGTTGAGTTTAGTACCCTTCCACTTGTGCCACCTCAACATTCATTTTAGTTTGCAAGCCAGAATAATTAATAATCATGTCTTCCCTTAATTACTTCATATCCATTTAATCACCAGGCCCAGTAATTAATTTTAAACTCTAAATATTTGTTGAAACTTCCCACTTCTCTCCATCTTTATCCAGCTTCCTGGTTTCCCAATTCCCTGCTTATTCACTGCCAATAGTCTCAACCACCCATTCGCATTCATTGTACTAGCTATATATATATATATATATATATATATATATATATATATACATATATACATATATATGTATACATATATGTATGTGTGCATACATGTATACATATATACATATATATGTATATATATATACACACACACACATATATATATATCAATAACTGTACCACCTCCAGAATCCTTATTTCAAGCATTCTACTTGCACATTTTCAGCTTCTCTCTTTTCCGTATGCCTACACTGGTATCCCTACATCAACAATGCGTGATAATGCTGGGAACTACAGCCATTGACCCTACCGTGTTTTCATTGTACATCAATCTCCCTTATAAACCAATTTCTCTCATTATGCAACTCAGTTTTTGTTACCTTTTGCTGTTGTCATTTATTTTCATATATCCTTAACACACTGGTCTCTACTTTCTGTCTTAAGTACTCACCTGGCAAAACTTCAATCCTGGGTAAACCCAATTTCCAAGTACCCATGCTTAAATTGGAACAATCATACCATAGCTGAATTAAACATAACAATGCTAACTGGAATCACTGTAATCTATAACCAGAAATCTCAAGTGGACCATCAGCACTCCCAGCATTACTATACTTCTAGGATGATGTACTTCTACTTTTGGTAGACTATCAAATCTTGTCTTTCCTAAAATTCCCAATATTGCCTCCCATACTCTCATCTAAGATGATGACATAATCTTACATTTCGTTTACATTGCCTCATTTTCTTCACCATCAAATCCACTATCTACCTGCATATTTACCTAGACACTCTGAATCCCTTCCAGTTAAAATGGTCACACAATCTCTACTTCTTTCTATGACCACTTTAGTACTGAATTCCATCTCTTCTGATAACTAAAGAAAATTTTGCCTGAAGTTGTTCATTATTTTCTGGAACATAATTCTCTTCTTTCTTTTCAATCATTCTCATCAGTTTATTTATTTATTTTTTAACATTTATTTATTATTGAGAGATAGAGAGACACAGAGCGTGAGCAGGGAAGGGGCAGAGAGAGGAGACACAGAATCCGAAGCAGGCTCCAGGGTCTGAGCTGTCAGCACAGAACCTGACGTGGGGCTCGAACTCACAAACTGTGAGATCATGACCTGAGCCAAAGTCGGTCGCCTAACCCACTGAGCCACCAAGGCGCCCCCATTCTCATAAGTTTATAAATATGTTACAATGTTTCCCAGCTAAGGCAAAACAACCCAAAAACTCTTTTCTCTTTATTTCATCATTTCCTTCCATTGTAGCATTTCACTCCCCTCTGTCTAGGCACATTTTGTTCACTTGGCTTCAGGCATTTTTTTTTTCCTGGCTTTCCTCCTACCCCTAATCCCTCTGTTTCAATCTCCTTTGCAATTATATTATATTCTCCTCTCTTCTTCCCTTTAAATAATGGAGTAGCCTAAAGTTCATTGCTCAGTTTTCTTACCCATCTCCACTTTCTGCTTGTGGAATTTCATCCAGTGTTATGGATATAAATATGACCGACAATTCAGTCCCCAATCTTGAGCTGCAGAGTGTTATAATTATCTGCTCATGCAAAATTTTCACTCAGATATCAAATAAACATCTCAAGCTTATCACAGCCCCAACATGACTTTTCATTTCTCCCCCAAAAGAAAATTGGTTCTACTTTTTCTGAGTCTTCATTTTAGTTTATGATATCACCTTTCATCCAGTTACTTAGGTCAAAAACCCAGGTATCACTGTTTATATTTTTATTCTCCTTACCACAACCACACCAATGAATCTATTTACAGTATTCTTCATAGTAAATAATCATGCAAATATATAATTATAAACTGTATTTTCTCTTCCACTCTATTGTAAATTTTACAGTATTAGGGATTATGTTAATTTTCTCTCCATTCTTTCCTCAGTTCCTAACATGGAGTAAACCTAACGGATATTTACTGGCTGGTTTTATATATATAAGAATGTGGTTTTTTTTTATTCTTTCAAAAACAAATAAAATATGGTATGTTTGATTGTATCAACAGTGGGAAATTTTTTTAGCAGAAATCACTTTTCACCTTATCAAACAGAACAAAGTGACTATATATATATATATATATATAGTCTAGGATTCATGCTCTACCATCTGAACTCATTTCTATTCTCAATCAACTTTGCCCCATCCCACACATTCTACAGTATGAATTAGAAAGGAAAATCTAAATGAAAAGCCTGATAAAACCCAGCACTATATTATCTGTTATTTTATTGCTGAGTGTTCATGAAATTTTGATTCTTATTTCCATCCTTGATAGGTAAATCTGGGGGTAACGGCATTATGGAATAAGTGTCAGGTCTCATGGAAGTGGTTTTCATATGGGACCATTATGGTTTTAACAAATCTCTCCAGAATTTATAAATAACTTCCGCATTAGAAAATATTTTTTTAATTGAGCTTACATTTATTTGTAAATGTCTTAGATTAGTCACTGCTACATTAATAATATAAAAATTATATTTACATTATGTTACCATTACACAGGCTTATGTGCTTAAATCATGGGAAGCATTGTTCTATCTTAACCAAGCAATACAGATGTATTAATCTAAAATATACTGTTTGAGGGCAAGCAATATAAAATCCTATACATTGCAGGAAGGCTTGATAGGTAAAAGGACTGAAAGAAAAGACAATGGATAAAATTGTTTAAGTAGGCTATAAAATACTCAATCATCCTCATCATAAGAATAGCTCTTAAATCTTTTTCCATTTGGGAACCAGCCTAGTAGAAAGAAAGAAATGTGGTCCTTAGAATCAATCAGACACACTAAAGCTAAAATCTTTGCTCTGCCATTTACTAGCTAAGTGATCTTTGGTAAGTTGCCTAATTAGTCTGAACCTGTTTCCTCATTTGTAAACCTATAATGGTAATAACTATTTTTATATGCTTATCATGAAAATTAGGTGTGATAATGTAGCACACCTGGTATATATTGGGATTTTTCTTTTAAAGAATGGCATAAATAAGCTCTAAATATGAGATGATTTTATAAAAAGCAACACTATTCTGGGAAAAAAGCAAGATCTGGTTTTGGTTGATTTGGTGCTTTGGTTTTCCCATTGGTCCTTTCATTCTTGGTACATAGAACAATGGTGCTAGCCACTCTTGGATTTGAACTTGGTATTTGAACTTTGGGAAGTGGGATCCAGAGGTTCAAGAATGAAGACACTTTGGAAAAGGAATTTTCTTTGCTCATTGAAAAAAATCTTTTTCATTTCAACAAGTAAACTTTTTATGGTGAGAGGTTTTTGCTATTGCTGTTCTATTTTTACTCTACTAAAAGTAACTATAATTATTCCATAAATGACTCAAGCATATGGAATGCTTTACTCTGGGCAATCGAACAGAATGCCCTAAAAACTGCAATGGCTACGAGCATTCAGAGTTTATTAGAGGTGGGTTTCCCTTTCCTTAACATTCATTCTTTAGTACTGAGTTACTGTGAAATTATAATGAAATTATATCACTTTGGGTTTGAGGGCGGATGGTAAAGGAGAATGAAATCACTGTGAGGAATTTCGTTGGTAAATCAAAGTGTTCTCTGTTAATTAGCTTCTGCCTACATACATAGTATGGAAAAATAATTGTATGTTTATGAAAGAATGATTAGTTAGGAAATGTGTTTAGGTAATAAAAAAAAGCATGAAGAGAGCAATTTGAGTTAATATCTACACATCATTTTATGTAACCACATCACAGAAGGGGGTCTCACTTAATTAGATTCCTTTAGTTAAATAGGAAATATAAAAAAAGAAAAGATACTTAGGGTCTAATACAATGTGTTCCTAAGTTAAATGGGGGGATAGTTTTGATTCTTTTCTGAATATATATATACACACATATATATCAAACATAAAAATAGAAACTTTAACTTACCCTTAAAAATTCTTCCTGGTTAAGTGTTTTTCCTTCATGACACAAAAATTGAAACAATATTTTAATAGAAATACTGGCTACAAAATGCAATTTTAAGGGAAGCTACACAATTCCAAACCTTGAGTGACTTTTAATTTAAAACATAGACAATTCTAAATCAGACCCAAATTATCATAATTTAGTCTGCTCTTGTGGAAGTTCATAAGATCTGTGTGCTTATATAAATTAAATATACAGGTATATGCAATCGGTTCAGGCAAACAAATGTGTTCCTTGGATCTGTCTAACTCATCCCCTCTGCAATCTACTGCAGATGATAAACACCCTTCTAGATGTTAAACAGATGATAAACACCCTTCACATTCTAGAATCAAAATCTGTTACCTCCAGAGTGGGAGGCAAAAAAAACAAAACAAAACAAAAAACCCTGTAATTTGTTTATATTACATTTTATTTCATCCTTTTATTTATTTAAAAAAAATTAATGTTTATTTTTGAGACAGGGTCAGAGCATGAACGGGGAAGGGTCAGAGAGAAAGGGAGACACAGAATCTGAAACAGGCTCCAGGCTCAGCTGAGATCACGACCTGAGCTGAAGTCGGATACTTAACCGACTGAGCCACCCAGGCACCCCTTATTTCGTCCTTTTAAATACCTATCATAAATACTATCTATATAATTGCATAGATTAGTACGTAATGAAAGGTTTTTTTTTTTTAAGGTGTTGGTAACAGTATTCAAAGATTTGTGACAATTCTACAGCCGCACTGCCCAACAGATATGTAACGCAAGTCAATATGTTATTTAAAATATTCTAGGGGTGTGTGAGAGATGAAATTAGTTACAACAGAATTTTCATTCAATATATCCAAAATTATTAACATTTCAACATGTAATCAATTGACAAATTTTTAATGAGATACTTTACATTCCTTTTTCATTCCATGTCTTTAAAATCCAATGTTCCTTTTACAATCAGATCACACCTCAGTTTGTCTTCACCATATTTAAAGTGCTCAATGACCAGATGTGGTTAGCAGTTAACATATTGGACAGAACAGGTCTAGAGAACTCTTGGGGAAAACTCACCGTCTGAAAATAAATGAAAAGGCCATAAATTTGGTGTTAATATTGGGATGGTTTGATCCTAACTATATATGTCCGTTACTGGTCACAAATGGAGTACTGAATACTCAGAGCCAACATGTACATTGAGACCTCATCCTACAGCATATAACTGTACAAAGAATCCCTGATTTTGGTTCTAAAGCAATACTTAATTGCTTGCTTCTGGCTCTTTTTGTAAAAAACAAGGAATAAATTATTTGAAGATAGTAACACATTTCTCTCAGACTTAAAGTTATCCTTATATGGCAAAGTTGTGTGAGTCACAGAAATTTAAATTCCTTCCATGCAAGTCAAGACAAAAATATGTGAAGGATCACTGTAAATGTTATATGTGTGGAGCTCTTGGGTGGCTTAGTCAGTTAGGAGTCTGACTTCAGCTCATGTCCTGATCTCCAGTGCATGAGTTCCAGCCCCTGCTTTGGATCCTCTGTCTCCCTCTCTCTCTGCCCCTGTCCCGTTCATATTCTCTCTCTCTCTCTCTCTCTCTCTCTCTCTCTCTCTCTCTCCAAAAAAATAAACATTTTTTAAAAGGAAATATGTGTGAAAATAAATAAACGAAAAACCTTACTAAAAATGAGCTGCAAAGCGCTGAAGGAGGAATTCTCAAGCACTACCACTCAGACCCCAAACAGAAGGAAGCTTACTTTACATATCCAGGCAGGAGGAAAGAATTTCTCCTCACCTGGCAACAACCCAGCCAATGAGAAGCTGTCACACTCTGCCAATGAGAAGCCAACACCAGCTTGAACAGTTTGAAACAGCCCCTCCTAACTTCTTCCTTGCCTCCATAAAAGCAAGCCCCTCTCCTCTCATCTGAATCTGCCAATGATTTGCCATATTTTGCCCTGAATTGCAATTCTCTGGTATTTCCAAATAAACTCATTTTTTATGGTGAAGTAGCTGAACTCTTGTTTTGTGTTTTTTTTAAGGTTAACGGATGCTTAAGTCACCATGATAGATGCTGTAGGCAGAATTAGAAGATGGGTCTCTGCTATATAAGGATTCCATCCTATGGTATATAAACACACCTTCTCCCAGTTATTCAGTCAAACACTAATCTAGGTGCTACTCTAGGGGATTCAGCAGATGTAATTAAGGTACCAAATCATTTGATTTTAAGATTCAATCAGGTGGGTCTGATCTAATCACATGAGCTTTTAAATCTGGATATAGAGGTCAGAAAAATGAAAACTAAGAGATTAAAAAATGAATAGGTTTGGATGCACAATTGTCTTGGAATATAGAGCGGGCCACATGACAAAGAATGTGCTTGGCAATGAACACAATAAAATAGGAGTCCTACTACCAGGACCCACAACTCAAACAACCTGAATGAACTTGGGAAAGAACTCCAACCTCTAGATGAAACACACCCCAGACAGAATCTTGATTTCAGCCCAGTGAGATCCTAAAAAGAGAACACAGCCAAGCCATTCCTGTATATTTACCTACAGAACTGCGCTTATGTCTTGTTTTTTGAGCTGCTAAATTCATGGCAATTATTCACAGTAATAGAAAACTATATAGCAATTGAGCAATTCCTTCACTTTACCTAATTACAGAGTTGTTATTGTTTTTTTCAATCCTTAACATTTTAGTTATCGAATATATAATCCATATATACAATATTTTGAATTTCCAAATAGGTTTGGGGGTAAATTATGATAGTTTTAGATGCTAATTCACCAAAATTGTCACACTGAAGAAGTTTATTTTAATACATTCGCTTTTTTTATCTGTAACATTTTAATTAATTTTTATTTATTTTTTTATTGAATTATAGCTGATACTCAATGCCACATTCGTTTCAGGCATATATGCTATATTCACCACATAGCATTCAGGTGAATATGCTATATTTACCACAGTGGAGCTACCATCTGTCATGATACACTATTACAATACCATCAATATAATCCCTATGATGTACCTTCAATCCCTGTAATTTATTCATTCTGTCACCAGAATACATTCACTGTTATATAATTATTTTTTTCTGTCAAACACTGAAATAATTTCACATACAAACTAAGCTTGCTTTTAAGGACTGACCACAAGGGGTATGTATAAGATCAAAGATAATATGCTATATGTGGTAAGCCTCATCATATTATAGCATATTAATTCCAAATCATGCTATCAATAGTATTTGAGCACTCACTTCCATGGAAAGGCATTACTTTATGACTCTCCCTAGTTTACTGATAACTTGTGTCAGATGTTAGCAGGGGACCAAGTCAGATGTTTTCTTTCTATGTACATACATATAACTTGTTCAATATATTTACTTCTTAGTTCTTTGACAGAATAAGGTAATTTCTCTTTATTGGGAATTATATTGTTCATTTTGCTATATGCTACTTTTTCACTTCCTTTGCATTTTGTCAAAGAGTATATAAAATACCTATAAACGTTTGCAAAGCTTTTTTATTTTTGCTTGGTTGAAATTATAGGTGGCTCTTCATTGAAAAGTTATTTTTTAGAAATGAGATCTTATGAAATAGAATTTAATATTCCTGGGATAATAAAATCCCAATTAAAAATCCTGAGTAATACTAATCATATACTTACATCTCTAAATTGTATTTTATATGAAAATAATGCCAGGGTCAAATCTTGGAGTAGTACATATGAGTACTTTTAAAACTATAAATATCTGCCTAAAGACAGGGGCAGGGCTTCAGGACCATATTTTACTTGTTTGCTTTCATATTTAATAAAAGACATTGGATTTTAGTAATGAATTTCAGCAACATTTAAGGTACTTTGAGATCATAGAGTATAAGCAGTCCTGACATCTTTACAAATCAGAGATTAATAGTTACAGAACACTGTAAATTCTACACCAGAGAATGATGCTCATAGGAAAGACTGAAGAAGTATTCATAATGGATCACTCAACTCACCGAATTTTTTATCTGACCCTTAACTAGCATAATAAGCATCTTCTCAGTTCAATAATGCTATTTTTAGATTTTCTATTACAGTCCAAAGTCAATGCTCTTAAAAAATCTCTTTTGACTTTCAACCACAAGTATGACTTTTTCTGGTCACATTTTTACAGTTAGCATGCTTGAGTATAATATTAATGTTCCTAGGATCCCTAAAAGCTTTGGTAACAATGTGTGGGCATTTCGATATTGAAACAAAGCCACTGATGCAACCTTATGCCATTAAATACTTCTACTTAAAGTCACCATGTGAAACTCCATGAACAGTAATTAACAAAAACTGAACTGTTTTGCTCTTGCAATTCTTTGGTAACTTTTGGTATTTTATATGTACTGGAAACTGTGGGACACAAATCAGCTGGAAAAGAAGAAATTCACACACTCTCCTTCACCTCTTTGAACTCTCTTAAATTCAAAAGTAAATTTAATATACAGAATGTGGTGGACTGAGGATAGACTTATAATAAAAAGCCTGTGTACTTTTATTTATTGGACTTAAGGATCATAACATAACTGCCACTCATCTGAGGAAACCATCTATGGGCTATTTTGACCATTTGATACGGACATAAGTTATGAACCAAGTTCCTTGAGGGCAAACAAACAAAGAAAAAAGATTGTGCCATTTGTGAAAGCGGTGCCAAGAATATCACATCTTCTCCCTCATCTATCACACACGGGTCACACTGCTAAAGAATAAACTGTTATGTGACCTCTTAGGTAATAACCACCACACCAGAAAGTAAAAGTGTGATACAGGCATTAAAATGTGACAGGAATATAAAACGTTTCAAATATCTGCCCAGATGAGATTTAGAGAATTAAACTGATTTCAGTTACCTTACTTCATATTGTGAAGTGTCTAGAATAACTGAATTGGAGCAGATAGCCAGATAAAAAATTTTGAACAGAAATCTAGTACTTCTCACAATTCCTGTCACAAATTCAAAAAGAATTATTAGTTTATATTTTGGGCTTCTAACTAATAAAAAGAAATGCTTTGCCAATAGAGCCTTTGCTTGTTTAGATGAACACATGTTGGCCCTGATGGAGTGAGAGACTAAGATTATAAAAAGCTTGGGATATATGGTTGGCAAAGAAACTAAAATAGAATAGAACTAAATGCTTTGTTCTATTACAATCTATATGAAAATAGCATATGTGCAAACTCAAATAAATAGCATAAAAATGAATAATAAAAAAAACTTGCTGAACACATTTTTTCATAAGATTCTTTATAAGAAAAAGAAGAACATCCAAGTAAACGTTAGTTGTAAGGCATTGAATTCAGATAAGGAAAATACGGAAAAGGCCTGAAATTCAAGTATTATTTTCATTACAAGTAGAATATTCTAGGAGATTACAGGTAAAAGAAAATCAACAACAACAGCAACGATCTTTTCCATCCTATCCTATCTTCCTGGAAGAAATTCCAGCAACAGCCTGTAAGGTAAATGGAGTGTGGAAAACCAATTCACAAATTGCAGGCTTGGGAAAGAGTAACACTGCTTAGAAAATGAAAGTCGATCAAGATTGGAAGCATTTCACCTGTTTTCATTTAAATCTTCAATCTTTTTTCCTTCTGGTTTAGGAAACAGAATACAACATAATGGAGCAGTAGGGAGTATGAATCCTAAATATTTTGAAATGGCCACATTGCCATGTTCAGTGCAATTTTGTGTGACTAAAAAAAACTAGGCATTTGGGTAATCTCCCAGTTAAAACATAGTTTACAAAACTGAAAGCAATTACTTTCTACCATGTTTTTTTTTATCTCCCTATTATGTAAGATTTACTTTAATCAATTAAGACGGAGGCATAAGAAAAACATTCACAGAATTTAAAAATGGAAAATAAACTGAAATATTACTAAGCTAGTCGCCTGCTTTCAATTAACTGTGTACCCACCACATTTCAGAGAGGTAAACATTTACTGAAAAAAGCATTTACCTGAAAAAAAGGTAAGATTTATTACTTTCACTTCTCATCCAATCCATGTCAAAATGTTCCATGGTCATAAACACTTTTCAAGGTGTCCAAGCTAAATCTTTCTTGTAAATTCCAAACTGCTTATAAGCAGCCTATGACAAGTCCATTAATTCTGACAAGTCAACACAACTGAAGAGTCATACTGCTTTAAATTTAAGTTCGAAAGAAATATTAATTAAATATATCCAGAGTTTCTAAAAGGAATACTTAGCTCCCTACTACCAATTTTTTTAAGTCATCATGCTTAGAAGTAGGATGCACAATTTAGATGCTTAAAAGCTTAGAAATTCTGATATACCAGTTTTGTAGTCAATAAACTATTGGATTTATGCCCTGCTGATACATAAATATTTGTGCCCTGCTGATAGCATATATATATGCTAGTAGAACATAACCTCATGAGATTTTTAAAAAAGATTTTTTTCCAATATTTCAACTAGAGATGTAACTACCACCAATGAATATATATACTTGATAATATCTCCTAACCATTTAATCATCATACCAATATTATGAGGTATAAGAATTTCCATTTTAAAAATTATCAAATTATCATCCCATTTTACAGACAAGAAACATGGCAGAGCAAATACTTGAACCCAGGCTTTCACATTCAAAAACTTCTTCTCTTTACTTGTACAAAGGCCTACAGATGATTTTTCATAGGAATCATGGGCTGAATTGTGCTGAATTGTACTCTATTACTGGACATGGTCACCTACCTACTTATGACAAAGCTAATCTGAATTAGGTATTAGTCTGAGAATACAGGAAATGGCCTGAGAGCCCAGGCAAGTAATAGGATTGAAAATTCCCAAAACATGTTGGAAATATTAAATCTATAGTAAGATACACTATGATTTTGAGTTATACAACCTTAATTACCAGAATTGAAAACCACTAGGGATCTACCACTATGGTTTTAACTCTTTCTCTGTCTCTTCATATGCCTCTGCCTGTGACCTACTGCCAAAGATACCAGTGGACCTCTTAAAACAGTGATTCCTGAGGTGAAGAAATAAATGCCCTCCCTTCCGCCAAGTGACCCACCAGAAGGAGTAGAGGTATAAGTCAAACTTTCCTGGGTGACTTTGAGAGATTTTCCTACTCCCCCTAGGAGTTATGTTCCCCCATGTCCAACATTTAAAATCATTTGATATATAGCAAAATAATAAATAACAACATTTACTGGGTGATATTTGAGCTAGGCATATTCTATGGACTCCATCAATGCTCACAACCAATTTGTAAACTATATTAACATTCCTATTTTATACATGAAGAAAGTAAGGCTCAGATAATTAAGGAACTTACCCAAGGTTACATATCTAAAAAATGATAGAGCCTTGCTCTGAACCTAGAAAATCTGATTCCAAAGACAGCACACTTAGTCACCACATTATATTGCCTCTCATTAGTTGGCTGGAATAATTATAAGAAAGTCATTAAAACGATGTGAAAACACTCTTCATAATGATGGTGCAGTGACTCAACCAAAGTCTCAAGGAGGAAAATTATTTCATAAATATAGAAACAATATAAAATGGGTCTTGGCTTATAAAACTGAGCTTTGGGCCTTAAGACATGCACTTTCTCTTTCTCTCTCTCTTGCTGATTTTTCCATACTTTAAACTTTGCTCTAAAGAACTGTATTAACTAGTCTGAATTGATCCCAAGTGTCAAAGTGCCACTGTTGTATAAATCATTTACTTCTACTGCACCCTTTAAAAAAAAAAGAATTTATTTTTAATAGAATTAAATAACCTTTTAATAAGAGATAACACTTACTTGATATTTTCCAAAAACTTTTAAAAGGCAAATATCATACAAATGAAAAATTATGACTAAATGTAATGACATAGATGGACCTCATAAATATAACATTGAGCAAAAGAGGCCAGGGACAAAGAATACATATATATGATTCAATTTATATAAAGTGCAAAAACAGGCAAACTCCTGTTAGCACTCAGGACAATGGTTCCCTTGGAGTGGAGCACAAGGGTGTTTCTGTTTCTACTACTATTCTGTTTCGTGATCTGGCTGATGGTTATATAAACGTTTCATTCGAAGAAATTCACTGAGTTTTAACCTATGTTTTGTATACTTTTATACTGTTAAATTTTATGTTAAATTTGAATTTAAAAATGTACATTAAAAGGCAATATTTCATCCCAAACTGTAATCTTGCTTATTGTAATTTAGCACTACTTTCTCACTTCCAGAAGATACAATACTTGTTTCATAAAGAAAGCAAACAGTACTTCTACGTAACATTGTAAATTACTATGTTCCTAAAATGAAATGTTTTAAGTCTAATTTATTGAAGTCTAATTTATAGACAGTAAAATTCATTTTTAATGTGCTTAACCATGATATTTGACAAGCACATACATTCGTGTACCCATCACCACTGTCAAGAGAGAGAACGGTTCCATCACCCTCCTCCAAAATTCCCTCATGTCCCTTGCCAGGCTTACCCGGCAACACTACCACAAGCAACACTGATCAATTTTCTGTCCCTACAGTTTTGCCTCTTCCAGAATTAATACCACATAAATTGAATCATCTGGTATGTATTCTTTTTAAGTATAGCTTCTTTCATTTAGCAAAATGCACTTGAGATCCATCTGTGTTTTGCATGTATCAATAGTTTGTTCGTTTCTATTGCTGAGTAGCACTGCAATGTATGGATATATCACAAATGAAGAACATTTGAGTAGTTTCCAGTTTTGGGTGATTTTGAGTAAAGCCACTATAAACCTTCATGCATGGGTTTTTGTATGAATCTGAGTGATATATTTTGTTTTGTTTTGTTTTGTTTTGTTTTGTTTTGTTTTCATTCCAACTTGTACTTTTACCTGCACAAAATATTTTCTATAGTGCTTTTAGTCTATGGTAATTCAGAAGCCTACAGAATACTATACCAACCAGCTCAAAACAATATAAGATCAGAAAAGGAATCAAATTAAACAAGAAACATCTTACGAAAATAGATCAACTTTTATAAATTCCTCTCTTAAAAATGTTTAGTTTTGCAATAATCTACAAAATTAATTTTAAAAATTCTCTTAAAGTTCTGGGTTAATAATTTGAAATCCTGTTTAAATTGTACAAAATTGAAAACCAATGACACTACTAATTTGGATGCTAAAATCATAATCAGTAAAGAAAAAAGAGGTAAGGAATGTGGTTTGAAAAGTAGTGTTATATGCCTATTTCATAACTCCCTAATTTAACATATTATCAATTTCACCCAACTGGTTAGTAGTTTGTAAACATGATAATTTGAAAAGGATTTGAGTGACAAAATGGAAACATGGTAGATGTTACCTAGCATGTTGTGGTAAAGTGGAATGGCCCGTCCAAGGATAGTAAATGCAGTCATGACTAGTGGGGCCGCTACACCTGCAGGCAATTACAGAACAGAAAACATCATTCTCCATTCACAGCGGCATGCGCACACATGCACCAGTGCTCACACACGGAGCCTTGGAGGAAGAACATGGGAAGCAAGCACACCAAGTACCTATCCATCAGGCCGATGCAGTCTTCAATACGTGAGCCTATGCACCTGCAGAAGATCCAAATTTAAAAAATACAAGGAAAGAAAAATTAGTCACTTAAAAAAAATCAGTCAGATAAACACTAATTGTGTCAAATTCATAATTACGGTTATTAGACAATTTTGGAACACTGTGAATTTAAAGCCAGTGAGAAGATTATTGCCTGATGGATACAAAGAAATAGGTTGCAAATACCACCCTCATGGAATGCAAAGAAACATGTCCACAGTAAAGGAAACTGTACCCTGTTTCTGTGGATAACTTCTAAACACATATAACTCACTTCCAATACTCAATTCATTTGCATCATGAGTACATGTCTTGCTGAATGACTTGATATTTCAATGGTTGTAAATGGTTTCATGTATACAGTTTCTTCTAAAAGCACTTAAGTTTAAGTAAAAGCTAAAGTCAATAAAAAATGAAACATGAGCTATTCAATATAATATAATAACCTGATGCTTAATACTCATTAAAGATGGATTATGGCAGAAAATGAGTTAACATACTTTAATGCTATTCTTATGGATACTTTACATAATCACATTATTCCATTCCTTGGTTGTGACGGTTTTTAAAACATACTTATCTTTAAACATGAATTCATTTAAAAAGCAAATTAACTGGTTTTACCAAGACTGCAGTTTATCTTGACGCTCTATTTTAAAAGCACAGTGCCATAACAGACAAACAATAGGTTTTTAAAGTGCCATAATATTTAACTCAAACAATAATAAATAAATACTCTGCAAGGAAATGCACAAACTGAGAAGCAGGTAACTAAAGAATTCACTGGAATTATATAAGTACACAAAATCCGGATGTACGGTCCCTAGAATTTCATTTTGAGGTATTATGGAAATATTACTTCTTCCATCTTCCAATGTACAAATTGTATTTCCTTCCCTTTTCTCTCATCAAATACATATATCTATGGTGCATTATCAAGATTCCCTCCACAGCTATGATTTATAGGACTGTCTAATTCTGCTGATCACAAATGTTTTTTCCAAACTCTAATTTCTGAAACTGAAAAGGAAGCTGAAGTTAAAATCACCATATAATGAAGTAATAAGGGACTCGTGTATAAGGCCAGACTGTCTACTATATCCTTAGATAACTCTCAACATTGGTAAACTAATGTAACTATGTATAATAATAATTAAGTCAATATTTCCCTGCTTCATGAATATCTGCTATAACATTTTGACTAGGTGGAAAATTGTTTTCATTTTGAGCATTGGTTTTGAATAGCCCAGAAAAAAATTAATGTACAGAAAAATGGGGAATACACTGTGAAAAAAGTCTTTTAAAAAAGCAAGAAATACAAATAAAAATATATAGCACATAGCATTGAATTGGTACTATAATCCATAACCAAAACCATTTCTTGAAATGGAAAAAGTAACTACTAAAAATGTTTTCAAACTGTCTTATATGATATTCTTTTTATTTTATTCTGAAGAACTTATTTTTTTCCTAGGTTCCTATTATAGCTTCTTCCAAGTGCTTTTTTATACAGTATTACCATTTGGTAAAATTAATAGTCTACTTCTTATTTCCAAGTGAGAATCTGAAAGCTATGATTAATTTGCAATCTGTGTCTTTACAATAACATTTGAAATATAAAATATTTGAAAGTGAAATTCAACTTGAGGGTAAAGTGTGAATAATGAAAGATCTTTATTCATCCATTAAAAAAACATGCTTGTAGGCCTACTAAGTGTTGCTACTCTTCTAGGAGCTGGGCAGTGGAGGGGGGATGATGAATTAGACACTTTTCCTATTCTTAATGAGCTCACAATTTAATGCATAATAGGAGATAGATGCATAACCAGATGTATATTGTTTAATGTGATAAATATAAAAAGAGACATGAAAGAGTGGCTTAAGGGAGCATAGAGGAGGGACACCTAGCTTTAGAAATTCATGTTAATCCTCATGGAGAAGTTAGGAAGCTGAAATGCAGGGTGCTGAGAACCTGGGTTGGAGTAGCAGTCATTTCTAAGGGGTAACAAACAGCAGGAACAAAAGCATAGATCTGAGGAAATTTAGAGTGCACATGAAAAACTGCAAATAATTCTGAATAGTCAGGGAGCAAACAAAACATGAGGTGACAGGAAGAGGGAAAAGAAGCGAGATCATTTAGACAGGAGCCAGAATTTGAAGGCTATTTGCTTAGGGGCAAACTTAATGGAGAACCACTGAGGGTTTTGAAGTAGTGGATTTGCTAGATTTGTATTTTACATGGATCTCTGCCCTGTGAAGGCTAGTCAGCTGGGATCCAGGTAGATTCCTTTGGCACCAAGATTCTTTTAGTGTATGTAAAAGATGAAAAAGGATTACACCGGGGAAATGGCAACTAGGATAGAGGCAGGGGGCCAGATTCAAGAAATGCCTTCAAAGGTATGGTGGGTGGGGTGGGGAAGAGAAGTTGATGGCTGATTTGACGAAAGAAAAGTAGGATCAGAGGAGTCAAACATGCAGTACCATCAGTGAGGGAATGCAGGAGGAGGGACACCTTTTCTTGTGTGTGTGTTGGGGGAGGAGGGGTTGATAATTTCAGCTTTATAGATCTACAGTATGCATCCAGTGTGGTTGTCCTACATCTGGGTAGGGAATGTTCCTCGCCAGCTGGAAAGAGAGGCCTGTGGTTGTAGGGTGTGAAGGCACCAGTGTGATGATCAGTTTTGAAACAGCATACAGAAGAAAGTTGAAATCATGTAAGTGGGTAAGATAGCTGAAGAAGGATCTATAAAGTGAGAAAAGAGGAGACTGAGACTGAAACTCAAAGAACTCCGATAACCAGTAAATGACCTAAGATAAGCTCATATGCCAGAAGCATGAGAAAATATTGAGTAAAATCAAGTAATTACAGCATCATTGTGGGAGACAAATCAGGAGAGACATTCAGGAGTAACTGTCAAAATCAAATGCAAAGAGAGGTCTAATAAAATAAGAACTACTGAGAGCATTTTAGTTGTCATTGTCAAGGTCACCAGAATTTCAACCACTGTGAGTTGAGAAGCATATTGGACATAAGCAAAGCAAGGGAAAAGGAAGGTGAGCCCTGAGGGGGCAGGATGTGGGGTCAGGAAAGTTTGTTGAGGGAACTCTTGAGGAATATTTGAGATGTAGACATATTTAAAAGCTAAAGATGAAAGAAACAATGAAAGACAAATAATAAAAGTGTGACTAAAGCAGCACCATCCTTTCTAAGTACAAGTCACTGTGTATTTAAAGATGTATACTCTATTTCAACCCTTTGGACTTCATATAAGCAACTAATTAGCACATGTAATTTATACTGATTCAGCAAGATCACAGAATAATGGAAGCATTAAACTTTTGAAGAGTCAAAATCTCAAATATGAGATCAAAATCAGATAAGGAATAACGTAACTCTACAAAATTAGTGTTACAAAGTAAAAAATTTAAAGGAAGATCAGAAACTATAACATGTCAATATAACATATTACAAAAGTATCTGCAATTCTGAACACAGAGTTGTGTTTAACATTTGCCACTATTTACTGATTTGTAAGCACTTTGATATACCCACCTACCTTAGTTGAGATATTTTGACAAGATCTTCAAATTTTGAAATGAAAGTGGAGTATTTTAAAATTTCAATTAAAAGAGTATAGACAATAATTTCACAAACAGCTCTTCTTTCCTTTTATAAATGAAAATTCTTTCACCATAGAAATTTAAAAAATATATAAAAAGGGTTGATAAAAAAAGATAAATGCATACAGGGAATTTAATAATATGGAAACCATGATTCTACAATTAACAAAAATATTCAATGCAAATTTTCAAAGACGCCTATGAAAAACAAATATTCTAGTCCATGACTAAAAACCAAAACTGCATTGATATTTGTCATGGATTAGATTTTAGTGTGGAAACCACAAAAAAAAAATCCCCTTACAGGAATTTAATTACATACTAAATTTAGTTTACAAGTCTTTTTTTTTTAATTCTATCCTGCTATTTTCAAATATGAAGATCATTCCTAAGTTTTAAATTCTTGCTCATCATTTCAAAATCTGGGGATCTTACTCATTTCTGAATTTAGCTATCACTATCTCTGATGTGCAGTTGGTGTTCAGTATAACCAAGTTGAGGAATGAATCAAACGAGAAAAGCCTGCTAAAATAAAAGTTCTCTAGTCAAGGCAAGAAGAGACAATGTTATTCCCCACCCCTCTAGGGATATTAATGAGAATCTCCTGATACGTGCTAAATGGATAACCTATTTTAAAAGTATCTAAAGAACTTATTAGAGCCAATATATTTAATGTACTTCCAGAGTAATAAAAGTGCTTTTAAGGTATTACACACATAATTTTATTTTCAGAAAATCATTGAACAGTATTCAAAGTAAGAACTTTCCTTCTAAAAAATGTGATTCAAAAGACTATTTCCAGTAACTTGGTTCTTGAATTATCTAGCTGACATAATATCAGCATATGAAAGGAAAGCGGTTTTCCAAAGTGGAGTTGGCATGGTGAGCTCACACACACAGACAGGTCAATTATTACATGTATTTAGGAATAAAAATAGTCACTCGTCACGTCATCTCCACTGGCCCTGTGATCTTTCTAGAGAAAGATCCTACTTCTACATGCAATTTGAAAAGAAGGGACTAAGTGGACAGAGCACCTCATGGCTTCACTCAAGAATCTCAGAGCACAGTGCTACACAACAGTAATATAGAATAGGTTTTAGGAATTTAGGAGTTCTGGGATTGGGATGACAAAACTCTCATGAAGTGAGTGAACCTGGACAATATGGAGGGTAGTGGGAAAAGGATGGCAGGAAGCTAAATGAAAACAAACACACAAATCCTTCAGGACTAAATCATTCCTTACAATCCATTTACCTTGGAAGATGCCAGGGAATACAACATCCAATTCTGTCTCCCCATCATTCTGCAACAGTTAGTTGATTTAAAGACGTTTTTCTATTTACTTGGAGTTCCTAAATGGCCTGGTCAGATTTGATACATTTATACCTTCATCCTCCCTTTTCGCTGACATCTGGCTTTTGTTGCTGTGGGAAATGGATCTCTTCATTGTCTCTACTTCTTCCCCCACTATAGATGTGTTCTTTTATTACATAATCATGATTTAAAAGGGCTGAGAGGAAGACACACCAGCCACACATCCAGACTATGGCTCTGCGATCTCACTTTCATTTCCCTAATGGCTTCATTGTAATTAGATTTGCAAAAATAGCAAAAGGTCTCATTTTGAATGGCAACAGCTGTTGACATCAACATTATATTGAATAATTTACTGGTTTAATTTTAGCTGCAAAACAATAAAACCCTCCTGTGGATGATTACTTTAGCAGGCAAAGTTTTCCCTTTCTGTTGCTGACTCTTCTGCTCCAGTGGCACCAGTTACTTCTTCATGAATTACTCTTAACCCAAGTGTGCCAAAACCTCGCAAGGGGAGAAATTGATTCCTTGTAGCTTCCTTGAAGCTAGGTGTCCGTGTGACTATTTCAGTATCCTCAGTCTATGTCCTTATGTGTAAACCAATGAGATGGCGTTAGCTCTTCTAAGCTGAATTTAAATTTGAATGGCAGAATATTACTTTACCTTTTGAGGATCTACCACTTCACAGAGTGACTTAAGCTGATTTCTTGACCTGCAGGAAATTGTAGCAGCATCTGCAAATTGATGTCCTCTTGGCAGAAAATGATGTTGTTGCTTGCTTAACTTCTTCAATATCCCCTAGCAACTAGCTTTTAATGTGGCAGAAAACATTCTTTATAGAATCTCATACTCTCCTGCCAGATATAAAGTACCCGAGATAATTCTCAAAAACAAGTGTATGTATTTGCACGTGTGTGTGTGTGTGTGTGTGTGTGTGCGTGCGCGCATGTGTGTGGGCACTCATAATGAAGAAGAGGATTTATGGACAGAAGGAGGATAGAGTATATTAAATTGTTCTCAAGTCTGAAATTAGTCATCTTCTGGAGGAAAGAAAAAGAAAAGCCCTTATTAAAATAGATTTGCTATCTTTTAAAAAATAGGTTCTGGGATTTGTTACATGAGTGGCATTATTTCTTTCAGTTCAGTGCTTTTCTTCTTTCTGTAATATGTCTTTGTTTTACAACTGTTTCAATATCAAAGGTAATATAATTATTATTCATTTTATAATGCATCCTTTTGGAAAAAAAGATAGAAAACTGGGTACCCATCTTTGAGTTGTCCTATAGTAGTCAAAGAAGTTCTAGATTATAGGTTGACCTGTATTAAAATTACTTTCACAAAATGTATTTGTGATTTTACTAATATGCATATCACTAAGTTCTCCCCCCACCTTTTTTTCTGTCGTTATTTTGCTTATATTTTGTTGAAGGAGTAATCCAAGGCAATATCTATCAAAGAGAGCTATCCTCAACTTAAGCTGGTTGTAAGAACAAAGAAACATAATCAGAAAACTTCTGTTAAAGATTGATTAAGCACACATCTCCAAGTATGACGGCTATCTTGTCTCTTATAAAATATCTTCAATACCAAGTAAAATTTAGAAGAATTTCTAGACTCCCTACAAGTACACCTCCCACCAGCTTCATAAAGGTGTCGATAGAATACTTTTAGGTAAATATTTAACAGAATATTTCAGACAGTGTACATTTGATTACATAAATTGTTTTCTTAGAAAGTATTCCTCTTCAAATCAACATATTAATATAAAGATGAATCGAGTTTTACATGAACATGTTATATAGTTAGTAGATGATGTCAGGGGTAAAGATAACCTGTGTGATGGAGTCCTTGGCTGGCAAGGATGCTTACCCTTGGGTGCAGTTTGGATGGCATGGATGGCATTCTCGATCCTGATCAGCATACTTGAAAATGAAACTGTTTGCCCCCTGCAAGCCATCTGGACATTTTTCCACACAGTTCGGGCCATCCTTAAAATGGGAACACTTTGTGCAGTTATCAGGTCCCTGAATTGTGAAAAACAAAACACAATGGAGAAAGAAAAATGGGTGCGGTTTCCTCTGGTATTCATGTGGATTAGTCCTTGAGACTTCAGTGAGTAGTCAATCTTGCACTAGGGAACGGGAGAGCATTTTCAGAACTACAAGTGGGGATGTCACTATGGCAGCTTTTCAATGTAAAAACGAGATGTAAACTTTCCTTTGATTATACTATGACTATTTGAGCAATGGATTTTAAAATTTACTATGGTTGAATTATTAGGAATTAGTCAGGTTAGGCAAATAAAAATTAATTTCTACGTTACACTCCATCTTAAATCAGCTTGTGATAAAGTTAAAACTCACACGTCTATAGAGATTTTAGTAAATAACAGTACAGTACTGAGAGCACAATAAAGGCACACTCTGATAAGCAAATATCAAAAGTCCCATAATAGTGAAATAGATGCATGCAAAATTTATCCAATAGTAAAGGTGATATAAATATGAGCAAAATAAATTTTAACAGCACTAATTCACTTCATATATTTATGTTGATAATATATAACCATTTTCTAATATGTAGCATGTTACTAAGCAATAATAGCATGCAAATATATTTAAATATCAAAAAGTAAAAATTTAAAACTCATATTAAACAAAATAATTTTACAAGAAAAAACTGGTTTCAACTTGGTGCTAGGGATAGTAAGCATGCAAAATGATAAGCCGTCTACCACCAAATCAAAGAAAATTGAGAATATTTTTATTAAAAATGCTATTTTCTGGGGTGCCTGAATGGTTCAATTGGTGAAGAGTCCTACTCTTGGTTTTGGCTCAGGTCATGATCTCCCAGTTTGTAGGTTCAAGCCTCATGTCAGGTTCTGCACTGATGTGTGGAGCCTGCTTGGGATTCTCTCTCTCTCTCTCTCTCTCTCTCTCTCTCTCTCTCTCTCAAGATAAATAGATAACCATTTTCTTAAAATGCTATTTTCTTAAGAGATGCCAATATATTTACACATTTAACTATTTTGAATAGTGATATTACCTACTTAAAAAGTTGACTTTTGGCCTTCCCTTTTGAACATCATATTGTCTTAGGTTCCTCTTTTCTTTGACCTCTCTCTGGAACTTCTTCCCCTGACCCATCTCTCCCCAAAATCTGTCTGTCCACATTGTTCCAACAATTATGACAGTTCACATTAAACACAATTTAGATAAAGGAGATATAGTAAGTAGAGAGGGAGATAATCAATTTTATTAGGCTTAGAATTAACATGGTGAATCTGGGGGCCAACAACAAGCAGACATTGTACAGAACTATGTATTAGGCAGGGAGTGTCCATTCACAGGAGTGTATTACATCCTTCTACAAATGTTAATCCAAAAGTGGCCAGACATAACAAGTTGGAGATATAAGACATCAGGAAATCAATAAATATAACATTGTAAAATTTAAAGATTGAGGCTGCTAATGAAGAACAGTGGTGTAAAGAAGAAAAAATAATCAGGAAGAGGTTTCTGGAAATTCTGGAACTGGTGAGGTTCAATCAAGCACTATTTCGCTATTTTGATGTGAGATTTAGAACTAAAAGAAAATTATCCTATGAAACCTAATCCCTATTCAACCTGAAGAGTTTGCTATTGGCAACTTCTTATTTCCTACCAAAAAAGAATATTTCACATGTCTCCAATTTTAACACCTGCTCATGGGTACTTAGGCACGTAATGCCATCTATTATACAAAATCATTTACTGTGCAAGTATGCTCAGTGGCATGACTTATTGTACAAGACAAGAGACAGGCTGATGTCTTCCTGCAGAACAGAAGAATAAAACTAACCATGAGTAAATTAGGCATGGTGAAAATTAGAAATTAGGAATTATTTTCCTATAAAATTCTTCTAATGTAAAATAATGTCCAGGTAAAATCAGAAGACACAAAAAATTATGAAACTAAAATGAAAATAATATTTAATGTTTAACTGTCCTTCTAACAGATTTTTTGTGTATTTCTTTGTTTTTTAAGCCCCTCTCACCTATTTGATTGTGTGATGATACAAAACCTAATGTTCTAAGCTGACATAACTAAAAAAATATCCCGACAAATCTCAAAAGAAATGAAATATACTAGTTCTCCAACTCATTTCCATAAAAAAGATTTAAAGAAATACGCGTGTCTAATGCTTACTCTTCTATCATTATATTCCCAAAGCTTTTAAGAACCTAAGTTCAGTGAATGAGTTGATAAATACAATGATAAAAAACAGAGGTGAAAGCAATATTGTTCCTTGTCTCTGATTTTAAGCTATCCTTAGATTCAATTATCTAGGCAGAAAACTAAAGAATAAGCTAAATCCTGATAGAAATATTATTTTTTTTTCTCAGTAACAATTGATGATGTTCTCTGGTAACTACTGCTAAGAGACAATGCTAATATTCACCAGTATCCATTTCTCTTCCAGTCCTAGCCACATGGAAGACTGGAATTCCCCTCCCACCAGAGGTGAGGTATGTTTTCTTCTGGACCATGAAATTAAGTAGAAACGATTTATGAGACTGTCAGGGCTCAACTCTCCAGCCTTCTCTTTGCCTGCTGCCATGATGTGGGGATCCCATGCGAATGTGGAGATGCCATAATTCAAAGGATCTCAGAATGCTAGGCCATCTCAGGGAGGAGAGCTGATTGCAGTGCACTTTACATGAAAAATATTTAAACATTTTCCTACAAGCTACTCTAATATGGGGGTTATTTGTTATGGCAGCACACCTTTATGAACTTGACTTTAACAACTACTTTAGCTGTTATCATTTTCTTCCCCTATCTCTCCTCTTTGGCTTATATTTTGATCTCCTACAACTCCTCTGATGTCCCTTACTTCTCTTTCTTCTCACATGCCCTTCCTTATCTTTCCTGACAGGACCAAACAAGGGTAGTAAAAGTGAGACAGAATGGATGAAATTGCTAAATAAATAATAAAACGTAAAAAACACATGCAGACACACAAGGCTATAAAAACAGGGGCTTGCTTTATTTCAAAGCTAGCCCTTTCAAGATTATCCTGGATTTCTGCCACATTTAAATAGTATAAAACTATCCCATTTGACATGTAGCTGTTATATTGTCAGAAAACATATTATCCTTATTATATTACAGAATTTTTGCGGGGGTGGGGTGGGGAGTGAAATGAATAGAGTGTAAAATTTGGAGGCAGAACTTCAACAGTTGAGCCCCAGCTCCACATCTTATAGATTGTTGAATCTTTGGTATAACTTTTTAATTATTATAGATTAAGTTTCTTTATATTTCAAATGGAAAAAGTGATCATCATATGCTTCAAATGTAACAGTATTTGACAAATATAAATGTGTACCAATTATTATTATTAGGAAAATATGGACAGGTCAGGAAAGTGTGATTCCAACAGAAGAAATGGTAAGGCCAGGTGTTGGAATTCCAACCTTCTTCATGACTTCTCTACCTCATCACAATGTCAGTCTCACAGAGAACCTCTTGGCTATCTTAAATGATATATGCCTGTGACATGGCACACAAAACACTTCTGTCTATAGTTGTGATAATCAATATATAAACCCAGAAACAGGCAAAAACCTCATATAAACTGTAAAAGCTGAAAGCAAGCAACGTCCTAGTGAAAGGAGGATGGGTCATTGTTTGAGCTCAGTCCTACCAGTTTCTCAGACACCATAACCTAAATTGTATTCTTACCTGCTTAGCATTTCAAGTTTTACTGATCGAGTGATCAAACAGGTTTTCTTGATTCCATTCTCTAATTTTCTACAAATAAGTGATTCAGGTTTACTAAATCTTTTCTACTTTTGACTTAATGCCTTTCCTAAACTCTAGACATATTAATTGACAATGTTCACACTGGGTGGTAATTTTAAGTATATGGCTCAACAATGCTGTCAATATGAAAACAAAATGTGTTCATTAAAAACTTAATTTTTTTGTTCTTTCTCAGTTATCAAATAATTTTGAAAATTGAAAAAAAACATTAACTATTAGGGATTTTTTAATGTGTAGTTTATAAACTGTCTCAATCTTTTGAGTAACAGAAGAATGAACAAATAAGCTGTGAAAACATACAAATTGAAGTAAATTAATAAACTAGTTACTCAGCAGCAAAATTTTATACCATAGGAGACAGCAAGAGGAATAGAAAAAGCATGGGACTGGTTTTGCAGTCTCCTTGTTATTGTAATTACACATTTTTGAAGTCTCAGTCTCTCTGAAAGATACATTGTTTTTCATTATTTGACTTTTGGTACTTAAGTATGTTAGTGTTTAAAGAAGTTGTATATAGATAGCTTGACTTGCTTTAACAACCCATTTCAGAATTTTACTTCCCTATGTTTCACGTCATTCTTTACAGTATCCACATTTCTCTTTCTGTGGATTAATTGCCTTTTCCACTAATATCTTCAGTGGAGAAAGAAAATAGCTGTATATGCCCTTTGCATACTTACTTGGAGATCATTTACATATTGAATTGTCTTTTAGACTTTGGTTCTTGAGGCCAAATCACACCACTTCTTTTTCTCAGAGGTCTGATTTTCCAAGTTTAATCATCCTTATGGTAGTCCTCTGAACTGTCCAAGCTTTACACATCCTTCTTTAGATGAAGTTCCAGAACAGCTCATTGGGGCCTAATGGAAGTTTGGAGGGCTCAACGATATCTTTTTTCTAGCTTATTAAGTGCTGAATAAGCACTCTAGTAGAAAAATTAGTACTATTTAAATTCCACATAAATTTTTATGGAACAATGTTGAGCTCTTGGCTACACCCAAATGTTGGTCCCCAAATCATCTATTGAGAAATGACTCGATACACACACACACACACACACACACACACACACACACACACACACACACAACATGGAAATTTGTCTAAAGAAGGATGAATATGACACTTTGGAATGACAAACTCATATTGGCCTCATTATTAAGAAAAAGCCTGAATGATGGGAAACAAAGGGAGATCTAAAAAGGAACTACCATTTTCTCTATAAAGCTAACTTCAAACATTTAATGCCAGTGTGTCCATCAAGACTTTCCTAATCCCGTAGCCCCTCCTTCCATTCTCATAGCTCAATATTTCTCTCTGCCATAGTATTTAACACACTGTTTTAGATTTTAGTTTATGTTTGCCTTCTCAGTCTGTCTTAATGTCCTTCACAAATCCATAATAGTTAAATAATTAAACACAAATATGAATGTCTTATAGTTTACCTCAAACACACCATGAATTTTTACATTTGCATGCCTTGTATGCCTCCTCTTTCCAGATGTTTCTTCTTCAAAGTAGAGCTTAAATATCACTTCTCTATGGGCTTCCTTGATGCCCTACTTTCCATCCCAAAGACAGATAAATTTCTCTCTATCATTTTTGTTCCTATAACAATTTACACATATTTATATTTTATCAATTATTTTGGTTCAATCTAATTACTTATAGATCCATCTTTTCAACACTGTGCAATTTCAAGGACATCTTCATATTCTCTTTTTAAATACATTATATGGGACATAAGTATTTAAGAAATTTAATTTGTAAATATTTTGTCTCTACTACCAAATTGTAAGCCTCTTGAGGGCAGAATATCAAACATGATTTCCCTTAGTATGCTATAAACACCTGCTGAATGGATGGATAGACGATGAAGCAATGACATAATAAACATTCACACATGTAACTAAATAGGCCAACACAACCACAGGTGTCTTCAAGCTTACCGGTCCATGGCATGTGAGGATGCCGTCTTCCATCTTCTCGCACTGGGGGTCACACTCCACACAGATGGAGCCATTCTCAAACTCTCGAAATTCACTGTGAAAACATCAGCTGCATGAGGTGGTATAAGCAAACAAGCTGTCAACTTAACAAATGAAGTAACATCTGCTAAAAGTCCTATTGGCAGAGTAAATTCTAGAGTTTGTTTCTCAATGTGCCAGGAGCATCAGAATCATTTCCCTGTACATTAAGGAATAAGCTCTCCATTAGGAGAAAAGATAAACTGCAGCCAGATGGCTCTCCCTGCCCTCCACTGGGTTCAACGATAGACTCATTCAGGAAACATTTCTCTTGTGAGAGATATTCTAGCAGTCTAAAAAAAAAAAAAAAAAAAAAAAAAAAAAGGAGAGAGAGAGAGAAGAAAAAAAAAGTATGACTCTTCCGATGACACAGCAGAATTATTTTCACTCTTTTTTTAAAGTAAAGCTGTGCCTGTTTGTCTCTATATAAAATGTTACTCTTGGCTGAGCTTTATTTTTTAAACTCTGAAAGAACTATTGTATTTTTCTTGTTGCTAAGTTACATGATATTCCCCATTCCTGTCCTTCAAATCCCAAGACTCTTCAATTTATTTTTGGTGAAACTTCAAAAAATGCTTTGATTTCTTTTCTTCTTTTAAAATAGCTGCCTTGGAGAATTAGAAAAAATAGCTTTTTATGGCAGATTTTATATTCTTAGATTATTGATCTAATATCACAACATCTTTTTTCAGTTTAAAATCTTTTTGAAGTAATTCTATAAAGTATAAAATTAAAAAAAATTAGTTCAATGGTAACATTCTAAAACTTTTTAATTAAAACCTAGGATGATGTTATCCCTTTCCAAACCTAACATTTTGTGGCCATTTCAATATTAAATGTTATCAATATGTAAGTTTTCCAATCAATACCTATTGTAAAGTTTTCATTTCAATAATTGGTTATCATTCATGTACATCATGTTTATACACCCCATTCCAACTAATGTGTGAGTGGATGAGGCACTGGGTAACGACAATGTCAGTTACAAGTCATTAACAAAACATGACTAAATATTTATAGCTTCTGTATTATTGTGTGTCTATGTCTCATGAGCTATCATTCCATACTCAAAGCATTGCAAATATGGCATTTAAGGATTAATTACATGATAAATTTAAATTTATTTTTCCTAAAGTGTTCACTTATTTTTACAGTGAACTATCCCATTTGGCTATTGTAAAGTGTTAATAAATGATAGAAGTCTAAAAGGTGGGCTATATTTTCTGTTGGTTAAATTAAAACTACACTTAACTTCAAAGCAAAATATTGGGTTTTCAAAACACATGGCATAAATTGATGGTTTAGTTATATATCAGTGCACATATTTATCTACATGGATTTTCCATTTTTAGAATGTGATGTTGGTTTGCTATGGACTAAGCTTTTGATGCATTTTATTGAGTTTAAAATCTCAATTGCATATAAACAGACTGGTTTTTTTTGTTTTGTTTTTGCATGTTTCATCATTAGTGATATAAAGCACTCAACAGAGGAAATCTTCATAATATAAAAGTCAAAATGACCTGGTATGAAGTGGTACCTCAATTGTGAAGAGAATCATTAGTATTAGTTCTATAATGAAATTATAAAATTATAAATAATTAACATGAAATTATAACAAAACCTGCAATCGTCAGCAAATTCCTGTTTTTAAGAATAGAGTTTTGGGTTACTAAAGGGTTATGTTACTGAATGAAGGTCATAATTTTTGTGGTACTAAAACATAGGTCATTCTTTTCTTTCACTTCTTCAAAACCCTTCCCTACACACAGAGTTAAGGAGTAAGGTGAATATGTCATAAAAAGTCATGGAGACAACCCAGCTGCCTTTTCTTCTGCAGATTAGACGTCTATTTGTATGGCTTTGGGCTCTCTTCCTTTATGCTCTCAGAACGGATCATTCGTACAATTTTTACTATTTCTTCACTCTTCATTGTCACTGTCTCCATCATTGCTTTTTCTTCCCCATTTCCTATTGATTATACTATGACTGCCAGAGATTCCCTTTCTCTTGAATCTGACCTAGCAAATCACTGTCTACTGAGCATGAGTTTTGCAGACTATGCTTTTTGTCACTTGTTTTTGCTACTCTACATTTCTCACAGCCATGCTGTGTGTGCTGCCTTAGCCAATCCTGTGAGCCAGCACCAATGCTCTGCAGTTAAGTCCTTCCTAAACTTCCCTGGTGTTCCTTCGAGGACTTAAATCCCTTAACATCTCTAGACTTAATTTTGTAAATATCTTCTGTAAAAGGGAAAAATCGTGTTTCAATGAGAGGTTGTGAATGTTAAATATAAAAAACGCCTACAAAGAGCTTAGATTGGCACCCTTTCTGATGTTCCCATGTTGTTCTTAACGTTTCAAAAACATTTAACCATGTTGCCAGATAAGAACAATTTTAAGACTGCATTGTAATGAGCTTTCTCTTTCATTTTAAATGCCTGTGCACTCTAATTCTGAGTTGCTGAAATACAGTGGCTTCTATGACCTGGATTTGAATGCTAACAGCCAGGAATTAACTGGTTTTCTAGTCCCCTTCAAAAAGTCCTCTTTTTAGGACTTCTTCTCATATGATAGTCAAAACTATTTTTATATAAAAATGGTTTCCCTGATTTTGGTAAATGTCACATTTGTATTTGTTTTCAGTAATTTTAAGATAACTATTCTACCTAGCCATCTAATTAGCTTGGATAAATTGACACGAAAAGGAAATGATTCGCACAATTAGGTTATTTATCCAAGATTTAAAACTAGGAAGTGATGAAGTTAGGATTTGAATTAATTCTTCCTCAAAGGCTGTTTTAACTAACTGCCAAGCAATGTCAGGAGAAATTAGCCAGTGCCACAAGATTGGAAGTGGGAAAACCTATCATTGCATCGACTAGAATAACATCAGACTTTTACAAGGTACTTTCACTTATTATCTTTCAAGCTAATTCTTGTATATGATTTCCTAGAGCCCTATTACTATTGCAAAATACATGAAAAACTTTATAGCTTTTAATACGTTTGATTTAATGACTTGTAAAATGCTAAACCTTCAAAAACAGTCTGGTAATCAGTGTTGCTTTTTTAGAAAACAGGTTATTTTTCCTTAGCTGTCATTATTTTGCAGACATGAGACAGAGGATAGTATATGCATTTGCATATGTATCATTTTCATATATCTGACAGTTGAAAATGGAAATGTTAAAGAAAAACAATAGCATCTGGAAAGATACAGGACGGAAATCAGATGGTCTGAATTCTAGTGTTGGCTTGTTTCTACAGTGTTCTGACACTGGCCAACACTTAATTCTACCAGTTTTCACTATTTATAAGATGTTGCTGTCAGAAGACATGATTGCTACAGCCCCATTTCCTCTTCAGTACTATATATATGTATATATATATATATACACATATATATACATGTATACCTATATATACACAAATAAACTTGTAATTCACTAAATGGAATTAAAATCTATTAGTTACACTTTAATGGCATCGATTGCTAAACAACAAACAAGCATATTTTAATCATATTTTAATCAAGTATTTTATGTTCAGATAATATCAATGTATTGTAATAATGAGAATAAGCATGAATACAATTTAATGAGAAAAGAAACACAGAATTTGCTATCCATTATCAAATTTATAAGTTGATTGTAACTTACAAAATCATAAGCTGAAATTTTCCTGAAAAACAATTAAATTCTTATTTTAAATTGTTTCATACTTAAATTTCTCATTTTATTTTTTTTCCTAAATTTCATGAAGGGAATTGGTTTCTTTCAAAGAAGAGACGTATCAATATTATTATGATCCAAAGATTTCTATCTTTCTGATATAAAATGCAAAAGTGCAATGTTTCCTCGGATCATGAAAACAGTTATTTAAAATGGGACAATTATATAACTGCATTGAAGAAATCATAATTCATGGTTTTATTTCAGCAAAAGCAAAGGCACTGTACATTAACCATTTACAGGTCACTTAAATACCATAATATTGTATAAGACATGTAGAATTTTAAAACAAAAATTCGAACCTGTAAAAAAAAAAAAAAGATGGGGCGCCTGGGTGGCGCAGTCGGTTAAGCATCCGACTTCAGCCAGGTCACGATCTCGCGGTCCGTGAGTTCGAGCCCCGCGTCAGGCTCTCGGCTGATGGCTCAGAGCCTGGAGCCTGTTTCCGATTCTGTGTCTCCCTCTCTCTCTGCCCCTCCCCCGTTCATGCTCTGTCTCTCTCTGTCCCAAAAATAAATAAAAAACGTTGAAAAAAAAATTAAAAAAAAAAAGATAAAATGGGACAATTCATGAAACAAAAGAAGAAATGAAATAAAGAACTTCAAAACTACACTTTTACAGAACTGTTGAAAATCCTTTTGGTGAGCATTATTAGAAAATTTGAATCAGGAACAGTACTAAAAAATGTATTATCACACTAATGAAGGACAACTGTGATGCACGAAATGATATGTTATGATAAACTGATTTTATGACTATGTGAAATGCCATGCAACAAGATATATGCCAGGTTTTATTGTTGGCAATGTGATTATTATAGCACCAGCAGGAATTTAAAATACTTGATTTAAAATACTGCTTAGGTTATCTTTAGAAAGTGGGAAAACACTTCCAAAAACTTCTTCAAATAGAAACTACAAAGGCAATTTTTCTATAGGGTTAAGCAGTTGTCAGAGACGCAGAAACATGTATTGTTTCTAATACACAAATAGACACAGAACTTGGATGGAAAAAAATCAAAAGGTATATAGTATTCCAGATGAAAATTAATAGGAAAGCATGTGAAAAAAAAGATTATTGGAACATCTGAAAGATTACTTGTAATAATCTCCTTCATAAGGAAAATAAGAATATATTTTTCAATTTTGCTTAAGTACAAACTGCTATAATTTACTAAGAATGATCTATTTTGGTACACTTTTTTAAAGTGTGTATAATAGTTGATACATATTTGGACTTATTTCAGATAAAAGTCTTTCCCTTAAAACAATTCTATTGTTGTCACCTTTATGCAACAAGAACTCCCCTGAAAAATCTTGGCCAGCACACACATTCTGCAGTTTTACCATTTTCTTATCATTTTAAAATCTGAAACACTCAGTAGTCAAACTTAGGAGGTAAAGGCAGCATTGTAAGATGCCTTACCCATCATAGAGGTTACAAGACTCTATGCAGCTCCTTCCTCTGCTGAAGCGACGGCAGGACAGGCATTGGTCTGGGCCAGGTCCCCAGCAGCCATCACTTGAACACAGATGGTTGCACACCATTCCCGCAGCAGCTAAAAAGCACACCAAATTCAAGGAAGAAACAAAACAGAAGGCTGTGTCAAAACTTACCGTTTTAATATGACTCTTCCTAAGTAATGCTGTTTCTGAAGAAGTGGGATTGAAAGAGATCTGTGGCAGATAACTCTGTCTGCCCACCCAGTCAGTCACCATGACCCACCCTACTGTCACCTTCTTCCATATTGCAGAGACCCCATCAGTGTGTATGCATATAACCACTACATTTATCATGAGAATGACCAAATATCAATTGTCTACATCAAAATTCTAGGGAGGAAGCATGAAAGAAATTAATCTTCCAATTAAGGTAAGGAACAGACCACCTTTCTCAATCCAAACCTTTGCTCCACTATGACACCAAAAATTTCTTCAATTCCATATGAGAGCTTCATGAAGATATAGAACAAATCACCTTTGTTTTAAAACAAAACAAAACAAAATTTAAAAAGAGAAAGAAAAAGAAGAATATCTGTAGGATGAGAGAGGAGAAAGAAATGGAAATAAAATACAAGTTTTTTATAGGCCTCTGCTTGCCTTGCTATTTAGCCAAAGTGGCACATGTGAGGAAAACATTTTGCAAATATATGAAACAAATCATAGTAGTCATTCATGAGGAGGTATAAGAGAATAAAGTAATAACAAACTAAAATTTAGTGTTATCTCTGTATATTGGGGAGAAAGGTGCCAAAGAAAATTTGGACTTTTTAAAATTGCTACTTAAGTTTACCCTCTGTGCTGACAGCTCAGAGCCCAGAGTCTGCTTTAGATTCTGTGTCTCTATCTCTCTCTGCCCCTCCCCAGCTGGTGCTCGCTCGCTCTCTCTCTCTCTCTCTCTCTCTCTCTCAAAAATAAATAAACATAAAAAATAAATAAACTAATTAATTAATTAATTTCTACTTAAGTCTGCCATCTCTGTTTCCCTTTATATTCAGTAACATTTATTCAGTATATTATTACTTATATAGAATAACATAATTTTAGTTAATGGATACTAGGTGTTGAATAAGAAGGGCCTATAGAGACTTCAAATGTTATTCTGAGTGTCTGAAAAGTTGATTTGTGGCATCTGAAACACAACTCTGTGTTTTCATAAAATATTAAGAATTTCCAAGAAGATTTAAAAAAATCAAAAACATCCTCATCTTCCCATTAGTTACCAAGTTTAATTATTATAGGATGCAAATTGTCATGACAAGAGCAGTTGTGAGGTGGGTTGGGATAGAATTGAATATGTGAGTATAATATAAACAGGAAACATATCTGTGAAAGTTACCTTCTCTAACATATGCTTGAGAAAGTGAATTGCCAGCATCCATGATGCTAACTAGTTTTAAAACTCTGAAACAAAATAGCCCAATTTGAAATTCATCCATGTTGCTGTGTGTATCAATTTTCCTTTATTTTCCTTACTGAATATATTCAATTGTATGTATATACAGCATTTGTTAAATAAACCATTCACCTATTGCTACACATTTAGACTGTTTCCAATTTTGTGCTACTAAAATTAAGCTACTATAAACATCATGTACAAAACTTTATATAGGCATATATTTTCACTTCCCTTCAGTAAACACCTAGAAGTAAAATGGCTGGATAATACGGTAGGTGTAAGATTAACTTGTTAAGAAATGATCAAATTGTGTCTCAAAGTAGTACTATCTTACATTCCCAATGGCAGTAAACTGAACTAAAAAATTAAAGTTTCCCCACATTTTTGTCAATATTTGGTATGGTCAGTCTGTTTAATTTTAGCCTTCCTAATAGGTCTGTAGTGATATCTCATTATGTTTTTTTTTTTATTTTTTTAAAGTTTTTTAATGTTTTTTTAAATTTATTTTGAGACAGAGAGATAGTGAAGAGGGGAGGGTCAGAGAGAGAGGGAAAAAGAGAATCCCAAGCGCGCTTCACACTGTCAGAGAGCAGAACGCAAGTGAGGCTTGAACTCACCAACCATGAGGTTACGACCTGAGCTGAAATCAAGAGTTCGACACTTAACCAACTGAGCCATCCAGGTGCCCCTCATTAAAGTTTTGATTTGCTTTTCCAAAATGATTAAAGACACTGAGCATCTTTTAATGTGCTTATTTGCTGTCCATATATCTTGTTTGGATAAGAGCTACTGAATCTTCTCATTTTGTATTGGATTGATTGTTTTCATACTACCTAGTATTAAGAGTTCTTTACATATTCACTGTCTTTTGAAAATTAGAAGTTTTTAATTAGCAAACAAATTTATCAATTTGTTCTTTTATAAATTGTGCTTTGGGTATCATGTCTAAAAAATCTTTGTCTAATTGAAGGTAGCAAAGTTTTTCTATGATGTTTTCTTTTAGAAGTTTTATGGTATTGATTTTACATTCAGGTGTATGATCCATTTTGAGTTAGTTTGCATGGTGTTGTATGAGTCGAGGCTCTCCAGAGAAACAAAACAAATAGGATATATATGATTTGTCGTACACAGTTCTGGAGGCTGAAAAGTCCCTTCCATTTGCCCCCTGCAAGCAGAAGGGCCAGGAAACCCTATAGCATAATTCCAGTTTCAATCCAAAGGCCTGCAAACTAGGAGCACAGATGGTTTAAGTGCCATCTAAGGGCAGGAGAACACCAATATCCTAGCTCAGAAGTCATACTTAGAGAGTGAATGTTCCCATCTGTCTTTATGTTCCATCCAGACCTCTAGTGGACTGGATGATGCCTATCTATTTTGCAGTAGATCCATTCAGTCTACAAATTCAAATGCTAATTTCATCCAAAAACACCCTCACAGACACACCCAGAAATAATGTTTAGCCCCACGATCCAGTCAATTTGACACATAAAATTCACCATCACAAGTACTAAAGTTCTATTCATTTTTTTGCATATAGATATCCAATATTTCCTGCACCGTTTGTTAAAAACACTATGTGCTGTCATCCAGGCTTTGTTGTTCCATTTAGAGAGCACAGATGAGTAGATTTAGCATAATTCTTATGGATCCTTGGATTTTCAGAATGGTCAATGAGCACTGGCTTCAACTTTAAGTCACCAGCTGTGCTAGCCCCTAACAAGAGAGTCAGACTGTCCTTTGATATTTTGAAGCTAGGCATTGATTTCTCCTCTCTAGCTATGAAATCCTAGATAGCATCTTTTTCCAATATAAGGCTGCTTCATCTATACAGAAATTCTCCTGTTTGGGTTTTTATTTTTAGATAACTATAAATTCATGTGCAGTTGTCAGTAGTGATACTGGGAGATCCATGTTCCCTTTACTCAATTTTCCCTAATAGTGAAATCTTACAGAACTGTAGTTCAATAACACAAAGAGCATATTGACATTGATACAGTATAGATACAGAAGATTTCCATCACACAATGATCCCTAATGTTGCACTGTAAAGCTGCTATAAACATTTGCTTATCGGTTTTTATGTAAATATAAATTTTCATTTGTCTGGAATAAATGCTCAGTGGTATAATTGCTGGGTCATATGAACTAAAATTGGGCATTTTAGTTAACATTTGTTGTTGTTTTTGAGAAACTGCTGAACTGTTTTCTAGGTGGTTGAACCATTTTACATTCTCACCAGGAGTGTAGGAATGATCTCATTTCTGCTATATTCTCTAGCATTTGGTTTTGTCACTAAAATAGCTCTAGCCATTCTGATAGGTGTATATGGATATCTCATTGTGGCTTTAATTTTAATTTCCATAAAATGGATAATAATATTGACATCTTTTCGTGCACTTATTTACTATCCATATATCCTCTTCAGTAAAATGTATCTTTGTCTTTGTCCATTTTAATTACATACTTTCATTGTTGAATGTTGACAGTTCATTATATATTCTATCAGCTAACCTATATCTATATATCATCTAACTTTTCTCTTTCTTTCTCTCTGCATCTGAGTTAAAAATAATTTCTCCCAATCTGCAGCTTGCACTTTGGTCCTCTCAATAAGATCTCTTTCAGAGCAATTGTTTTAACTTTAAAATCTAATTTATCAATTTTCCCTTTTATAGATTGTGCTTTTTGTGACAACTCTAAATTCTCTGTCTAGCCATAGGTCCCAAATATTTTCTCTTAATAATTTTTCAAATGCTTTTTCTATATTCATTAATAGGGTCATGTGATTTTTCTTCTGTAGCCTATTAATATATATTATACTGTTTGATTTTCTATATTGAATAAGCCTTGAATCCCTGGAATAAGCCCTGTATAGTTATGCTGTATAATTAATTTATGTATTGTTGAATTGTTGAATACTATTTGCTCTACTTTGCTAAGGATTTTTGCTTCTATATTCCTGAGAAACACATTGGTTTGTAGTTTTCTTTCTTTCTGTCCTTCTGCCTTTCTTTTTCTTTCTTTATTTCTTTTGTTTGTTTGTTGGTTGGTTGGTACTCTTTGTTCACATATGTATCCTAATCTTAAAAATCATCAGTGCAAAGTAGAAATAATTACTCATTTTACAGATGGGCAGAGACTCAGGCTAAACTGCCTCAGGCTACAAGTGTCAGACTAGGGGTTTCAATGCAGTCCTGCCTTGTTCTCTTTACCCAAGTGGGGATGAAAGTCCCAGCTCCATACCCCACCTTCTGTGACACCAGATGCCAGGGGGGTTGGGGCACCTTGTTTTAGTCTTGTGAGGGTAGAAGCCCACACTTCTCATTCCTTTCCATGGGTGAATTGGGCCATGGTTTCTTTCTGTGGTGTTTGGCTAGAGTAGAGTAGTTGTTGCCTAAAAGATTTCTGATACAGCTAGTATGCCCCTTTCCTGGTCCTTTGGAGAGAGAGAACAGGATTTCATTTCAGCTTTTTTGGTAGTGTTTCTGAGTTTTCAGTTTCTTTGCCTCCAAATCTGGGAGGTAGGAGACAAAAAGAAAACCTAGGGGCCTCATATCTGTGCTCTTCCTTGGATTCCAAGTTGCCAAATATGTCTTCCTTCTTCTCCCCAAATATCCAAATCTTACATTTCTTTTATATATAATGTCCAAGGTTTTCAGTTGTACTTAGCAAAGGGAATAGGCAAAGGTACATCTAATTCATCTTACCAGAAGCAGAAATCCTAGTACACATCTTTAATTTACTGCGGTCTATTTTCATTATATTCTACCACTATTTCAGTATTTTCTAGCACTTAATGTATGTTCTAAGAACCCTAAGATAGGATATATCCATTTCTCCATTACTAAGCTTTGAACGACCATCATACATTTTACTTTTCTACATGCTATTCACCACACGCTAATTATTTTATTCTAAACATTAGATTGCTCTTTTAAGAGAATTAAATAATAAAACAAAGATTCTATATATGTATCCATGTAGGGCTCTTTATCCCATATGTAGAACCATATTTTCATCTGGTATTGTTTACTCCTACCAAAGGACTTCTGTTGATGTTTCTTGCAGTGTGGTTTTCCCTTGGTGCTGCTCTCTCTCTGGCACTCTGTCTCTGTACTCCAGCTGCCTTGGTCTCCCTGGAATCTCAGCTCTGCCCCCTCAACTCAAGCAGTCTCTGGGACTCTTCTTGGTTCCTCCTGACTATGCTGTGGTCTAAAAATTCTCTCAAAGTAGTTGGTCAGAGCCATCGCCAGGCTCACTTCATTTGTTTCTGCACTCTTAGGAATCACTCTGCTTCATTATCTACTATCTACTCTCTTGCCAATTGTCATTTCATACATTTTTTTCTTCTTGTTGTTTCATGAGGGAGAGTAAATCTGATCCCTGCTATTATGTCTTGGCCAGAAAAGGACATCCTATATTTACATTAAAAAATGCAACATGGGATCACTTGCTGTTTCTTGTTTAGAGACAAAAGTTTTCATAGAATATTTCCCCCAAATTCCCCAAAACAGCTTCTAAGCACCCACAAAACTTTATTAAAAAGTATATCTCCTTTGACGTGCCCAGGTGGCTCAGTCAGTTGAGCATCTGACTCTTAATTTCGTCTGAGGTCATGATCTCATGGTTCATGCGAACAAGCCCTGCCTAGGGCTCCATGCTGATGGTGTGAAGCCTGCTTGGGATTTTCTCTCTCCTTCTGTCTCTGCCCCTCCCCTGCTCATGCATGAAAGCCCCCCACCCCCCCCTCAAAATAAATAAGTAAACTAAAAAAAAAGTATACCTCCTTCTATCCTGTTTTAATTTATTTTATAGTTATAATCCTAAATAATATATAAATGTAATTTTTAAAGATAGTCTGAAAGAACAGAGACTGAATAGAGTGCTTTCTTATGTAGCTAAGATTGTCCCTCTTCTCAAATATATTATTATTGTAAGTAACTCATAAAATTTGTGGACTTTGCTTAATTACAGTTTTCTCCACATCTTAGATTTATTAAATTAAACACCATATATTGTAACTATTTTTTTTTCTTCATATCGTGTGGAGACTCTTCAAAACTTGAATGATTTTATGTTCTACTTGGGAAAGGCTGACAGTTTATCTGCTATATTGATTTTAAACTAATAGCAAGAGTTCCTTCTTTCTTATTTATTTATAATGCAGGGAAAGAGGGTTCTCTCACCATACAAAAAAAAAGTCAATTGAAATGGAATCTTTACATAGGTTTCATATCACTGATTACTTACATGTATATGTGACTTGTACTAACTTACAGATGTAAGGAGATTAAAAACTGGTTCAGTTAAGCTGACTGAACATAAATGTGTAAGATCAAATTCTATTTCATAGAGTTAGAAAGAAGCCAAAGGTCTATGGTATCAACCAATATAAAGTTATAATACCCATTTTTATAATCATTCAGCCATTTTAAGTTATTAATAGAGTTTCACACTCTGCAACATGTATACATTTATGTACACTTCTAATACACATTTGCATTTGAATAAATCCCCAAAAGTGGAAAAAAAGTTACATTAATAAAGCAAAATCACATTGCAATGTTATGAATCTGGCTCTCTGCTTTCATCACTTTCAAATCCTTATAGGAAATAAAATCAAGGCTTCAAATTTGTCAACTTCTAAGTCTCTCAAATGCATTTTCAATTTCTTCCATTAGAATGTTGACAAAGTCATTAGTACCCCCTGGTTACTGCCAATTTCATGATATCCTATCACCCTTTGGTCTATTTCACCAATTCTTACTCATTTTTTTCAGGTTTCAAAGCCTCACACTCTTGTCCTTTCTCCTTTCCTCTACCAAGAGAGATGGACTCTTTAATATTGGGAAGGATAAAAGCTGCCTTCTTTGATTTTCTATTGCTTTGAATTATATGGACAGGAGAGTTTTAGCTTCACCCAAGCCCCTACCTTCTTTTCAACTGCTTAATGCCTCCCTTACTCTGAATTTTTAGATCCTCAATTTCAGAACAGTTTTAGACCAGGAAAACACTAAGCTATCTATTGGAGGAAAGTGAGAATAAACAGAAAACAATTACTTTCTTCTCATTTTTTTCCAGACCACTAGATGATGGTATTGAAGGCTGTGTTGATCATTTTCTCCAGAGTGAAACCAAGAGAAGTGTCTTCACACAGCATAGAACAAAAGGCCAAGGAAGCTTCTTCTTTGAAATTCTTCAGAGAAAAGAACTTTCGATTAGCACCCAGAATTCAACAGTTCTCTGACCTCCCAGAGTGATAGTCACATGGGGAAGGAGTAGAAGGCCTATTCAATGGCTTACAGTTCAAAAGGCCATTACAAGCCTCACTAAAGAAACTTTAGGAATGTAGTGATTAGGCAACCTTTAACTTACTCTGTGTTTTCTCTGGAAGCTGTAAAATAGATTTTTCTTTATCTCATCTGAATTGTTATCTGTCTGTTAAAATTGTGGAGAGATAATAATGTGCTTAGTATTTCAACCTTTATATAGAGTATTGAACTTGCTTTCATTAAAATAGATGCAAGCTTAAATAATGGTTCTTGCTGCTGTGCTGCATGTGTTCAAGTAAATGGACTAGCTCAAAATATTGAAATAGAATACCTGTCTACAAGCACAAATGCAGAAAAAATATTTTTTCTTTCATTATACAAAACCATCCATGCTGTTTGTATTACTTACTGTATATAGAGGCATAGGTTTTATTTGGAATATATTTTGAACAGATACCACTAGCCTTTTTTTTTTAAGGCTAAAATACATGATTTAGTTGTAGTAGCTCAGTTTTGTGATCAGAGCAGTATAGATTCAAATCCTTATTCTATGACTAGCCATGTAGCCTCAGGCAATTATTTACATGTTACTCACCTGAAAGAATGAATGATAATATCTCCCTTTCAGGGTTGTGATGAAGAATAGACCTCATATTAGCAGAGTATTTAATGCAGGATTACTTAGCTAAATTAAGCCCTCAATAAATATACTTAAGAGAAATATGAAAACATACAAGTATATTCATGTGTTTACTTCTAAAAATATTTGTTGAGAAACTACTTAACTTTATGCTAGACACTGCTAACAAATAAGGATATGATTAAAACATGAAATAAAATACATATTCTCTTATCTACAGCTTACAGTCTAGTTGAGAAGACAAGCGTGAGATAAATAATCGCTGAGAGACAGAGAGAGAGAGAGAAAGAGGGAGAATGCACTGAGAGAATATAGCACTTGCCTTAACCTAATCAGTAAATTGCATTAGGTCTACCCACATAAGGAGGAATAAGAAACTGAGATGAGGAGGATAAATAGGAATAATTAAAGCAAAGAGGCCTGGGGGAATTTGGGAATCACAACTCTAGCCAAGAGAGACTGAGCAGGGAATAAGATTAGTGATTATAGAGAAAAGGCTGGACATGGGCATGAGTGGGAAAGTGGTACCTGATGAGATAGTGGAGGTATACAAGAGCCAGATTATATAGGATTTACAGGTCATTTACAAGATTTTCTGCTTTGTCCAAAGAGTTATGGGAAGCTGTTGGAAGGTTTTAAACAGCAGAGTAAGGATCTTATTTTTTTTTTCCTTCTCCAAATTTTTATTTAAAAACCAATTTGTTAACATACAATGTAATGTTAGTTTCCGATGTAGAATTTAGTGATTCATCACTTACATACAACACCCGGTGCTCATCACAACAAATGCCTTCTTAATCCCTACCATCTATTTAACCCAACCCTTACCACCTCCCCTCCAGCTTTTTATCTATAGTGAAGAGTCTGTTTCTTGGTTTGCCTCTCCTCCCCCACTATGTTCATTTGTTTTGTTTCTTAAATTCCACAAATGAGTGAAATCATATGGTATTTGTCTTTCTCTAACTGACTTGTTTTTCTTAGCATAATACTCTTTGGGTCCAATCACATCATTGCAAATAGTAAGACTTCATTATTTTTTATGGCTGAATAATGCTGCAGTGGACATAGGTATGCAGATATCTTTTTGAGATCTTGATTTGATATTTTTTGAATACATCCCTAAAAATGGGATTGCTGAATCATATGGTAGTTCTCTTTTTAAGTTTTTGAGAAACCTCTATACTGTTTTCCATAGTAGCCACTCCAACTTACATTCCTGCTATACAAGATTTTCCTTTCCTCCACATCCTCACCATCACTTCTAGTAATTTCTCTTATTTTAACATGTGTGAGGTGTGGTTTCCATCTGCATTTCCATGATGATTAGTGGTGTTCAACGCCTGTTTTCATGTTCTTGTTGGCCATATGCATGTCTTTTTTGGAGAAACTTCTCTTCATTCCTCTGCCCAATTTTAAACAGGAAAAGTTTGCAGCTTTCTGTTGAGTTGTATGGGTTTCTTACATAATTTTTGTATAAACACCTTATCAGATATAATGATCTGTAAATGTTTTCTCCCATTTTAAGGTTGCCTTTTCTTTTTATTGATTTTTCTTTTGCTGTGCAGGAACTTTTTAGTTTGATGTAATCCCACGTGTTTACTTTTGCTTTTGTTGCTTCTGCTTTTGGTGTTATATTCATAAAATCATTGCCAAGACCAATGTTAAGGAGCTTACTACTGCTTGTGTTTTCTTCTAGGAGCATTATGTTTTCAGGTCTTATGTTTAAGTCCTTAACCCATTTTTAGTTAATTTTTGTAAGTGGTATGAGATAGGCATCCTATTCCATTATTTTGCATGTGAACATTCAGCTTTCCAAACATCATTTATTAAAGAGACTATTTCTTCCTGCATTCAATATTGTTGGCTCCTTTATAAAATATTAATTGACTATATATGTATGGGTTAATTTAGAGCTCTTGATTCTGCTTCATTAGTCTATGTATACGTTTTTGTACCAGTACCACACTGTTTCAATTACTATAGCTTTGTAATATAATTTAAATCAGGAGCCATGAAGCCTCTACCTTTGTTCTTTCATAAAATTGACTTGGCTATTCAGAATCTTTCGCAGTTCTATAGGAATTTTAGGATTTTTTTTCTATTTCTGTGAAAAATGCCATTGGAATTTTGATAGAGAGTGTATTGCATTTATATATGACTTTGGGTACTGTGGACATTTTAACAATATTAACTCTTCCAATCCATGAATGTGTGTTATCATTCCATTTATTTGCATTTTCAATTTCTTTGATCAATATTATGTAGTCTTTGATGTATAGATATTTTACTTCCTTCATCAAATTTATTCCCAAGTATTCCTAAGCTGTGGCTTTTGCATACTCAGTCTTTGTTATGTTGAGATATGTTTCTTCTATTTATTCTATATCTAATCTGTTGAGAGCTTTTTTTCATGAAAAAATGTTGAATTTTTTCAAATGCTTTTTATTCATCTCTTGAGATGATGATGATTTTTGTCTTTCATTCTATTAGTATGGTGTATCATTATATTGATCTGTATATTCTGAACCATCCTTGCATCCCAGGGATAATTCCACTTGATCATTATGAATGATTATTTAACTGTGCTATCAAGTTCAGTTTTCTTAAAAAAATTTTTTTTTAATGTTTATTTTTGAGAGAGAGAGAGAGAGAGAGAGAGAGAGACAGAGTGTGAGCCTGGGAAGGACAGAGAAACGGAGACACAGAATCTGAAGCTGATTCCAGGCTCTAAGCTATCAGCATGGAGCCCGACTAGGGGCTCAAACTCAGGAACTGTGAGATCATGACCTGAGCTGAAGTCGGACGTTTAACCCACTGAGCTACCCAGGTGCCCCTAAGTTCAGTGTTACAATATTTTTTTAAGAATGTTTGAATCCATATTTATTCAAGGATATCAGTTTGTAATTTTCTTTTCTTACGGTGTCCTTATCTGGCTTTCGTATCCAAACAATGCTGTCCTTGTAAAATGAATTTGGGAGTGTGCCCTCCTCCACAATTTTTTTGGAAGAGTTTGAGAAGGATTGGTATTAATTCTTCTCTAGATGTTTGGTAGAATTCACCAATAAAACTAGAAAATAATAAATAATACTGGGCTTTTCTATGATGGGAAGTTTTAAATTACTGGCTCAATCTCCTTACTTATCTGTTAAGATTACCTGTTTTTTCAAAACATAATTCAAACTTGTATGTTTTTATTAATTAGTCCATTTTTTCTAGGTTGTCTACCTTGTTGCCATATAATTACTCATTGTAATCTTTTAATAATCCTTTGTATTTCTGTGGTATCAGTTGTAATGTCTCCTCTTTCATTTCTAATATTATCTGGGTCCTCTCTCTTTTTACCCTGGTAAGTGTACCTGAAAGTCTGCCAATTTTTGTTTATCTTTTTTTAAAAAAAAAAACACTGTTCATTTCATTAATCCTTTCTATTGTTTTTCCATTCTATATTTCATTTATTTCAGTTCTGATCCTTTATATCCTTCCTTCTGCCAACTTTGGACTTCGTTTTTTCTTGTCTTTTTTAATTCTTGTGGTATAAAATTAAGTTGTTTATTTGAGATCTTTCTTTTCCTTTCTTTTAAAATGCAAGTATTGCTATAAACTTCTCTCTTAGGACTTGTTAAGCTGCATCACATTAGTTTGGTATGGTGTGTTTCCATTTTTGTTTAAGATATTGATTTATCTTTTAATTTCATTTAAGGACCAATTGGTTGTTAAGTAGTGTGTTGTTTAATTTCTACATATTTGTGGATTTTCTAGTTTTCCTCCTGTTACTGATTCCTAGTTATATACCATTATGGTCAGAAAAGATAACTGGCATGACTACAATCTTTTAAAATTTGCTAAGACTTGTTTTGTCACCTGAAATGTGATATATCCTGGAGGATATTTCATGTGTGCTTGGAATGATATATATTCTGCTGCTATTGGATGGAATGTTCTGTATATGTCTTTTAGGTCCAGTAGGTCTAAAGTGTAGCTCAAGTCCAGTGTTTCCTTATTTCCTTATAGTTCAAGTCCTTAGTTTGTGTATGGATGATCACTGAAAGTGGGGCATTAAAGTCCCCTGCCATGAGTGTATTGTTAGTGATTTTTCCCTTCAGATCTGTTCAGATGCTCTGTTGTTGGTTGCATATATATTTATAATTGTTATATCCGCTAAGTGAATTCACCCCTCTTTTACTACATAATGACCATCATTGTCTTTTGTTACATTTTTTACTTAAATTCTATTTTGTCTAATATAACTGGACCTGGTTTCTTTGGTTTCCATATAATATGCTCTCTTCTTTTGCCTAAAATAATTTGAGTTGGGTTTTTGCCATTAAACGAGCACTGGATTAGTTTCTTTTTGCTATTGTAATAAATAACAAAATGTAATCACTTAAAACAACACAAATTTAGTCCTTAGAGTTCTGGAGGTCAGAAGTCCTCTTGGGAAGAGGATCATCATAAGACTGTGTTGCAGTGATGTCTATGAGTAGGGAACATTAGGTATATATGTGGAATGAGAGTGTAGTCTTTGTAACATGTTAGAATGAGTTAAAACTAGAGAAGTTAGGAGGGATAGGAATGGGGGAAATAATTGATAAGACATACCCACTCACTCACCATATTGAATAGGTTGAACAGACATGACCCAAAGCTTTGTTTAATATTTTTTAAATTTTTTTAACGTTTATTTATTTTTGAGAGAGAGAGAGAGAGAGAGAGAGAGAGAGAGAGCGCATAAGCGGGGGAGGGGAAGAGAGAAAGGGAGACACAGAATCTGAAGCAGGCTCCAGACTCAGAGCTGTCAGCACAGAGCCCGATGTGGGGCTCCAACTCACCAGCTGTGAGATCATGACCTGAGCCGAAGTCATACACCCAACTGACTGAGCCACCCAGGTGTCCCCAGCTTTGTTTAATCTTAAGTATTCTAGTTACTATATCTCTGACTTGATGGCACCTGGGAAGGAAATTCTAGTGGGGAAGATAACAGGCAGCAGGGACAACAGTGACAAAATATTAGAAAGTCCTTGAATATTCTTAGAACACTGAGCACATTATAAAGTACCTCTCAGGAGGCACATTAACTATAATAGAGTAAAATAAATTTCTAAGTGTTTTGTTGAAACTCTAAATACATAAAATTTAATAGTACAATATATTGTGCTATAATTACTCAATTAATTTGTAAACTATTATTAAATATTCCTTTGTTTTATTATGTTATCTTACTAAAAGGAAAAAAAAAAGAACACCATAGGATGCCTTTTAAAGTTCATTCTTTATCTTTGTCTCCCCAAACTATTATTAAATATATAGTTTCATGTTACTCAACTGTGAATTTTCCTGTTGTACATCCTTTTTGAGGAAATAAATCATCATAAGAAGAAATGAATTATCAGGACTATATGTTTTTAATTATATTTCTGACTATAGAATAATAGGAAGAATGATGGCGGGTGTGACAGTAGTTTCTCAAATGATTTCCCACAGACATCTGCCTCAGAATGATCTGGTATGTGTTAAAAATGCAGAATCCTGGGCCTCAAACCACTGTATGCATTCGTTTCCTAGGGCTGGTGTAACAAAATGCCACAAAATGAGCAGGTTAAGGTAACAGAAATTTATTCTCCCACAGTTCCAGATTTCAAAATCAAAATGTCCGCAGGCTGTTTCCTTCTTGGGGGCTCAGAGGGAGAATCTGTTCTTTGCCTCTTCCCTAGCTTCCGGCGATTGCTAGCAATCCCTGGTGTTCCTAGGCATACAGCTGCATAACTCCAGTCTCAGCTTCTGCCATCACTTGGATTTTTTCCCTATGAGAGCGTGTATATGTCTGCATGTGGCGTTCTCCTACCTGTGTCTGTCTCTGCATCTCTCCTCTTCTTACAAGGACTCGGGTCATATTGGATTAAGGTCCTACTCCACTCCTGTGCAAACCACATTTTAATTTACATCTTAATTACATCTACAAAGACCTTATCTCCAAATAAGGCCACGTTCACAGGCATTAGGACTTTAATACATCTTTTGGGGAGATACAATAGAAGCCACAACACTTATCTAAGCAATAATCTCTGGAAACTGACATACAGACTTCTGCATTTTTAATAGTTAAAAGCTGGTGCCTTAAAATTCCCCAACTACTGATCTAGCAGCGAGTCAGGTTAAAATGCTGCCATTTGTGATAAACACTGAAGCCTGCAGTCATTCTGGTTTTTGTTGTTGAGGGGCCATCAGTTCTTCCAGAATTTCTGGTTTACAAAATGGAAGGAGGGTCATTTCTGAAATTATAACTGCTTACTACCCTTTTAATAAGAACACGAAGAACATTTTAGAGCATTGTTAGTAATTAGATACTGTGCTATTTCAAATACAACAAAAAACTCCTATTTGCATTTTTTTACAAAGTGCATTAATGTATTTCTTCAGTATAAAGAAGAAAATCTTAGAAGTACAATTAAGATTTTCTATCTTCTGATTACTTAGAACAATGACTTCACTATATTCTAAGCTACGTACTATAAGTTTTGTACTGCACTATGTTTTACTGAAAAGTGTGGCAAGGTTGACTAATTTCCCAGTGAAGACTGGCTGTGAGGCCCATAGCACAATTCTCTAACATGGTTGCCATTGTTGGGAAACGTACATTTACCCAAGATAGTATGGGCTGGGCTTGGAGTGTGCAAATTAAAGACAAAAATAGGGGACTGAGAGAAAGTAAGAAAATCAGCAGTCTTAGCAATATTTTCTTAAAACAAGGTAAACATCGGGGCATCTGGGTGGCTCAGTTGACTGAGCATCCAACTTAATTTCATCTCAGGTCATGATCTCACAGTGTAGGGCTCTGCACTGAGCACAGAGCCTGCTTGAGATTCTCTCTCCCTCTCTCGCTGCCCCTCCCCCTCTCAAAATAAATAAAGAAAAATTAAAAAAAAAACAAGGTAAACCTCAATTTATAATTGAAATTCATTTTTCTATAATATACAACATATTAGAGGTGATAATGATGACAATACCAATGGGATTGTGATTTTATAGAAAGTCAACACTACTTACGAGGTCATAAACACTAAAATGCTTACTATTTTGTAGTTATTGTCACTCTCACCAGAGTAAAACAAAAGAATATGTTAAGCAAACATTGTATTTTTCTCCACCAGTGTTAAATACCCTTTATTCCCTACTCATTAATTCTTTGCCCTGATTAAATTCTGGACATTCAGTGATTCATCATAAAATTGGATCATGTTGCCATTCAGAGGATTCAGTTATTAGCAACTGACTATAGTTTCACTATTCCCTTTTTCTAGATGCATGTCCAATGAGAAGAATTTTATAACTATCACATTTCAGGAACATCAAAATCATAGATAAATGTAAAAAAAAAATCATAGATAAATGAAGAAATTTATATTCCTTTTATATTCTTTGTCTAAAAAATCTACTCCTCATCACCAAATATTTATCTCTTGAAACACTAAACTAAAATTAATATTTTGTGGATATTTTTATAAAGCATGAAGTCTGTTACTTATAAAGCTGATTTTAAAATATTTTAATTACAAGAGTAAAGAGAGAAAGTATTTAGAGGAGTCTCAAGCATAGACATGTTTTATCCATTAAAGATCTCAGGAGGTCATTTTTAAATTCCTCAACATCTAGGCTTCTAGTGACAACTCTCATTTCTTCAATATCTATCAGTGGTTTATGTGCTACTTGCACACTTAAAACTCACCACCTTGATAATGTGAATTGTTTTTTTTTTTAAATGAGGCCCTTGATATTTCTCCTTTCTTTCTTTTTCCCCAAGAAGAAATGTTTCATTAAGTAAAAAGTTAAATATTGCATCTTTACACTATGTATTTATATGTATTTATATACTATATAATCTATTTTAATAAGAAAATATAATTGGATAATAATAGTTAGCATATATATAGCACTTGTTTTGAACCAGGCATTCAGTGAAGTCAGTACTATTATTAACCCCATATCCAAATGATAAAACTGAGATTCAGAAATGTTAAATAGCTTACCAAAGACCAAACATCTAATAAATAGTTTTCTTGGGATTAAAACCCAGGCCATTTGGTTCTAGAGTGTGCTCCTAAATGTGATGCTGCACTGGGTATGTTTCAGTAATTCAGGTTTTCTTATGAAAATCCATCATTTCTCTTTGTTTGGGGGAAAATCAAGGTGAAATGGAGAGCATAGATTTTGAAACTAGACAAATGCTGGGTTCAAATACTGAATATGATTTTTAATAGCTCAAAACAGTGGGGATATTATTCAACTTACTGATCATCTGTATATTCATCTGCAAAATAGAGATAATGATACTTTACAAGGTGGTGGTAAAGATGAAATTAAACTATACAGATCAAGAGATAGAGCCTGGCACTGTTTTGTCATTTAGCTGGAATACTGCAGGAGCACCTGGGTGGCTCAGTTGTTTGAACATCTGACCCTTGATTTTGGCTCAGGTCATGATCCCAGGGTCATGGAATTGAACCTATGTCAGAGCCTGCTTAAGATTCTCTCTCTCCCTCTGCTCCTCTCTAGCTGCCCCTCCCCCCTGACTTCTCTAAAATAATAACAACATATATTGCAGACACCTGAGATCAGTAAAGGAGAGATGAATTATTAATAAATTATGTTTGAGGGGTGGCTGGGTGGCTCAGTCAGTTGAGCATGACTTCGGCTCAGGTCAGGATCTCACAGTCTGTGGGTTCGAGCCCCGCATCAGGCTCTGTGCTGACAGCTCAGAGACTGGAGCCTGCTTCAGATTCTGTGTCTCCCTCTCTCTCTCTCTGCCCCTTCCCCACTCGTGCTCTTTCTCTCTCTGTCTCTCAAAAATAAATAAACATTAAAAAAATAAAATAAAATAAATTATGTTTCATCAGCATCCTAATCAATTAAGGATTTAAAAAAATCATGTTACACCAAAACTTCTAGATGCATTAGAAATTTCAACAGAGTGTGTAATATACTAGAAATAAAAGACAAAGACAATGCCAGGATCATAAACATGAAAAAAAAAAACAATCTATCCACTTAACTAAATAAAAATATAAAATATTTATCAAAAGGCAATTTTTTAAAATTACCTAAGAGAGGGAAAGTTATACATAACACATTCAAGAGATAAAAATTTAATATACTTAATTTGTGATGAGGTCTTTCAAATCCAAAGGGAGAAGACCAACTCCAAGTTGAAAATAAGCAAAACTCAGACTAATTTACGAAAGAAGAAAATTGAAATGCTCTGTCAGCTAAAAAATTATAAATTTAAAAGACCTCTTTTTCACATTTCAGATCACCAAAATTTAAAACCATAGATAATACCCAGTGTTACAAAGAGCAGTGGAAAATATTATCTATCAAACATTGTTTAGGAGAAGTGTAAACTGACCTATCACTTTTGAAAGATGACGTAGAAAAATACACCAAAATTTATCATATGTTACCTCATTTACACAGGAATCCCACTTCTAAGTATTTAGCCTAAGGAAATAATTGTACTTGCAAAATACTTTATGAACTAAGATCCACATTATGGCAGTGCTAAAAATGTAAAAAATAGAAAATAAATGACCATTAATATGGCAATTATTGGCTAAATGTATTTATATGTATCTTTTTAAAACAATAAGAACGCCACCATGGAAGATGCTCATAATATATTAGACAGAGACATATGGCTGAAGACCATTTAAATCTATATGTTATGATACTGTTTCTATGTGAAGAGATATGCTTCACTACTTATATATCTATAAACAAAATTACATATTCTTTTTCCATGTTTTTACTGTTTGGAGTTCTAACAATGATAATTAGAAAAATAAATGTAATTTCATTTTGAAAAGTTATTTATGAATTTAGTTTCTCTTGTTTATGTTTAGTTTAAGTGTATATGTACAAATATTTTTAAGATAAAGGTGTATGAGTTTAAATATAACTCAGATTTTGAAGGGTTAATGTAATATAATCTCTTTACTGTTTACGTTTTAGAGTTAAATTTTATATTTAGATATTTTAAGAAACTTCAAACGCTTTCATTAACCTACCCAAAAACTTCTTCCAACCAGCACTGTCATTTTGCTCATGCTATAGCCATACAAATGAAGGAGACAGAAAACGTTCTAGCTTTTCATATCCTAGAGTTTCTCTCAATCTCAATCTCTTCAAACTAGAAAGTCTGCCTTGAAATTTTTGACTTAAAAGTGTAAGATGGCTCAAGCCACTTTTACACTTTACAGATGAGGTGAAATTTTTCTTTTATTGTCATTACTGTTTAAATCATGTTGAACTCCAAAAACAATGTTAAAAATCAAGGCTGCCTTGTCTTTTAAGTTACCAAGCCAATACTCACATTTAGAGGATTTTATGGTGACTGTGTATGTAGGCATGTGTGTGTATTCTAGGGATGTGTACATGTGTAATGTTGTGTGTGCATATGCATATGTATGTGTGTACCTTGTGGTGAAATGTGTGTGCTCGTGTGTATTGTATGTGCAAAGCCTATTAAGAGAGAATATCTTAAAAATTCGATACGTGCAGTGCATTTAAAATGAAGCAAATATTTAAGTTTTCCCATTTGCAAATAGTACTATGGATAATGAAAAGGCTGTAATCACAGATGGGCAACCACTGTAGGCTCAAGGTAAACAGCAGCAGCATCACCTCTCAAGTCAAGTTTATAGGGTAATTACATTTCTGAAAATTCAGGATCCAGTGTACTGTTAGACTGAAATTCAAATTGTGATCAAAGGATTTCATGCAAAACTGTTTACTCTAAAATGTTACAAATGAAAAAAAAAAAGATAATGCTTAATTTTATACTAGAGCACCATAAAACTGCTTCTTCTAACTGCTTCCTTTCTTCCCCAAACTGAAAAGTCAACTCTAAGAGCACAGAACAACAACAACAACAAAACAAACAAAAAGCAAAACAAAAACAAAACAAAACAAAACATTCATGGTCTGAAAAAAGGATAAACTCAGTCTAAGAAGTGTAATACTGAAAATTGAAAAAACATGTTACATTTTTAATTTATTGTTATTATTTACTTTTTGGTTGCTCAAAAAGCTTAGAAGTCTTAAAGAAGTATGGACTAATTACATGTTTTACCTTATTTTGTTTTTTTACATTTTTATTTCTTTTTGCATGTTCTTCTTTCTGTTTGCTTTTTATTCGGCTTTATGAAAGATAAAAAGTAAATGTGGGATTTGCAAAATGATTAAACGGGTGAAAGAGGAATGTGTTTCTCTGATTCTTTTATGTTTTGTTCAGGTTTTCTTGTTTTCCTAGTAGTACTACTGTTTTATTTTATTTTGTTTTTTAAATGAAGTAGAAAAATAGGAGACTATAACTATAATCCTAATTTAAGGAAATAGTTAAAAATTTGTGTTGAAGAAGATTCTATTTTACTTCTGTGAATAATCTATTTTGTCTGGGTCATGTACAAACACACGTATAAAAATATGGGATAAGAAGCTTAAGTATTAGAAAAAAACAAGCTTTATGTTACAAATCAAAAAGTATAAAACTATGCAAAGAATGCAGACTAAATAAAAGGATAAATATTATTCAATAAAAACATGCGTATTTTGATATATAATAAGATTTTACATTTCTTGAGTCTATGTGGAACAGAAGAAACAAAACCTCAGGTTGCAATAGGTTTTTTTTTTCTGCAAAAAGTATTTTTAAGGGTCCAAAACGGCTAAAATGTGAGTTCCTCACAAATTATGTCATACTTTATGAATTTTGCCACCCTGAACTGCCTTAAACACTTTCAGAAACAAGGTGGGGTATTCATAAGTAAAGTCATTATTTAACTTGGTAAACTGAAATATATAAGCCTCTTAAGAGTTCATATTTTTTTAAAATGTCCTTTACTATTCACTCACTTATAAATATACCTTTGTGACTGTTCCAATGGTCAGACCAAACC